>NC_055669.1:5829177-7029177 GCF_017976325.1 Chelmon rostratus | reverse complement strand
AGGGGGTCCGGTCAATCATGATATGGCTCTCAGTTACAGTCTGTTGTAGAAAGAAGCTCCTCAAATATTGGTGCTGATGATGAAAATATTGAATCTGCTTTTCAAACTATCTACTTCACTTCCATGTTGTATTCTTCAACTTATGTGCAGGTATAAAGAGAATATGCAGAAGCTGTCAGCTCTCCATAAAGACCGACCAGTTGACCCCCTCGACCTTTCAGTGTACTGGACAGAATTTGTGATGCGGCACAAAGGGGCAAAACATCTCAGGTCTGCTGTCCATGACCTCAACTGGATCCAGTACTTCTGCCTGGATGTAATAGCACTACTGGCTTCTGTAGTGCTGGTTTTTGTAATACTGACAGTAAAATGCTTGAAACTATGCCTCCGGAAACTGAGCAGGAAGAGGAAGCAGGACTAACCTGGTGCTACATTTGCACCTTTATCTCAGCAATGACACTGTCTGTGAAGGGAGATTAAAAGCTAATCATTGTCATCAAAATATCAGTGCAAATTAAAGTTGGCTGTAGTTTAAAGGAATGAGAAGAATAACGCAAACCATGGGGTGATCGGAAAAACATTTAATAAACAGAAAATACAGAATATTATTAGAATGCATTATGGTCTGGGCTTGAGGGACAGTGATGAGCATTAGTGGCCCCCTTTCTTTGGAGGGAACAGGGCGTACTCTACAGCCAGAGCAACAGTAAAGGCAGCAAAGCCCCACTTGAATCCCTTCAGTAGCACATCAGACAGAGTCACAGCGCGAGCGAAGCCGCCTGAGTATCTCCAAGCCTCGTTACTGCAGAGGGAGAGTGACAGCGACAGGACAGGAAGACGGGGAGAAGGGTCAGAAATATGAATAATGAAAATATCAGCTACACATATCTCATAGGTATAAATACTGACCGTGCCCATGGATCCTTGAGACCCCTGGCTGCCAGCCTCTGCTGTGTGAACTCCAAAGGTGTTCCCTCCGCCTTCCACTGCCGCCAGTCTGGCATGGATGTCTTGCTGTGGCCGTGGTCACCTCCCATGCTGAAAATAGATGCAGATATATGTATGGGTTTTTAATGGTGATTACGTATTAGCTTGCTGGTAGACACCTCATCCTGTGCCTCTCATATTATCATTTATCTGGATACATCCGTAATTGTGTGAGTCACAGAAATTAGCCACGATAAATCTCAGAGTTAAAAGTGAAAATACAAGACATGTACACACCATACATGAACTGTTTCACAAGCTGCATTTCCATACCTGAACCACAACACAGATTGCAACCTACAACCGATTACCTCTTTGGTTTTCTTCTTATGTCTTGTTAAGAAATGTAAATTAGATCAAAATATTCCTACTGTGGAGGCAAACAAACTGAATTTTGGTGATCAAACTGTCTTTCCTGGTCAACTATGATTTCTTTTCAACCCAAGCTGCTGCTCATTTCTGTCATGTAAATGTAACATACTCTGCAAAAGGCTCAGACATTACAATTGTGATTACATGACAGTGCCATCTCAGAACACATTAAATGCTGCTGTCTCTCTGCATTACACTGGCTCAGCACACATATTTGGTATTTTAGTTTCTCAGGATGCATGGATGCAGGATTCTAATCAAGCTGATGTGGGAGTAAATGGAGAAAAACTGTGATAAACTGAAGTTTGTTGGGCTGGCACTGTTGAAGTCTCAAGTCTGACTTTTAAATAAAAAATTCAAATAAAAACAACATTTTTCTTCCACAAGATGCGACAAACTGTAATGCAGTGATTGTTGGCCCTTTATCTGTGTCTGCACTCAAGCGAAATCAAACAATTTTGCAAAAAAAAAAAAAAGTAGTGTATAACACACATAGTTACAACCGCGAATGTGTCATCAGATCAGAGATCTTCTTCTTTGGAGATTTATGGCGGTTCCCATCCATATGTGCTGCATTAGCGCCACCTATTGCATTATAACTGCCTAACCGTGAAAATTATTCAGTGTCCACTCTCAGTGATGCCATTCATTACGTTGTCCATCTAATACCCCAGACCCAATAAATCCTTCCCTCAGTGCATTACCAAGATCTTCCTCAGATATATCCACCACGTTCAGGAATCTCCTGGCAGTGTCCAACATCATCCTTATTATTTCTGACCTCTCCTGCAATTCAACAGCACAATTTGTAAAATGGGCCGTTAGCGAACCGGACTGGACAGAGCGTTTGGATAATAGAAACTGTGTTTATCCAAGTCGTTTAACAGGCCGCGTTCAAAACCAAAACATGTTTGACGAAGAATGTAAATTTGACAAAGGTTAACCAGCCTGTCTCCTTCATGCCACCTGTAGGCAACTATCCTGATCCACTTAGGTGCTGAGATGCTGAATGAGGGGGAAAAAAACATATTATTATTGATTATTGTTATTTATTAGTGATTAAAAACAGAGCACTTGCATCAGAAAGGCAGGAATTCCATCTACAACAAACTCAAGCAGTCAGTAAAAAGTAGCACTTCCCGTTCACCCCCTCTCAGTTCAAAACCCAAACACCAGGTGAGCAGCTGACTATACCATCTCTGATGCTGACAAACCACCACCACGTGACCCTCCTACCCCGATGTGACAATGCAATAATACAACAATAAATTGTTATTATTGGCTATAGCTGCCACAAAGAGCTGGCCTCTTCATTCCAGCGCCTAATCATTACCATCACTACATAGCAATAACAGAATATTAACCATATCAAAATTCATGTAACATACAAAATATAAACAGTACAATGCAATTCCCTGTTTTGTTTTGTTTTTTACAATATTTGCTCTTTTCAACACAAGGCAATTTTCTTCTTAACCCAAAATGTCCATCATCTATTATGTGAGTTCTTGATTAATTCTTCCTTTAAGCCAAGAAAAGTCATGTCAGGACAGAGGTCACTAGCACTTGTCCTTTCTTCAGAGTGAATAACCACTCAAGTCAAGTCAAACAAGCAAAAACAAACAAAGGTGAAGCCAAAAAAACAGACTTCACAACAATGCAGACTCCTGAAGAAGGCAAATCTTGGTCACAGGCCAGGTCTTGATGCAGACCTGCCGTACAAGTCCTTTTCGATATGGCACTACCTCCGTAATCCTTCTGATGATGCAGGAATTCCGAGGTGCAGAATCATCCACTATAAGCAGTATGTCCCCAGGGATGAAGTCACGCTTAACCGTTGCCCATTTTTGTTGCTCCTGTAGCTGTGGCAAATATACCTTCATCCACCTTTTCCAAAACAGGTCAGAAATGTATTGTACCTGCTTCCATCTCCGGCGTGCATAACTGTCATCCGGGTGGAAGACTGGGCTTGGATTTGAGAAGAAGAAGGTGGTTGGGTGTTAATGCTTCCAAGTTGTTTGGATCTGTGGATTCTTTGGCAAGCGGTCTGCTGTTCAGAATTGATACCACCTACAGTCCCTCCTCATCCAGATTTTGAATTCTCAGCATGGAATTGATAATCTTCCTGATGGAGCGAATTAACCTCTCACAAGCTCCACCATGATGCAATCCAGTAGGAGGGTAAAAGGTCCACTTGATTCCTTTCAAGAAGAGTGCATCATTGATTTGCTCCAGGCTCCATCTCTCAATGGCTTGTTTCAATTCACGCTCTGCCCCGACGAAATTAATGCTGTTGACCTGCCCTCTTCTGGCAATAAAGCGCCATAAATCATTGATGAACAAATCTGTGTCCAGAGGTGAAGCAACTTGGATGTGCACTGCTCTTACTGCCAAACATGTGTAGATGACTTCAGATCTTTTCACCAGACTCCTCCCACGCTTGATATCAAAAGGTCCAAAGTAGTCAACTCCAACATAACTGATGGGAGGTTCATCGGCGGAAACTTCTAATAGGCAAATCTGCCATTTGCTGTTGTCCTGCAGCTCCATGGAACTGGCGCCAATGACACACTTAGCCAAAACTTTCCTCATGGCAACACTAGCTGAAGGACTCCAATAGCGCTGCCGCAGCCTTGACAGCGCATGGTTTTAGCCACCATGGCCAACCTCCTGATGGTTATGCTGAGTTCTGAGATGTGAAGGTCTTAGCTATTATAGCTGGGTGTTTAGACTCCTCAGGCATGGCAGCTTCGCCCTCCAACTCTCAATATCTCATCCTCCAATATGGGACTGAGCTTGTATATGTGGCTATTTCCTTTCACTCACTCTCCCTTTTGCAGACACGCTAATTCTTCTGGGAGCCTTTTTCCTTGACAAAACTTGATTATTTACAGTTCAGCTTCTCTGATCTCTTCCACTGAAAGAGAACCATGACTGGACTTGTTTACGTGCACCTCCTTGTTGAGAGTATCCACTTGTGCTGAGTCAGGCGAAGATTAAGACAGGTGTTCAACAATTTCCAATTTCTTTCTGATATTCACAAGTGAGGTCTTGAGCCTTAGAATCCAGGCTATCACTCTTGTGTCCATGATGAGCTGTGATTTATCAAATATATCACAGCATCATCCTCCTCTTGTTCCCTGGAAACAATGGCACCCGACACCTTAAGTTCTGGGTCTCCGGATGGGAGTTCTTTCAAGCTTTCTGGATTGACAGGCCACATTTCCTCTGACTGTACAAGAAATGAGGGACCAGATAGCCACACCTCATTTTTCAGGAAAATCTTCGTCCTTCAACCCCTGGGGGCAAGGTGCTGGATTATCTATAGTAGACACATGTCTCCATTGCGATGGATCAGACATCTTGAGGATTTTTGAGGTTTCGTTCTCCATATGTTTCAAAACAATAGTACTGTCTGACCAAAAAACTGAGACTTGCAGTTGCAGCCTCAGCTCCCGCTTCCATAACTTATCCATGCGAGCTGCCATCACCGCTGCTGTCAGCTCCATACGTGGAATCATCACAGGCTTAAGAGGTGCCACGCTGGACTTTCCCACGATGAAGGCAGTTGGTGTCTGGCCTTGCTGGTTGTTCAACCGCAGGTAAGTGACGGTACCGATGGTACAGACTGGGATACTACCTGGCTCCAGGCTTTCTGTATGTCAGATGTGGTAATTTGATAAAGCACAACTTGTTTTAGAATACAGTAGATTATGTGAGCAAAATCGGCCTGCAGACATGTCGTCATTACACAGCTGACAATGCACAGGTAAAAATGATAAAAAGAGGCATGGCTGAATTCCATTTAGCTACCTGAGTTTCAGGTTCCTGGTAGTCTGCATGCTGGTTCACTGAGACACTTCAGTAGAAGAGAGCCTTAATAAATGTTAGGCCTATTAGTTACTTCTGCGATTTTCCTACTATAGGTCAAAATGTCTGTCTTGAAAAGGCAAATGCAGGACCCAGTTCCAAATAAATTTTCAACTAATCAGATTACCAGAAAACAGCTGTTGGTTGCTAATCCACACTTGCAGATCTCACAGTTGCCAGGTCAGTCCACCACCTTCACATGTTCTAGCACACTGGATGAGAAATCTAGAGAAACAGGCTGGATTGGCATTAGTGTCGTATTACAAATCCTCAGTTTTCTTTTTGTGAGAGTGAGAATTGTTCTGTCTTGTATAGACAGGATTGCAGAGCAGGTAAACAGGTTTAAACAGTACAGTACTTCACATTCTTTCTTGCGTCGTGGAGTTTGCGACCGTGCCTGAACATATGGATTCATGTCCAAATTAATTATTATAACTTTAAGTTTATTTCGATCACGTAAACAACAATAAAAATAAAAATAAAAGCACACATGTATACATGCATACATACATAGCTATACATACATAGTACCTATATAAATAATAATAATCATAAGGAATCATAAGGAAATAAGTGCACATTAAAAAAAACAAACAAACAAAAATAACCCACAAAACAGTAACTTCTCATAAGCAACGTAGTTTACATGCGCGAAAGGGAGTAGGAAGAAGTATAAACTTATCTAATCCTACCCCTATAATCTTAACTATTAATATGTTCTAATTAATTTCATTACTACTAATTTAATAATAATAATAATTAACACAGTAATTGATTTTCATAACACTATGTGTCATTTCCTGCCACATTTTAATTTAAATAGCAAGCAAACACCTTGTGTAAATTATTCAATGTACCTCTGGAGAATCATTTCTTTCTGTCTTTTTTTAAACAGAATTATACTTGAACTGTTTTTGATTTCAGTGCTCAGATTATTCCACAGTTTTACTCCACAAATGGTGATACAGAAACTTTTCTTTGTTGTGTGAGCTCTGCCAACCTTTAGATTTGATTTCCCTCTTAAATCATAACCTTGCTCTCTTTCATGAAACATTCTCTGAATATTTCTTGGTAGCAGATAGTTCCTTGCTTTATATAAAACTTGGGCTGTTTTATGTTCCAAAAATCAAACAGTTTTAAAGTTTTTGACTTCCAGAATAAGTCATTGGTGTGTGCCCCATAATCAACCCTGTGAATAATTCTCATTGCTCTTTTTTGTAGTATGAAAAGTGGCTGAAGTGCAGTTTTGTATGTATTTCCCCATGTCTCTGTACAGTACAGTAAATAAGGAAGAATGAGTGAATTGTACAGCATATAGAGGGATTTATGATCTAGGACATGCTTTGCTTTAACCAGAACTGAAATGCTGTGAGACAGTTTAGATTTAATATGTTTGATGTGAGATTTCCAACAAATTTTGTCATCTATTGTCACTCCCAGGAATTTATTTTGATGTACTCTTTCAATGTTTACACCATCTATTTGTATCTGTATTTGATCGTGTATTTTACAATTTCCAAATAACATGATTTTTGTTTTGTTCAGATTTAGTGAAAGTTTATTCTTATCAAACCATTTTTTGATTTTCCTTAACACTGAAGTGGTGACATCCAAAGGTTGCTGCAAACTCTCACCAGAACAAAAAATATTTGTGTCATCTGCAAATAAAATACATTTAGCTAAACTAGACACATTACAGATGTCATTTATATATAGGACAAAGAGTTTCGGTCCCAACACTGACCCCTGGGGGACACCACATACAATATCCGGACACTCTGACGAACAGTCTCCCATCTTTACATATTGCTGCCTGTTTCTCAAATAGCTTTTCACCCAGTTCAAGGGAACCCCCTTAACCCCATATTGCTCCAATTTATTAATCAATCTACTGTGGTCAATTGTGTCAAATGCCTTTTTTAGGTCAACGAATACTCCTGCTGCATATTGCTTTTTGTCTATGGAATCTGTGATAGTTTCTATGAGTTCTGTTTAAGCAAGCGATGTTGAGTGGTTTGATCTGAATCCATATTGACTGTTGATGAGTAAGTTGTGTTTTTCAATAAAACTGTCTAATCTGTTGTTAAAAAGTTTTTCTAGTATTTTTGAGAACTGAGGAAGAAGAGAAACAGGCCTGTAATTTGTAAAGTGGTGATGATCCCCGGTTTTGTACAGCGGTGTTACTTTTGCTCGTTTCATTTTATGAGGAAATTGCCCAGTTTGGAATGATAAATTGAATATATGAGTGAGTGGTTTAGAAATTCCAGCTATTATTACTGGTGTTAATTGACATCGGACCAGGACTATTCAGTCATTGTTTACACACTGAGACTGTGAACTTAAAAGGGGATTCCTGATCACTGTAAAAAGCAAAGAAGAATGGGATTACTACAATGCATGACACAGCAATCTGCCATTTAAAGCAAAAATTCAACTACACTGTAAATAAATCACTGACACTCCCACAGCAATGACCATTGCTACTGGTGTTATTGTTCAAGCAGGGACTTTGAACACAAGTCTGGTAATTCACAGAGGAATTTCAACAAATCAAACAGAGCATGAATGTGGGTGGGGAGGAGGGAGGGGTTTACGAGAGCATGCAAAGAACAGAGGAGGAGGCCTCAGTGATTCAGTGGGCTGAAGACACAGAGGACAGAGGACAATGTGGAAAGCAGCAGTGCTTTTGTCCCTGCTGCTATACATGGACATGCAGGTGAATGGTGCCGCAGATGAGACGACAGCGTCAGTGGCAGAAAACTCCAGACCAGAGAAGAAAGTGAGGACAGAGGAGGCCAAAGCCACTAACACCATTCCTGCAAGCGACACCGTCTCTTCAGGTTTTCTGGGCAACTTGCTGGTGGTGCCAATGGATGGGAGTCGCTGGGTGGATTCAAAGGCCCTTGCCCAAGAAATGGGGCGCCGTGGCCACCGGGTCACCGTGGTGATACCTGAGATCAGCATGAGGATGGGTCCAGGGAAACACTATGACACTGTGACCTACCCTGTTCCTTATGACAAGTCCCATTTAGTTTCTGCCATGGATTCAAACAAGGACTTCATGCAAAAAACTACACAGTCTTTCACGGAGAAGATAAAAATGCGATACTCACAATTCCAGAAAATTTCAAGCATAATCCACTCCACTGCCGAAAGCCTACTTTTCAATGCCAGCCTCATCTCACACCTGGCACAGCAGGTGAGTACAAATACAGAGGCTGAACACAACATCAGGATCAGCTGTGAAATCAAATGAAATTCAATACTATAGCTTTGCACTTTATACTAAATTAGTTAGGCATTGCTGTTTTGGATTGCATCATACTTTAAAGTGTTCATGTTATTGTGCACAAGTCATATATCTACTGAAGATAGGACAGTGGCAGAGGGAGTGTTCACTGATGTACTGATGCGAAAGTACTGCAAAAATGTATTTAGAGTGGTAAAAGTACCCTGAGGCTAATATATTATTTTATATGACATTATTAGAAGGGTAATACTGGTGCAACAATGTGTAAGTAGCATCCACTGTTGTCGCTCGTTGAGGTGGAGCTACTTTAAATACTGATGGGTAAATTCATCTGTAATAAATGAATGAATTGTGATATTATCACAATTCATTCATTTGACATAATTTCTATTAACAATCTGAACTAATCAAAGATGTCAAATGGAATGGATTAAAAAGTACAATATCTGTTTTCGAAATGTAGTGCAGATAATCAGTATTATCAGTAGTATAATATCAGTATCACCGTATGAGAGAAGGATAGTTTGTTGGTGCAAAGACAGTGAGCGGTCTGAATGTGCGACAGAGGAGGAAAGATGATTTGTTTGCGCTTGCTGTTGAGATTCATTATTCTCCTACTTTCCACCTTTTCACTCTGCAGGAATTTGATGCCGTCTTAACAGACCCTGTCGTGCCCACTGGCTCATTAATAGCTCGGAAATTAGGTGAGTTCTGCCACACTTGGACTGTCTGTATTCTTACATGTCTGCACATTTTCTTAGCGGTGTATGCTTAATCATTTTCAGGTATCCCCACCATTAACCTGCTGAGGGGGATTCCATGTTCGCTGGATACGAAGTCTGCAGGCTGCCCCTCCCCGCCCTCGTATGTCCCTCGCTTCTTCACCGGATACATCGATAAGATGAACTTCAAGGAGAGGACTTTCAACACTTTGGTGAGCACTCATAACGATATACTGTATGCATGGGCAGGAGCATGCCAAGAAGGGTGGTCATGTTTTTATTCTGTCAAGTAAAACCACATAAGCTACATATATTTTGACAAGCACATCACCTCCCTTTGTTAAATTGTTGATTATTTTATGATGCCTCTGACCTACAGGTGGCTTTAATGGAGCCGCTGCTATGCCAACTGCTGTACTGGCACTTTGACCACATAGCCTATCAGTTCCTGGGAGAGGAGGTGGGCATAGCTGAGGTGCTGTCAGACTCTGCTATCTGGCTGCTGAGGTAACATTGTATATGTTATACTGTGACTCGGAGAAGACTGTCTTGACTGTCCTGTGCACAAGTACTGACATGCACATACTGACACACTAATAAACAGCAGAGGAACATAATGAAAATGTACTTTTACTGGTACTGCTGTTTGATACCATTAATCAGAGTGGGAGAAAAGAAGATCATAGATTCTTTGTCTCATATTCACATAAATATTATAATTCTGTGTTTAAACAGGTTTGACTTCATACTGGATGTCCCACGCCCTCTCATGCCTAACATGGTACCAGTTGGTGGAATCAACTGCAACGTGAGAAATCCTCTGCCGGAAGTAAAGCCCCCCCCCCCTTTTTTTTTTTTTAAAGAATTTTGATAAAAAACAATTAACATTTAGATTTTCTTTCACTTTCTCCTTACTTTATCTCGCTGCTTTCAATGCAGGGAGATAGTGAGATGGATAGAAAAAGAGAGGTGGATGTCTGACCCAACTGTGTGTGTGTGTGTGTGTGTGTGTGTGTGTGTGTGTGTGTGTGTGTGTGTGCGTGTGTGTTTGCAGGATTTGGAGCCCTGGGTGTCAGGAGAGCATGGGTTTATAGTGTTCACTCTGGGCAGCATGATCTCAGATATGCCAGAAGAGATAACCTTGGTCTTCATAGAAGCCTTCAGACAGATTCCACAGAAGGTACAGGAATATACACAGTGTGAACACATATTGAAATGCATTTCAAATCAATGCAACCGTCAAAAAGCACTGAATGACCCTTCTTTTATTAGGTAATATGGAGGTACACTGGACAGGTTCCCGACAATGTCCCTGAAAATGTGAAGATGATGGAATGGGTGCCTCAGAATGACCTACTGGGTCAGTAAACCTGCTGGGACACATCTTGAAATGTGAAGCACACTTCTCAAAACTGACCAATTACATGTCACATACCTTAATATGAGCCCTCACCCTCAAGTAAAAACTACATTGGTAGTCATGTCTCCCCTAAAATATTTTGTTACAGAGGTGGTTTGGTCTGGAGGTGTATATTCAGCAGCACAGGTGCTACTGAAGGCTCATTAAAATATGATAAGAATATTATAGGAACACTACAGGCAGCAGTGTGTCTCTATGATCCTCTCACTCCTCTGCTATTACACGTTGCTACTTGTCATTTTCATCATGAGAGTGACAGTACTGGATAGAGTATATAGGCTATAACAAAGTATAGAATTGAGGGTTTATAGTATGTAGCTTAGAGAATATTATAGATCCAAGGGGGCTAGCATTCCCCCTAATATCACCTGCTGCATAACATCTGACACCTTTGTGCATGTTTTGTGTTAGCACATCCTGGAGCTCGGGCTTTCATCACACATGCTGGCTCACATGGTCTCTTTGAGGGACTGTGTCACGCCGTTCCCATGGTGATGGTGCCAGTTGTAGGGGACCAGCCAGACAACGCGCAGAGGATGGCGAGAAATGGAGTAGGAGTCGTGCTGGATATTACTTCGATGACAACAGAGAACCTTCTTCAGGGACTGAAGGATGTCATCAGTGACACCAGGTGAGGGGGTCCGGTCAATCATGATATGGCTCTCAGTTACAGTCTGGCTAATGCGTTTGGGTCAGTGCCACATAACCTTATTTGGAGTTCCTTTGACTACTTTAAAGTGCCGGAGATAGTTGTTAACTTGGTGAAAGCATATTTCCAAGACATCAGACTGTGTGCAAGTATCGCAGAGCTCACAACAGGCTGGCAAAGATTGGAGGTTGGTATTATGGCAGGATGTACAGTGTCCCCGCTAGCTTTCACAATGGCTATGGAGGTAATTATTAGGGCTTCCAAGTGGGTCGTAGGTGGAGAGAGACGGCAGAATGGAATGCGTCTTCCACCAATTAGGGCTTATATGGATGATATGACACTGCTAACTTCAACAGTGCCATGTACAAGGAGGTTGTTAGATAAAGTCAATCAGAATCTCAAGTGGGCTAGTATGAAGATTAAGCCTAGTAAGTCAAGGAGTATTTCAATATACAGAGGGAAAGTAAGTGATAGAAAGTTTGCTATAGATGGTGAGGAAATCCCAACAATTAGGGAGAAATCAGTTAAGAGTCTAGGACGGTGGTACAATGTGGACCTGAATGATGTTGAACAGGTTGTGCAATTTAGAAAGGATGTTGCAGAAGGGCTGGAGAGAATAGATAAATCAGGGCTCCCAGGAAAACTGAGGTTGTGGTGCTTGCAGTTTGGCTTGTATCCTAGGTTAATGTGGCCAATGTCAGTATATGAAGTCCCATTATCTGTAGCAGAGAGAATGGAAAGGCTAGTTAGCTCTTATATTAGAAAATGGTTGGGTGCTCCCAGGTGCTTAAGCAATGTAGCTTTGTATGGGAAAGGAATGCTTCAGCTGCCAGTATCCAGTCTAACAGAGGAGTTTAAATGCACTAAGGTTAGGACAGAACTTTTATTATCTGGGAGTAAGGACATGTTAGTTAGCAATGTGGTTCCGAATCCTTCTGGGGGGAGGAAATGGAACCCAAGGGCAGCAGTGCAGGAGGCAGAGGCAGCTCTTAGGCATGCAGAAATAGTAGGAAATGTTCAATTTGGCCGGGGAGGCTTGGGGCTTGGCCCAGGCAAACCAGTGTGGAATAAAGCAGGTCTAAAGGAGAAAAGAAAGCTTGTAGTGGAACAGGTGCGTAGGCAGGAGGAGTTGTTAAGAGGGGCAAAAGCAGTTGGTCAAGCCAAACAGGGACAATGGTTGAATTGGGAAGGTGTTGAGAAGAGGAAACTTAGTTGGAGGGACCTGTGGAATATGGAGGAAGGCCGTATTAAATTTCTGATAGGGGCGACATACGATGTGTTGCCAACCCCGCAGAACCTAAGTCTCTGGGTACAGGGCGATCAATCGTGCCCACTCTGCTCAGGTACAGCAAGTTTAAAGCACATTTTGTCAGGTTGTAGAATTAGCTTATCACAAGGCCGGTATACATGGCGGCATAATCAGGTGCTGAGAAGCTTAGCCGCAGGCATTGAGGAGAGAAGGAAGCAGGTGAATTCTGGAAGTTCTAGAAAGGAGAGGTTAGATGTGCAGTTTGTTCGAGAGGGGGAGAAAAATAAAGCTGCTAAGTCAGGGAGAAAGCAGGGAGGTGGCTGCCTGGTAGGGGCTGATGATTGGCAAATGCAGGTCGACTTGGGAGGACAGCTAGTTGTGCCCCAGGAAATAGTTTATAGTAATCTGAGGCCAGACATTGTCTTATGGTCCATGAGTAAAAAGACTGTGTATTTTATTGAGTTAACAGTCCCTTGGGAAAATTCAGTGGAGGCAGCTTATGAAAGGAAGAAGACTAAGTATGCAGATTTAAAGACAGAATCTGAGCAGAGGGGATGGAAGACCAGGGTCTGTCCGGTTGAAGTGGGGTGTAGAGGTTTTGTTGCAGGGTCAGCTGTTTCACTGTTGAGGGAGCTGGGAGTGCATGGGCAAAATTTAAGAAAGACAGTGAGGGAGATGTCAGATGAGGCTGCTAGGTCTAGTCAGTGGATATGGATCAGGAGAAATAATAGTAGTTGGGGGGTGAAATAGGGACAGTGGGGGGGCAGGCAGAGGACATGCATGCCTAACCCGGCAAGAGAAGAGGTTAAAGTCTGAACAAGACACCTCTCCTCTGCTCTGCTTTCCCCGCCCCATCTTCTCGCTCTGCCAATAGGAAGAGAACCAGGAAGTTTAGATAAGGTGGGGGGTGTGGCCAGCTAGAGTCTCTCTTTGGGACCATGCGGCCTGTTCAGGTGAGTTTGCGTGGTAAGACACAGAGTTGGCTTGTTTTTTGATCTTTTTGGTTGTTTTCCTGTTTTGTCTGCTTCTTGAAGGAAATGTTAGGGTTTGTTTTCCTGCTCTGTTTGCTTTTTGAAGGAAATGGTAGGGTTTGCTGCTTCTTGAAGGAAATGTTAGAAGAGGCTGTTAAATCTAGTCTGTGGTTTAGGCCTCCACCTTCAGCACCTTCTAAATTTTCCACCCCCTACCCGAACAAGGGTCTGTATCCAATCCCTACTTTCATCTTTTGACTCTACCTCTGTATTTTCTATCCCCTACCCGAACCAGGGTTTGTATTCCCACCCCGCTTTTTTCTTGGTGCAGTTGGTGAGAGGCAGGGGTAGATGATGGTAGTGTGGCAATCGGCAGTTACATGTGGCATCTAGGCCTGTGGTAGCATTGTAGCAGCTAACAATAGCTAAAGCGGTGAGAGTATGATAGTATCTTAGCAGTTAGTATTGGTAGCTAGCAATTAACATTAACAGTATAGGTGAATCTAGCGTTATTGTCTTCTTCTGTTCCTCTTAGCAGGTAGCGGTTAGCACATAACATTAGCTAAATGGTAGCATCGGAACTGTATTGTCTTCTTCTGTTCTTCCTAGCGGTTAGCAGTAGCATTAGCAATAGTTAAATGGTAGCATCGGTACTGGCCACTACCTGGAGCATCTCTGGGTCAGTTGAACGTGGCGGTGCTGTTTGGATTGTGTAGGAGCAGTGTGAACTGGCACTAGGGGGGGTGACTCTGGGACGCCGGAGTTCACTGCCTAACCTCCTGGAGGTGTAGTGGGACTAAGTAGGCGAAACACTGTTGAAGGGAGGTTTCCACCTGATGACCCCCAGAGACGTGTTAGGAATCACTGCTCTTTGGCAGGTATAGAGGCAGATTAGAGCTCCAAGGTTCTTCACTGAGAATGAATCCTCTTTTTGAGCACAAGTATCTTGTGTTTAAATTAACTCACAACTAGCTTGGCTAGTGACTGTTGTGAATAGAGCAGCTGACAACATGGGAAAGACCATGTGACTGCTTGGAAAGACAGCTGACAGGAGGGAAAAGACCCCACAGGTGCTGGTATGGGCTAGCAACCCATGGCAGCAGTGGCAAGCCTTAACCTTGCTACAACCAGACTTAGCTACAACCAATATAAGGAAAATACCCCAAGAGTCAGCGAGAGCAGGGGTGGAAGATGACTCACAGGTGGATTGCATGGTAACGAACAGGATAACGGATATGACTATGTCTTGGATACATGACTCAGTGAGGGATGGGGGCACGGACCCATCTCTTAGGGCCAGAGGTAGCAGTACTCAGGTGACAGGGAAGGCAACTAAGGAGAGCAAAAGTTGTGCAGCAGAGGATAAGAAGCTTCAAGTTTGCCCATGTGGCTGGCAGAAAATAACATCAATCCGAGGCCTTAGAACTCATCAGGGAAGGAGGAAGTGTTTAGCGGTGGAAGGGCAGAGTGGCCGCATCGACCAGTATTTCTTGAGAAGTCAGTCGAATCAGTCGGATGAAGTCCAGCGACAGGTAGAAAACCACAGTTCGCAGGATATCAGTAACACTATCCCTGGAGAGGAGGAGGTACGGAGAGGGGATGCAGTTGGTGTTGAGGGCAACAGGCCAGCCAAGGAGAGAAGCATGGAGCAGAAAGCTAGAGTTAAGTGGCCGAGGGCTAATGATAGCAAAGAGTGGGAGGCAGTTGATAGAGATTTATCAGTCATATTAAGCAGGCTTAGAGGAGATGTAGTGGAGAAATTGGATAAAATTGGAGATGTGATCTACTCCTATGGTCGAGAGAGATTTGGGGTGCTTGTCAAAAGGAAAGGCGAGAGGGTGCAGGTCGGCAAGTCTAGGCGGCAAAGAGAAATAGAGAAGTTAGTAAAGGAAAGGAGGCAGTTAAGAAAGCAGTGGAGGAAGGCGACAGAAGAAGAAAGGGAGGGAATTAAGGTGTTGCAGGAGGAACTGAGAAGCAGGTTAGCAGTACTCAGAAGGGCAGAACACCTTAGGGAGAAGAGAAAGAAGAAGGAACGTGCAAGGTCAGCATTTTTTAGGAACCCCTTTAATTTTGTGAAAGGCTTGTTTAATCAAGAAAAAGGAGGGCAACTTAAGGCAACGAAATCAGAGATTGAACAGTATTTGAAGTCGACGTATTCAGATTCAAAGGAGAATAGGAACATAGGTCTTCCACCTGACATGCCACCATTAGGGGAAGTGGAGCAGGAGATGGATGTGAGCCCACCTAGGTGGAGAGAAGTGGTGGAGGTGGTTAGGCGTGCAAAGGCTTCTTCGGCCCCAGGGCCTAATGGAGTCCCCTACCGTGTCTATAAGAGTGCACCTGGCATCTTAAGGACACTATGGAGATACCTGAGAATAGTTTGGGAGAAACAAAGTATTCCAAGAGCATGGCGCAGGGCAGGAGGTGTCTTCATCCCTAAGGAGAAGGAGTCATCGGACCTTAGCCAGTTTCGGATGATTTCTCTCCTAAATGTTGAGGGAAAGATTTTCTTTAGTATCGTAGCACAGAGGCTGGCTAAATACTTAGAAAGGAATGGTATGATAGATACGACAGTGCAAAAAGCAGGGATACCAGGATTTGCGGGATGCTTAGAGCATACTAGCATGATTTGGCATCAGATTCAGACAGCTAAGAGGGAGAAAAGAGACTTGAATGTTGTATTTTTAGATCTGGCTAATGCGTTTGGGTCAGTGCCACATAACCTTATTTGGAGTTCCTTTGACTACTTTAAAGTGCCGGAGATAGTTGTTAACTTGGTGAAAGCATATTTCCAAGACATCAGACTGTGTGCAAGTATCGCAGAGCTCACAACAGGCTGGCAAAGATTGGAGGTTGGTATTATGGCAGGATGTACAGTGTCCCCGCTAGCTTTCACAATGGCTATGGAGGTAATTATTAGGGCTTCCAAGTGGGTCGTAGGTGGAGAGAGACGGCAGAATGGAATGCGTCTTCCACCAATTAGGGCTTATATGGATGATATGACACTGCTAACTTCAACAGTGCCATGTACAAGGAGGTTGTTAGATAAAGTCAATCAGAATCTCAAGTGGGCTAGTATGAAGATTAAGCCTAGTAAGTCAAGGAGTATTTCAATATACAGAGGGAAAGTAAGTGATAGAAAGTTTGCTATAGATGGTGAGGAAATCCCAACAATTAGGGAGAAATCAGTTAAGAGTCTAGGACGGTGGTACAATGTGGACCTGAATGATGTTGAACAGGTTGTGCAATTTAGAAAGGATGTTGCAGAAGGGCTGGAGAGAATAGATAAATCAGGGCTCCCAGGAAAACTGAGGTTGTGGTGCTTGCAGTTTGGCTTGTATCCTAGGTTAATGTGGCCAATGTCAGTATATGAAGTCCCATTATCTGTAGCAGAGAGAATGGAAAGGCTAGTTAGCTCTTATATTAGAAAATGGTTGGGTGCTCCCAGGTGCTTAAGCAATGTAGCTTTGTATGGGAAAGGAATGCTTCAGCTGCCAGTATCCAGTCTAACAGAGGAGTTTAAATGCACTAAGGTTAGGACAGAACTTTTATTATCTGGGAGTAAGGACATGTTAGTTAGCAATGTGGTTCCGAATCCTTCTGGGGGGAGGAAATGGAACCCAAGGGCAGCAGTGCAGGAGGCAGAGGCAGCTCTTAGGCATGCAGAAATAGTAGGAAATGTTCAATTTGGCCGGGGAGGCTTGGGGCTTGGCCCAGGCAAACCAGTGTGGAATAAAGCAGGTCTAAAGGAGAAAAGAAAGCTTGTAGTGGAACAGGTGCGTAGGCAGGAGGAGTTGTTAAGAGGGGCAAAAGCAGTTGGTCAAGCCAAACAGGGACAATGGTTGAATTGGGAAGGTGTTGAGAAGAGGAAACTTAGTTGGAGGGACCTGTGGAATATGGAGGAAGGCCGTATTAAATTTCTGATAGGGGCGACATACGATGTGTTGCCAACCCCGCAGAACCTAAGTCTCTGGGTACAGGGCGATCAATCGTGCCCACTCTGCTCAGGTACAGCAAGTTTAAAGCACATTTTGTCAGGTTGTAGAATTAGCTTATCACAAGGCCGGTATACATGGCGGCATAATCAGGTGCTGAGAAGCTTAGCCGCAGGCATTGAGGAGAGAAGGAAGCAGGTGAATTCTGGAAGTTCTAGAAAGGAGAGGTTAGATGTGCAGTTTGTTCGAGAGGGGGAGAAAAATAAAGCTGCTAAGTCAGGGAGAAAGCAGGGAGGTGGCTGCCTGGTAGGGGCTGATGATTGGCAAATGCAGGTCGACTTGGGAGGACAGCTAGTTGTGCCCCAGGAAATAGTTTATAGTAATCTGAGGCCAGACATTGTCTTATGGTCCATGAGTAAAAAGACTGTGTATTTTATTGAGTTAACAGTCCCTTGGGAAAATTCAGTGGAGGCAGCTTATGAAAGGAAGAAGACTAAGTATGCAGATTTAAAGACAGAATCTGAGCAGAGGGGATGGAAGACCAGGGTCTGTCCGGTTGAAGTGGGGTGTAGAGGTTTTGTTGCAGGGTCAGCTGTTTCACTGTTGAGGGAGCTGGGAGTGCATGGGCAAAATTTAAGAAAGACAGTGAGGGAGATGTCAGATGAGGCTGCTAGGTCTAGTCAGTGGATATGGATCAGGAGAAATAATAGTAGTTGGGGGGTGAAATAGGGACAGTGGGGGGGCAGGCAGAGGACATGCATGCCTAACCCGGCAAGAGAAGAGGTTAAAGTCTGAACAAGACACCTCTCCTCTGCTCTGCTTTCCCCGCCCCATCTTCTCGCTCTGCCAATAGGAAGAGAACCAGGAAGTTTAGATAAGGTGGGGGGTGTGGCCAGCTAGAGTCTCTCTTTGGGACCATGCGGCCTGTTCAGGTGAGTTTGCGTGGTAAGACACAGAGTTGGCTTGTTTTTTGATCTTTTTGGTTGTTTTCCTGTTTTGTCTGCTTCTTGAAGGAAATGTTAGGGTTTGTTTTCCTGCTCTGTTTGCTTTTTGAAGGAAATGGTAGGGTTTGCTGCTTCTTGAAGGAAATGTTAGAAGAGGCTGTTAAATCTAGTCTGTGGTTTAGGCCTCCACCTTCAGCACCTTCTAAATTTTCCACCCCCTACCCGAACAAGGGTCTGTATCCAATCCCTACTTTCATCTTTTGACTCTACCTCTTTATTTTCTATCCCCTACCCGAACCAGGGTTTGTATTCCCACCCCGCTTTTTTCTTGGTGCAGTTGGTGAGAGGCAGGGGTAGATGATGGTAGTGTGGCAATCGGCAGTTACATGTGGCATCTAGGCCTGTGGTAGCATTGTAGCAGCTAACAATAGCTAAAGCGGTGAGAGTATGATAGTATCTTAGCAGTTAGTATTGGTAGCTAGCAATTAACATTAACAGTATAGGTGAATCTAGCGTTATTGTCTTCTTCTGTTCCTCTTAGCAGGTAGCGGTTAGCACATAACATTAGCTAAATGGTAGCATCGGAACTGTATTGTCTTCTTCTGTTCTTCCTAGCGGTTAGCAGTAGCATTAGCAATAGTTAAATGGTAGCATCGGTACTGGCCACTACCTGGAGCATCTCTGGGTCAGTTGAACGTGGCGGTGCTGTTTGGATTGTGTAGGAGCAGTGTGAACTGGCACTAGGGGGGGTGACTCTGGGACGCCGGAGTTCACTGCCTAACCTCCTGGAGGTGTAGTGGGACTAAGTAGGCGAAACACTGTTGAAGGGAGGTTTCCACCTGATGACCCCCAGAGACGTGTTAGGAATCACTGCTCTTTGGCAGGTATAGAGGCAGATTAGAGCTCCAAGGTTCTTCACTGAGAATGAATCCTCTTTTTGAGCACAAGTATCTTGTGTTTAAATTAACTGTTGTAGAAAGAAGCTCCTCAAATATTGGTGCTGATGATGAAAATACTGAATCTGCTTTTCAAACTATCTACTTCACTTCCATGTTGTATTCTTCAACTTATGTGCAGGTATAAAGAGAATATGCAGAAGCTGTCAGCTCTCCATAAAGACCGACCAGTTGACCCCCTCGACCTTTCAGTGTACTGGACAGAATTTGTGATGCGGCACAAAGGGGCAAAACATCTCAGGTCTGCTGTCCATGACCTCAACTGGATCCAGTACTTCTGCCTGGATGTAATAGCACTACTGGCTTCTGTAGTGCTGGTTTTTGTAATACTGATAGTAAAATGCTTGAAACTATGCCTCCGGAAACTGAGCAGGAAGAGGAAGCAGGACTAACCTGGTGCTACATTTGCACCTTTATCTCAGCAATGACACTGTCTGTGAAGGGAGATTAAAAGCTAATCATTGTCATTAAAATATCAGTGCAAATTAAAGTTGGCTGTAGTTTAAAGGAATGAGAAGAATAACGCAAACCATGGGGTGATCGGAAAAACATTTAATAAACAGAAAATACAGAATATTATTAGAATGCATTATGGTCTGGGCTTGAGGGACAGTGATGAGCATTAGTGGCCCCCTTTCTTTGGAGGGAACAGGGCGTACTCTACAGCCAGAGCAACAGTAAAGGCAGCAAAGCCCCACTTGAATCCCTTCAGTAGCACATCAGACAGAGTCACAGCGCGAGCGAAGCCACCTGAGTATCTCCAAGCCTCGTTACTGCAGAGGGAGAGTGACAGCGACAGGACAGGAAGACGGGGAGAAGGGTCAGAAATATGAATAATGAAAATATCAGCTACACATATCTCATAGGTATAAATACTGACCGTGCCCATGGATCCTTGAGACCCCTGGCTGCCAGCCTCTGCTGTGTGAACTCCAAAGGTGTTCCCTCCGCCTTCCACTGCCGCCAGTCTGGCATGGATGTCTTGCTGTGGCCGTGGTCACCTCCCATGCTGAACACAGATGCAGATATATGTATGGGTTTTTAATGGTGATTACGTATTAGCTTGCTGGTAGACACCTCATTCTGTGCCTCTCATATTATCATTTATCTGGATACATTTGTAATTGTGTGAGTCACAGAAATTAGCCACGATACATCTCAGAGTTAAGTGAAAATACAAGACATGTACATACCATACATGAACTGTTTCACATGCTGCATTTCCATACCTGAACCACAACACAGATTGCAACCTACAACTGATTACCTCTTTGGTTTTCTTCTTATGTTTTGTCAAGAAATGTAACTTAGATCAAAATATTCCTACTATGGAGGCAAACAAACTAAATTTTGGTGATCAAACTGTCTTTCCTGGTCTACTTTGATTTCATTTTGACCAAAGCTGCTGCTTATTTCTGTCATGTAAATGTAACATACTCTTGATAACATGACAGTGCCATCTCAGAACACATTAAATGCTGCTGTCTCTCTGCATTACACTGGCTCATTACACATATTTGGTATTTTAGTTTCTCAGGATGCATGACTCTTAATTCTTATCAGGCTGATGTGGGAGTAAATGGAGAAAAACTGTGATAAACTGAGGTTTCTTGGGCTGGCACTGTTGAAGTCTCAAGTCTGACTTTTAAATAAAAAAATAAAATAAAAACATTTGTCTTTCACTTGATGCCACGAACTGTATTGCAATAATTCCACATTAAAATTACTATAAATTGGCCCTTAATCTCAGTGTCTACACTTAAGTGAAATCAAACAATTTTGTAAACAAAGTAGTGTATAACACACAGTCACAACAGCTAATGTTTCATATAGAGATATCACTGTCTTTAAACTACCCTTATTCCTCTTGTCTTGTACATAAACAGAAGAAATCCAAAATGTTGGGAATAAAACTATATATTTTCATAAAAGCCACATTACAGTGTGTAAGGATAATATTTTATTTATGATTATAATGAAATCATGCGTGACAACTAGCTGACAGGCAAAGCCTGGCACAAATACGTTGATGTTTTTCGAGGTGAAGTGTTGATAAATGTGTAAATTACTGCTGCTAATGAATACACAGAGACACAAGCTTCTCGCTGCCCTGCTGACGTTAGCCTGCAATAGCACAGTGGTGGTAAACGTTACTGAACATTTGACACTTGCCTTACGTTATCAGAGACGGACTACCTCCACACAAGCATTGTCACTGATTACTTAACTTACTTGTCTACATTAAATAAATAAGTCCTTCAAAGATAATGAACCCAAATGTTGAGTGAGCAAAAGTGAAGACAAACCACCAGCAGTGAAGGTAGACTCGTTCCCTGGGCTAGCATTACGTTAGCCAGCTCTCGATAGACAAATAAAGCGTTTGTTCTCAGACCCATTACCTACACTTTCATATGTGTAAAGATGCTGTTGTCACCCACTCTGAAAGAGCAACAAAATGTGCGTCAGAAAATTAAGATATTATTTAAAAACACGCTATACCTGAGTAGTTTGTTGTGACCTCTGCTGCCGGACTCAAAGTTACGACAGTTAATGTTGCTTTACGGCAGGTTTACGGCACAGCATTCGGGTCAAAATTCCAAAACGTCTTTGTAGTGATCTTTTTCAACATTGCAAAATAAAACAATATTACACACGTACAATTCTTACTAATCTGTGCACATGCTCATTATGGTTCAGGATTACAACAGATTACTAAATTGTATCATAAGTACTTATTCTTATTACTATATACTATACCTATTAACTGTCAGCCTGCTGGTAAACTGTTTTAAAAGATGTTTTGCAACCATGTGTATACATTTAGCGAATTTCCTGAGTGGGATAAATAAAGTCTTAGAGAACAGATCAGCTTATCGTCTTGTGCTGGATAGATAACAAAGCCTGTGGGAAGCAGTTATGGGGGCTGGACTTGTACCAATCAGTTCTCTCCTTCTCTCTTCCCAAACATGCTAATGACTTTTTTTTTCGAGAAGGTAAAGTAGACAAATTCCTCCACTACATCAGGCCACAGTGAAGACAAAAAAGGTTTGAAAAACAGTTGCTGTCCCTCTCGTCACTGTAGAAGCCCGGTCCAAGGTCCAGACTATAGACTAAAGGTGACCTTGCTTTTTACATTGTAGCTCCTGACTTTGAGACAGTCTCAGAGACACTAAATCAGTGCAAATTAAAAACAAAAAAATCAATGCAATACTCCCAAAACGATTCATATCTGTTTGTAGCGACTTCTAAGAACATAGAGTCGCTGGGAGGCTGAAAAAATCACTGAAATACGAAAATATATTTTACCCTTTTATTTACGGAAAAGAATGATCAACTTATTATATCGTGTACAAACGCATAATTAAAGTGATCACAGTGATCAAAGGAAATAGCGGTCAACAAAAAATACAGCGACCCTGCTCACCCTCCCTCACTCTCTAGCCACACACTCCAAAAAAAAGATGAGCAGGTGCTTATGTTAACTTAACATCCCCGCCCATATCCACTTGACCTACATATTCCCTCATCAACAGAATCACACAAAGCTAAACAATAACAAAACAAATATTTCAACCAACACACCTAGAAAAATCCCTTCAAACTCATTCATGGCTCTTACACTGTTGTTTTGTATTCATTTGCTGTTGTTTATAACTTTTATCTCCACTTGTTGAATTCTTTGTCGTAACTGTGTTAAAAAGCACTTAATGTGTATTTACTGACTTACAAAAGGCATAGAAAAAAATATTCTATGACGTATCAACTTATTTCCAGGAAACGACTCACAAACTCACACTGCTATTAATTACATACAATTATATACATGATTTGTATAATAAATCACATCATCTTATAACAAGGCCACCATGGTGTCATGTCTCTTTGACAGTGCTTGTGGTGCCTGTACTGAGCTCCATGTCCATGATGCTTGTTGGTCAAGCGTGTGCGTGTGTGCATGGGCTCAGACTATGCCACAAAAAGGGGATTAGAGTTTGCTTTGTGGGTTGAGCAGGTCCTTCAGAGCATCCAGGTTCTCCCCCTCTGGAGCTGCAGGCCATGCGCTGTGGTCTGGAGACAAACACACAAAACACCACAGGAATTTACTGTACTATATAGTATACTGCATAGTACATGGTACATACTGTCAAGACAGATATGTGGATGTGTTAGCAAGATGTACATACTGGGTATCTCCCACATGGAGTGGTACAGGCTCTGTCCTGCATCAACCCTCAGGGTGGCTCCAGAGATGTAGGAGGCAGCAGGAGAGAGCAGGAAACACACTGCTGATGAGATCTGAACCCAGACACAAAATAAGATAAATAAATAACTTCCTGTCACACTGCAACAAAGCCACAGACACACAGCACGTACTCTGTGTTGATTGATCAATTCTGCTAAACATGATCCATGAATATTGTCTAAAATGAACACTACAAAAGTCATTAGTATGTCAAATAATAGGAAGTTTTCTGAAACACTGAGAACAACTGTTCAAGTTGACTTTATATTATCAGGCAGCTGGATGTGATGGATATAAGACAATTTAATTTTCTTGAATATACTGTGTCACTGATTACAGATGTTTGTGTGTTTACATGAGCAAGGTATAAGTTGGACTTCGGATGCATGTATTTGGAACACAAAAATCCCATAAACAACTGATATTTTCACAATGTTCAACATATGCATTACGTCCATGAACACAGCAATGCAAAGACTATTTAAATATAACACAACAACTCTTAGTTCGATGAGTGCCTTTGCTTAAGTTATTGTGGGTGTCACTACATAGTCACACACCTCTTCTGGTACTCCCAGCCTCTTTGCAGGGCTGAACGGAACAGACATCTTGAAGAGATGGGACCCAAACTCCTTGTAGTTCTCCATCGCAGTTTTGGAAAAGATTGTACCCTGCAACCAGACAAATGCACAGACTTAAAATGACTACATAATTAAAACACTGATTCTGCATTTAGTAACGACCTTTACTTACGGGTGCAACAGAGTTGACTCGCACTCCTGAGGCTGCCCACTCGATGGCCAGGCTCTTTGTTAAGTTGTCCACTGCTGCCCTCGCTGCTCCTGTGTGGCTGTCAGGCAGAGGTAATATTAGCAAACAGGAGGAGAGCGTGTGAGCTGTACATTCATGTGTGGAGCTGGTATAGGCGGTGCAGCTTACGCCATGCCTGGAAAACCTTTCCACATGTCAGCGATGATGTTGACGATCACACCTCCGTGCTGTTTCATCCATGCGGTGTAGACTGTGTGGACAGAGCAGCAAACAGTCACGCTGACAGCTTTCACAATCACACCCTGACCCAGTGTTAGCGGCGTGCGTCTTACCCTCCTGGCAGCAGTGAAAGGTTCCAGTGAGGTTGGTGTCTATCACGGCTTTCCAGCCTTTAGAGGACATGTGCTCTGCTGGGCTGCTGAACTGACCTCCTCCATTGTTCACCAGGAAGTCTATCCTGCCGTGCTGCTTCAGCACAGACGATACGAGGGCCTTCACCTGGCGCACAAAACAAGATGTCACAAAGACACCTAGCGACCATGCTGTGATAACACAAAGCAGTTTCAGAGGCTGGAGGTGTGTGTGGGCCCACCTCATCCTCGTTTCGAATGTTACACTGTACAGGAGTGACACTGGCAGGGCTGGAGGAAGGGATTTTTTGTCTCATCTCCTGAGCAGCTGCCTCCAACCTCTCTGCCTTCCTGCTGGAGATCACCACACTGCAACCTGAACACAAAATAGATTCAGTAACAACAAATCTATTATCACTGAAAGCTCAATGTAAGGTGCAGTTAATGTAAGCACATGATGCAGGGATGTCTGATGAATCAATACTTATTATGTAGTTAAGTGATGTGATTATTGGGAAACCAAAGGTCACTGAATGTTTGCTCCCGCGTGTGTCGTTATACAGATGACTGCTCTCCAAAATAAAGGCACAGCTGGAATCTTTTCAACTGAATTTCATCTTGACGCAACATTTATTAGCACTGACAGATTTCTGAATTACATTCATAACATATCTCTAGTGGCTGAAATGAGCCTCGTCGTCCAGGTGTTTTCAAGGCTTTTGCTGGTCTGACAGTCAGGTTTGAACAGGACTTCATCTGTGTTAAAGTTCACTTGGCTCACTGTTGTCAGTCAGCCGCAGTTCACCTCAAACCGTCCGCACTGTCAACAGAATAATGTCCCTTAAGCCACAGCACCGACTCACTCACCCAGCTCCAGCAGCTCCGCAGAGATAGCTTTGCCGATACCGGTCCCTCCACCCGTCACTATTGCAACTTTGTGGTTGAACAAGCCCGACCTGAAAACACTGGACGCCGCCATACTTGTTTCTTTACCCTGCTGAGGGACCGCGCGACACTCCGCCCCCTGCTGGACGGTTTACGGCAGCCGGTGTCTTCAGTGCGAACAACGCCGCTTGTTTCAAGAATTAAACATAATTATGTAGACTATACTTGTTGATATAATATATATGTAAAATATTGCATAATCAACTAGTCAATTTTGATATGTTAATCTTAACTTTAATTGTAACTTGTGTCAGGATATTTAATGTGACTGAGAAATAACTGAAGCTTTTAACCAAGATTTCGAGTCTTTAGAAGTCTCATAAAAGGCACACTTTATCTTGATAATACTACAGACCTTTGTTTCAAAAATAAATAAAAAACACCCATTTATAACCACAACTGAAGCATTTTTGTTTAATACCCCTGTACATTTTGTTTCATTCTGTTTCCCTTACTGTTGTTCTGCTTGGATGTTGCTTGATATTTGTGGTACACATCTGCATGCATCTACTATACCCTTCCACTTCATGTATATAATTTATTACATAACCAATTCAAAAGTCATTCCATAGCACAATATGCATTGTATGTTGATGGTCATTGCTTTTTATATACAGCATATACATTATTTTTCCCTCCTACTTGTATGTACACTTTTATTATGACTTACCTTACCTGTTGTCCTTGTGTTAACTGCATGTTTCTCACTTTCTTGGTGGGGTATAAGCACATCAAGAGCAACTTAAAACCAGACCTTTGTACACCTTTTATGTGTACATACTTAACCAATAAAGCTAATTCTGATTCTAACACCTGTGCTGCAGCTCAAGATTTTAAGAAAAAAATATCTCCAGACTTACTTGCATATTATACAGCAGCTGCTGCCAATAATAGAGTGAACTGAGAGTCGCTATACATCAACCAGTTTTGTTCTGGTCTCACAGCATCTCAAGTCTATTAAAAAGACACTCTGCAAAATCCACTCTGTAATATACAATGTCGCTATAAATGCTGACTCCTTAATGTACCAGTTAGACCTTTCTCGTGGCAGGCATCCTGACTGGTCATAATGGTTGAGTGACACTTAGGTGCCCGTCATGAGAGTGAGCCAGCATGCACAACAGCCAAAAAACTGCAGCTACAGAATGCAGCCATTATTATTACTTCATCTGTCTATAGCAAGTTAACATATCTTCTGTGAATATTCCACACTTAAACTCTGCAGAATAAATATTTATCAAATGACTTATTTCAGTTGAAATATTTTCACCTGCTGCTGCAGTCAGCACTATTTTTTAGTTTGGAGATTATGCCAGTTAAAAAAGGACACTATGGCAGAGCAAAGGAGTAACCCCTACAAAGCTCCATTGCCAAAGAACTCCATTAAACACCTATAAATTTGTGGGCTATTCAGCTAATTTACTAAAAATGTGTTAACTGCAAAGAAAATGCAAACCCCTTTCTTTTGTTGCAGCACTATCACATATACATATGTACATGGATAGTTGTACTGCTTTTGATGGTGCACCTTTCTCACTCATGCAGGTTTAGTGAGGAATCTTCTTGAAGTTATCACCCACAAGTTTAGATTTTACTGCTACATTATAAAACAGATGTACAAAGACACAAAGAGTTCCGCTCCAGACCGCTTTATTTTGGGATGTTGAGGCCATGTCCAGTTCGGTTAAATTATAGAAAACAAAGTCCCAAATCCACCAGTGATCATCGCACTTGGTTTACTGGTCCTTCAACTCCTTCAGTCTCCTGATTGCGGACTTGACTGTGACAGCAGAAGTTGTGCTGCAAAAGACAAAACAAAAATAGTTAAAAATCAGTGAACTCTCCCAACTCCCACGACCTGAGATTTCCAGGCACATTTCCATGACCACAGAAAGTTTGTTTTTCAACAGGAGCTTGTCTTTTCCTTAATTTAGAAAACGGAAACAATGGTGTCTAGAAAACTTGGGTGTTGCTTCATTTACACTCATGCAAATAGTTTTATTATCATTCATGCACGTCAATAGCTGTCTGCAATCAGTAACATCATATGAAAGCACTGCAGAGTTGCTTTATGGTTTTCTCTGACACTGTTAAATAGAATGTTGATTTTAGGTGTTTTGTGGTAGACTCTTACAGCCATCCAATCATTTTTCATATTGTCATCTGCCAAGGCCGCTCCTTCAATTATCCTTTAAACTGGATGATTTAGTTCTTGTTATTGACACACTGAAATTAACCTTTCCTATGTCTAATTGGTTAACCAATTGGTTGAAGACATATGGTAAATCAAACATGGCATGCTGCAGTCTGGCTATGTGAGGCTGGGAAAAGGGATCTTGACTGGCCAAAATTAACAATATTGGCCACACAAACTGAACAGGCAAATAACCATTGACAATGAGATACCACTGATTGACACTTGAACAAATTGAATGAAAAACTAAATGACAAATTTAAAAACAAGATGTATGGCTGTTTGTTCCATAGGTACACTGCCTTCTGTGACAATTTGCTACCAAACAACCCAACAAACTACAGATACAGTCAGCAGCAGGTAAAACTAAAAATATGATGCTGGTGGAGGAGTCCTTGGGTTTAGTCATGCAGCCCTAATACCAGAACGACTTGTTATAAGCGGCAGCAACTTCAGTTTGGATTACTACATGTTTCTAAATGAAGTTGGGTAATAGAATTCCAGCAAAGCTGAGAAAAACATACTTGTATGTCCAGGCGCCTCCGGCCACTGTCTTCTTGCAGGACCCACAGTGCCAGATACCAACAGCCCTCCTCTTCATCTTGGTCTGTAAATATAAAATTGAACACATTAACAGTGGTTGCAAAATGGCATCCTGTCGACTTGTCCAGACACATCCAAACATCATGTGAGTACTCTCAACATTAAAATCTGTGCCATCTGCTGCATGCATTCCCAGTGTTCCTCCACATCAGTACATATACTGATTTGGCACACTGCTTTCTGCATAAGAATGAATTACAACAGATTTTTGGTGATTCCTACAGTTTTCCTTACCTTGCCACAGAAGGAGCAGGTGTATTTAGCATGCTGGGAGATTTCAATTTTCTTCACCATCTTCCTCAGCGATGCACCATAACGTGTGCCATATTTACCAACGATCCCCACCTTCTTGGTACGCTTGGCCTGTGGAAAATATGGACACAATAAGTTATGACATAATCTGCAACAGTATTGCAGATGTACAAGTAGCAACCACTCCTTATATACCGCCTTAAAACTACTGCCACAGAACTTCCAAAGAGTCCTGTTTCTATCGGGTTAAGAAGTGTGTCTTGCAGCCAGTTGTACAAGGGAACACATCATGTCATATCATAGCAAGTAATCAACACACGGTTGACACCAGTAAGCTGCAAAACCAAAGAAGCAGGGTGAATGAGTCCTCTGTCACCAGTGGTGTAACCAGCTAGCCTATACTAGCTTCCTCTAACCAAGATAGCCACCTAGCCAACAATTCAACAACCCAAGAAAATGTTCGGAGACGACTCTGTTAACCTGCTACCTTGTTAACACTTAACTCCACTGTAAAAACTGACTCCTGTAAAGTAGCACTTCAAATTTTGAGTTTAATGACCGACAGCAAGCTAACATGCCTAGCCCGCCCGGTATTTGGACTCGGCGAGTATAGCAATGGTGGCAGCCATTTCTGTCTCAATACGACATGAAAACATCGCTTTTTGGAATAGAGACAATCACAAGACCAACACAAATATCACTCAGCTTTGACAAACAAGGACGCCGCAAAGTCTCCAAATGTGTGATTATATCATTTCTAGCACAGAAAGTGTCAGATTGGTACGGATTGTGAAGGGGACATTCGAGCCTCACCATCGTTTCAGTGGAGACGTAGGTCCAAAGAGGGATTGCTTACCGCGCAGGCGCGATTTACCCAGTCGTCTGCGCTGCATTATGGGACTTGGTGTTTTCGCAGAATGCAGGTACAATTCCAGACAAATTAAACTGCTCTTATAAATAGTTTAAAGTGTTAAATATTTTGCTTCGTAGTAATATTGCTGTGGCATATTTTAACAAAAAAAAAATATTCACGTACGCAATAATTACGCAGGAAATGACTGTAACTAAGGACGCCTGGTGGATACGCGCATGCGTGCTTATATGGTTGACGCCAACCATACTGACTGCTGAGTTGAAATGTTTGTCTATTTAGTCTGTCATAATGCGGCTGTTGTTGTTTGTGACTTTATAGTGCATTAGAAATATTCTGTCTTGGCAGCAAAGTTAGTTGATGTGCAATGAAGCTAACACGGAAACTGGTTCTCGCTAAGGCTAAGGCCTCCGACTTGGAAAGCGTGAAGAAACTGAACTGCTGGTAAGGTTAAGTGTTGTAATGCTAGCATCCCAAAAATTCTGTTGGCTTTTGGTTTACATGCTGATGGTCGAGGCTGATGGTCGAGGCTGATGGTCGCAACTTGTTTTGTATGCGTCGTATTTGTGATAACGTTTCGTTACATTTGTGTCCGCAGGGGATGCAACCTGACTGATGTAAGTAACGTTACTCAAACATTTGAAGTGCATCACATTTGTCTCAGCATTATATTCGCTATTTATGCTCGAACCGACTTTGTTACTCTTGTTTTTTTTATTGTTTTAATTGAAGTTGTATACGTGTGTATCCAATAATACAGTGTACCCCGTTACCATGTCTTCTCAGATTTCTATCTTCTCTCAAATGGCCAACATTGAGGTGCTGACACTGAGGTTGGTCTATTTAACTCCTTGCTGCCTCTCTGCCACATTGACACACACAGCCATGTGACTGTTAACCCTGACGTGATTGCACTGAATCATTTAAGATGTTTGACGAATCGTGGCAGGGTTGTTCTTCCTCTCCTGTCTCTGTAGTGTCAACAGCATCTCGTCTCTGTCTCCCCTGGCTGGCTGTGTGTCTCTGTGTGAGCTCTACCTGAGGAGGAACATGATTGCCTCACTCTCTGAGCTCTCTCATCTACGGCCATTGACGCGTCTCAGAGTGCTCTGGTTGGCTGAAAACCCCTGTTGTGGAGCTGACTCCAGCCAGTATCGCCTCACTGTACTGCGCTGCCTGCCTCGCCTGCAGAAGCTCGACAACCAAGGTGGGCGTGCAGTGTTGCTGTGACTGTGCTTGAAGCAACTTCCACCCACACATGGAAGAAAAGCATTCAAATGATGGTGTTGAGCTGGAGCAAAATTCTGCATAGCTTTGCTGCGATCTGAGATCAGTCAGATGAAACATTTCTGTGATGATTCTAATGAAGCATATGTGTGTGTGGTGTGTCTGTGTTTGCAGTAGTGACAGAGGATGAGCTTGCATCAGCTCTCATGGAGGGTGAAGAGCTCACCACCCCCCCAGGTAGTCACCAAAACCAGCTTTCCACCAACGGACTTCCAGATGCAGAGACAGAAAATGACCCACTTAACTACAACATGGAGGAGACCAAGTAAGCCTCGTGGATTGACACCAAGTAGAAGATGCATTGGCTGAAATGAATCTGTCAAACCAATTAGAATATTTAAAAAAAAATCACATTTCTCTTCTGATTTTTGTTTTTAGCAAAATCAGGGAAGAGTTGGGGATGAAGCCCCTCCCAAGAGACAAGTTCCCATCTCTTTCTTCTCCGTCAACCAGAGAAAACAAACCATCACTGAAAAAGGTACCCTCTCATCTCTGAACAGTGCTCCCATAAATCTCAAAATGTTGCAATAATCTACCTTTTAAAATTCGTATTAATCTCTGCCAGTAATTGATCACTGAAACTGTATTTCCAGACACACACTCTCGACGCAGTTCTGCTGCTGCTGCGGGATTTGGATGAAGAAGAGCTACAAGTTGTACACACAGCTACTCAGAACAGACTCCAAACTTACACACTGGACTCAGAAACGCTAAACGATTCAGTGCAGACACAGAAAACAGCTGACATCCAGCACTGAGTAATTTCATAGCACGCAATCAGGGCCAAACCTCTCCCTCTCTCCCTCCTCTTTGGATGTTTAGTCTAAACTGATTAGAAACAGGATCCCACCACGCCCTCATTTTTACCTGTCACCTTCTAGTTGCAATATGCATGATGTGTGATGTAATCTCACTGACCTGCCTCCCTTTTGTCACAGTTTTCACATGTGGAGCATTACTGTATAGTTTCTTTGCCTTTTTTTTTGTTTCATTTTTTTTTTTACAAATAGCAGCTTGCCTAACTGCCTTGTAAGAACAAAAGAATGTTTTGCTAAATTTAAATCTATTTCTGTAAGTAAAGAGATGAAATTGCAATACATTAACTCCAAGTGTTGAATTTAATTACAGGTGTTAATTGAAAACATGCATCAAAACACAAGATGTGAATTATGAAAGGTCAAAACATTTCACCAATAATTAGATTTGATCCATTCATTTAAAGTGTGCAGAGCCTGTAAGGTTTGCTCATGTTTTATGCTGATCAGATGTAACTTGGCCTTTCCTGTAGATCAGTGACTGATTCTACCAAAACATCTATTTGCTAGTAAAGTCAGTCAGTAGAGTGTAAGAGATATAAGTCCGAAGCCTTCTCTTCTCAGTCACCCTCCTCGTTCTCCAGGAAATCCATCAGCGTGCTCGCGTCCACAGCAACCATCAAGTACTCCACTCCATCTGCACCCTGGAGAATCGAGGGAATAAATGTAAGTGAGAGACCCTGGAGGCTGCACAGGGTTATGGTGCTGAATGAGAGTTGGGAATTCTAAAGTCAAACAGGACTCCACCTTGCGTGTGCGGATCAGTTTGTGGTCTCTGAACTCAGTCAGCTGAGTCCTCAGTGTGAGGTCAGAGTTCACCAAGAACGCCTCTCGACAGCGCTGGTAGAAATCTTGGAATGACAGTCCTGCGCACAGTGATAGGAAACAAAAATGAAATCATAACAGAAAATCTGTACAGCATTTTGATGTTTTGAGCATGTGTTTACCTGTGTATGAAGGATTATCTTTGTTTTCCAGCTGAAATTTCACCAGAAGTTTGAAAATTCCTCTGCAAAAGAAAAGACCCAGAGCCATGAAAAACTCCATCAGCAATTCATCAGCCACTTAACAGCTCGGCAGTTGATAATACCAGTAAGGTGTATGTGTGTGGGCACCTTGCATTGGGTGTCAAGCTGCGTAGCACATGTGTAAGGGAGGACAAAGCAAGGGCGCCAGTCTGCTGCACCAGGAGAGAGTTTTCATACGATGTCTCTTCATCATAATGCTGAAACGTCACACACTCCCACCACAGCCAGTTAAACTGACTCTGCTGGAACTGGTCCCACACTGGGGAATACACAGCAAAGATTCAGCTTGAAATACATTTCTATATAATTAACATGTTAATACCCTCACTCACAGACACCCACCCAGTGGAGCATTTATGTGGTCTAAAGAGGCCACCAAGTGCAGGTTGTGCAGGGATGCCAGCTGCCCCAGTGCACTCTGTGTCTTCTCTCCTCGCAGCATCAGTCCATCGATATTATGGATCAGCAGGTACACATGGAGGTCTGGACCTGCAAGGACATCCTTTAATTTTAAAACACAGGAATTCAAACGCAAGCTTAAGAGAGAGACCACTGACAGACACACTCACTGTCTTTAAGGGTCTGTGTGATGTACTGGATCTGGTCTGACGGTGTTCGGAAACTTCCCTGGTGCTCTAGAACCTCACATGTCAGAGCATTTAAGATCTGCAATGAAAGCATAGTATGATAAGGCTTTATCATAACTTACTTTATCAATATCGCTCAAGCACTTCTCTTTTAAACAACAAAGTTGCACCAAATCCTGTGAAAAGTCCAAAGCCAATAATGTGTTTGTCTTTCAAAAAGTCTCCAACCGACCCTGTCTGTGGCACTCAGCTCTAAGACCACTGGTTTCCATAGGATGTAAATCTTTAAACTGGGTCATAAGCATGTTTCATTTTTAAATGAGGCCAAGTAATTTCTTTAAACACTGGGCACCAGTTTCGGGAAAGTGTTACTCAAACAGGAGGAAATAGTGCATTTGTGAAAGGCTATTTTCAGCTATGGATTAATACATATGTGATGCTGTAGTGAGTGTTTTTTTTCAGCAGGACTGTATTTGGGAACTACAGTGCCTGTGTTCATCGTCACAAAGGGAACATGTCATCCAGTGCAACAGTGTGTCTCACTGATGCTTTATGGCACGGAGGAATTGCATACGTCAGGCACTGAACACAGACACAAGACTTATTAGTGGGGTCGATGGTTCTTTGGTCTTTTCATGAAATTTGTTCACAATAGGGATGCACGATAACTGTTTTTTAAAACCGATACCGATAACCGATAACTTTCAGCTCCTAAAGGCCAATACCCATAACCGATAACACACACATATACCTAACATCATGACATCAATACCACGAACAAAACCAAAATCAGTTTTGACTCTTTAAATGAAGAGATATTTATTTTTTCAATGAAAAACTATTGGTGAGCCTCTCAAACATGTTCTTAAAGCTATCAAACAAACCTATTTGATATCTCACATCAATTTAAATAAGGTGCATTACTTACTGATATAAAAAATAATTGCCCCTTGAAATGATGCAAATACATGCATCAGGATTACAAACTGAAAAAGTGCATTCCAGAAGTTTACAAAAAATAAATATACATAGAAAATTAATGCACTGGCACAAGTTAGATTCAAACATTTCTATTTAAACAAACTGAAAAAGTGCATTCCTCAATGACAACAAAAATAATGCACAGTGCATATCGTAGTGACAGAAGTTAGAAGACGGCACTCTTAAATACTCAATTCTGATTGGTCAATCGCGAAAATTCAGCGGTGTTCCTAACAGTCAGACTAAAGGGGCAATCCCTTAATGTACCAAGCTCAATAACACATCGCCAGCTGATTTGAGAGGCAAAATATGGAGCATTTTCCGTACATTATTTTTAATTTGTTTGGAGAGGACCAAACACTTGGCTGGAGAATTATGTCCCCAGCAAAAAAGACGAGAAAAGTCAAGAACAACGCTGGACCGACAGCAGGACCGATATTAAGACACAAAAGACTTGAGGACGCAGAGGTTGACCAGATTGAAGCCGACAGACACGAAAATAACCAAGAGAAACACAGCATGGACGATCGGTCTGCTAAAAGACTGCTGAGTGGAGACAAAACTGGAGTCAGATTTTTTTAATGTCTGACGCTGAAAGCAGAAATGAGCTGATGCAGGACTTTTATCCATCAGTCCGAAAAAATAGCGGTAAACCAAACTCTGTCTCCAGCTACGTCTCTCTCGGGTCTGGGATATCCCATCACTTCTCCACATTTGACATGATTTCGCTGAATATCTGTAAAGAAATAAGTTTTCCTGCCGGCCTGCGCACAGTGAGAGGCGGTTGCTAGGCAACGTACGTGTTTTCTTTCAGAGCCGCTGCGCAGTGAGAGCGGTGACAGGCAAGAGTAGACTCATTTTTAAATCAATAAAATATGTTTTAATCAGTATTTTGTATCACACTATTGAATGCTTTAGTAGTAAGCCGTGTCCTAAGCGGGATAACGTATAGTGAGCAGTTTCCTACGGAGAAGCGTCGCATCGGGCTTCTATGTCATCCTGAAGGAAGATACATGATCCCTTACTTAGACTTATCTATATAAACAAACTAAGGAAGGGCAGTCCATAGTAAGTCAAGCACCATCACGTCCATGATTAAATCTTCAATAACCTTAGCCCGTAGGTCATCTTTGGCAAATTTCTTGGACTTTTCGAAAGCCTCGCCGTCGCGTAAGTCCCGGTGGCTTCTTTGCGGCTGCCTTGCTAACGTTAGCGTCTTTAGCAGGCCGGGCGTCCTCATACGCTTTCCAAACTCCGTCAAAGCGGTGGTTATGTTTCAGGTGACTGATCAGGTCTGATCACACACTGACATGACACACTGACCTGACACAGTGACATCACACAGTGACATCACACGGTGACATCACACGGTGACATCACACGGTGACATCACACTGACATCACATCACACCGTGACATCACATCACACAGTGACATCACAGTGACATCACAGTGACAGCACACTGTGACATCACACTGTGACATCACACACTGACATCACACACTGACATCACAGACAACACTGTGACATCACACATCACACTGAGTAACCACGGTAACAGGGTTTAACATGAAATATTTCCAGTTTATCAGAAGTGAAAACTGACAGGAAGTGGTTGTAACTTCTTTACATTTGATCTAACAGCTCAGTTTCTGTTTCTGTAACTCTGCCTCCAAGTAAGTAAAAAATGAAGTGCTTCTTTTCCAACATGTTAAAATAAACCTTCTGGACGCTGCAGCTTCACATCAGAATTAAAAACTGACTCAGATTCACTTTGTTCATTCAGGTTTGGTAAACAAACAGCTGTGAGCTCAACAACACCAACATGCAGAATGTGTATTTTCCCTGAACGTTGCAGCGTTCGAGTGATGGTGGGTCTCTGTAGTTTCTGCTCAGTCCAGTTAACCGATGGTTGAACCAAACACTGAAACGTCTGTAAATCCACATTTTTTGATCAGCGTGTGTGTTACTGACTGCCCGATTAAAACCAGTAAAAGCCACTCACCGGTTAGCAATGCTGAAAACAGGATAGTCGTGTTGGTGTCCTCTAGAGGCAGCTGGGTTCATTACAGCACCCGATCATTCAGATCTCCAGGGTTCATCCTCTGAGGAGTAAGATCCGCCTCACTGGCTTTGTTAACATGCTGATGTTTAGCAGCTACGTCTAATGTTTACCATGTCCATCTTAGCTTAGCTTTTTAAGACTGCATGCTAATATTTAGCTAATTAGCAAAAGGTGCAGCTGAGGCTGATGGGAGTGTCTTTATTTCTGCAGGTATTTGCTCCCCAGCACTTTGGTTTATGAGCACTAAAACACTGACCTGATGGTGGCGCCGATGAAAAGGATCAATTCACTTATTAATATTCATCTTGAGGGGAACATGAACTTCTGAACCACATTTATTAGTCATCAAACATCAGCTGAGATGTTTCAGTCATTTCCATGGCGGCAGCCCGGCGCTCTGATACTTCACCATCGACACCTTCTGTCAACCTGTGTCTGTCCCTCGGCTCTTTGACCTTTGACCTTTCCTCGTGAAGCAACAGGAAGTCTTTCTGCTGACATTGGTGACGTCAGACACACAAAAACGACGAGAGAGACCTTGTCCTCTGCTCGGCTCGTTTCTTTCCAAACATGGCCGACGCACTCCGGGCGATCCCAAGGATGCTGGCTGACCTGAGAAAACTTTGTCAGGTAAACGAGTGAAGGTCTGCTCAAAGAAGAAAAGGTGACTCTCGTTAATGTTTCATTACGCTGTCGGCTGTCGGCGCACAATGTTTGCCTCCACCCTCTGCTGCAGCTTTCCCTCCATCACCTCCATCACCACTCAACACAGAGGCCATCTGGAACACAAGCTTCCTCAGGTCAGGTGCAGGTCCTGGTCTCTGACAGGTGGGTGGGGCCTCAGAGCAGAGACTGCAGTCTGTGGTTGGTTGACAGTTTTCTGACTGACTGACAGATGAGAGACTCCGTCTCAGAGCAGCCTGATAAACTGCATCTGCAGGAAATGACAGCTAGCTTAGCTTCGCTAGGTTAGCTTAGCATGACCTCTGAACGGATGCTTCATGTGAGTGACTGAACCACATGCATGAAGGCAGCTTCCTGAGTTCAGCAGAGGAAAGTCAATGAGATGATTCAGAGCTGCTACTGTTCACTGTCAGAAACCTGACCTGAGGTCAGTTCTGCTGCAGGACACCGAGCTCGTCTTCAGATTCCAGCCGGATCAAACGGTTCCTGCGCTCGATGAGACCTCTGCCTCACTGAACCAGTGAAGGCACTGCTGTGACTTCAGCTCGTTCAGGCTCTGGTCTGTCGGGATGGCGGATTCATCCAGGAACCGGGTCGACTCAGTCAGAACATATGACCGCACAAAAGCAGGAAGCCAGAGAGCTCGTACAGCTGTGAGCTGCTGCCCCCTGCTGTCAGGAAGCTACAGGAAGACCAGCAGACTGCGATCAGGCAAAGGAAGCAGCACATGAACGACTGGGCTAACTGAGACGAGCTAAAGGTTCTGCTAATTTTTGCTGCTTTCATTCTATTTGTTTTGTCGGACACTAAAGTGCTGCCCAGCTCATATTTATTGCATATGTGACATCTGTGCTGCTGTTATGTTTAGGTTATATCCAGATAATTATTGATCCAATCAGACACTCCCACAACTGAGCTTTGAAGACCTGAAGCTGCAGGACGCTGTTTCAGCTTCTGCTGCCCCACAGTGCATCACTCCACAGGGAAAAAGAAGAGAAAAGATGCTTTGAAAAACTAAACTGTCGATGAATTAATGTTTGAGAAAACATTTCAGCCACCGGGGTCGGAGGTCGACAAAGAAGCAGGGACACATGCAGTTAGTTCAGCCTATCACACATTACGTCACACACGACCAGCTCGTCCCTCCGGGCCGTAGAGAAACTATTGGTAAGCCTCTCAAACATGTTCTTAAAGCTATCAAACAAACAAATTTGATATCTCACATCAATTTAAATAAGGTGCATTACTTACTGATATAAAAAATAAAGGCCCCTTGAAATGATGCAAATACATGCATCAGGATTACAAACTGAAAAAGTGTATTCCAGAAGTTTACAAAAAATAAATATACATAGAAAATTAATGCACTGGCACAAGTTAGATTCAAACATTTCTATTTAAACAAACTGAAAAAGTGCATTCCTCAATGACAACAAAAGCCTCGCCGACGCGCAAGTCCCGGTGGCTTCTTTGCAGCTGGCTTGCTAACGTTAGCGTCTTTAGCAGGCCGGGCGTCCTCATGCGCTTTCCAAACTCCGTCAAAACGGTGGTTATGTTTCAGGTGACTGATCAGGTATTAAAGCTTGTGCCATTTCTCGCTCCTAGTGGAACTCGCTTGGAACATTTGTTACGAATAACCAGCGAACTGTCTCCTTCGGAAACTTTGAAGAAGTCTGAACTCGGTTTTCATAAGCACGCTGTACCGCATGCTGCATTCAAGGTGTAACGTACATTCCCCCGTTCCCTGGTTTGCCAGTCGTTCTTTCGGCCTATTTAAGTTCATGTTTCTATTTTTTGTGTGTAACATGTGAAAAAATACTGCGAATGTTAATTCAAGTCAGCAACTAGCAAAATTATGACCGAGTTAACGAGTTGTTTTCTGGCATGAGGGGGTATTCTTGATTTTTCCCAGTGAGATAGAGTTTTTCTGATTATGCTTACGTAACTTGAACGCAGCATTCACTGCAGGCCATTCTGGTCTCATAGTGGGAGCGAGGCACTGCCGTGCTGACAAAAACACATATGTTATCGGGGCTGTTCGTCATGATATCGGACTTATCGGAATGACGTCATAATTTCCTGTCTTTTTTATATCGTGCATCCCTAGTTCACAATATATATAAAAAAATACAAATTGACAGAATAACATCACCCTTATTCAATGCCCAAGCTTGCTCCCAGTTTGTTCAGAGAATCTTTTGTGTATACTGACTGATTTAAGAGTGATGGAAGGGAAGAATCCATTGACCACAAGGTGGATTTCTTCAGCCAAGTGAGACACACGGAAGTCCTCCAGCAGAGCTTTCTTGCTGCCCAAACCGTAGACCAGCACACTGAACCCCAACCTACACAAACACAGACACTTTCTCCTGTACAAAATCTAAAACAGGACAAAAGCATGGAATAAGGAAAAGAGCAAGTCACACTCACTGTAACTGTAACATCCATTTGCTAAAGTGCTTTCTGTGCTTGTTGTGGAGCTGCTGGATCTCTTTTGAGTAGCACGATGGTTTTCCTTCTAAAAGCTGGACCAACGTCTCCTGCAAACAAAGAAGGATCTTCAATAACACGGGAACACAGCGCATTCAATCCATTTAAAACACTTGCCGTTATATACTGACCCTGTCAAGTTTAGGGGTGTGTAAACGCTCCAGGGTGCGGTCTGACGTCAAGACCTTTGAGCTGCCATGAGCTTCAAAATACTCCTCGATCATACTGGGCTGATTGAGGGCTTCAGAAGTGTTCTTGCTCCTCTTGGCAGGAGTCTTGTAGAGAGCTGCAGATAAACCTTTTTTCGGAGTCTTCAAGTTCTCCTTGTCTTCTTTCTTTACTCTCTGTTCCTCCTCCTCCTCTCCAGCTTCATCATCCTCCTCTCCAGAGTCAGAGGGCGACAGCTCACTGTCACTGTCTGACCGCATGCTCGGAGCTGAAAGTATCAGCAGCGTTAGATCACTGCTAAAGTCTATCCTCATACGTCTAGACTATTGTAGCAATAAGTGAATCTACTTCCTTTATAATATGTTAAACTCACTTGTCATTCTTTTCCTGAGCCTGTGAGGTGTTGTGGAGACAAACTGAACCTTCTTCCTCTGTCAAACAAAAAGCAGAGGTTACGCTCTGAAGACAACAGCCACATAACCACAGCTTACAGAAGAAAGCAAATTTTAGTCTCACCCTCTGTGGTGTCCTGCTTTCTTCTTTGTGGTCTAGTCAAAGACAGAGATAAAGGATCGTTGCATGTAAATGGATAAAGGATAGGATGGACAAGAAAAATACTGTACAACATACTTCATAACGTGATGGACTTACTGCGGCCTGTTCGCGTCGGAGTGGAAGGCTCAAAGTTGGGGGTTGTGCTGAAGGTCACGCTTCTCCCGGGAGTCCGAGCCAACTCACTTGCTATTTATAAAAACACCGTAACAAAGCCTGAGATATTCTGAAAACCAAGTTAGTAATCATCCAATTAACGCAGCTGATGTCACACAAGAGAAGAGAGAGAATGGAGGCTCTCACCAGTCTGAGCCATGCTATGTCCACGTTTGACTTTCTGAAAGGTGAAAATGGAGGCTCCAGCCACTCTGGACATACCCTCCTCATCCTCTGTAAAACCAAGAACATTTACGTAACGGCAACCACGTTAAATGATCACTTTTATAGATGATTAGCAGTGCAACACAATGGCCTTGTGCTATTGCAAGATGGACCAGGAGGAATCAGAGCTGGTGTTTTGATTCCAGCATTGATCAATTGTGAAAATACAGCATGTTATTATAGTGTGTTTTACATTCAGTCTACTGTCATTGCAGCCTTTAAAATAATAGTTAACCCTCCTGTTGTCTTCGGGTCAATTTTGACCTGTTTTCAAGTGTTTGCATATCATAACTATGGTTTTCTCTCATATAATTGCTTGAAAATGACAAGGATGGTTCCATACTATGCTCTTTGCAATTAAAATTAATTATGACTTTATTCTTTGAATTATGTGTGTTTTATTAAAATTTATAGCATCTGTGGTCTTCCCGGTCAAATTTGACCCGGCCACAATAAGTGGTATAATGGATCACACTATTGTGCTTTCCAGTACAATTAACACACACGCGCGCACACACACACGCGCGCGCACACACACACACACACGCGCGCACACCCACATTTATACTTCATGCTTTTAAATCAAAAATGAAGTGTATTTTTTTTATAAATTAAATCTATTATACATTACAAAAATAAGTGTAAAATAAATGTTGATGTGTTGGAAACAAGTTGACTAAAAAGGTTCAACACAGAATTTGATGATTATTTTATACTTCATGCTTTACAAGCAGTCAAATCAGACCGGGTCAATTTTGACCCAGGAAGACAAAAGGTGCATAGTAGATGGGAAGACAATACGAGGGTTAACCAACAGCTCGCTAAAATAGTTAACAAAAACCAAAGAGAACCTTTATGCAGACAGGATGACTGTTGTATTACACAGTATTCATTTTATCTGGGTGTACCTAATAAACTGGTAACTGCATGTATACTAAATGGCAGCTGGGTATTGTTTGGCAGTATTTTGCAGCAGGATCAATAAAGGTTAGTAAAGACAGCTGGAACAAAAACTGGCAGGTAGAGTATTTTGAAGGATTACTACCCGCAACACGTTGTCAAGAGCTGCCTCACTCACCTTCTGTGTTGTCTGTTCCAAGTGCTTGGACATAGTTCTGCTCATCAAGAACTCCATTTTCATCGCCATCATATTCTGCATCCTCTCTGGCCCGTCGTCCAGCTGGGCTCTTAAACGTCACCATCCTCTGCACAGACCCACTGTTGCTCTGCGCACCTTAAAGTTAGACAAGAAGGCAGTGAGATGGAGCAGGTAGCCGCATACTAATAAACAGAACTACCTGAGCACGAGGAGTAAAGTGACTGTTATCCATACCCTCCCGTTTGTCCACGATGTGCTCCAGAGCATCGCCATCACCAATGAACTTCACCTCCAACACACTCATGGCTAGAGGGCAAGACAGCAGACAGTAACAGTGAGTTAGCCTACTAGCTAAAAGCTAACTGCTCTGCATGGTTTTGCCTCAGCTTTATCAATGTTATATGCCTTACAAAGACGTTTCATTCAGTTTCAGTCATGGTAACATCAATAACCTGAGTGAGATTAGCTGACAGTGTGGCGTCGCGGGGAGACACGCTGTGGACAGTCAGCAGCAGCGGTCAGGTCACTGAGTGTCTCACAAGAAAAGTGCAACAGCAAACAAATGTGTCCGAACTGCGTCACCAACCTGATGATGGCAGGATTCGCCTGATGGAAAACGTTAACACAACGTTCAGAAACTGAAAACAACCCTGTGTGGCGAGACAACTTTCCGCGCCATCCTCCCGAAGTTTTTAAACCACGTGACAAGTGAAAGGTCATATGATGGCCAATCAGAACGTTAGCTTCCTTAAAACCACACTTCCCATGATGCATTTCGCGCGGTGGCTTGCAATCACGTTTCTGAGACTTCAGTGATTTAATTTTGCAATAATAGACAGTAGATAACACTTTAAACAGTAGCATTGTACTTTACTGTGTTAGAATTACAATATTATGACACCTATTTCAGAAATGGGCAAGACCAACCTGAAAAATTTACATTTAATGTATTATTGATAAAGACAAGTTCAAAAGTGGAAATCAGTCACAGTTAGTCATTTTATTTGTTCAGAAAAAAGAGACCAACACCTTACTCTAACCTGTAGTGATGGCACACTTATTTCATTGAAATATATCATGAGGGATCATTTATTGATCAGGAGCCAGCTTATAGGCTCCTAATCATGAAACTCCCTGACAATACATGTGTTGATCACTGTGAGCGAAGTATCTTTCTTTTTTCAGTAACTACATACAGAGACAATCCACAACTGAAGGCTGAACAATGACTATTAAAAAACTAGTGAAAACTTGTCTGCACAAGGTAGGTTACAACATAGATATGTTGGCCATACTTGTTTTCAGTGTCATATGGACTAGTCATAATCCATGCTCTTTATGGTAAAATACCTGAATCACATACACTTCATTTGTGTTTAACCATCAAGCTGGCACATAGATAATTAGCATTATTATTTTTATTTGTAATATTGTTAGATAATTGTAGCATCATACTTATTTGATTGTTTTCAGCCTCCAGTGAATGCCCACATACTGACGGCAGCCCACTGACATTTGTTGCTCCTGTCACTGACTCATTCACATTTGCAGTTGGACAGCTGATCACCACCCACACGTTGGTGTCCACTTCCCCAGCAGACGGCCCTCAGAGTGCACATGGTACACACGATGCATCGCTGCAGTTGCACACGACTGTGAAAATTGACAAAGGGTAAGACAAGAGGAGAGTGCCACAATGAAACAGTATTAAGCTTCACTCCATGTTGAAGAGTACTGACATGGTAGGGGATCAGTGTGAGCAGACAGCCCAGGGGGTATTTGCTGTAGTCCAGCGGTCCTGAGATGGGCTCCACTCTACCGTGCTCCTGGGTCATAGACAACAACCTGGAGGGAAATATCTGTCAGAATCTGAGTCACACTTATGTTTACTATTGAGTCTAGAGACAAGAGTAGACGATCATTACTTAAGGTTGGGGTGTCCCTCAATCACAGCATATCCAGTGGGAAGTTTTCCAGCTCCGTCTAGACTGAGAGCGAAAACAGACAGAAAAACAACAGTTCGCTGCCATGGTGAGTATCATCGGTCAATTGAGAGGAAATTAAAAATTAAAGGAAATTAAAATCATACATTTAAGATTTTGCCCTCAAACTCCTTCCATTAAGATATCGTAAGCCTGCTAAGGATTAACATCATTAGAGATCATAGCATTTTAAAATGGTAAGCAGGCTAAGACCATTCTGCAAAGACACAACAGGGTACAAAATATTGATGAAGGTACCTGAGCCCAGCCCATCCACAGTCAATCAGGAGCTGATTCCTGTGAGGACAGTGTCCGATGACTCTGGTCAAAACCCTCACAGCGACATCCTCCAGGCTGCACGAGCCAATCACAGACTGCTGCGCGTCTAAAATACAGCAACATCATCACCACTGCTGAATTTGTGACTTTCTTTTCGTATGCTAATTTAAATGGGAAAACTGAATAAACAAACTGGCCCATTGACATAACTCCATCTACATCCATACACACCATAGAAGGCGTAGTTTCCAGGATGCACCTCGCTGAGCTGCGCCATGTCTTTGACTGGGTGACTGCAGGAAGGGGTGGAGCCAATGCTGGACTTACATGTGATGCCGACAGCCTTCAGTCTGCCCAGAAACAAACCAGAGGAGTTTACAGAGACAGCATTTCATAAGAAATAAATCTAATAGCTTGTTTTCTTGTTAGTGGGCTGAGGCCTTACGGTAAAATAGCCTATAATAACTGTCAAGAAGGTCATCCAACTTAAATCTGCATTAACTGAATTTTAAGACATTAGGGGGCAGTGCAACAAGCTGTAAAGACAACAGCAACATATTACCTAAAAAAGCTAATATGGGGAACGTGTTAGCAAACAGCAACGCAGGTGTATGCCTCTGCCAGCAAGTCAAGTTGTAGTTTACCTCCATGTCCATCCAGACTCATATATGCAGTGAAGACTTTGAAGGAATTTAACAAAAAGTATGAACTGTATTTTTTGTTGAAATGGAAGTTATCAGTAAATTGACGTGTATGATTCCAGTGAATTATTTCCTGTGAGAAACATGCTGTCTTCACTCACAGACTATTCTTCCAGAGGAGCACAGAAGCCTGATAAAGAGCTACATCAAATGGTGCAACAATCACCTGAGGCTCAATATCAGCAGAACCAATCAACTTGCAGTGGACTATAATGCTTCAAATATAGGCATTGCTGCAAAGAAGCTATAAATTGTAAAATGTGGATGCTTCAGACACAATTTCAAGCCAGCAGCACAGAAGATCTATGCAATCAGCACAGTTTGAAGGTGGATGGATTTGAAGGTGGTCACAATCTCCCCTTCTGTTCCTGAGTAATGGAGTTGAATCATGGACAGAAAAGTGTTTCTGCTAAACATTATGATGTTACAGTGAAGCTAACCTTTGACCCGTTGGATATAAATTGCCATAACTTCATCATTGTATCCTATGAGACATTTTGGTGAAATTTTAACATAATTAGCCTGTGAATTCTTGAGTGATGGTCAAGAATGTGTTGTATGTGGTCACAGTGAGCTTTGACCGCAAAATTCTAATCAGTTCAGCCTGAAGTGGACATTTATGTCAAATTTGAAGAAACTTCTTCAAGGCATTCCTGAGACATCACATTCACAAGAATTGAAGGGATGGACATACTGTATGTACAAAGGTAAACATCAGTCAAAAGTAACCCAAATGAAATATATTAGAAATGTATCTGAGAAAATGTTGCTTGTATTTTAAGCATTCTGTCTGACAGGTTACATGTGAAGTGAATGACCTCTACTTGCATTCGTCTTTTTTGCACTTATGTCATACTTTTCCATGAACTGCAGAGTGAAGTTGGTGGTTTCCTGGGCGACAGCCTGTATTTGCTCCACTCCTCTGCAGCTGTAGGTGTTCCCACAATGAGCGTACACTCCTGTCAGCTCCACGCCCTCCGTCTCAGTGATGGCCTGAGCCAATCTGAGCGCCTCAGGTTCCGAGTGCAGGACACCAGCTACGGCAAAGAGCAAACTGAGAATCAGCAAGCTGCTTGACTACCACAGCTCAGCAGCTGACGATGGGCTGTGTCCCGGCCTCCCGAGTCTTTACCTCTCCCGTTGCCACAGTCGAGTTTCAGCCAGACGTGCCACAGCTGACCGTCTTTCAGTGGTCTCTTTCTGAGCTGCTCCAGAGCCTGAGGATGATCCAGTAAAACTTGGAAGAGATCAAGCCTCTCTGACAGGGCTGCACAGCGCTCCACCTATGAACACACACACACACCTTATTAATTTTTATCATTTATACCTGTGCTCTTCCTACTGTGATATGGCGAAGGGCCTGCTGCTTTATGAGACAACATTTACTACAGACTCAAAACTCAAGGGACTTTTGAGGATTCGTTGACTTTTTTGAGTTTGCTAAATTTTGTCACTTTTACCTAATCAAACCATGCACATGAGTCTTTTTAGTGTGTGAGTTGAGAAGAACCTTATCAAAAGGAAGAGAGTACGCATAGAGGATGTCATCAAATCCGTGGTCGGCATAGAAACTGGCCTCTGCCAGCGTGGAAACCACGATGCATCTCCGTGATCCGCCCGTCATTATGTCAGCGCACTCACTACACATGAACACAAATACACAGACCTTATCAGCATCCGTGACTTGACTGACCCGTATCAATGTATTCTGTGTGTGTGTGTTCATACAGGGTTTTGTGGGTCTTCATGTGTGGCCGCAGCTGGACGCCCAGCTTTTGACAGTGTTCAGTCATCCTCTGGGCATTTCTCCTCACTTTATCCACATCGACCACCAGAGCAGGGCTACACAGTGTGGAGAGAGCTTCTCCCTCCATAGCACTGGAACACACACACACACACACACACACACACACACACACACACACACACATACACCAGATAGTTCTCATGCAATTAAATTCTTGTGCATGATTGGCTTCAACTCCTATTCTAGTCCACAGAGACTATTCTTGTGATAATAAACATTCAAACACACAAACTCCCTCTGACCTGCACATGAATTGATTACTCAATTACTCAAAAATTACTTGGCAGCTATTGATAACTATTAACTATTTCTTAAAAACATTTCTACTTACAGTTTCTCAAATGTGAGGATTTGTTGCTTTTTCCTTAATCACTTAACATATTTGTACTAATTTTGACATTTGGACAAAACAAGCATTGTGAAGGTGTCTCTGAGAACTTATGGCATTTCTCACCATTTTCAGAATATTTACAAACCAAACAATCAATCAATTAATGGAGAAAATAACTGATCCATAGTGAAAACAATCACTAGTTGGAGTCCTATGCAAAATAGTTGAAGATGAGCTCCACCTCAACCAACTCATGTCCTGTTGTTACATTAAATGAATGTAAGTATAATCACAAAAATGTACTAAAAGCAAAAACATTACATTAAGAATGATCTATTATACACAATTAAACAGCCATTTTTCTGCATTGACTATTTTTAATTTGAATACTTCAAGACATTTTCCTGCCTATACTTACATATTTTTACTAAAGTGGCATCTTCAATGCAGGACTTTTACTTGTAATGGAGTATTTTTTTACAGAGCGGTATTAGTACTTCTACTTCAGATTAATATCTGAATACTTCCTCCACCGCTGGTGATGCCTCAGATTTTGCAACCAACGGACCTTTGAACTTCGAAAAATGTGCCTACACACCAAATTTGGTCGAAACGACCATTATTTTCCACTGAAGTCTCTTCGAGATTAAACCATATAAAGAAAGCAATTAAGCAACAAAAAATTTAAATACCAACAAAAGTACACAGGCCACGGCTATTTCACTAAGAACAAAACTACACAACGTTTTTGTTGTAAGCTTTTATTTCAGCAGCGTCGCTCGGTCAGAAGGCTACGAGGAAGACGAGTCAGCCCCTCCATTACAACAGCCCCTATTAATCCCTCAGTATGTCTCTACGAATATTACCACAGACTGTGTGTGGAGCTCGTATTATCGGTACAGATGACTTACCTTTAGACAGCGATGTTTATACCTCGCCGACGTGCGGGATATTGTGACCACGTGACCACAGTTACTTCCTCACCGGATGCGGTCATTCACTAACGCGAAGCAAAGGTGGAACAAGTATTCACATCTTTCACGAGTCCAGGTATCAAAACTGCATGTAAATGTTGATAACTGACCAAAACACACACACACACATACGCACACGCGCGCGCGCGCACACTCATAATGTAGCTACAGTGTCAATGAACAAACTGCGATACACTCTTCTGCATAAGCGACAGTGCAAGAGACATCAGCCCTGAGATGAAGTATTATAAAAATAATATGCACAAATGAAATAAAAGTATATGTGTTTGCCTCCTGTAAATGCTCTGGCTGCTATGCTTACATGCACTTTATGAGGTCCACGTATTTCTAGGTCACAACATAAAAATACTCACCATTAGTCAAGCATTCAAACATTCATGTAATTAAAAGTGTATCAATATTAGCATCAAAAAATGATCTTAAAGTACCAGAAGTTGAAGTACTCATTATGCAGAATGGTCCATTTTAGAATATATTTGCATTATTGGAGTTTAATTAGTGATGAATTAATGTCAACATCATTTTATTGATGCAGCTGGTAAAGGTGGGGGTAATTTCAACTACTTCATATACTGCTGGGTTTTTTAATCTGCAATGATTTATAAGATTTATAAGATGTTGTTACATAATTTATTACCTTTATTACCTTGTATTCATAATCCGAATCTGACAATTTTGCAGCATTTGCTTCCAAAATGTACTGTAGACTTTCCAAATTATATGATAGATACATTAGATGGATTATAATAGATGAGTCTGAAAACACTGTTAAATTTGCTGCTTTGTGTTTCTCTGTACAGCAGAGGGGGCCAGACACAAAAACACCCTTGTTGATGACAACAACAGTTGATGACATGCAGCAGCAGATTTTCTTTTATGGAATCAAAATAATGTAAGGAAAAAAACATTACGGGGAGGGGATAAATACTAAATTCCAAATGTAATATTATAAAGAATAAAAGTTCTTTTAAAATGTAAATTCTTTACTAAAATCATTGTTGAGAGCCACAGTGATTTAATGACAAATTGCACATGGATCAAAAACATATGAACAAAAGACAGTATTGGGGTCACCACATCAGGCTTTATTTGGATGTCATGTGAACAGATTTCTTTCTTTTATACTTGTCTGTCAATGTATGTGTAATTAACTTCAGTATGTGTGTGTGTGTGTGTGTGTGTGTGTGTGTGTGTGTGTATGTGTGTGTGTGTGTGTATGTGTGTGATTCTTTTGTGATTTCTTTTTCCCTGGAGAAGATATGTCTACATGTTTGTATCCCCTGAACAAACTACAATTAATTACAGCATAACATGATGTAAAAAAGTTTTCAGAACCACTCAGATGGCTTTATGTCTATCTTAGCACCTTTAATGTAAATACTGACTTTGTGAAAACAGACTGAGAGAGGGGGGAAGCAAGAACTCAGATAAAACGAAACAGTACACAATAAAACACAATAAAGCCTACAATTTGTTTCGTACACATTCAATAATCATACACCTCTCATCTGGGATACTTACGAGTGTCTTTGGGTGGAAGTGTTGACTGACCATAGATTTAGAATGAATAGAACAAGTTACAAATGATATGCATTATGTGTTTGTGTGTGTGTCAGTGTGTGTGTGTGTGTGTGTGTGTGTGCATGTGCCAACTGGTCCTATGTGGATTGTTTTGGCTGTTGTAAATGAATCCTCACACATAACAACTGGATACATAGCGGTCTCAGTGCCTTATATCCAGTAATGATAATGGTCACAGAGGCTTGCTGATGCATCTGTGTGTGTTTACGTGTACGCTGAAGGGAGCTGGCCCTCCTTTCATTCTCTGGATTCTAATTCTATGGTGTAGAGCGTTACAGTTCCTCACTAGCATATCCAGCGGACAAAGCGCTCAAAGAATGCGGGTTTGTTCAGCATGGTGTAATCATCTCCTCTGAAGATGGCCGACATGTCCCCTAGCGACACCTTCCGCAGCACTTCTTCATCTGTGTCTGTTCCTATGGCGATCACCGTGGGAACGCCTTCTGCTCGCCTCATGGCAGTCACGCCCTCGTCCAGCTGCTCGCTGGCTGTGATGCCGTCAGTGATGAACACGAAGGCCAGCTCAGCGTTACGACGAGCCAAGCGTTTCCCCTGCTAGAAACACAACATCCAGAGTTAAGGGAATACACTCTATTGCTTTCTTGCCAAGAGTTAGATGAGAGAAGTGACACCATTCTTACATCTGTGTGTTGATACAGAGATTCAACCAGGTGGTAATTAATTTAGCAGCTAACAGCTAGTAAAACAAACTGCCTCTCACCACCACTCTCATACCTGTACAGTAAATCCGAAGGTAAGGCTAGCAGGCGATTAACTTAGCTTAGCTTAGCTTTAAAAGACTGCGAGCAGGGAGAAACAACTAGCTACTACTAGACTGCGACAAAAAGTAAAACCTCTACTAACTAACACATTGTAGATAATATTTAGGAAAAAATAAAGTGTAAAAAGTTGTGGTTTTCAGGGGGCTATATGCTGGATTAATTCTTGGCTGCTAGCAGTAACTTCTTGGAGTCGTCACCTTGAGGTTGCCAGGCAACCAGCAGAGACTCCAGGAGGTCTTTACAAGAAATAAGAAACAGTCCCCCCCCACACACACACACCAAAACTGTAAAACCACAACTTATCAATTTCATTTTCACTTTTTGTATGGATTAAACAAACAAGATGCTACGTGTTAATTAGTGAACATGAGAGCCAGGCTAGCTGTTTCCTTCTGTTTCCAGTTGTTATGCAAAGATGAGCCAATAAAGCTTCATATTTACCATATAGACATAAGAGTGGTATTTGTCGAATTTCCAAAAACTATTCCTTTCCAGGTTACCTGCCTACAAATCCGACACAAGTGTTTGTGTTTGTTTATACCTTTGGAATCACCACATTGTTGACAGCATGGATGATAGCGCTGCCCAGAGCGGAGGAAGAGTCCATGTAGGTCACTCCTGCCAGTGAATCAGAGATGACCGTGAGGTCGTGTGTGAGCTGGAACTCCACCCTCTGTTCTGTAGGGCTGCCGTACTGCAGCAGAGCCAGACGGGCATTCCTCTCGTCTGTCTCGTCATTGGCCAGGGTGAGGCGGCGAGCCACGTTCTCAATGAACTCTTTGGCCCTGCGGTGGTTCTCCAGTCCCATCCTCTCAGAACCATCGAGCAGGAACACCACATCCACCGGCCGCTGAACACAGCTAGCCACAGCGGGCTCTGGAACAGACACACATAAAGTTTTAAATCAAATGAGGTATCCAGTGAGCCACAGCTGGAACACAGATGCTCAGAGGTCAAAGTCAGAAAAAGATAAACTGCAGCAGATAAAGTGGTGGGCCTCTATACATGCTAGTTGCAGTCCAGCTGTCTGGTGTCATCTAAACCTTCTCAGGTCAGCAGTGGCCTCATCAAGAAAGCACTTTTTTAGTTTGCTCTTAAATTTTATTATCTTGAAACAACATTATAAACGCATGAATACATTTTATACACAACGACTTAGTTCACATCAGCATGTTGCAGTCACAGAGCTAACATACCATAACATCTGGTTTAAGCCGCTTTCCAGTCATTTTCCTCTAGTCATCCTACTTCACAAGCCAAGCCACATGCAAAAAAAACATGCACCAGTCAAGGGCATAACATACAATAGTTCCTTCATTGTCAGCGCCAAGTCCATAAACCAAACATCCACATACATCAACTTCTGACTCATATACAGTATACTGTGGCATGTGTAAAACCAGAAATTTTCCTCATGTCATGGCCTTTTCACCAACTTGAGTAATTCCCAGAGCATATTTAAAGCCGTAACCATGGATATGTGCAAAACAGCAAAAGAAATGTCATCAGAGTGATTCAGCGAGCATGTGATTCACAGTGGAAATGAGGACTCATCAAAGAGCCACTGTACACAATACAGGAGCAACATGAATGGCTCTACAGAGCAATCTGCCTCCAACAAATGGATGACATCCGCTTTCCATGCGAATGGAAAACCTTGCTCCACTAAGGTGGAAGAAATGACGCGTGTCATACAGCTCCATGTACGTAAAGTCAGAAATATTCTATGAGGAGAGGGAGCATCATGAATCTACATTTTGAATTTTGGCCCATCATATACAGTAACTGTACATAAGGCTGCTCTGAAACTTTAGCACAGGACCAGCTTCGTATCATGCTTCTTTTGCATCAGCCCAGGTGCATATTGCACCCACAGATTTAAAAAAAAATGCCCACAGGTTTTAGAAAATCTATTCTAGGTCCAGCAATAAGCTTATTAGTTATTGGCGTCCACAATGGCGAGGTAGCATGGTTAGCGTATTAGCATATTAGCAAAGTCCTAAGGCTTTTTCTGGGTCTCCCATAATGTCCCCATAGACATATTTGAAGGAGTCGATGAACAGCTGGGTCCACTGCTGCCTGTCCTCTCCCTGGGCGAGTTTGGCTCTCTGGGCTGTGTACGCCATGGTTGCAACGCCAACCCCGTACTGCTGCTCGCTCAGGCCGTTCAGCAGGCTTGCTACACCCTCCAAAGAGGTGGGGACCAATGAGGGGCTGCCTTCTTCGGCCAGTGGCTCCCAGGGGGGAGGGGCTTGCCCCGCAGTGACGCCCCCTCCTGAAACAAGTGGGCGGAATAACATTGTGGGCTTGGTCCCACAGACACGACGCATCAACAGAGCCAACAAAGATGCTGGAGGTAAACCAAGTTGCACTAAATGTCAAGTTTGGTGTTGGTGTTGACCTTACAGAACATCACTCAACCGTGTAAAAAAGATATGACCTCAGTTTAAGCCACAACCTGTCTACTCCTTAACATAGCTCAAAGGCGTCAGTATGCTTCAAACAATCTAGTTGGTACCAAGTGTTACCTTAACATGTCTAAAGTGTTTATTCAAGTGTTCAAGTTCTTAAAGGCATTCATGGGGTTGCACTCAGTTGTACGCGCAAAAAGTGACGGAAGAGGTTGTGTAAAAAAAAGAAGTATTGTCAGTTTCAGAAAGATACAAAAATGTACACATCTCCCAGAGATCCAACGCTGTGTGACTAACAGGCATTTCCTTTGGAGCATATTGACGCCTTAGTAATGGTGGTTACCCAGGCCTAAATGCTGAAACAGCATGTAAAATTTTAGAAGATGACAAGAAGTGATAAATAATAGTTCAAAATTTTACCTGATTTACAAGGAAGATCGGGGCATATGATGATAGGATCTAAAGCAAAGATAAAGACAGAATTTTAGAGAAAAATTACAAAAACCAGAACCCTGACTACATGAACATGTTGCACATAATGTGTGTTTCTGTGATTCGTGTACCTGGACAGAGGACGGTTTCAATCTTGTCGATGAACTCCTCAGCCACCAAATCTGCGAAGCGCCTCATGCCCAGCACCCTGCCATCCTTCTGGCAGGCGATGCTCTTCAGACTCTCATTCTCCTCAATCTGGTCAAACATGTCTCCGATACCAATGGCGCTCACATCAACACTGGGATCACTGCTCGCGTGCACCAGGACACACACACACACAAACAATGAGACAAAACCCTTTCCTTCCGCACAAACGCTAATTCTAAATCTCAAAATACAGCCAAGTGTCAGGCACCTGCACAGGTAGGTGAGCAGCGAGTCGTCATCTCTGGGGTCGAAGCGTCCGTCAGTGATGACAACTACAGTGACGTTGGCTTTGGCTCTGCGGCTGTCCCTGATCAGGTTGTCGTAGGCGTACTTCAGAGCAGAGGGAGTCCATGTTCCTCCAGCGATCCACTCCAGTCGCTTCACTGCATCCTAAATAGTGGAGAAATCAGCGTGTGAGAGTTGTGTAGGCACGGTGCAGCGGTACGTCATGTGAGGACAGTAGTGAGTGTGGACACAGAGGAAGGCACCTGCACCATTTGGAAGTTTTGGACTGGTTCTGTGAAAAAAGACAGCAGTTGTGCTGTGGACTGCGCTCAGGTAAAATTAGCATACAGTCAATAACATATACTGTATCTATAAATTTTAAACTCATGAATACAGGCTTCAGAGAGACCCCAAATTAACCAAATTAAGCAGTTATCTGGGAATTGACGGCTAACAATAAATATCCCTCTGGAGTATTGCGATCCTTCCATTTTAAGTTAAAAGGAAATCAATAATAATGTATGTGACTCAAAAAAGTGCCCATGTTCATGATCATGAAGGAACATGTCACCCAGTGGAATGTTGACAACAATGGAGCTCTATGACACAGAGGAATAAGCTATATGTGACTTTCACCACATTTGCCAGAGTTCAGCAGTTGTAGCAATTCTTTGTTGATTTTGGCCCTCCCATTTTTGTCACTTTTTGACGATGTGAAAAATGAGGAATATTGCCAGGCTTATTACTTGAGGTGGGTCTGACATCTATTGCATCCTAGATTACATGTACAGCTTTGGCAAATGTCAGAAATATAACGAGAGGGACATGTGCACATACTGTGATGACTCCCATCTGCCTTATGTGTGCAACACATTTGATCTGACAGCACATCAGCTTTGATTCATTCAGAAACATCTCCACAGAAGAGACTAACGAACAATCACACACATCCAAACTGTATGCATGCATGCTTGTGTCTGTGTGTGAGACCTTGAAAGCAGACAGTGAATCAATCTTGGGGTCGTCAAGTCGGATGGCCTGGAAGGTTCCACTGTGACTGTACTGAACAACTCCCACTCTTGTGCCTGGGAACACAAGCAACTGCATTTACACAAAGTTGTTTTTGCTTTTGAGGTCAAATTTTGAGATTATTTAAGAAGCAAGGGAACATGTGCATGAACGAATGCACATATACCTGTATCTGACTGGGGGTCCTTGGCAAGGGATCCCAGTCTGTTGATGGTGTTGATGACAAAATTCTTCTCCAGGGTGAAGTTAGTCAGACCCACTGACTCTGAGCTGTCAATCACAAACACAATGTCCAGGGGTCCACAGCGTTTCTCACAATCTGCAGACAAAAACACAAACAGTGAGAATCTGACAGCCAATCAGAGCGTGATCAGAACATGAATGGCAGCTCTAGTAACTACACTCACCACAGCAGCCACACGTTTCCCTGATGTAGTTCATGACATCACATTCCTGCAGGAAGCATGACATCCATCAAATCGTCTGTGTTTCTGTTGATGTGCAAGTAATAAACGAGTGGTTAGATGTACTTACAGTGAGGCCGGGATCTCCCTCAGGTCCAGGATCTCCCTGTAGGGGACAAGAACACAATATCACATCTGCTAGCAGATAGTCAATTGGTAACAAGTAAACATATGAGAACATCAGCTTAGGTTGGCCTTTCCTGGCTGGATTCAACCAGATGATTGCTTCATCTGCTCTATGTCAGTGACTAGGAGAAGGAAAGCCCGTGGGTTTTCCCTGATAAACAGTGCAGTTCTTGTTTACTTACGTCACGCCCAAGCTCTCCTCTCGGTCCTCTTAGGCCAGGTTCACCCTGCGGTCCTGGCTCACCCTGTTGCAAGCAGAAACATTTTAATCATGTAACTGCGACACTGCGACAACTTTTGTTCCAGTGACAGCATGCATCCATCTATGAGGAGTTACTCACTGGCTCTCCCGGGGTTCCTTTAGTTCCCGGCTCACCCTTTTGACCGCAGTCTCCTCTGCTACCACGAGGTCCACGATTGCCTTTCTCTCCTCTGTCACCCTGTACAACAGCAGACGAAAGCTTCCTCAGTCGAGTGTGTCACTTCAGGTAGCAAATGCATGAAGAGAGAGTGCATGTGTGTGTTACCGATGCTCCTCTTGGCCCAGGATAGCTAAAGCCAGGTCTTCCAGTGTCTCCCTAAATAGAGACGAAAGAAACAGTCAAGAAAAAGAACAGCAGCTAGATACCTGGAAACAGGTGCAAACTCACTAACACATACACAGTGGTACATACCTTTGGTCCAACCTGTCCAGGGTCTCCTCTTGGTCCAGCATCACCAGGGTCACCTCTGGTACCCTACAGAACAGTGTTAATGTAAGATGCATGAGGTCATGTGTCGCTGAGGTAATTTTTCATATGATACCTGAATGTGACCTTTAACCTACATTTCTCCCAGCCTCTCCTGATATGCCCGGTGGTCCCCTGGGGCCTGGCAGGCCGTTGTCTCCCTGTTCAGAGGAGAGAAAGGTGACAACTGGTGCAAGAAAAGGGGCTAGATTAAAAAGTTCAAGAGTGCATGATGTGAACATACACAGATTAGAAGGATAATATGGCTCTTCTCACCTTTGTTCCTTTGACTCCTTCTTCACCTGGAAGTCCTCTCACACCCTCTGGCCCCATTTCACCCTGAAACATAAAATCAGTGCTGAGCCCACTAGTGGTGGAATATTGTATCTCAATGACTCGAATAGTTAGAGCCAATGTAAAAGGTTCATAACACAGAAATGTTTCACAGTGTACATTAACTCATACCTTGTCTCCCTTAACTCCATCAGGCCCTTGATTGCCCTTTGGCCCATAGTCTCCTCTTCTCCCCTAGAACACAAGCCCAGTTAGAAAACCAACACAAAGCGAATACATGCATGAAGGGAAACATCACATTATAAATGTTCCTTACTGGCTCGCCTTTGCTTCCTCCAGCACCGCTGGTTCCCTAAGAAAAACAACACACGGGTGAGCTGCATGATGCATGAAGTGAGTGTGTTTGAATGTATTCTTCTCTGTGGGGAGGAGCCTTACTTGTTTTCCTTTCTGTCCAGGGAGGCCAGGTGATCCAGGACTTCCCCTCTCTCCCTGTAGAAGAAGCACCAGCGTTTAGCCTTTCGCCTCCAACATTCCTCAAAACCATTTAAAGGACCAGTTTGTAATATTAAGGGGGCTCTAATGGTAGAAATGGAATATAATCATCATAAGTATGATTTCACTAGTGTATAATCACCTGAAATTAAGAATCAGTGTGTTTTTGTTGGGGTGAGGCGAAGGGTATTCAGTCAGTTGCAATGTGCAACCTCACCACTAGATGCCACTAATTCCTACACACTGGTCCTTTAACATGACCTCAGACCTAATTTCTGCCCCAGCAAAGAGCATCTATCCCTGTCTCTGTGGTCAGGTCTACCTTTGGTCCAGACTCTCCAGCCGGGCCGGAGGGACCAGGTCTTCCGGGCCGACCGGGATCACCCTGAAGAAATGACACAGACGCACACAATCAGGCAGAATTAACCACAGGTTCTATGGCTGATGGATATTGTTTTAAGTGAAGGTGAGATCATGTACCTTCTCTCCGTCAGTTCCAGGGGGACCACGTTCACCGACGTCTCCGGGATGACCATCAGGACCCTACAAATACATCAGTCTCACACCATAAATAGGCCACAACATAAAATAATAAAGATGTGCTAATTATTTCAAATCATGTTGAACACCATACTCTGTCGCCTGGGTCTCCTTTACAGCCGGGAGCGCCGATCCGTCCAATTTTACCCTTTTAGGATGAAGACAATGGAGAAAAAGTAGCATTACAAAAGAATCTTCAAAGAAGCTTGAAAATCAGAACTCCACAATTTAAATTTTTCAGAACAGAATCAGATTTTATTCTATGTGGCGTTTTGTTCCCTGTATTGCACAGTAAAACTTGGTTGTTAAAATTCAGGACCTACCTTCTGTCCATCTGTCCCATTGCGTCCTGGTATGCCAGCCACGCCCTAACGACAAAACAGAAGAGACAATCAGATGAGGAAGACAAATCACTTTATAAAATGAATGATAATTAAGAGATTCAGTTTAGAAAAAAACTATAAATAGAAAAAGAAGTCCTACCTTTTTCCCCTGAGCTCCCATTTCTCCCTGTGGACAGACAGACCATCAACTGTCATTTTATGTACAATCATTATATCATTCATCCACAAACCCAGTAATTTATTCAAAATTTCACCATTTAAGACAGTTTTAAGTTGTGCATTGATGAACTTCATCCACACAAAAGGAAAGTGGTGCCTCACCTTCTCGCCTTTAAGACCTGGTTCTCCCTACAGAGAGGAAAAAAGGGAAAAGAAACAGCATTAACTCTAACAAATTCACATTTGTCACAGAGTACTACAGAGAACTGTAAGTGATGGGTAGGAGGATTTTCAATGTCTTACTTTGATACCGGGCTGACCAATTGGACCCTCAATACCAGGGTCTCCTGGGCGTCCTCTTCCTCCTTTGAGACCTGGTTCGCCGTTGTCTCCTTTAGCTCCCTGCAGTCAATGAGTTCGAAGGAGATAATGGTGAGGATGAAAGTGACTACTGTGCAAATTCTGTAAATCTCTGTGTGTGTGTGTGTGTGTGTGTGTGTGTGTGTGTTGCTTACTTTCTGTCCTCTGTGGCCCTTGGGACCGGGAGGCCCTGGTGTCTCCAGACAGGACACACTGTAACACTGTGTCATACAGGAAATGAAGACAGACAGTCAGTGCTTATCCAGTCTGAAACATAAATCTTCATGATATCGATGATGATTACATCTGAGAGCATTCTTACCTCTACATACGCCAAATGTTTCTGCAAGGACAAGAGACACAAGGGGTGAGCAGAAGAAGCATTGATCGTGTTTCATGTTTCTTTGTCTCTGTGGGTGTGTGTGTTACCATCGTCTTGATGATGCGGTCAATGGTGTCCGTGTGTATGATGGCTCTGCCCTGGCTCAGATCCACAGCCATGAAGTCCCGCCTGTAGACTGTCGCCGGAGAGTTGGCGATCTCCCTCAGCCCTGTCTCTTCAACCTTCTTCGATGCCGCCACGACAAACATCCGGATGCCCTCATCGCGAGCCCTCTCCGCTGCCACTTTGATGCCCCCGCAAGGGTTTCCAGTCACGTGGCCGTCAGTGATGACCACGGCGAATCGGAGGGCCCTGGGGTAAGAGGGGGAGCGCAGCATTTCCTGGGTCATGTTGGTGAGGGCGCAGTCGATGTAGGTGCCTTTACCCAGGTAGACGATTCCACTGACACCCTGGAAACAGTGTCAAGTGTGAGGCTGGATTAGCAATCAACGAATAACTATATCTCCCAAAATGACAGACTATTCTTTCACTAAACAAAAATAAAATGTTATTGTAATTTTAGTGACGTACTGTTTTGAAATCGGCCTTTGATCCGATACGACTGAACACCCTCTGCTCCTGGGAGAAGTGCAGTCCTCCGATGTTCCACCTGATCTGCACAGCACCTCTGATTTCAGCATCCTCTAAACGGTCCACAAACTGCTTTGCAAAGTCCTGCAAGAACACACAACACATTGTACAACACGGCTACAACAGCCTACTCGGCCGACAGTCATTTAGAAATGATGACGCTCTTAATTGGGACTATATTGTATTGAGGGTTTTAAGTAATAAAACTGTAGATAAGCGAGGAACCTTGATGCTCTCCACCAGCGAACCAGGGGGTGGCTCCTGCAGGGCGATGGTCTCAGATGTGTCAATAGTGAAGTACACATCTATGGGACATTCATTCTTCTCTGGAGGGATCACACACACACGCACAAACACAGATAAAACCTCCATGGAAAACTGCATCACATTCAAATCAGCAAGTGGAAATGTTCATCACTAAAACTGTGTTAACATATTGACATGCCAGTTTACTGTGGCTGTGAAGCAACCAGGCTTCAGTTTCTTGGTACTCACTGGTGCACTCTGTTGGCTGGCCGTGAGTCAGGGCTCCAAAGAGAAGACAGAGCACGATGACCTCTAACCCCAGCATCTTCCCCTTCTCCTGTCTGACACATTCAGGCAGAAGACACACAACTGAGCCATCAAATTTCTCACTTTATTCCCCAAAATAAGTAAAGTCACATTAGAACATTAAAATGAAAATTAAAAGACAGAAAATACAGAAAAAAACAAAACGCAGAACCTGGAGAGATGTGACAAATAAGGCCTAAATCAAAATCCATATGCTTATTAAAAAAGAAAATCACTGTAGCCTTTTACTGTGGTGTAGTTTACTAATAAAAATAATTTTCTAATCATTCCACAGACTGTATGATCGCTGTCAAGCAGTGTTAGTTCACAGCCAGAGAAGTTATTTGCAAAATAGTGCAAAACTTGCAAAAACTCTGTATGCAGGACAGTCTACTGGCTGTTGCTTGGGGAACAAAATGGCTGCCGCGGAGTTATGTAATAAGTTTGAAAGCATGACATGAGTTGAACTCAGCTCTTCTTTTTTGTACAACAGAAGCTAGAGGAGGTGACTGATCTCAACATAGGCTGAGATTTACCTCATTACGGTTTATTCGTGTTGAAACCTGGACCCAGGCCTTAACATGTGGCCAAACTACAGCCATAACTAATGGAAGTTCAGTCAGAGCCACTCAGACTACACAGGTTTTCAAAGGACTCACTGGTTGACCAGATCAACCTTGTAGGTCCACTTATAAAAAATTGAATTAATTATCATATCTAAACAGAGCACCTCAATTCTTTAAAGTCAAGGAATAATTGTAGAAGCATTGCTTTGTGCTTTGCAGCAGAGAGCAGGCTGCAGATTGAATAGAGGAAGGCACATTATGGTTTTAAAGTACAACATTTCACAAGGCCTCAGTGTGCTGCCCTCCACAGGTTTCCACCTCCCTAACAGTGAACATGGGTTCAGTGTTTGTAATTTGATAAAAGACAAATTCATTCAAGAATATGCAGCATGTAAATTTTGCCAAGGCAGCTAACCATGCAGGACCTGCCTTTTTTATTGTAGCTGCGCATATCCAAGAACAAATCCACATTTAATGAAATTACCACAAATCAACTAACTGCCACACACTTGATACGAGGCCTTTCCGGGCCCCTGAGTGCCAATTTGAGCGCTGCTCTCACATCCAGTCTGACACTGGTAGGAACATGTCAACAAAGCCTACAGATGCTCCACTATTTATCCATCATTCTACATCAACTCCAAAGATCGCAATCCAGCAAGTGTCCAACACTGGACCATCAGCCAACACCTGTCCACTGCAGCACACACTGTAAAAATATGCACCTTCACAGTGACAAACAAGAGAAAACTATACATAAATTCCTTAACAAATAACATGTTTTAATAAGTAAATGTCATATTTCAAATGTCACCAGTTGACAATTTGACAGTTATCAAAACAAATGAAATCTAAAGTGAAGTGAAGTGAAGTCATCTCACGCCTGCTGGCAGCTTTTGTTTTTTATCCAGTTACACTGAAAGAAACAATATTTTCAAACTTATTTATTTTATTTTTTTTAGGCCTTCTTCAAAACCGTTTCAGAGCGCACCAACCGGCAGATATTCAGCCACGCTTTGCTGTGGCTCCCTCTAGCGGACAGGCAGCTGCGGAGGAGTCGCTCCTGTAGATGTTCCCACTCCTCTAAGTCTGTCCGGGCCAGGGGACTGAGTGAGTGAGTGCGAGTGCTTTTAGCTTTTCATCACTGCACAGGTGAATATCATGCAATATATATATATAGCTAAAACAGCACGACCGATAACGCCCATCCTCTATCTGGGTTTTTTCTCTATAGTTTGTGGATTTGCTTATTAAAAGTGTGTTTTGCTGAGGAAATGCACTCGTTTTTGCAGAGGGAGTGAATTTTAACATGCAAAGAGACACAGAGACAGAGGCAGATACACACAGGGTGAAAGAGGGAGATAGAGAGACGCACAGAGGAATTGGTACATTGTTGTGCGTAAAAGCGCTGCTTACCCGAACTCTTTCCAACAACTTCAAAACTTCGTGAGCGGCTGATCCTCTGTTGATTATCTCCTCATCTCAGCAGGAGAGAACGCCGAGAGAGAAAAGGAGGAAACGGGAGGAAGAAAATGGGAAATAAAGCCCTGGATGCGCGTTTACTTCCCACAGAAGAGCCGTCCGTTCGCTCTCCTGTCCCGGTCCAGCCCCAGCGACAAGCTCTGAGCCCTCCTCCCGAGCGCGCACGGCGCACCCCAGCAGTGGGCGCTGTTGTCCGCTTGGAGGCGCCATGGCTCCGCAGGAACTCGTGTGTGTGCGCGCGCGCGCGCACCGGCGGCCTATTGTACCGGTTTTACTGCCATATACCAGTAAAGCAAGATGCCAACGCGCAGCTGGAGATCTGAACGACCCCCCTCCCTCTCTCTGAATAACGCCACAAACTCTAATGCCTGTTTAGTATCAGAAGATATGTACATTTTATAGATGTGGTCCTCAGCGGAGCACATGGCGGAACCCTGGGGACATTATGAGCTTTCATGTCCCTGAGATAGAACATTCAGGAGGTTTTCACTGTTAATCTCACACATGTGGCGAGTCAGAATGAAATACAACAGGATAAAGAGCAGACTTGAGCCCCCATACTCATAAACACACACAAAAGGCTCTCGTTTGTGTCTGGTGGTCTGGTTACAATTAGTAGGCCGAGTAAGAGCAGTTTATACTCGGTGTAAACACTGACAGGCTGTCCGTGAGTCTGCTCACCATGTTTATACCCATAGGTGCTTCAGCTGCCCGTTTGCCCATTTGCATGTGTTGAAGTGTTGGTGGACATGGTGGGGGGTCTCTCCCTCAGAGGTTTTACCATGTCTGCGCACATCCGCACAGACACAGCTACACTCCACAAAACATGTCTCTTTTCATTTCGTCGTTGCTGATCATGCGTCGGCAGCACCAGCGCTTGTACATGTCAGTGCTTGATTTTTCTGATGTGGCCTGCAGAGCTGCCAATGCATTAACCAGTAACAGTGCCACTAATGTGTTATCCAGGCCAGAACACAGGAGCAGGCTGTGTCAGGAACAGGCTTTTACATCCGTTACATGATAGGCTATCAGCTTGGAGAGGGAGATGATGAGGCAGTGTGGGTCAGCACAGTATGGAAGGTGCTGGTGTGAAATGTGAGAGATTGGAATCTTCTTCTTTAAGAATATCCCATCAAAGGTGTTTTAGTTAAAGTTTCCCAGTGAAGAAGGGGACCTGGATCTGATCTGGTCTTTAGACATTGCTGCTCTTGCACACATAGACACATAATGCATCTCTGCACACAAATGTTGAAGTTTTAGTCCTTCATGCTGTGTAACTTGACTTTATCTGAACGTATAGCAGACTAGAATTGGTTGGATGTGACACAGCTGTCAGTGTTTTGTCATGACGACCAAGTGCAGATGAGAAAGCAAAGGAGGAGGAGGAGGAGGAGGAGGAGGAGGGCAGCTGCTGACCAGAGTTATTACTCTCTGAACCTCTTCTCTTGGCCAGGGAAGGGTTTTTCCCTTAAAAAGAAAAGAAGAGAGGAGTGAATGTGTGTATGTGCATGTGATGGAGAGATGTGGAGGTGGAGGGAGGTGGGGGTTTCTGGTCTCTTAAAAGTGTGACTCATAGAATAGGAATGACCTCCCTCCCGCATGTGAGTAAACCAGTCTCTGCCTCTCTCTCTCTGTGTCTCCCGCTTTCTCTCACACACTCTCTCTCTCACTCCATCATTTTTTTCCCCTTTATTTCTTTCACATGGACTAAAAGACCGTTTCAGTCTGGGGGGATTTCTGCATAATCAGTTCCAGAATCATAAAGAGCTCTCCCAGCATCGCTCTCTCTCTCTCTGTTCCACGGAAAACACACAAGGAAAGACTCAGTCGAGTTCATATGCAAACATGCACAAAGACGAGGCTGCAGCAGAAACATAAAAGCAAATCAAGCACATGTAAACAAATGCAAGCGCACAAATCCACACAGTCAAAGCGCAGATACATGTTCAGGCTATCTGCAGCATGCACAGATACAAAATGACAGCTCTGAAGGTTATTTACAAGGCTGTCTGGGCTGTCTGTGTACGTATGGGAGTGATACTGTTCTTCCAGATGTTTTCCAGTGCAGCTTCTGAATCTCTAATGCTCTATTTAAGCAGGATATTACATTAAACGTACGATAAGCTAACATTTACTCCTCTCTTCCTTTGCTTTTTTTTGGGAATATTTCCCCTCCTTCTCTCCAGATGTGCTTTCTGTTCAGACAAAGCAGCTGGGAGTTGTTACCTCAGTGCATCACGCACATGCACACACACACACACACACACAAGGTCGCGCACACATCATGCACGCGTATGGTCGAGCCAATGTGTGCAACTTATGTCACTACCAGTGAATTTCGGTGGAAAAAGGTTGTGCTGAGGTCTGAGAGTAAGATGGAGGGTCCAATCGCTGCAGCTTCAGAAAACAGGAGGAAGGAGGAAATTGGGTTTCAGAAAAACTACAGAGGAGCCAAGACAAATTTCTGAGGAACAGTCCCCCATACAGACAGACACACACACCCACACACACACACACACACACACCCACAGCTGCATACACACCAGTCACACACCTTCACATCCACACATGCTGTAAATCATACACAGAAATGTGCATTGCCATGCAAGTGGGCAAACCCATGAACATGCATATAAACACACGCACACACACACACACACACACACACACACACACACACACACACACACACACAGGAACTCTGTGGTATTCTCTGATTAATGCAGCTTTTGGTTCCTGATATTCCAAAAATTAGCGTCAACACAGGAAGAGATCAAATACATCAAACTGAGACAATTCCACTGAATTTCTGCTGCAATCTGAGTGTCAAGATTTAATATAAAACACATGTCTCTCTGTGAGCCATGGAGAGGCAGACAGTTTAACATTTGCATGTCCATGTACTGCATGTTTGGTGTTTTCTGTACATGCAGTGATGATAGGGCAGCATTTGTAGTGATACACCTTTGACCCCTGAAGGAGGAATTTTTTTTTTTCTCTTGCTCCTCTTCAAGAGGGAGGTCAGAGGTCAGACTCAGCTGCAGCACAGCAGCCCTGGAGCTGGTAGAGATGTGTTGCTCATGGGCATCTTTGCAGGCAGCTACTTGCTGACACAGAATTAATGATTAGTTAAAGAAAAAGAGTGTTTTTTTTTTTTACTGTTGGAATGTTGCGCATCTTTATCAGTGGTTAATGCATGTATAATACTACACACAACACATATAATATAGCATATGTTATAGGTCATTATATGTTCCAATATACTCATTTTATTGTCATTATTTTTTTGTCATTATTATTTAATGACATTATATTATACTATATTATGCTCAATACAATACACAGTACTTTATTATATATCTTATTCTGAGCTATATTGCTATACTGTTTATTATGCCATACTTTATCACTACATTTGACCTTACATTATACTGTATGACCCACACTATATTATACTTCACTATATATATATAAGAGTCATTATCGCTGGTATTTTCATTCCTCCTTTCTCCCACCACCTTCACTGGGTCGAGGGGGCATCCCAGGACAGCCTTCCAGTCTGTGAAGTTGTTAAGTTTGTGTGTGTGTGTATTTGTATAAATATATATATTTAATTAATTTGCATATTATTATGTATTCTGTTTTTATTTATTTTTTACACAACATCCCAACTTCTGTGGAATCTGACCGTGGCCTGTCCAAAAGTTGAAAGGGCACTTTGCTGTAATCCAAAAATGTCAACTTCATGGAGGCGCTAGAGGAAAAGTCATTCAGTAGGATTGATCCTCTGGGAAACATTAATGTTTCTACAGAATTTCACAGCAATTCATCAAGTAGTTCTGGAGATATTTCACTCCAGACAAAAGTGGTGGCTCAGTCGACCAGTAAACGCTGTCCGTGAGTCTCATTGCTAGCACTGCTAAAAGAAAAAAAAAACTGAGCAAGTCTCCAAAATTGAGTGATGAATAGTTGGTAAATAAATGTTGTTAAGGATCATAAACAAAACTTAAAAGTCTACAGTCATGCTAGCAGCTCTGTGAGGATGTACTTATGTGCACCGAGCATATGTGCTTTAAGCCATATATGACATAAGTCAGCATGAGTCAGCATGCTAACATGCTCACAGCAATGATGCTAACATGCTAATGTTCAGCGTGTGATGTTTACCATGTTCACCATCTTAGTTTAGCATGTTAGCACGGTAACGTTTGCTAATTAGTACTAAACACAAAGTACAGTCATATGAGAAAAAATGGCAATTCTGACTTGATGATAGCTGTAGATGAAAAGGGCTAAAATCAATTGTTTTTCTCTGAAGTAAGAGTCTTGGTTAATAATACATTTCATAGAGTGAGAATCTATATCAAAGGAAGCTCTGCTATATTTATGCATGTTTGTGTACTGGCTTGGGAAGCAACAGATTGCATTGTGTGAACAAAAGTGAGCTGAGACACTTTGGCGTAGCAACCTTTATTGAAGGAGCTCTTCCAACACTACTGAGGTTTTGTGTCCTCAGGTAAAAATATCTTCTTTAACAACATGGGTAGAGGCCGATACACTGAGACTAATAGCACCACAGATAATAACAACAGCACAGTGACTCTGGGCCATTGATGACAACAAAACTGAAGGTGTGGAACTTAAAGTTGTGGGGGTCTAAAAGGTGTTTGTATCCTTTCTGTTTGTGTGAGGGGCTCATGGCGTGAGTCCCATTAGATTCATTTTCCAGCCTTCAACCATGACAGATGTTTTCCTAATTCACTGATGAAGTACAAAGGTGTGTGTGTAAGTGTGTGTGTGTTTGACAGCGGGGTCTCTCCTGCCCAGAAAATCAAGAACATGTTTCTGTCATCTGAACCAGTGACCCCAGCACCATTGTTTATGGAACAATCGCCCAAGGTTACACATAAACAAATCACCTCCACACACATATACATGCCATAGATGGACACACATATGTGCTCACACACCCACACACAAATACAGACACACGCAGTGAGAGGGAATCACACATGTTGAGTCCAGCTGTCGCGTTCTCATTAGTACCAGGTGAGAAGCCGGTTTGTTTGAGTGTCTGCCTGATGTCATGTCCCGCTTTGCTTGTAGGTTTGGTGATCTCATAGAGCTTTAATGTGATGGAGGTGAGTGTGAGGTGTCACCAAGTCACACAACAGATTTGCTTTACAATTGCACAATAATTTGCTTTATATGGGGCAAAACCTAAAATACAGTTAACTGGCGAAGCATGCCAGCTTTCCAGGTTAACAATCATTTAAGTACAGCAAGCACTTGCAAAGGAATTTGTGGTTTTTCAATTCACAGCTGCGGTTGCTTCACTTATGTTGCTTATGTAAAATTGTGACTCCACGAATCTGACACCACTTGAAAGAGTGGTAAGAGCAACAAGAATGAGTCCACATTAAACCCTAAACAGAAATCCTTCTCCGGTCCTGGAGAGACAGCAGGGCGTAGCCTTGATGAGCCATTTTCAACCCATGCTAGTTAGTTAGTGTGTCAGAGCACGGGCCCAGACTAGCTGAAGTGATGCAGGGATGCAGAATACCTGAGTAGAAATCAGCCCAATGCATTTAAAAGCTAGAAATCTAGTTTAGTTGAGGCCCTTACTGATGGCTCTCCAGGACCGAAGCAACCACTTTCACTGAGGCTTTTTTACCCTGGGTTTTGGCTACCAGGCATCTATTCCTCCCAGTTGTGAACTATCACAACTGGCTCTAAAACTCTAAAATGGTTTAGGTTAGAACCATCACTTGGGTTATAGTCCAAATTGTACACAGCCTGAGATGGTCTGCCTCGGCGATCCAAATCAGGGGAAAAAAGCCCCAGGTAAATTTAAAGAAAACATTTCCATTTGCCTGCCACACAATCATTTGTCGTTTTGTGACATTTCTTTTCTTTGAATGTACTTGAACACAGTGTACGGTAAATGAGTGAGACTGAATATTCATAATGGGACTAAAAATCTAAAGCGTGTTGGTCCTGTTTTTTGGGGCCCTGCGTTCAGGGCAAGGACACCCTGCGGGAGACGGTTTGGTGGAAGACCCCGCGGAGCAGAGAGGGGTAGTCTGGGACGCGGAATAGGTGGCGTTGGGCGTAGGTGATGTCATCCTGACGACCCCTGCTCACCAGCGTGCGCAGGTTGGCCTCATTGACTTGGCTGCCAACGGCGATGACAAACAGCTCCACCCCGGCATCCGCCACCTCACGAACGCGTTTCTCCAGCACGGCCTCGGTGACGGCTTGAGACCTGCCATCAGAGAACAGCACCAGCTTCTTTCTGCCTCCCGATGTGTCCCCGCGGCCACGTAAACTCCTAACGGCAAATTCCATGGCCTCCAACACGTTGGTGCCGTCGTTTTGGAAGGCCGCCTCCTCAGTGTGATACGACAGCAGGGTCAAATTGGTAGTCGGCACCTGCTCCATGCGGGCGTTTCGGCTGTACTGGGCCAGACCCACTTTGACAGTGACACCCCGCTTCCTCTCGGCAGTCAGGAAACGCTCAGCCAAGCTGCGGACGAAGGCTTTGCTTGTCTCAAAGTTCTTCTGTCCCACGCTGGCCGAGCTGTCCATCATCATCAAAATATCGGAACTGTCAGAGAAAGAGACTGCAACACACACACACACAGACAAAGAGACACACAAACAATAAATCTGATCAATAGCTGGTTCTGTAAATAACAAAGAAAGACAGCCAAATAGCATTTATACTTTTTCAGTTTCACAGGTTTAAATTGTTGGTTGTTTTCTGTTTTATTTCAGCTCTGATCACATGTCTTCATGTCTATTTGAATGCACTTTAAACTACTAGAGAAAATTGTTTCCTAAGTTATAAATGGCAAAGTGGGCCAACAGCAGTAAGATAAGGTAAACACTGAAAAGCATAACTGTTGTTACTGAAGAAGAAAAAGACTTACTGGGACATTTGTAGTCTGGGCACCTCTTATCTGTACGAGAGAACAGCAGGGGTGACGTCAGTTCATTGGTACAAAATATTCAACCGATGGATGTGTATGTGTGTGTGTGTGTGTTTGTGTGTGCGCGCACTTGTGTGTGAATGTTTACCTTGACAGATTTTGGATGTGAGGTTCTGCAGGAAAGTGTCATCTAGCAGCTCGGCAAAGTTTTCCAGGACAAAGGAAAAGCCTGGTTTGGGGTCACTCTTGCAAACCACGTCCTCAAGCTGCTCCTGGTTGGGCTGACGGCCCGAGTAGTCCTTCACTCCTAAACCTCCCACCTGGAGTTGAGGAAAGAGGTTTTAAGGTAAGCACTTCCTTTAGTATTTCGGTTAAAAGGTCTACGAGCGTGGCACAGATGTTTACTGTGCCCGTCGAGGCGTATTTTACTCACCCGGAGGTTTTTACCACAGAGGACGTTGAGTGGAACTGTGTCCCTGATAACATCTGAACGTCCGTCAGTGAGCACGATAACGACGCGGTTCTCTTGCTTCATCAGCTGGATTGTGTTGGTCAGGGCAAACTCAAGGGCCTCGCCTGTGTACGTGGCCTCAGCTAGCCAACGCAAGTCTTTCACCGCCCTGTACACACACACACACACACACACAAATTCATCATGCAAAAAAGCAATGCTTTTTAATAATATAATTAATGAAATGCAGTGCAAATACACTTGTTTGCTGCTTTGCCAAGAATGAAATGAGAGAAGTGGCATCTCTTTTACTGTTGATTAGAGTTACATGGTTCTGGATTGTGTTCTAGTGTAGCTTAGCGCAAAGACTGGGAGCGGAAAGAATAGTTAGCTTCTGTCAAATATATACAATATGCATACTGTTAAAAAAAAATCCCACCCAACAGTTAGTTGGATTTTGTTTAGTGTGGAAATGTGTTCAAAATTAAAAATTCTGTTGTTTGCTGACCCATTTGGCACTAAACAGAAGAGATTTTGACATTTTCTTATGTATGCTAGGCTAAGCTAATCGTTTCCTGGCTCCAGCTCCATATTGCAGATTACATGTTTTTTGATCTTCTAATGTTAATTGCAAATGTGAAACTATCCTTTTAAATTACAGTGTAATTTACTATTTACCATAAAGATAAGTAAATAATGCAACTCTAGAGATGTTGGAAACACTTTTGATTGAACTGGACTGCATCCCCTTGCTTACTGTCTTTTGTTAAGATAGGCTGAATGTGATTGGGCTGGATGTCAAGAGATAGTACAGTATAAAGTATAATATAATATAATACTTTTGTTCTCCACACTCTCAGAAAGACAGCCCAGATGAGACAATACATCAAAAAATAAAGATAGCCAGTGTTGAGTTAGTAAATTAGGATTTTCTTGGAGATGATTATGATCTTATTGCATGACTAAAAGCCTGCAGACCTCCTTCCAAATACGGTCTGGCTGATTTGAACTTGAGACTTGGAGAGGATGTAACCAGAAACCAGACCAGTGAAATCAAATGTCTGCAGCAGTAGTGTTACTGAATCATTACTGAATGAGAACTGAAGCACACATTCAAAGATCAAGCCAGAGGAAAATCAAGGCGGGCAGGGCTCTGGCTACATGCATGTGAACTCACTGCTTAAAGTCGGTGAGGGTGACAACGTTGGTTCCCATTTGGACAACTTCTTGGGCTTGTGATCCACTGTACTGGACTACACTCACCCTGGACTCATTACCTGCGAACTGGAAAGAAAAGCGTCGCATGGTGACCGTTTGTTTTGGTGTGGGTGTGTTATGTCTACGAGCATGTGTTTTCTTCTGTCAACATTTCTGCGTCCCACCCATCCTGACTAATTATATCCAAACTGGAAGAGGAGAGTCACTGGAAAGCCATGAAACAAGTTCTGAAACTGGAGACAATATCTTTCATTCACACTTTCTATTTTGAGGTCTGCACTCTGATCATTTCCTCACAGCTCTGAAAACAGTTTTCGCAACGTTTTTGGTGTCAGTTTGAATAAACAACACAATCCACAGAGTTCACATGGGGGTTATCCTAAAGCAGTTTGGTAATGATAGATGAATATGAAATAGAGTGTCGTCAGTGTTAAAACCAAAGATCAGTCAGAGAGGGGCATTACCTTGACTTGCTGGTCTTTGGCCAGTCTGTCAATCACTGTGATGATAAAGTCTTTGGCAAGAGCGAAGTTTGTGGAACCAATACTCTCTGAGCTGTCCACGATGAAGGCCAGATCCAGAGGTGCACACTTGCACTCTGGAGACACACACGCAAACAAAATCACAATGGATGACAACAGCCATGGAGCATGAGGAACAACTATGATGACTGTGTTTCAGATCCACTACAAACTTACCACAACAAGCTGTGAAGTGATGAGGAGAGAATGGGAAAAAAAAAAACAAATTTAAAGTTAATTAACTGTGCAGAAACAACACAACATAACCTGACCATCACATACTTCAGGTTTTGATTGCGTGTTTAGCTAATCAGGCGCTGAGTTGAAAAGGGCAAAGCGTTTAACGTAGAGTGGCTCCGTTCCTGCGAGTGTGTGTGTGTGTGTGTGTTCATCTTACAGCAGAGCTTCATGATGATATCCAGAATTTCACATTCCTGAGGAGAGAGGTGGAGTACTTGTTACTGCAGCGATGCACTGTTAAATCGCATTACATAACTTTCAAACACAACACACATGCAGCAGGGTCCTGGACTGTTTCAAGCTGCTCCAAAATGCAAAAAGAAAACATGACAATGGTGATATTTTACGTAGAGGACTGGTCGGTGAAAGGCTACGGGTTTTTGTGTTCAGGAAATTGGCTGTGCGGCTTTGGACTGAACACACAGTATCAGTTTCAGACTCAAACCGAGCGCAGCCTCAAGGGGGAATTAGGTCTGTGGTGCTTAGCTGTCCTGCCCTGCGGCGAAAAAGAGGGCGAGGGTTCAGATTAAATGGGCTGATTGAATTCTTTTTATACTCACATCAGTTCCTGGTGGTCCAGGAGGCCCAGGAGGTCCCTGAAGAGAAAGGCAGAATAAGTAAGAATAGGGGGACTGAGTGATTAGTCTCCCTGATAGTTGTGTTTATCTGGTCTGACTTCAAGATGACAGAGTTAGTCCTGGAAACTGCTTTTAGTTTAACTGGAATAAAAAGAAGTGGTGATTCTTTGAAAAGCCATTACTTCTATGACTGCAAGCCAGAATCCGTCAGTCACTGAACCCACATCCACACCCACACATTTGTGCACACCGCTATCTTTCTGCAACAACATGCGAATCTTCCAAAAGTTCATTGCCACAGCATTTTGTTTTTTCGCTCGGCTGTAGGAAAACCATCTGTTTTGTTTTAACAGACATTAAAATCAGTTTAAGAGCATTCTTCTCAGTGTCAAAGACGCCAGAGTAACGTGCACGTGTGCACACAGGAAAACACACACACACGACACACACACACACGACAGAGAGAGAGAGAGAAACGCTAATTGTAGACGAGAGAAACTGTCTCAAGAAAACACATGACACAAACTGTTCATACAGAAATATGCAGCAGGGGAGCCAGAGGAGAGGTACAAGAGAGAGGAGGAAAGGGAGGAGGAGGAGGAGGAGGAGGAGGAGGAGGAGAGGAGGAAGAGAGATAGACAGAAAGTAGGGAAAGTGTGAAATAGAGTAGAGAACATGTCTTCATGCACAGTCTTATATTTAGATCCAACCTTTGTTAATCTTTCACATGATCCAATTCCACAAGGTTTCACTTGCCAGTTGGTGAGAGGGAAAGAGAATCACTCTATCTTTCCTACATACTGTGAGTCAAACTAATGGATGCCATGTTTTATGTCTTTACATGCGGTTTGACATTGAGTGCTGAGATTAGCAAACTTTAGCTCAGCTGCTGGGCGTCTATGGGATCAGCGGCAACCTCTGTCCGCAGGTAGGGAAATACACTGCAATTAATGAAAGGTCTGCTGATATTCTGTATATCTATATGTGGTGTCAACAAATTCCATGAAATAACCATAAGCAACAATTAATTGCTGCTACTAACAAGTAGTGCCTGTGTAGCCAAAGCCTGGTACATCTTATTCCTCCTTCACATAGACCTCCATTTTTACCCTGCTATTAAAATCAACACCATTGTACTAGCTGACATGTTCCTTCATTATCATGAACACAGACGCTGTTTATTGTACTGACCATCCTGGTGCAGTAAATACTCACTAGAGCACCAAATGTGTATTAATACGCAGCTGAAAATAGTTCCCAAGAAATATATTGCTTTCTCCTGTTTGAAAGTAGATCTTTGTGGAACATTTTTCAAGATTTAATAAGAATGAATGAGCTTGAGCGCCACAGACAGGCTGGGGATGTCGAGACAGACTAACACTCGTTGTTGGTTTTTGGCGTTTTCATGGGATTTCTTCACAATAAGACAAATTTAGGATACCGACTCATCTTTCAAATGAATTCAAATTCTGAACAATTACATAATTGTTTGGAAGTCCTGATTCTGCCACGGTGGCTGACATTTGATATGATCTCACTGACTTTGTTTAGACTAAATCAGTGGCTTAATAAATAATTTTCAATTGAGCTAAGCTAGGATAATCTTCATCTTCAGAACAACTTCCCAATGTATTGAGGTTAATGGTTTGGACATACTTTGCATGTGTGGACAGCAAACCCTCCAATATCTTAACTTGCTTACACATGCAGACAAACCTACAACACGCACACACACTTGCAGACGCACGCAGGCGAAATCAGCTCATGCTGTGGTTCCATGCTGTTCTTACCGGTCTGCCCTCAGGTCCCCTGTGACCTTTGGCTCCTTTAGGTCCTGGAGGCCCTGGTTCGTCGTTCTGTGAAAAAAGAAAGAATCGAGATAAAGAAAGGGGCCCAGACTTGTACAAAGTTTCTTTCTCTTACATAGATAGGCTGTCTTTTCAGATGGCAGGATGGAAACACATGTTAAACATACAGCTCTAATGTTTTATACAGTATCCATGTTGAACCTGTACTGCTGTTAACATCAATCACTGTCTGGTAGTAATGTGCAATAATTTCCAAGATGACAGCTTTGTGTCCTGTAGGTGTGTTTAACAAATTAGTATGTCTTCTTATGACTGCAGGGGGACTGCCCAGCTGTGCTGCCTCTTTTCTCATCTTTAGGATCATGTGCATGTGAGCGTATCGGCACATATAACCCCCGGGAGTCAACGAAAATCTTTTCCCTGGCATTGCACACGTTAGCCCTTATCAGTCTGTAACACAACTGGATCAGGGTTTGTTCAATTGTTGACAATAAATATGGCTCGATGCTTAAAACTGGAATAACTAAATAGTTATAAACACCATAAATTAGGTGTTTTAGAGACAAAAATTCAAGGGTGTAATAATGATTGTAAAGGGGAAACGAATTGTGTTTTTTTGCCTATAATTGTGCATGGTAGTTTATACCATAGAGTGGAACATGGCAGGAAAAGCTTTGCTACTTACAGACTGTTTGTTTATTTTCTTAAGGTGATCAAGATCTGTGATCTGAACATGAATGAATATAAAGAAGAAGGAGTTCTGCCAAATAAGGATGCTGATGAGTTTTGTATGTACTAAGTAATTTTTTAGTCTGATCCAGCAGGCTCAGGGAGTCACTGAAGTGAAAACTGAGTTGGCATTGTGTGTTTGAACACTTAACATAGATACGAAAGACAGCCTGAGGATTTGAGTGTTTTTTGATCATGAGTGAGGACACACCCAGATAACTAAACAGTGGCTAACAAAAATAATCTGGACCACAATCTGGTGGGGTAGCAATGTAAATCTGGGTGTCATCAACATAAAAAAGTTAATTTGCATAAAATTCATGGAAGATGTTAGCAAATAAGGGAATGGTGAGAACTTAATGGTCCTAATACAGAAATAAAAGGAAATATTGTGGCACTGAAAGTGTTTTTATTGATTGTGTTCCCTAGAGATGGATGGTATAGCTAAATTATTCTATCACAGTAAATATCTTCCATGTCACAATAGCAATGTACCGTGACAGTGTTATAATACATTTTTTGGAAATTCAATTGAGAAACAGTCATGGTTAAATATCCAGATGGCACTGTCCAGTTTAAAATGTCTCAAACCTTTGATCCTCTACAAACTGTTCCAGTTTATTGGAAGCATGCATCACAGCTAAATCTCAAAATAGCAGTCCTTCAGGGGGCTTTTGCAATACTAATAAACACTACATTTCAGAGGGAAATTGAAAATGTAGTTTATCTCATGGCTGGAGTTACTAAACTATTTTGCAGATCAAGATGTATGCATATGTTATAAGTTCATATTGTCTCTATCTGTCTTCTTGACTTCTTTCTTTTTCACATTTCTTTATAATTTCCCCCTTTCCTGTCTTTTGTCCTTCTTTTCTAATGTATTCAGTTTCTTCCTTAATTAATTTCTTCTCACTTTTTCTCTTTTCTTTAGCTGCTTCGACAGCATGAAAGTTCCCGAAATTATGATACAATAAGTAATTGTTAAATGTCACTGTATTTATATATAGGACTATCTGATGCTTCTTAAAGGCTGCAGTATATCATATCACCTTTTAGAAATGGAACCAGTATATCAAAACATGTGCAAAGGATCAGTCTGAGAAAAGTCTCAACACTCAAACTCAAATCTTAGTTGAGGGCAGGTCTGTGCCGGACAGCAGCCAAAGCCCCTGCAGCTGCTGCACTCTGACCCACTGCTGACTGATAAGAGATTATGACCCACACTGTAGAACTGTGGAGAATAAAGAGCTTCACACTGGAAATCAAGTTGGAAAAATGATCCCATCTTTAAGTTCCATGTTCCCATAGATACTGTTACACACACACTGCAACGAAATGTGGATATTTTGGTTTGAGGAAGACTACAAACAGCTGCAGAGAATTACAAATTAATGCAAAATTGCAAACTGAGAGCAGATACCATGGAGTTATGCTCCAGAAAGGGCTTTTAGAACAGCTTGCGAACACATGCAGATTCAAGGGCAACGGCTGTTTTAAAGAATGTAGTTACTCATCAGCATATAATATTAAACCCTTTAAATCCCAAAGATCATTAATGGACAAAGCTTAACCAGTTTTGTCCACAATAGTTTATCTCCTCTCTCCCCCAAATGCATTCTGATTGGTAGTCACATAAATACTTATTTGCAGCTCAAAAGCCAGAAAGAAATGAGATGCAGTGAGTGCTCGAGGGCAGGCTGGCACTGTAAAGGCCCAAATCACCACAACGAATAATGTGTGCCCTTTGATCCTGGAAGCCGACTCAAACCAGCCGATGTGCACCGTGCTCTACAACCATCCACCTAGAGTGGACAGATATGAAAGAGAACGAGAGGGAGAGAGAAGGTAATGCCAACCACCTGGCTTTTAACACACACTCCCACACACACACACACACACACACACATACACACGTGCACATAAACACAAGGTTCCAATTACTGCATTCTCAACTTCAAACACTGATGTATAGAGCACGGGCCGTGTCATCCACACAATTACACACACACTTCCTGACCCTCATTCACATTTGTCACATGGCCAGATGTGACTGTCATTCCTCGTTGGATATGTGTATATTATCATTCCAAAGCATGCTAGACAAAAAGTCAAAAAGGTGGAAAAGTCAAAAGGTCTGTCTCCGCCTTTATCTTCCCTGACACACCCCCATACGCAACCTCCTGTCCCCTCTGGCCAGAGAGAGCGCGGGCAACGAAGTACATGCCTGTGCAGTGTGAAAATATTTAAACAATTTAAATTAGAAATCCAGTGGCTCAAAACTGACAGTGAAGCCAGTGGCGTTAGATTCTCTAAAATGTTGATGGCCAGTTTGATGTCTCACGATTTCAGTTCAAAGCAGTAACTGTCTCGTCCTCCAGTAACCGCCCGAATGTAAAACATGTGGGAACAAACAAGTGACTGTTCAGACAGAAAGATGGGTGAATGCCTGTGGGGATAAGTGGATTGTAATGGATTCATTTTTTCCACTGAGGAGGACAGAACATGGCATCTTATGAAGTATTTTTAGAAGGGTCTTGGGATCATGGACTGAACGACGGCGCAGCAGCAGAGCGAACATTAGTGACATGTTCTTTGAGGCAGCAGCTCCACGTTTTGGGATATGGTCTTGTTTGCTTTCTTGCTGGGAGTTAGATGAGAAGACTGGTTTCATCTCAAATCTGTTGGTTGAATATGAAGCTACAGCTAGCAGGTGGTTAGCGAAGCAACTCTTCATTTGAACTCTTGTGTGAATTAAACAAGTAATAACGTGTTAATCAGTGAGCTTTAGTGGTGCAGGTAGGAGGATTTCAGACAGAGTCTAGCTGGTGCCCCATGTTTTCCAATCTCCATGCTAAGCTAAGCAGCGTATTAACAGATTTGAGCTCTGTGTCAATCGTCTGAAGTAAATCTCGGCAGGAAAGTGAATAAGCATATCTCCCAAGTTATATAACAATATTTTACTTAAAATAACTTATCAAGAGAATGTGAAAGCTCACTAGAAGACCATTTCCATTAGAGGCTTTTTGCATGTTTTAGCCTATTTACTTTATCATGCTGGCAACCATTTTCCAAAGCTTAAACACTAGTTTGTAGACTGATTGATAATTTATGTTTCAGAAAGAGAACTAGTGCAGAAAAAGCTGATGGAGCAACAACCTTCAAGCAGCATTTGCAAGTTTTTGTGAGATTCCAAAACTGTTTCCTCTAAACTGACTCATGCATGTTTTGAGTTGGTGATTTGTCGCCATATAATCAAGCAGAGGATTATCCTCCTTTATTACAGCTGTAGAATCGGTTACGGAGGTTATGAGAAGGTTCCTGCATGCTGCCGTCACTACTCAAGGACAAGTAAAAGATGGGAAAGTAAACAGCAGGCGAGTCATATTTCTGCATCTAATCCCTCCCTGTGCCACAGAAACACAAAGTCAGTCTGGATGAGCGGTAAACTGATCTGAGGCTGTAAATTCAAAGCGGACAAAGTGTGACTCCTCTGAAAGAAGAAGAAGGAGTCGACGCGCACTGATGTTCAGATGAAAGAAAAGTCCAAACATGTGCAGAAATGTTTAGGCCATGAAACGTGGACCTTGGAAATGACATAATTTCAATGCAAACATGACCAAGTTGAACCAGGGGTTAAAGTGTTAAAACCGGCACGCTATATGGACACGGGTGATCACACATGTAGCACTGCCACACACTGTCTCACTCACACACACACACACACACACACACACTAAAAGAGTAATGCAGTCCCCTCATCGTGCTCATTTCCTGGTATCCTTGACGACGACATATACACAGCTGCATCAGCTCAAAGCTCTCTTCCCCAAAGACACACACACACACACACACACACACGTTCAGATCTACTTAAGAAAGCATTTCCAGCTGCACAACAGAAGGACAGTGTGAGAGTGAGATGGCTAGACAGAAAAAGAAGAGTGGTAAAGCACGGTATGTGAGGGGCTAGATCAGAAAAACCAAATGAAAGACAGAAATTCAAAGAACAAACACATTATTATACATTATTATGAGTGTTAAAAGAGAGCAATAAAATGGAAATATGCAAATGTGTCTATAAATCGAGACACGTGACTCACATCCTGTTAGCACTCTCGGCCAAGAAGGGATTGAGGAGAGATAAAATGAGATCAAGAGTGAGGAGCAACTCCAAAATGGAGACAAGTCAGAGGCGGACTCACATCGGGGCCTGGATCGCCGGGATCTCCATCATCTCCTTTGGGTCCAGGGGTTCCTTTGCCACCCTGAAGGTTTCACATCAAATGTCAGAGGTCAAGAGTGCACATGGGCATCACAATCTATTTAACACTCCAATCAGTGAACTTTAAACATGGAAGTCATATTCAGTGTTGATGTGTGCATGTAAAATAAGAACTAATAGGTAGTTGAAATTTGAAAGGATGCTTACCGGCTCACCGGAGTCTCCGCGGGGCCCGGGATAACCCTAGGAAAGACATAAATGTTCAGAACATACACATTTACACAAAGCCAAGTCTCGTGTGTACACAACAGGCATTATCAACACATACCTGGAAACCATGACAACCCAAAGTGCCGTTCCCTTGGACACCATCTACTCCCTGATATTCAGAAAGAGAAACATGTTCAGTTAAATCCGCACATACACAAACACGCACACAACCCTCATGGCAGGGAATATGATGGATGGCACACATCTGTCCCCGTCCCCCCCGTCCCCCCCGTCCCCCACACTCACCCTCTCCCCCATCTGGCCTCTGTCTCCTGGAGCTCCTTTTATCCCTCTCGGTCCTTTGGGTCCCTGCGAGGTGAAAGGAATGACAAGATTAGAAACATATGAAAAGTGACATGGCACATGTTTGGTGAAAACATTTGGATCTTGTCAAGACATTGTGTGTGTGTGTGTGTGTGTGTGTGTGTGTGTGTGTGTGTGTGTGTGTGTGTGTGTGCGCTTGCGTGTGGACAGTCCACATGTAGCAGAAAAACTTTTAACTGTTTCCGTAACAAATCAGTTTCTACAGGTTATCACTTTGTGTGATTAGTTGCAGTTACTTTAAAGGTGTTAAAGTGATAGTTGGTATTGTTCTAATATACATTATTGATGATTATGACTATGAGCTTTTTAATTGCAGCTGATACAGTAAACTGCACATTTTTATGGATTTTGGAGTTAAATCAGTGGCGTTAACAGTTGGAGCAGTAAAGCTGGAGTTGGACCTCTTATGTCTTAGGCTTTAAAATCTTACAGCCCCTGAAAACACGAATTCAGACCTTAAGTATTTCTCAGTAACATTAAATATTCATGACTAAATACGCACCAATCATAGGCTAATAAAAAAAAAACTATCTTTGATATTATTTCTTTTGAGTTTAAGACTCAAAAAGTTCTGTAACACTAACCATTCATGACTAAATAAGACAATAAATGAATTTTAACACTGTGTGGGTGTGGTTTGATCATACAACCCACCGTCTGTCATCACATTCTGATTCAGCCGTTGCTAAATTCTGATTGGTGCTTGGAAGTTTGTGACGTAATTTTTCCAACTGAGCCCCTAACTTGAAACAAGTGAGAAATTGTCCCAAAAAAACAAAAAAAAGATCAGATAACTGTTTTCAAGTAGCATCTCATCACTGACAGGAAGCTGATGTACGCTAATTATCAATAATCGCTGTGCATGTGTGTGTGTGTGTCGTTGGACTCACTTCTGGTCCAGGTGCACCTTCATCTCCTCTGTAGCCAAGAGGCCCGGGCCTGCCAGGCTCGCCCTGGAAAGCAACAACACCATTAACGAGACATTGTTAAAACACGCGTCCAAAAAAAACAGTTGTATAAAGCACTCGCAGCTGGAGAAAAAGCCTGGCAAAGGCCTTTGACACCAGCCAGTTTGGGTCAACAGCACAAAGTTCCGCCTCACTTCTGGGCCACTTTTCAACACTTCTTCACTGATTGTATTCTGTTCATACTCTAAACTAGAGCTCCCGTGAGGCTTTGGCAGAGGCAGTCTGTTAGAACTGACCGTCTTGAGAAATTGTCTCAGCCGAAAGCTGATAATCATGTTTTTTCCACTGACCTTGCTGGTTGACAGTGTTGGATCTCACCAGAGTTCAGAGGTCCAACATACCTGAAACCTTAACAACGAGTCCTGGCGTACATCTCTACATCACTGCGTCAAGGTGAGAAGTTAGACTACTGGAGGTCAGCTAAAACAAGATTTTCAGCCCATGTTAAGGGCTTAAAAATGTTTCAGTTTAATTATCATAACTCTGGTCCTTTTTTCATACTTTTGGCCATCATTTCTAATCATTATAATAATCTCACACTCGCTAAGAGCTGGGAACACGTCGGCATGCTTGCTACAGTTAACTGAAGCTTTACTTGATAACGAACTTCCAAAGCTATCTGATTTCCACATTGTGTTCTCTGGATTTGTTACACAAGTCTTTGAAAGTGTTGCAGTTTAGAGGAGTTTTTAAATTGCTTTTCAGTTGAGACTATTTCCTAGCAAACAGCTGGGTCCAGCTGAGAGCTTCTCAGTCCTGTTCCCCTAATGAAAGCACCAACTTTTGCACACTGTTGAAAAGGAACAAAACACTCGAGTGTATTGACGGGAAGATATTTGCCACCATGTAAGAGGACTTCTTAATTTAAAGCTAATGTTGACAAAAATATGTAGTGAAGTGCTGTACACTGTACACTTTATGCTAGCTCGACAGCACAAATGATGTCAAGTACATTACTGCATGTAAGGATACAGTTTTTCCTGAGTGTGTGAGGGAGGCCCAACATGTCAGTTATTCCATGTTTTCTGTACTATTCAGTTCAATTACCATTCATTCAGCTCTGATGAGGACAGGAGGCAGCACAAAAGAGCCATTCAAAGTTCTGACATCACGGAGGTTACCACAACTAACGCTTGTAACGTATTATTATTATTACACTGCCTGGTGCCATATTAAAGAAACCATACTGAGGCTTTGGCTGGAGCAGACGGAGAGAAGAACTGAGTCAGAGGGGAAAGAGTGAGTGCTGATGTTCCCAGGAGGAGTAGAGGCTGAGAATGAGAGAGGGGAGATGGAGCATGCAGGAGCGGGCAGCACTCCGGGGCTCCAGCCACGTTCGCCTCTGTTTAAGCCTCTGCACAATACGGATGCTCGCACATGCGCGCGCGCACCAGGAAGCGAGCACACGCTCGGGCACCAGTACCCCTCTCCAACTGGAAAAAAAGGGATGCTGCCAGAAAGAGAAGTGGGTGGTTCGTACTTGGGGCTGTGCCACCTCCTGAAACTCTACACAACAGTCTCATGAACAGTGGTACTATATGTACTATGGCTCCTGTGTGCATGTCTATGTAAATGTGTGTGTGGTCACATTTGAGTGTGTCTTACAGGGTCTCCGTTGGAGCCAGCCGAGCCTTCCCTCCCCTGTTCTCCACGGGGCCCTGGCTCCCCCTGGAAATGAAAAGAACAAATGTATAATGCAACCTAAAGGCATACGAGACAGTACATTAGAGAGGTAAAGCAGACAGAGCCAAGTTTTAAACAAAGTGAGCTCAGTAGGAGTGCATGGGGATAATATGAGAACAGCAGGTGCTCAACTAAGGTCAGTGTGGTTGCAGTTGAATATGCCAAACAGCATTTCCCATGAATTTCTCAGGAGGAGGTGCTGAGCTCAGACAGCCCCTGAGTGACAGGGGAGCTGCTCTTCCTCCCTCCTCCTCATCCTTATCATCACTTACTGGTTCTCCTCTTGGGCCTCTGTTTCCACGGGAACCTTGCTCCCCCTTCTCTCCAACTTGTCCCTTAAAGGATTTAAAAGACATTAATCCATATTTCTCCAGCTGTTACGTATTCACACTCAAAGTCAATATTAATCCTACGTACTCTCTCGCCGCGAGTGCCGTCCGATCCCGGCGGGCCCTGGAACACACACAGATATCAGGACATCAGACAACCCATTCAAGATCACAGAGCAAGTAGACTGCCATTATCTGGAGCTTTATCGCTTACATCGTCACCACGCTCTCCTTTGTCGCCGTTGTTTCCGGGAGGGCCTCGTTCACCCTGTCACAACACAGACATTTACACATGTTTCATATTTCCTGCTTCGTGTGATACACTCCGTGCACATCTGTCTTTTGTCGTCGTTCGTTCTTTCTCTTTGCACTGATTCACCTGATTTCCCTGTGGGCCGTAGTTTCCAGGCCTCCCTGGTTCGCCGTCTCTTCCAGGATCTCCCTGAAACAAACACACAATGTCTCATTTCAAACTGCCAAAACGCCATTTGAGATCAACAACAGCGCACGTTTTATTTCTTTTTCATTTCGTACTTTTGCTCCTTTCAATCCATAAGGACCAGGATCTCCCTTTGGTCCGGACTCTCCCTGCATGCCCTGGAAGCAGGAAACACAGACGCAGTTTCAGCACATGATCAAAAGCAGCTGAAGCCGCAACGCTCAAGCTCGGAGGCGACTGTGCATGCACACATAGGTATGTGTGTGCGTGCGAGTGTGTGTGTGTTTGTTTACAGTCTGACTATACGGCTTCATTTAAACAATCTGACAGTGGAGAATGTAAACGGAGCAGTGATTAAGAGCCAAGGGTTTCAGTCCGCCTGCCCCGGGGGATCCAGACACAGGGCGTGATGTTGATCAGGGCCGCACCGACGGCGACGTTCCTAAACATGCAACGCTGGCTAATGGCTAATCTGTAAACAGTGTGGCTGGGCCTCAGACAGATGTGGACGCGGCCTCTCTAACTGTGTGTCTGTTCAAGAAAGAGTTTATGACACCAAAACAAAATGATACAGAGTGTGTGTGTTTCCTGACACCTGCACATCTGACTGACTGTGTATCTGAAAACCTCAAACCGGACGTCATTGTCAGAGTGCGTTAACATCTAGTGATCGCCCATCTGGTTGTGATTCAAACTGTGTGCGATGTGTGACATAAATGTGAGTGCAGCTCCAGACGAGGCCAAAATGCAAGATCATACCATTCATATTATTCTGAGATTGAAATCTGCAACTCACGTCTGACCCGGGAGACCCTTTACAGCCGGCAAGACCAGGGAAACCAGCTTCACCCTAGAGGGAAAACCATAGATGCATATCTTCAAAAGACTTGATCAAACCAGCAAAAAGAAGGGTCAATGGTCAGGTCTGTCACTCACCTTTCGTCCATCGGTTCCATCCCTTCCCCTTTGACCTTTGTCTCCCTGAGAAAGAGAGAGACGATAAAGAAATTAGAAAGAGTGAGCGAAAGAGCAATTTAATTATTAGCTCTCAGGGCAATTACAGACAGCAGAACATCCCACTCAAGATGAGACAGCTGTTCGGAGGAGCTCACCTTGTAGCCTTTGTGTCCTCTCTCACCCTGCAGGGAACACACACAACATTAGTCAGCCACGTCCACGAATCATACGGCACCCTGGAGCAAATACGAAACGCTGTTTAAGTATACTTTTCATTTTTGTGCGTTCTGAAGATACCTTTTCTCCTCTGCCGCCACGGTCACCCTGGAAACAGAAACACACATATCAGAGTCATCATCACCACACGCAGCAAAGTGATCAATGAGAAGGCGGCTAAAGTCTGACCTAGAGTCAGAGGTCATCAACAGGTAAACAAACTAAAAACGTATAAATACTTTCATTTACAGCTGTTTCCTTGCCTGCATTAGTTTGTTTGTAGGTCACAAACATTTACGTGAACCTAAAAAGGTGGATAAGTGTTTCCATTTTTTCATATTGGCTCTAACAAGCTAGCTCTTGGGTTACATTTTACCTGGACAAAACCAAAGATAAACTTACAGCACAGATTTCTGTGCTGTATATCTCTTTAAAATATTTTTGGCTGCTAGCAAGAAAGCCATCAGGTGGAAACAGCAGACCAACGTTCAAAAAAGGACGAGTGGTATTCAATTGTCAATTAAATAAACTGCATGGAGAAATGAATCTTTCTATCAAGACTATAACGTGAACAATATGCAAAAGACTGGAAGAACCGACTGTGTGTGTTTATAAGATGTAACATAATAAATATGTCTCTGAAAGACTGTTCCTCTTCCAGTATCATTCCGCCCGTGTCAACTCATTCATTTAGCTTCAATATATCAATAAACATAAAGTTACCAAAAAAGGTCAATAAACCTTACTCCATTTAATTCCAATGTGACACAATGTGATGGTGCTATGTCATCCATTACTAAGACATTCTCATCTATCAGTGCTGCTACTGCTAAATCTCTTGAGCATCCATTCATTCACATCTACAAAGTCTCTCTGGTCACTTTCACTCGATGCTCCAGTATAAAGAGAATCACGTCTGTTAACTTAAGTGCACTCTACCTTCATTCCAGTGTACCCAGGAGGGCCAGGATCTCCAATGCTGCCCTGTAACAGAGGGATAGAAACATTAAAGCATCTGAATGAAACCTCCATCCAACCTGCATGACAAATCCAAAGATATGTGAGTCACCTACCATGTCACCAACGTCTCCTTTCTCTCCTGGCATCCCTGGTCTACCTGTTTCTCCCTGCAGAGAGGCACAAAGATGCAGACAATGTAGAGGTCTGTACAGTAATGCATTTAGTTGCATTTGGTTTCTGACATGAGGATTCATACGCTTTTATATCACATCATCCCACCTTAGCTCCAATGTCTCCATCTGGTCCTTTAGGCCCTCCTGGAGCCTGCAGGGGAAACAATAAAACAATGAAATAATTGCTCAAAAAACAACAAAAAAGAAGAAGTAATGTGGGTATTAAGATAATAAATGGTTTACTTACATTGCAGTCGAAAGAGCAACACTGGAAAAAAAAGAACAGAAAGATTATGAGCAAAGCATAACAGGACGTCTGATCTGATCTGGTGAGACACTGAAATAATAGTGTTTGCTGGTGTCAACTGAACATCACCATGTTTGACTGACAGGTGACAGCAGGGCTGGGAGACATGTCCAATACTTAAATTAGAACTGCAGTGATTTTTTTTTGGAGAGACGAAAGTAGACAAGATTGTGAATATCGCTGAAATCTCATGTGTTCATTTCAGCTTCCTGCTGCAGTCCTGCCTGACCCCTCCTTGTTTCCTGAGCACGAGAGAGCTTAGCAGAGTTTACACGGCAGGGGAGACCAGTTCGAACAAGACTAAGCAAGCATCTGAGACAGAACAAGAGGGAAAAAAACCTATCTGTAAACATCCTAGCTCCATTTCAGATTTAAGATCTATTGCTCTAGATAAACAGCAATAACTCATGCCGTTTTGCCAGAACTGTCCAGAAGTTGTCTTAATTCGAGCTGCATCAGCGAAATTCATCAGAAACAATTCTGCTGATGGGATGTTTCAGTTAAAAGATACAATAATGACTAATGCCTCAGTTAAAACAACACAGGAAGAATGAAAATTATCAACACACAAACTCCAAAAGAGCTTCAATTCATTCATGACATTTATCAGCATTGTTGCTCAGCACTAACTTTAACTTAAACTAACCTCTCTTTGCGATCTGCAATGCAATTATGTATGCACAGTTTTACTATGTAACTACTAATTTAAATGTAAATGCAGTAAGCAAACACACACAAAAAGATTAAATGAATTTGAAAGAGACGTACCGTATCCTTTGTCTCGTTTGTCTGAAAAGATGGAAAGAAAACAGATGTTAGTTTAAAATCCAAATGTTTCATTTTGTTTATACAGAGAGAGAGGAAGAGAAGAGAAGAGAAGAGAAGAGAAGAGAAGAGAAGAGAAGAGAAGAGAAGAGAACAGGAGAGAGAGGAGAGGAGAGGAGAGGGGGAGAAGAGAAGAGAAGAGAAGAGAAGAGAAGAGAAGAGAAGAGAAGTGGAGAGGAGAGGAGAGTAGATGAGAGGGGGAGAAGATGAGAGGGGGAGAAGAGAAGAGAAGAGAAGAGAAGAGAAGAGAAGAGAAGAGAAGAGAGAGGAGAGGAGAGGAGAGGAGAGGAGAGGAGAGGAGAGGGGGAGAGGAGGAGAGGAGAAGAGAAGAGAAGAGAAGAGAAGTGGAAAGGAGAGGAGAGAAGAGGAGAGGAGAGGAGAAGAGAAGAGAAGAGAAGAGAAGAGAAGAGAAGAGAAGAGAAGAGAGGAGAGGAGAGGGGGAGAGGAGAAGAGAAGTGGAGAGGAGAGGAGAGGAGAGGGGGAGAAGAGAAGAGAAGAGAAGAGAAGAGGAGAGGAGAGGGGGAGAGGAGAGGAGGAGAGGAGAGGAGAGGAGAGGAGAGGAGAAGAGAAGTGGAGAGGAGAGGAGAGGAGAAGAGAAGAGAAGAGAAGAGAAGTGGAGAGGAGAGGAGAGAAGAGAAGAGGAGAGGAGAGGAGAGGAGAGGGGGAGAAGAGAAGAGAAGAGAAGAGAAGAGAAGAGAAGAGGAGAGGAGAGGAGAGGGGGAGAGGAGGAGAAGAGAAGAGAAGAGAAGAGAAGAGAAGAGAAGAGAAGAGAAGAGAAGAGAAGAGAAGAGAAGTGGAGAGGAGAGGACAGCAGAGGAGAGGAGAGGAGAAGAGGATACATACGATCATATCAATGATGGTTCGAATGGTTCCTGTCCTTTGGGTTCTGGAGTTGTCTGCAGCAGTGAAGTTCTGTCTGTAGTTCCGGTCTGTTGCGATGACTGACAGCCTGGTGTCCTGTAGAGACACAAAATAAATGCATCATCATCACAAGCCCAAAAGTAGCACCGGCAGTGAAACGTGCTCTCTGTACTGTATGTGACTGACTGATGAGGCTGATCTCTAAAAACTGTGAAACCTTGTGATGTTGTGATTTTTAGTTTATTGGATCTCAGTTAGGAACTGTTAGACTTCCTTGTTTTAGACATAACAGACATTGTGCACTGTTGAATTTCAACAGACTCTCTGTCAAGAACACCTTAATTTATTCCCACAAGAGGCTTTACTCTTCACTTTGCTATTTAAAGTAACTTTACTTCAGTTCACTTCCCTTTATGTAATGGTATTGTGCTTTAATTCACTTCACTTCAGTTCTCTTTACTTCACTTCATTCCACTGTACTTCACTTTACTTTAAGGTGCTTCCTTACCTTCTCTTACTTGATCTCACCTTAAGGTACTTCAATTTCACTTAACTTTGTTTTGGGTACAGCATTGTAACAAGGCTCAGTTCAGCAGCATTAAACACAGACAGCCATCAGTCCTCACTTCTTCAGGGGTTTGAAGTTTGTGGGTTAAAGTTAAACTTAGTTTGAGGTTAAATGTATAAATATATTCTGAATTTGTAGCCAGTATTAGGCCTCAGTAGTCTGAGTTAGCCAAATCAAGTAATTATTTTAATCTAATTTAATATAGACACTGTCTTTTTGGTGGGGGGTCCCTTCTTTGTGTTTCTTGTTCAGGAATGCATTGAGAATTTGGGATTTTGTCCCCCATCTCTTAAATCTGAGTCACACTAGGAAGATGTCCCTTCACAGCTATTATGGACATAGGCCAATAACTTTTTGTACAAATGGGTTTGTAAATATTGTTTTAAGATATCATGAAAAAGCCCCTAAAATCTTAGTTTCTAATCCCAAGTAATTCTCTATTTGACAAAAATAAATATAAGTAAAAAAAAAAAAAAAAAAAAAAAAATCCAAACTAATCTGCTTCATCAGGACTGCGAGGGTGTGGTTTGTTCAGATTAGAAGGGCTGAGACCAAACAACCCAACATTTTATCAGATTCTGATTCAGGCATTGCTAAATCTTGCTTGGTGGCATCACCTTTTTCCAACTAAGCCCCACAAACTTTAAACCAGTGATAAGAGCACAGAAAGAAATACAAACACAGAAATTTCTCATGAGAAATAGCCAAACAGGTGAAACGTTAAATGTAAGACCCAAGAAAGAGCCAAGTTGATTGAGTAAATATTGTAGGTTTTCAGGGCCTTTACCCTTTATCCTTCTAATGGATAAGGATTGGGGTTCTGCATTAAGTTGTGGTGATTAAAGTTTAGGTTAGGGACACAGACTGTAGAAAACATGAATGTAGTCTCTGTGACGTCACCCACAGGTTCCTGTGAAGCTCAGTGACAGTGGCTCTGGCCATCACCGCCCTGGCAGCGCCCGACTCCAACTAACTAATCTGATCCCAAAATGGGCAAAGAGGTGGAGCTGAGGAGGGCCAAATGAATGCTGAAACCAAGACGGTAGCTGTCAGTCAAAGTGGCCACGCCCTTAATTATGCATAACTTTAAGCTTTTATATGATTTAAACAAGTGAGTTATATAAAACTTCCCCCTCGGTACAGTTGTCATGAATGATGATATTAGCTCTAGAGACCAACACTGTTTTTTGTAAATTGGGGCATTTAATATGGGGGTCTATGGGGATTGACTGTTGGACCTCAAGTGGCCATTTGAGGAACTGCAGGTTTTGGCACCTGAGCATTGGCATCATTTTTCATCCCTGGAGGTCGCTGCTTAGTTAGGGGCTTGGGAATGTATTATGCTAATGATGGTGCTCACCATTATATAGGTACAAATGTGTATGTGTGTGTGTGTGTGTGTGTGTCTGTGTGTGTGTGTGTGTGTGTGTGTGTGTGTGTTCTGTACCTCCTGGTCAGGTGAGATAGCGACAGCGAACACTTTGACTCCGTGCTGTTTGGCTTCATTAGCAGCCTCCTGCACGCCTCCACATGGCTCCTTGTAACCAGTAGCAGGATGGCCATCAGTCACCACCACGATGTACTTGTTCTCATGGTAGTGGGAGCCCCTGTTAGCCAGCACACACACAAACACATGCTCAGAAATTATACCAATCTTCTTTTTACTTAATCTGCTACAGTCTATGTGTGTTTGTGTGTGTGTGTTACTGTTACTCAATGAGCAGCTCAGCAAGGCCCCTCTTGATGGCACAGTCAGTATATGTGCCCTTGCCGATGTAGTCGATGGCATTGACGGCATTCTTCAGGGCCTGGCGGTCAGTCGCCATTTCACTGAGCTCTCGTACGAGGATGACTTCGTCACTGTAGTGCAGTGCTCCTGAGTTCCACGTCAGGGTGCGGTCACATCGGTGGCGCCTGGATAAACACAGGACACAGGTGTTAAGTAGAGTCTCAGCCACCTGACAGTACAACCATCAGGTCAACACAACATTAATATGCAACATGGTACAAACAGGCAGTTACGATATGTAATTAAGTAAATTTACTCAAGTACTGCACTTAAATACAGTTTTGAGGTCACTGTACTTGAGATTTTTTTTTTTTGCTATTTAAAGCTACTGTAAATATATCAGACAGCTTCAGTTACTAATTACTTTGTACGTTCCAATTTTACATACAAACAAATAATGTCATAATAGTGAGTGAAAACTTTCACATTTGACACGTGAACATGTTGCTAACGATACTTTTGCACCTTTACTTAAAGAGTAACTAAACACCAGGCTGGAAAAGTGTTTCACTGAGCACTGACGGGTGTGGCTGGGTGTAGTTGAAAGTGCACTGTATTGCACATGTAGCTAACCAAACCTAGCAGTGATGTCACAGTGCCCCAGAGTACACCTGCACATCACTGCAGCAAGGTGAGATGTTAAACCACAGAAGTTAAGTAAGACTTTTATCTGTAATGGAGTATCCTTCCACTGGGTTATTGTGTGTGTGTGTGTGCGTCTTACATTTCCTTGAGTTCATCTATGAAGCGAGTGGTGAATGATTTGATCTGGTCAATATAACGTTCGGGAGGTGTCTGTCTGAGGGCGACACTCTCAGATGTATCCAGCACGAAGAAAAGGTCAACCGGACAATCTGCTCACAAAACAAACAAACAAACAAAAGATGGTCATCAGCACATCATCATCCATTGAACAGCCATAATACTGCCAAATGGCGCATTCGAGGTGGAATTTATGTGATTATGAACCAGTATAATCCAAAATGCATTAATGATCACTCATCCACCCATCAGTTCAAGTGATGTCAGCACTGGCATCACTGCTGCAGCTCTGTAGGCCAACATCATGCCACTTTCTATCCATCCTGCTGCAGGCCTGCACCCATGACATGGCTGTATACACCTGTACTATACCTGTTGCACAGCACCCTGGCAGTCGAGCAGGCCTGAGGTGCCTCACCTGCTTTGGTTCTTGTCCAATTCTATCTCGTTGAGATCCACAGCACTGGTAGATCTAGTCTGCGTCACACCTAACGCTTACTATTAAGGCCCATTGAGACAACCATGGCCCAAACAAAGGCCTGCTCAAGGTGGGCTAGGCTACTGTCATCCTCTGATCTTACTCTCAGCTGTCATTGCATCTGGGCTGCTGATTTGCAAGGCTCCCGACACTTCCCGAAGACAATGAACATCTGGAGTAGCTCTTGCAGTAAACTTCACTTCAGCATGGGACATGTTACATTCAAACACAGAAAGAGCGCTTTACATGCAACACAGTGCCATAAACATCTGGAGTTTTCTTAAAAAGCACAACCTCTTTTCAGCAAACTCACCCGCAAACCTTCGGTTTTGCGTTTGCGCTCCAGCCAAGAAAACGCACAGCAGCGCAAGGAGACCTTTCAGAGTCCCCATGGTGAAACTGCAAAAAAACTAAAAACCGAAAAAATACAACCCCCGATCACAAGAAAAAACAAAACAAAAAAACAACCGAACCACTCCGGCCCCAAGCCCGGTACCTCTAAACCGATTCGGCGAATTTTTGGTGATCCAGCGCTCCGCCGCAGTTTGTCCGAGGCGAGACCCAGAACGCGCAGAGGAGGACCAGAGCGCACGGCGAGGAAGGAGGGGGAGGAGGAGGAGGAGGAGGAAGAGTTCACGCGCTTTTTCTGGCGACGATGAGTAGGAATAGACTTGAACGCGCACGAGTCCAAAGTTTACACAAAATCCCACATATGCCTTCTTCCTTAAAAGGGGTCCACAGGGACGTGGACACACTGGAATAAACAATAAACCAGCTCACTGTGCAGGAGGCTGCAGCGTGCACAGATGGCGCGTTTTCTTTGCAGCAAAGAGGGCGCATTTAGAAAGTGATCATGGATTATATTTAAAGGATTTCATAACATGTACAGTGAGAAATCAGAGACAGCTTTTGGGCTCTCATTTTCACTCATAACTGCAAAAAATCGTGAAATGCAACAGTGCATAGATGCACACTGGAGTAATTTCATCAAACTTAATGAAAAGCAGCTGACGCACATCTTGGAAGCATTTTGTATTCTCTTTGTGTAAAAGTGGAAGATGGAGGTGGGTGGAGTTTGAACACATCTGGTTCAGCTGGGCGTCCGAACCAGACCTGAACATAAAATCAAGAGGAGGAGGGGGGAGGGCTCTGTACTCCCTTTTCGTCTGACGCAGGAAGGGACACAGTGCCATCTAGTGCTCCTTGTGGGCAGATCCTGGAGGGGACTTTGGAAAGAGTTTCAGGGTGTAGTGAGGCGCTTCCATGGAGGGAGGCAGAGGGGTGTAGGCGTGGAGTGCTCCTTTGGCAAGGTGTTGATGGGGGTGGATGTTGCACGGTTACTGTGGGCATACATGTGTATGTGTGTGTGTGTGTGTGTGTGTGTGTGTGTCAGTCTGTGGAACTGCAGAGAAGGTCTGGCCTGGACTCAGAGTTTCCACTGAGATCACTGTTTCAGGGAGAAAACGTTGTGTGGAGAAGTAGGGAAGGAAAGAAAGAAGGGAGAAAAGGAGGGGTGAGGAGGAGGAGGGGGGACATCTGGTAATGATCTGTGTTTATTAGCAGGCTCTCATAGTAAATCTGTTGGATTTCTGGCAGCTGTGTGGAGTGTTTAAATCGGGATGGATGCATTTTGAAATGTCTCAGTACCAGCCTTCATCAGGAATACATTACTCCATAAAATAAGAATTCATTAGCCAAGCACTTGGAACTGTTTTTGGTTTTCAAAATTGCTTGAGCAACCTTTTCTTTTTTTTTTCTTTATTTTGTTGTGGTCTTTTTAGTTCTGGAAGGTGGGACTGAGATCACTAAATTATTTCACTGAGAAGTCATTATCTCTCCCCCCTGAGGGAATAAACATAGGGTACATCCTCAAAAGGTCGAGATAAAGCTCCACATGTTGAAAGAGCTGCAAAAAAACACACTTTTCCTAAAGCTGAGAGGCTCTGCATAATGTCTTAGGCACAGCCTGTTGGCAGACAGGATGAAGCACGAGTTTCCACAGGATCCTGATGTTCAGTGGAGAAGATTAGTAACATTTCTGACTCACAGAGAAAGAAGGACTAGTGCTGAGCACAGCCGGTGTCTCCAGTCTGACCATTTTTTTTTTTTGTTGTTAATGGTTTGTGGTTTTTAGCATCTCGCAACATTTAACACACCACAACGTTCATCTTCAGGGTTGATCTTCCTGCAAATTGCAAAGATTGTTTTTTTTTGAGAGAGAATACGATTCAAAAGATTCAAAAGCTACAATATATAAGTGAGCACGGATGAGCTAAAATAAAAATGGAACAAGGGAGAAAGAGAGGGTGAAGTAACAGCTTCTCTCCTCCAGGGAAAACATGAGTCGGCACTGCACAGATGGAAGAGATTAATCGACATGTGACTGTTACGATATGAGTTAAGACTTCATCTGCTTGAGGTCCAAGTTAATTTACAAGGTCCTGGGAACAGTGTTGGTCCAGATTAAACGTTACTGTAAACTAAACTGGGCTGAGGCACTGTACGGACAGAAGAAAAAGTGAGATAGTCTCTATGATACTGCTGCACAGCAGCCAAAACATTGGGAAATTGCAGGCTAATCAAGATTCCGAACCACGCCAAATAACGTTAATGACAGGAAATGAGACAGATTAACTTCCGCTGCACCAGCCCCTCATCAGTCTCTTGTCTCCTCACACATCTTTTGAATAGTCTCCAGTTGTTCCAGTTTTCAGCAAAGCAAAAAAATATCTGATTGGTCCAACTAAAAAATTTCTATTTCATCAATAGCCTGCACTGCCTGGGAAGAAATGGTTAATGATCCCCTACTGCCATCTAGTGAAGCCTGATGTTAGTGTACTGTCCACACTTGAGAACTCCTACAAATGGTTTCCTGTTAAATAAATCCAGTCAACATGAACAAGGTATAACCAATGTCGTTTAATTTGAAATTCACAAAGTTTGCAAACCAAAGTGGAGAATATAAAAGGCCTACAGGAATAAAGTTTTGTCATGTTGAAATAAATGGTGTCATGTTTTTAACTTTGCACTCTCACAATATTTTGTCTTTCAGCTTATTTACAGAGCCAACATTTTCTTTTCTATTACTTATGAGGCCTTTCCAAAAATATATTTTCACCAATATCACAGCTTCTGAACAAATCTCACCCAACTAACATCCAGAACAACATCCAAACGTATTCATGCATAAGAAACTGATGTGAGAGAAAAAAAAAAAGCTCCAAGAAAAGTCTGGTAGGGAACGAGGGAAAAGATCAGACCATTCGCTTGTGCTGGTGTTAAAGGACTGTTTCCACATTTTGCGAAATAGGTTTCTTCACTTCCTTGCTGAGCGTTAGATGAAATGATTGATACCCTTCTCTTATGTGTACTTTCAATATGAAGCTACAGCTAACAACTGATTAGCCTAGCTTAGCACAAGGACTGGACTCATGGAAACAGCTGCTTGACTCTGGCAAACTGTTTCCTCCTACTTCCAGTATTTGTGCTATGCTAAGCTAACAGTCTCCTTGTGCCATCCTATAACAGAAAATTTCAGTAGTATCAATCTTCTCATCTATTTATCAGCAACAAAGCGATGGAGTGCAAATCCAAAATGTCAAAAGATTCCTTTAAATGTTCACACAGTTCTTGACACTTGGCTAATGTGACTACATTTACTTTACAGTGAAGAGGAAACTGAACTTTTCACCTCAATTTCAACAGCAACTGTACAGTCTCATTTTATATTGCTTGGTTTGGTTGGTCCATTGAAGTTTTAGTAGCCCAACAGCTGAATGCAGTGTCTCTGTATATGCATGTGTAAAATGTTATCCAAGATTCTGCTCCAGTTTGCCTTCAAGCCTCGCTCAGTTCATGTTGGAGTGGCTTTTCAGGTGCCTCCTCAGGTGGTTCAGACAGGTGTAGGTCTTGGGACAGATCTGGCAGTGATACGGTCTCACCCCTGAGTGGTTCAGCATGTGCTGCTTCAGCACACTTCCATCTGAGAAGGCTTTCCCGCACTGAGAGCACACGTACGGCCGCTCTCCTGTATGCACGCGCATGTGAACTGTTACCTTGTGTGCCATTGTAAAACCTTTGCCGCACACCGTGCACTTGAATGGCCTTTCTCCAGTGTGGGTGAGCCTGTGGGTGCGCATTGCACCCATCTGGGAGAAAGCCTTGCCACAGTCTGGGCAAACATGTGGCTTCTCGCCGGTGTGAACCCTGGTGTGACTCCTCAGTCCTCCTGCTGTGGAGAAACACTGCGAACAGTGAGTGCACTGATATGGCCGCTCTCCTGTGTGAGTGCGCATGTGCTGTTTCAAGTCGTAGCGGTTTCTGAAGCCGCGGCCACACACGAGACAGCTCTCGGGTCGGTCGTCGTTGTGGCGTAGCTCATGGTTGGCCAGGCATTTTTCAGACAGGAAACACTTGCCACATTCCTGACACTGATAGGGTTTCTCGTGGTCAACTCTTTGATGGTACTTCAGCTCGCTGATGCCAGGGAAGGTCTCATCACAGTATCTGCACCTGAAGCGATGGTTGGGGCTGTAGGGGAGCTGGTGTTCACTCAACTGATGGTTCCTTAGCAGGTGGGCCATCTTGAAAGTCTTTCCACAATGAGAGCACTCGTATTTTGTCAGCAGCTGGACACACTGGTGTCTGACCCGCTCGTGTAGAGACCTGAAATGACACCCACACTTGGTGCAAATGTGGGCGGCATTTTTACACTTTCTCTTCCTGTGTCCGGAGAGGTGAGCTTCCGTGCGGAAGGCTTTCCCACACTGCGAGCATTTGTACGGCTTCACTGCAGTGTGGAACCTCTGGTGTTCAAGAAATTCAAAACGATACTTAAAGCTTCTTCCACACAGTGGACAGTTATGTGTGACTCGTCCTCGTGGGTAGACAGTTTTGCCAGATGTTTTTCTGGAGGACAAAGTCGAGGCAGTCCGATGAGTGGAGCCACTCTTCTTATGTTTACCTCCAGTCATTAATTTGGCGGTCTCCATTCCACCGACCTCTTCATGCCGTTGCTGATGTTTGGCCAGACACTTGGAGGAGATAAAGCTCTTTCCACATTGCTTACACTGATAAGGCTTATCATGATCTACCTGCTGATGATACTTCAGGTCACCAATCCCTGAAAAACCCACCCCACAATGACTGCACTTGAAAAGGCGGCTTTGGACATGAGTTAGCACGTGTTCCTTTAAGCTGCTGGACTTTTGAAAACTCTTTCCGCAGTGGCCGCAATCGTAGTTACGGCCCCGTTTTGGGCAGTGGTGTCTGAATTTATCCAGAGAGGTTGGAAAACTGTTCCCGCATTTAATGCACAGATATGCAGCATTTTTGCATTTCCGCAGCCTGTGACCGGCCAGCAGGGTGGCGGTTCTGAAAGCCCTCCCACACTCAGAGCAGTTGTAAGGCTGCAACCCACTGTGGACTCTCTGGTGTTCGATGAGGACAGAATGATGCTTGAAGCATTTGTCACACTCGGGGCATTTATGCATCCCTGACTGCTGCCTCCTCCGAGGAGACGATGAGATATCAGCCCTTTTTGGCGATTCAGGAAAGTCGGCTGATGTGGAGGGGTTTGTAGACAGTTCTTCATCGAACATGACAATCTGAGGAACGTCATTGTTTTCATCATCGCAAGCACTCGGGTGGGAAGCGATGGCCACTTCCAGCGATGGAGGGAGACACAGAGAGGGAATGAGAAGATCGTCTGACTGAAATGGAGCTGCAGGGAAAACATGACGAGAAAATTAAAACAAAGTGTTGACAACATTCTCCCTCTTCAGCAACTGATACATTATGTGTTGATTAGTTTATAGTAAATGTAAATCATTCACACACCAACACTATTCTTAGCCAATTTCCCATGGCACTGTTTGCTTTGGAGAAGAAACTTAAGGTCCTCCCCGTTTGAGACGCACTGCATGTACTCCTCTAGGACAGACGGGGCAGCACTGATCCAGGATGCAGTCTACACAAGGGAAGCACACGGAGGAAAAGACATGAATTTCAAGTTGAAAGTGGTCGTATTTGTGGACTTCATTTTCTTATCTTTCAGAAAACCTCTTGGTACCTGTTTGAAATCTGGTATTGGCAGCAGCTCCTCCAGTCTAGTGAAGAATTCACAGACCAGAGTCTCCAGTGCTGTGTCGAAGTCAGGGCCATACTCAACTGGAAAAACATTCTGCCAGATGGAAAAAAATACCCAGACACCTTCAGCACATGGCATCATCCAATATAATCAGACATCTCTCACATTATGTTAGATGAAACTGACAAAGAAGTGGAATCAGAACATTTGCCAGATCATATCATTTACGGCACCGCATTAATGAAATGTAACATTAATATTACCTTGAGGAAGTGTTCTCTGCCATCAGTGTCTTCAATGAGGCCTTGCACCAGCTTCATAAAGTTTGCCTCTGGTGCTTCAATTACAGGGTCGTTTGTCTGGGTAAGACAACAATACATGACAGATGATTTTAGTCAAATGAAATATGATATTAATATGAAGAAAATATGAAATAACTAAATCAGCGCTGCAACTAACGATTATTTAATCATTTTTGTAAGCGTTGTGTTATTAAAATGTCAGAAAATTGTGAAAAATGCACATAACAATTTCCCAAAGCCAGAGGTGATGTCTTCAAAATGTTTTTGTCCATCCAACAATCAAAAACTCTATGATATCCAATTTACAAGACAAAAGACATACAACACAAAAAACCTGAAAATCCTGACATTAGGGAAGTTGGAACCAGTTAATGTACTGTCATTTATTATTTAATATTTAGCAAAACAGTTGCAGATTCATTTTCTGCTGATGTGGTCATGACTATTAATTTCAGTTATACAACCAACAATAAAAACACTCACCTCCTCGATGCAAGAAGATCGGATTCGGTTGAGGTGGGTCTCGACAGCCTTGAGATCTTCGGGGTGTTCAGAACGCAACAGTTCAAGAGTTGTCTGGAGGAAATGTATTTAAATTCATTTAAAACGTTAAATTGATGTTTTACTGATTTCAGTGCCTCCATGATGCCCTTTTGTTGGCTGTCTTATTTAAAAAGTCCTCGTTAAATACAAGGTGGATCAACACATTTCAAAACACTCACCCTCGCTCTCAGGCCCAGCGAGAGCAGTCTCCCTTCTCTTTTACTCATCAGTTCAGGAACTGCATCTGTTACCATGGACACAAACTCCTCCAGTTTCCCATAGTACTTAATGTTCCTCTGGCGCACCACTTCCCACATCACTGCTGACATCAGCCGAAGTGGTGGGACCAGGAGTGCCAGCGAGGACAGGGGGACGCTGAATTCTTCAAAGAGAAATTAGATTGGGTCAAACAAACTTAAAAGCAAGATGAGAACCTTCTACTCTGTAATGTGTATTACATGTGCCCACAGTTCACTTGAATACGTTGTATGGTAACGATGGTACAGAAGACGACTCAGATGTTTCAAAGACTGGTTTTCATTTTAACCACATGCACACAGTCATTCGTACTAGGTCTTTAACAAATGTTTCTTATTTTTATTGGGATGTGGAGTAGACTCTAGTGCTAATGGGACACTGGAAATGCCTTTCAGTGTCACTACAGCATCCCACTTCAAAGTCAGCATGGTTGGGACACTTTCCTCTCGTATCCATCCCTATGATGCAGTAGCTGTACATTTTGAAGTACAGCCCTGTGGGGTGCTGTAACCGAAAGCTTGTGTACATACGTCTAGCATTGCATGTTTGTAGCGGTAAACAGTTATAAATACTCAAACACATTCGTGTTCAGACAGTGCACCGCACACTGCGCGATATGTCACAGGAAAAAGCGTTGCAGTAAGTAGCTAACTCAACGTTACCGACATACAGTTCGCAAAAGCTACCTGTTAGCTAACATCAGGGACTTTATTTTAAATGCAACTGGGTCTGGATAAGACCCCAACACTGTGTTGCAGTTACTGAACTTACAGAAAACCTGTTTGGGCATCTAAACTGTTGTTAAAATACGAGGTGTCGTTAGTGTTTTTCCCTAAGGCAAAACGTTAGCTTATAGCTAACGCTACCAGACGCGCAACAAGGCCGCTGATGTTGCCCGGTAAAACCGGCTTATTATTGGGAAAAACAATTCTTGTTCCAGGGATTAGTCGAGGCCTGTTGAGCCTGGGCTAATCCTTCGCTTAGCTAATCGACTAGTTGCATAAGAAGCGAAAAATACACTGTTTTGCTGATCTTTGCAAGCCAATACATACCCATGTCGTTCATTGTGGAATTCTTTAATAACGATGGCAAGAAAAGTAATCACAATGGACAACCTTTCATACTTTCGGTTAGCGTGCTAGCTAACCACATACGGGGCCTCAGGCGCCAACTTCTTCCTGAAACACGTTGTTCATTCTGGAGCACGTTGGCCCAGTCAGTGCCAGTCTGTAACAGTGACGTTCGATTCGTTTTGCGGGGCAGCCCGGATAAGGCGATTCCTGCTCAATCGACTGTCAAAGTGAGATGCACCGCCTCTCCAGACGATCAAATGTTTAAATCTTACAAAACGTTTAAAACTTGCGAAACTCCTTTCTTATAGCCATATTGCTTATCTTTAATGTCTTAGACATCCTGATAATTGTAAGGTAAAAGGGTTTTGGTCGATACTTAAAAATGCATTTAAAAATCGCTAGAATTTAAATAATTACAGTTTCTGTTTTGACTAAAATCTAGAAAAAAATAGACAGCAAATAGAGAATATTGGTGTCATGCCACATTACTGCAGGATGTTTCATGTTGGATTCAAGTACAAATTCTGCTATTGTCAGGAACAAAAAAATAGGCCACTTTTATAGCCTACATTGGATTTATTGTTTGTTTTTGTATGTGTTCTCAGAGACCATTTTAACATGTTTTATGACTTCAGATAAGAAAAAAAACCATAGATGAAATGCCCAGAAGTTGCACTTGAACCATTTTAGAGGATACAATCAGAACAGATCTCACAACGCAGGATAAAGATTCAGTCAGTAAAAACAAGAACTTCAGCAACATAGTCCATACAACAGAGGGTGAGTGTGACACCTATAACACAGTGCATTAAGTCAGCACTACAATCAGTACAGGCTAGCTGCATAAATACAACATTCATTTAAAAAAATGCCATATGGTCATGGATGGATTTAGACAGACTGGTTCTGCACTACACTGTGAGTTTTCAAGTGTCTCTTCAGGTGATTGAGGCATGTGTAAGTCTTTGCACACAGATGACAAGCATAGGGTCGAACTCCTGTGTGGTTCATAGTGTGTTTTTTCAACTCGCTGCTACGTGAAAAACCCTTCCCACATTCAGAGCAGACATAAGGCCGCTCCCCGGTGTGAACGCGCATATGAAGTGTCACTTTGCTCGCCATGGTGAATCCTCTCCCACATACAGTGCACTTGTATGGCTTCTCCCCAGTGTGCGTGCGCCGGTGTATCTGCAACTCGCCAGCTGAAACAAAAGCCTTGCCGCAGTCGGAGCACAGATATGGTTTCTCTCCAGTGTGGGTCCTGATGTGTATGTTCAGGTTTCCTGACACGGAGAAACGTTTGCCACAGAATGTGCACTGAAACGGCCTCTCGCCTGTGTGACTACGCATGTGAAGATTCAGGTCGTGTTTGTTCTTGAACGCTTTGCCACAGCGCACACAGATCTGTGTCCTCTGTTGCCTGTGACGCAGCTCATGGGCTGTCAAACAGGCAACAGAGCTGAAAAACTTCCCGCACTGCATGCATTGATTGGACAGCTCGGGAGGGTGAATCCTCTGGTGGGATCTCAGCTCGCTCATACTGGGGTACACTTCCCCACACTGTCTGCACTTGAAGATGCGATTTTGGGTGTGCGTCAGCTCGTGCTTACTGAGCAAGTGCATTTTCTTAAAGCTTTTTCCGCACTGAGGACAGTCAAACTTCTGGACACTATGAACACACTGGTGTCTAAATCTGTCCTGTATAGACTGAAAACTATTCCCACATTTGATGCAAATATAAGCTGCTTTTATGCACTGTGTCCGCCTGTGAGTTGACAGGTCAGAGGTCCTCCTAAAGGCCTTTCCGCACTGAGTGCACTTGTAAGGGTTTTCTCCAGTGTGCAGCCTCTGATGCTCCAGGAGTTCATAGCGGTAAATGAAGCACTTCCCACACTGAGTGCATTTGTGTGCAACTCTCTGCCGTGGAGGGCCAATCATTGAGCTGGACGATATGGGGCTCTCAGTAGATACAGAGGGAGCTTGGCAGGTAGCGGAAGCTTGGTCATCATCGTCCTCTACAGTGTGAACATCAGCAATGCTGTCACTGTATTTCCCTCCTGCTGTTTGTTCTTCACTGCTGCTGTCCAGGAGGTTTGCTTCCTCCTCAGAAGGCTGTTTTGCATTCTGTATCCCGATATCTCCCGCCTCAGGAAGACAAAACCCCTCAGATTCTTTTTGTTTATTTAATGCTTCTGTGTTAGTTTCCACATCTTTGGCATTAGTCTCCTGCAGTGAAGGATGGAGGGACAGTGATGAGAAGAGCCGCTGCTCCGAGGGGGATGGCGCTGTTTGAAAAGAGAAATTAAAAAAGTGAGAATTATTAGTTTACATTTCATCTATTTAAGAGTTTTATTTTTCATATATCTGTGCTGGGGCTGCAATGGAAATTTATTGTTATTATCAATGAATGCATCCACAATTTTTTTTTCAATTAATCGTTAAACATATTCTATAAATAATAATAAATAAATAATGAACAATGTCAGTCACAAAATGTTAAACTGTTAATTTCCTATGACCCACTGTGCAATACCCAGATATATCAATTTACAATGAAAGAAACAGAAAAAACCCACATTTAACAAGCTTACAAATGTTTGGTCTTTTTGCTTGATAAATCACTTAAATTAATTGACTCATCAGTTAATTGACTGATTGTTTCAGTAATCGTGCTCATAAAAATCTGGCAGACTTACCACTGGTATCCATCTTGGCCATTTTACCGCAGTGGGCCTTGCTTCTGAGCAGTACCTTGAGGTCATCTGCTTTGGGGACACACTGCATGTGCTCTTCTAGCACAGAGGGTGTATCACTGATCCACACTGCAGTCTTTACCAAACAAATAATACCATCATTTTGATGGACTGGAACCAGACATACAATCTTTGAAAGTGTCTAAACTGTAAAGTGCATTTTCATTGCTCTCTTTACCTGTTTAAAGTCTGGTATAAGCAGCAAACCTTCCAGTCTGGTGAAGAACTCACAAAGCAGTGCCTCCAGAGCTGTGTCAAAGTCAGGCCCATACTCCACAGGAAACACATTCTGCGAAGTGGAAAATTTATCTTAAAGCATGGATGCAAACCATTAATGTTTCTGCATCATCTGAAAATAAAAGAAACTGTTATTTTTTCATGTCAAACTTAACAAAGGGTCAAAAGCAGGGACATACTTTGAGGAAGTGCTCTCTCCCTTTTGGGTTCTCCAGGAGTTTTTCAACAAGCCTGACAAAGTTGGCTTCAAGAGCTTCACTTCCTGGAAGAACCTGTCAGGTGAAATATACATATCTAAAATAATCATTTCAACAACAATCCATTCTCTAATCAATTGTTCTTAAACAGAAAAAATGTTCATGTCCATGACTGGAAAAAGTCACACACCTGTTTTGGGCTAGATGGCAGGAGACCGTTCAAGCGAGTTTTAACACCGCTGAGATCCTCTGACTGTTCAGAACTTAACATCTGCAACGTCATCTGGAAAAGCCATTAAGAAAGAGCCACAGGCAAGTAAGAAAACTCAAAAATCCTGCTGGGGAGCCGCAAGCACCACACTGAACAATGCAAACAAAAAAACTTCCAGTTCTTCCCTGATCATATTACTTTCTGCCTACATACTGAAATGCAGAGGTGGAAAAATTACAGGAATAACTCAACATTATAACACATTGAAACACCATTACACTGATTTTTTAAAAGACATTTTCCATTTGTACTATCTACAAATGTGACACTATATGCTACATCACCTTTTCTTTAAGTTTGAATGTGCAGAAAGTTAATGATTTCAGATTTTAGTCGCTTATTGTTATAGTAGCTCAAGAAAAAAGTATTTTAACCATTTGCAAGTCAAATAAAATATGGCAACATGTTTGAGAACCAAGTAAAATTGTGTTGTAAGGAATTCAATTCAATCAATTCACAATTTGTGATACTGTGTATATTATTACAGTACAATGGTGTAGACCAGACAAGAGTAACAGTGATAGTTCTTTAAAAACAAAATCTGTTATATTTTTAACCACACCGTAAAATTAAGTGCAATGACATTTAAATAATCTAAAGAATTGTTCTATTAACTAACATAAAGATAATAAAAAAAGCTGATTCCACAGGCAAATATCAGCAATACAAAATAGCTTTAACATGAAACACATATTACGTTTTAAAGTTAATATGTGCTGAAAATGAAACAGCACATTGCTTTTCAGTGCATCTGTATCTCTTACCTTTGCTCTTAAGCCCAGAGTGAGCAATCTCATCTGCCTGTCTGTCAAGATGTCAGGGATGGCTTCAGTTACCAAGGACACAAACTCCTCCACTTTCCCATAATTCCTGATGTTCCTCACACGAACCACATTCCACATGACAGCCGACATCACTCGCAGGGGTGGAACCAGGAGCCTCAGCGAGGACAGGGGCAGGGGACCCTCTGCAAGGGGGAGGAGGTGACTGTAGCATTATTATTCTTGCTATGACCATTGCACTGTCACACCAGAAACATTAAGCATCTACAGCATACAGTGCAGTTTCCACTAAGGTTGTCAAAGTATTGATACTTCTTCGTTTAAAATAATATGATCACAGTTAATGCATTCTACAGTACTGAAAGTACCAAAGGTACAAAAAACAGATCTACAATCAGATTGTCAACCCAAGGCTGTACAGATGAAACAGCGAAAATTTAAAAAAAAAATCAACTGCTCCTCAACTATTACTATTAACATGAACAAATGTTTCCGTATGTGTTCAGTGACTTTTTCTGTATCAGCACTGTGTGCAGGTTGTTAATATCAAGAAAATCCTGTTTTGTGTGCTAAGAAGTTCTTTTTCCCTTTTTGCCTTGGCATCAAAAGAGGAAACAGGTGTCAATTGTTGTTGATATTAGTGTTGTATTAAAGTTTAAAGTTCATGTATTCTGACAATAATTTCCACATTATTTGCAGAAAGTTGCACTGAGAGACTAAATGATGAGCAGACAGGTCGTGCAATCAACACCAAAGTTCCCTGTAGTTTTGCACACTCAGTGTATGCTGTATGACCCAGCAGCTGCCATAAAAACACAGCCATCAGGTCTGACTACAGTAGCAAAAACAGCATGCAGTGTTAGTTCATATTGTTAATGGACACTGAGTATATTATGTGACAGTTTTCTGAGCCTGTTGATGTGTTTTGTTGAGTTTAGGGTTTTAATGCTGCTTTCTTGGCTCGATCTCACTTGAAAAGAGATTTTAACCTCTGTGTGACTATTACTTGGCTCATGTGTACCGTTGGGTGGCAATAAAGTGTCGTTTCGGGTAATTGATTTTCTCTTTCATTTGATTTGTCCACTGTTAGCATTTTGAGAGTGAGGCAGGTTTGTTTTACCGTCAGCCCACTTATGTATTATCACGAGTTTATGTATTCTGGGCTAGACAGTTTCTCAAGAACTGGAAAACTTCCTTCCTCTGTCCATTATATGTCCAAAATTACATATCATAGAAACTGCAGTGGCTTCACCCCTCATGTTATATCTAACTAAATTACCTAAGGGAAGGATTCCGACTGTTAGCAGTCTGATAAGTCAAAGCTGAGAAGTTGCAGTTAGCAGCAAAGCTAACAACATCAAAACAAACAGACACGACCCCAGCTCAATACAAAACGTTACCCATTTTATTCCCCCGAAGAGCTATGACAGTTGAATTGGCAAAGAAGAACGTTTCCTAAATCAGATATTCTTCTTTCAGCAGGGACAGCAGAGAAACCAGCCTCCAGTCCAACACCTCGCTGCTCTCTTGTCGCTCCGAAACGTAGCTGAACGCCACTTCCGGGCTCTGCTTCTTCGTGTATTATATATAACATCCTGTTGCTTTACCGCCACCTACCGTCGGCTACAAAGAGCTCACTCGCAGTAACCAAATACAGCTGTTATATTTCAGGATATTCAGTGTAATGTTGCAGTGATGTGCACCTATACAATGTGAAATCAGCCTCTTTCCAAGCCTCTTTGATAATCACTGAGGTGTACTTGTGCACATGTAAACATGGCAAATCATAAACTTCAGCCTACATTTGACGTGTTATTTGTGAGACAACTGATGTAAAAACTGTGATCAAACTAAAATGACACAGAGAACAGAGCAGGGAAAATCATATTAACGTGGTAAATCAATTAAACACAATTGTTGGTGTGATACATGTTCCTATGCACTGTTCAGCTTGTCTGCTTCTTTTGTTTAATTATTTAACCGTGCAGTGGATCAATGCATCTGTTCTAAAGGTAAACTTTACTCTTTATATCAAAAGCTTGTCTTGGCCTCTGCTATCTCCACCACATGTTCTCCTGTTAGACATATGTGTTGCTGGCCACTGTATTGTACTTTACAGCATTTTGTCTCCATATTTGCACACCAGTCAGAGTATCACCTGGAACTTTTATAGGTGCCAACAAACTATCTAGTCATTCCTAAGACTGATCTGTAAATGCATGAATCCCCTGTTGGTGGCAGTGGAGGTTTTCTAACAGAGAGGGCCCAATAAGTATTCATCAGAAATAGAGGAACCATGGGAAAAGTAATTAGATAGTGCCTCATCAGACCATCTGCGCAGCGTTTGCCAATGACACCAAGTAAATCCCTGCAGTGCCTGGTGACTGACAGAAGAGCCCGTCGGTACCTAAAAAGGCTATTTCCTCTACTCTTCTGTTTTTTGGATTCTCAGCCCTTTTAGTGAGGCCAGCCTCAATTTTTACTTTGTCACAACAACTAGCCAGCCCCACAGAGATAATCTTTTGCAAGCATAGGTAATACATAGGCTAAATGTAACTTTGAATTTAGATTTCAGTAAAGTAGTAAGCTTTAACTCCGAATGATTGGGTCGCCAGTTTGAATTTACTGCATATCCATTAGGAGACAGGGCTGCTGGTTTGGCCATGTGACCTCAGTATTTCTGAATTCATGGCGAATGGGAGAGTAAAAGGAAACATGACAAGAAGTGGTCATTTGCAGTATCTTTACAACAGTGAATACCATTACAGCAAATCTACGGAAGTCCATTGCTGCCAGAAAAGGACAAATAAAAGAAGATAAAAGTAGTAACACTTGTTTAAAATGTTAAGCTACATTTATGATACGAAAAGAACATTTTAGGATGATAAATCAGAATTGGAAAACATAAACAAAAATGTGACTTTCTAAAGAGTTGACCAAGAGTATACGGATATTTGAAAAACTGACATTTTCCCCCCTCTGGCCTTTCATTTTACAAAATATCTCCTTGATAACAACTCACTCTGCAGTTCCACCAAACTCTGCTCAGGCTTTATTGCATGTTTCAGCTCATCGTTTCACTTTATGGCCACAACTTAATTGTTGTGGTTCACTCTAAGCAGTCTCAGTGTTTTCAGCAAAAAAAAGCTCTAAAAGCCCACTTTATGCTACTGTATCACCTAGATAGTGAACATAAAACCAAAAAAGTGAGTATTGGACCGACATTTTCCAAGTGGCCAAAAACATGACTTCAAATGAAAACTTGTGTTTTATCTCTGTGTCTGCTGGATGTGAACAGGCATGTGTTTGCTAACACGTTTGTGACAAGTGATAGAAATCAGTTGCTGCGGGTTTAAGTCTAAATTATGACAAAGCAAGACAAAACATTTGGCGTACCATGTCAAAATTATGAGATAATGAATGTTTGCCTCATTTTGAAAATTTGACTTTTCATGTATTTTAGTTTTATTCTTCGTAAAAATGGGCTTCCATATAAAAAACACAACCATAAGTGCCATAAAAAGTCAGAGATTCTTTAAAAAAAACAGAATGAGTCCTGCTTCCCCTTAAACCGTTGCTGACTTTGAGCAGTTTATATATATTTCCCGTTTAAATTCACTCCAGGGATGCACAGATTTAAAGGCACGTAGACTATCGTGTTGAAAAAATAATTACATTCCCACTGACCCCTTTGACTGATGATGATGAGACTCGATGTGACTCATGACCTTCGTTTAACTAAATGTCATTTGAATAAATGGCACACGTAGAACATGCAATTCATCAAATGTCTTTTGTATTAGAGTTTAGCATGTCCACATTATATGTAGACATTTTGTAATGCATTACATTGACATTGCTGTGTTTTACTGTGTGGTGGTGCATTTTGTAATTAGACATAGTGCCTTTTTAATCTTTTTAAAAATGTTTGCTCTCTCTGATGAAGCTTTAATCTCTGCCACATGTCCAAACGCTTAAAAAATCAGATCAATTACCAAGTCACATTCAGTCAAGTCACATTTTCCTGGCACTTCATGCTCAAACCCAAATTAAATTCAAAGTAAGCATCTGTCTATTATGAGGTTGGCTGGCAAAAGCATAGGGTGTGTGTGTGTGGTAGCTGTGTTAATGCATGTATGTCCACGTGTACTGTATGTACGTGTGTGTGAAAGATAGAAAGAGAGAGAGTGTGCGCATTTGTGTGTCTGTGAGTGTGTAATTAAAACAAGTGACTTTTTTTTTTTTTTTTTTTTTACACACAGATTATCCCTCCATCCCAGCTGGTCAGAGTTGGATTTGACCACCCCGACAACCAGAGAGAGGAAATCTCTTTGGGGCTAAATCCAAATTGGCACCCTTGATGATTTTTTTCCAAACTGAAAATGTGGCAGCACTCAACTATTAACTTGACTGCGCCACTGAAATCTCAAAAAAAAAAAAAAAAAAAATTGGTAATGAAACTCACTGATGTCTTGGAGACGGAAGAGCTGCGTCCTAGAGATGGAAAATACACACGAATGCCAAAAGCGAAAGAGTCCAGTTTCTTTGGTTTTATTGTTCTTTTAATGGCTGTGCACTATTTATTATAAGGTTTTTCAATGACTACAGTAGATTTTTTTTTTTTTGGTGGTGGTTAATCACAGAACAGCATTACTGTGCAGTATTTTTTTGTGCGTGATCCTCTCCTCTCAAACATTCTTCAATGAATAGATGAAATCATTAATCAGCACAGACCATTTCGGCTACATTTTTGTGGTTTTATGTGATTGTACGGCATTTGCGGAGGCATTATAAACAAATTCGAGCTTTAAAGGGCAATACACTCACAGGGACAGACAGCCATAGAGATGCAGAGGTTTGCACATCTGTCCTGTTTTTTTTTTTTATACACATGGACTCAGGCACAGAGATTTAACAGCGCCCTGCCTTGTAATGAGGTCAAATCTAAAATGGAAGAAAATGAAGAGACACCGCTTAGTTTTGAATTTGGCTTTTGTTCTCCAGTACAGCAAAATATATTCAAAATGATGTCTATAAATCTTAAACATGAAAATAAGTGAATGGCAATATGTTAACAAAAACAATGACGTGTCAGCCAACTATCTGAACTGTACTGAGAGTTTGAAAACAAATATGGAAGAGTTTTATTACCATTTAATAAAATAATTCATGAAATGATCAACCTAAATGCAATACAGACAATCAGGTTCTCAAGGAAAGTCTTTTATATAAAAATGAACACAGTATATTTATATAATTTGATCATATCTTGTTATGGCCATCATGAGAGTCACTGAAATGGTCTTTCAATATAAATACATTACAAAAAATAGGTAAAAATGAGCTTTACATACATCACACAGCCTCAAAGTTCTTTACACAGTTAATTACAAAATGAGCTTTCAGTGCATTCATGCTCTTCCAATCCACATCCATCAGATCAAATTAAATGGTTTTCAGAGGTTCAGAGAAGTGTGCGAACAGCAATCAAAATCAGGCACATAATTCAGGGATGATTAGCACACACAGCTCTTCTTTGTAATCGATACACTGGTGCAAGTTAAACTTGTAATGTGCTATGCTTGACAAAGTAATTAGAAATAGTAGTTTTTCACATAAGAAACATTACGGAGTATTTCTTCATATTAGTGTCATCAGTAGTATATTCTGAATTATAAGATAACAAGAAATTGAGCTTTTCCTCATGTGTTTGTTTTGTGACCTGAATACACTTGATAGTATTTAAAGCAGGGGCTGTATCGCTATCATCATATACAGTATAAAGCAACTTCATTCAATCAAAGTGCATATCAAACAAATCATTTTACTGAACAAACACATCGTTAAAAACTCCAAATATCAGAAGTCATTATTATTAATTCACAATTTTGGTTTGCATGTTTTTCCCTTAAATTTTAAAATGTTAAAATTTAAATTGGAAAATGTGATAAGCAAATGTTAGCTTTGGTGAAAATCATTTTAGTGACACTTGAATAAAAGCTTCATAAAAGCTACAGTCATGAATGCAAGTTAGCTTAGCTCGTTAGCTGCTTTACTTTGTTCACTACTTTTGCCAAAGAAAATTATTTTTAGAGGCATCTTCTATAACATTTTTTATTTTATTTTATTTTATTTTTTATCATGTATGAATGTGTCCATATGCTGTCTTTTTGAAATTAGGTGAACAGGACTTTATTTGTCAACCGAGGAGTTTTTGCAGCAAAAATCGATTAAACTAATGTCAGCTGTAGTAAAATCACTTCATTGAATGTAGCCAGTTATTCAAAATTCAATTAAAATTTAGCTAACAACAATGAACATTTCTAGGAGTGGCACAGTGACTGAACCACTTGTACCACTTGACCAAAGAAACACACTCTTGCAAGTGTGTGTTGAACAGGTCTATAATATAGAATATATAACAATTATTGTGCTGCAAGTTTTAATTGACGATTAGAAGTAAGAATTTAATATTCATAATGGGCTTCTTTAGCGAAGTTGAGGTTCAGTGTTTACTGATATGTTAAAAACACTGCAGATAACATCCAATATACAAGCCAATGTGTTGTTCAAGTTTAATATATGTGTTGGAGGACAAGTTTAACTTAAAGTCCTCCTCTCATGGAGGTTGTGGCTGTGTAACAAAATTGACTTCTGGGTTGTTAAATTTGATCAGAGGCTGTGAGTTACTTGAAAATATTGCATATTTCCTCGGCATCTGCTAATACATATATAAAAAAGTTCATCTCTTTGACTATGAGTTATTTTGAGCTTTATATTCTCTGCTGTAAACAAAACAAACAAAAACCACACAAACACTCTCCACACGATCGAGTCTCAAAGAAAAGTTTCCTCATAGTTTTCACCAGGCTCCCCGAGGTCAGAGTCTCTGGATATTGATCTGACGACCTCAGTGAGGTCACTGGCTGCCCGGGTCACACTTTCATAAGATGGTGGTGAGGACATTAGAGTGTTGTCTCTTGTCTCCACATCCTCCACCCCCACAGGTCCATAGTGCTGTATCATGGTGGCTATCAGGCCCTCCCTTTCTGGAGCATTCTCCACATCCACCACAGTCTCGTAGTTTATCTGTCTGTAGAGGTAGGATGCCTGCTTCATCTGCCGGCGCACCAGATGCCTCCTGTAACACCTTTGGATGATGATCGCGGACACCTCCTCCAGTTTGCGGCGCAGTGTGGAAGTGATGGGCTCATGGGAAATCTTGGATGGGTTGGTCATCATGAACTTCTCCTCCATTTGCTGCTTGAGAGCGTCCATCTCACCCGACTCTCCCAGGACACGCTTTGTGAAGGCAAACAGGATGTCCAGGCAGTGGATCCTATCCCCGCTGACCATGGGAAGGTCCATGGAGATCAGCTTGATCCTGTTGGGCTTGGCGATGCGCAGCGGCTCCGACAAAGTGTCAGCAAAGATTGACAACATGGAAAACTCAATGAACTGTGTGGCCTCAGAATCAAACTTCTCCCAAACCTCATAAAACATTTCAAAGTCGTCCTCGCTCAGCGGCTCTGTACTCTCCTCTGTGGCAACGCTGAAGTTCTCCAGAATGATAGCTATATACATGTTGACTACAATGAGGAAAGAAATGATTATGTAACTGACGAAGAAAGCTATGCCCACTGAGGGGCTGCCACAGTTTCCCCGGGTGTTAGTGCCAGTATTGACAAAGTTAACGTCGCACTCTTCTGGGGAGCTGGACATTATAGGACTCAAGAGGTTGTCCCAACCTGCTGAGGTGCTGATCTGAAAAAGGCAGATCATACTATTCCCGAAGGTCTCAAAGTTAAACATGTCGTCAATCCCATCTTGTTTTTTCACGTAGGCAAAGTTCGCCATTCCAAAGATAGCATAGATGAACATGACAAGGAAAAGCAGGAGGCCGATGTTGAAGAGAGCTGGCATGGACATCATTAAGGCAAACAGTAGAGTCCTTATTCCTTTGGCTGCACGTATGAGTCGAAGTACTCGTCCTATCCTTGCCAGTCTGATGACTCGAAACAGTGTTGGAGATACAAAGTACTTCTCAATGATGTCGGCGAGAACGATCCCTGAAAAACAGAAAGACAAAGCAAGATTAGGTTTGTTTCGTTGCACAATGATTCAATTAAATATACTGTACTTACAGCAGTACTAATGAAAATGTTTATAGCCACAATAGATAGAATGACTGTGCAATGTGAAAGTGGTCACTCGCTGTCACAAAAGGCAGACAGTTAGCTGCTAGCTGGGTAAAATAAAGGTGCATTAAAAAGCCAGATATTCCCTTCAGCAGTTGGTGAAGGCCAAAACAGAGCTAAAAGGAGAGTGAATACTGGACTTACATTGATCGGGTTGGACACCTCTATGGCTACAACAACTAATAAATGGTAATGTTGCTCCATGTCTGCTGGATGTGTAAGCAGACAACTGTATCGCTATCATGTTCTCTATAACAACTTTCTTAGGTTACAATATACTAATGTTATGTTTACACCGTGTTCCACTGCCTTGGTCAACAAAAAATCCACTCAATGCAGCTTCAAGACTGTCATACATACATTTTTTGGCATTGTGTCTCTACTTACCCACAATAGAGAGAATTATCACTACAAAATCAAATATGTTCCATGCAACCGTGAAGAAATAACAACGGAGGGCAAAGATCTTGATCAGGCATTCGGTGGTGAAGATCACGATGAAGACCAGGTTGATCTTGTTGAGGATGGACTCCATGCGCTCTGACTGCTCGTCGGTTTCCACCATCATGGTCACCATGTTGACGATGATGAGCATCATGATCATGATGTCAAAGGCTTGCTTGGACACGAGATCGAAGAAGAAGGCTTGGAGAATGTTCTAGGTTTGGGAAATACAATTGGCAAATCAGTCAGTGAATGCAACATTAACAGTACAATATTTCAAAGGCTGTTATGTCGGATTATGGGCTGTTCATATGACACAAATATTTAAGAAAATGTACACATTAGAATACAAATATACACTATGTGAAAGCATGTTGCAAAAAATGTTTGTTAAACAAGTCAGCGTCTGAAATATGTCATTATTTTACCGCAGGCCTTGGTATTGGCTTTTGAGGCTTTTTAGATCCTAACTTCTTCATGGCGTTATAGTACTTCTTCTGCTCTTCAGTCATGAAGATATCCTGTCCACCTAAGTATAGACAAAAACAGCTAACATTATTTTTACAGAAAAAATGTTCAAAGAGCTGTTCAGTGATCAACAAGCTGCTTCCTTCAAATCTTCATATCTGTTTTCCCCTGGAGAATGAAACATGACAAACATTTGCAATCCATGACTATGCAATTCGAGTGGTCGCTAAATTGCACCCACCTTGTACAGGTACATAATTACTAACAAATACAGTACCTAATAATCCAGTGCCCGACATCAGTACTCAGTCAATACTCATCTTTCTTTTCTGCTGATTGAAATTGTCAATAATGACACCGATGAAGAGATTGAGGGTGAAGAAGGAGCCGAATATGATGAAGACGACAAAGTATAGGTACATGTAGAGGTTGATTTCTCTGATGGGTTGTTCCTCCACCTGAAACCAAACAGTTTAAAAAGTCAGCTGGATACTGGAACGTGTTTATGATGTAGATCCTGGAAGTAGATAATCATACTTACTCCTCTTGAATCAACAGCTGCATGCATTATTTCCATCCAGCCTTTAAATGTAGCCTGTAATACAATACGACACATTACTGTCAGGCCATTGCGTTGCATTGAGAATCATTGACTTTATCTAAAGACATTAGACAGCTAATATTCTGATCACATTCTTAAAATGAAAGTGTGTTTGACATACTTGACAAACTCCAAACAGTCCAGCAGGAAAAACTCACCACTTGCAGAAGGGAAAGGTAGCCAAGCCCCACATTGTCGAAGTTGACCTTCACTTTCGTCCAGTAGAACTGTGTGTCATTCATAGCGAGGCACTCCGACTTGTTGTTGACGACAGAGATACTGTGGATGAAGCCCGTTCTGTTCACACACTTCCCGAACTTGCCGGCGAACAGGTTGACCCCCATGATGCTGAAGATGAGCCAGAAGATAAGACACACGAGCAGCACATTCATAATGGAGGGGATGGCTCCTATGAGAGCGTTCACGACCACCTGATGAGCAACACGTTAAAGATAAAGATTAGTCCCACAGCACAGAGCACTTCTCTGATCGCTGCCCACATATTTGATTTCTTTCAGCAATTCAAGGCAAGTCAGTCTGATTGTAAAGCCAGTTCTTTAGCTCCTGATCTGATAATTGACTAATTAATCATTTAGATGTACTGTTTTAACTTGAAGCCAATCAGGCAACAGATTTAAGCTAATATAAAATTCACTGCATGTTTGTGTTGACTGAGTGCCTTCAAGTTGAAATATAACTCTTTTAACTTTGATCTTTTCTCAAATTTCCTAGAGAAATCTATTAAGAGCCACACCGCTAGCACTGCAGATCCCCATTAGTCCTATGTCCTAATGGGGATCTGTTTTTAATAAGGAGATTATCCAGCTATCAGGCAGGATAATGAACAAACCAGGGCGAAAATGTACCTTCCTCCTTGGTGGGTAACTATCCTGAGATGAATCACCAAGTTACTACTCAACAGAAACTCAGTAGTGAAAGAGATTCATGACCAGAAAAAGTATTTCTCACCCTCATGCCCTCAAATCTGGACAGAGCTCTCAGAGGTCTCAATGCTCGCAGGGTCCTCAGAGACTTGATTGCAGCAAAGTCAGAATATCCCAGTGAATTTGCCACCAGGCTTATCAAGGACACCTATATGGAAGACAGAAAGTGTGAATGTGTAGTGTGAGAATCATAAATTCAAATGCTTGAGCTAATTTTTGTTTAAATCCTCGGACTAGGGGGGGTAACAATGTTTTTTTTTATAAGTATTACAAGAGGGAAAAACATTACGAAAAGCCTTGAATAAAGCAATATCACATACACAGTCAAACAATGGCATATATTCTCAGAGCAATTATATAACTTTTAAAGAAAAACATCATAAAAGACAGAAGACATTTGAAGAGCCATATTTTAGAGTTTTTGGGACATTCCACAGTTAGGAACACAGTTACGTAATTTTTTAGGGTTTAGATTTAGTTTGGCTGTTGTATCATCTTTTCGCAAATTTAGACTTCCACTCTATTCTACATCCAAAACAAAACAAAATGGTATTCCGCTGTTGAATGGCCCTTGGATGACAGCTATGAATGAAAGTGGCATGACAAAAAATGAAAGAAAACTCATGTCATGATTGATGATGACAAAACACAGACAAGTATGCACATATAGACAAACGGTGTCCATGCATGCATACTCCGCTATATATGCATATAAAATATGTATATATATCAAATAGAGTGAGTTTTATAAAGAATTTATATCTGTCTTTGCCAAATTTGTTTCCCAATTTGTATCCAATTGATCCAATAAGTTAATTAAAAACAATTTAGGACCAATAAGGTCCCAATGGTCTGTATTTCTTTATAAAAGTCTATTTCCACATGTGTTTGTCCAATATATCTAAAGAAGATACTCGATATTAATTCTCGGGACAAGAGAAGTCTTTGGCTCCAGGGAAGTATAGACGGAAAAATACAAGAGCACAGTAAAAGAAAGTAAGGTGGCACTTTTCTTAGAGAGAAACGAAAGGTACTGCCGGTAGCTGCAATGATCAGCAGGATTTGTCTTTTCCTCTAAACAGACATAACAAATAACAATCATACATGAATTAGACACAGCAATTTAGACATGAACTCAGGAGGTGCATTTCTAATTTGACAATAAGACCAATAATGTCTGTAAAGCAACATTTCCATAGCTTTAATATGCTGTTTAAAGAACACCAGATCTTCTGTAGATAAGCCTTAGAGTACATGGCACCGCATTTGGTTTTGATATAAAAGCCAAAGTCCTGAAGCAAGTTTCCTAGTTTTGTAGTGCGTGACAAAAATGTGATCCCAAGAAGCGCATTCGTTTGGAAACAAGACAGTGGCTTTTGATATCACAACAGAAAGCACTTACAAGTGGAGAAACACAGAAGCATTTGTGATGCAGATGCAAGTTTCCGATCTCAGAGTCCATACTCACCTGGGACCTGCTAACTACGACTTACCCTAACAATAGAGCGGTCAGTGGCAATCTGTGTAACAGCAGGCGAAATCAGAGGTCAAGTCAGGCCTCGGGCCGCGCGCCTCGGGCACTTTGGGTGACTACACACTGCAGAGCCACACCCATTTTACCCGACAGTTTGTATGAAGGTGCTTACAGAGTGCAACATGACCCCGACCACTGGAGCCACTTCTTTTCATTTGTCTGGCAAAATCCCGGCATAGAGGCAAAAAATTGTACAACGTAACAACTGTTTAGTGTGTGATTTAGCAATCTGTATGTTTCTAGTAAATGAATCCAGAGCCTAAAACAGTTGAAGAGTTTGTTTGAAACAGGAGAAACTGATGGTGGCGGATGCACAATTTCAGAGAAGAAAGTGGCCAGCTGTTGCAGAGCATAAATGAACTGACGAGGGCTTTCCTGCAAACAACATGACTCTTAGCAAGCTGTAAATCCCACAAACATGAAAAGCTAGATTCAGCCACAGCGACAGGGATTACAGTTCAACCTGTGATTTTTAATAACCAGCATCCTTTCATGTAGTGCAACAAAAACGTGCGAGGCACAGCTAAATGTTCGCTTACGTCCACGATGAGGAAGTCGAGCCAGCACCAGTAGTTGGTGAAATATTTCTTGAAGCCATACGCGATCCACTTGAGGAACATCTCCAGCACAAAGATGTAGGAGAAGACCTTGTCGGCGGACTCCAGCACCACCTTCACCACTTTCCTCTTCTCAATGTAGATATCTTCAAATGCCTGCAGGAGATGAGGGACAGCAACTACATCACACCACCAAACCACCACTGCTGGCACAGAACATCTGTCTGGCAAGTTCTGTGTTTTTATTGACAGCGGTTTTGAAGAGGAAGGTCGCAGCATCCCAAGAGCCCAAAGTGATATTTGCAGATATGTTTAAATGCTGTTTAATATGCTGCAGCTCACCAGCTAATTGTTTGTTTGGTGGCTCATCAACAAGCAGCTTAGGTGTAGGACAAAGCTGTGTGCTGATGTTTGTAAGTTAGATAAGAAGGAGACTTTAACAAGAAAGCTAATACAGAACTGAAGGAAATAAAGAAAAATCGAATTAATTCATGCAAAAATGTTGCATTGTCATTTTTCAACCTGCCTGCAACTATGGTTGCAATATTATTCAGTAATCAGGCACTAAACATGTCCCAAATATTTTATTTTCCAAATAGCATCGAGCCGTACCAGAGCCCCACTGCTGAGCAGGATCATGAAGATGATGAAAGTCTCGAACCAGCTGTGTTCCACGATCTGGTAGCAGGTCTTCCTCAGCCTCCACCAGGCCTGGCCCAGGCCGCGGCTGGTGTTGATGTCACAGCACTGGCAGTGCCTCGAGCACACTGAGCGGGAAGGCAAAAAACAAACCAGCACAGATTATACCACATGGTGATGGATCATGTAAAATTAATATTATAAAGCTTCGATCTTACACTGTGTTCATGTTTTTGTACGGTTACAAACTTCATTCTGAATTCTCACATTCTGGGAAGCAATCCTCCGGCTCCATTCTCTCTTCAGCCAGCTCTGAAAAGTTGTCCATCTCATCTCCAGGCTTCCTCAGATCCACCGTGCTGCCCTCTGATAGGCTGATCTCCTCCTGAGGAGCAATAAATGTATCAGTTAACAATGAATTTCCCACTTACATTGTCATTCACTTTAGATCCAGTATGCACTTGACTGGTCACTAGACCTGTCTCCTGAACAACTAAACAGCATATCCTTACTCGCCATACACATGGAAGAATATAGATCTGCATAAAATAACACACTACAGTTTTGTTTGATTTGGTAGTTGTTTTCCATCTGCAGCAGACTGTACTGATTGGGGTGTTATCATATGTGCAATATACAAGTGTCAGACCAAAGAGAGCAGTGTTGCAGCATTTCATTGTGGACTCATCCCATAAAAGCCAGCTCACCTAGATGCACAGCCTTGCCTCTCAATCTCTTCAGAGCCTTAATACAATTTTGATGAGATTTTTGCGTGTTGTACCAGCAACATATTTCACATGATTTATAGGACCGAGGTGCAGCTTCAATCCTATAAACTGGTGCGAAGTCTAATCCAGCAATAACGAGCATCCACAGGACCTGGAGACCAGATTACCAGCGTCACAAGTCTTAGTGCTCGAAGAGAGCACGGATGGCACTTCGCTCAACATTGCATATAACAGCAGGATCACTGCTAATTGTATGCATGCACATGTAATACATGTGCACATAGGCTGATTGCTCTTTGTGCTTTAAAGTGATCTAAAAAAAATTGTAAACTACATAATACACAGTCTTGCCATTTTTTGTGTGTATTTAAAGCTCTATCCCATGTAAAATGTACTCTTCTTCACTGCTGAGCAGCTTCTGATGCCCTGTTAAGCTGATGGAGGGCTGGAGGAGTTTTTTTTTTTTTTTCATTTCCATTTTCCCTGATGCCTAATTCTGGTGTGGTGTGGAGCGCAGCACGGCAGGGAAAGAGAAAGAGAGAGCGCCAGACTGCAGCCCGCTCAGCTCAGCCTGGCCCTGCCTGGCTCTGCTCAGCTGTGTCAGTATAATCTGCTCTGCAGGGCCTGGCTCCACATCTGGCCCGCTGCTGTCTGCCTGCCAGAGAGGACAAGAGTGACACACCCTCCACCTCACCCATACGGTACTGAGAGATAGAGGATTCAAGGAGAAACAGGCGTAAGTGAGAGCAAGCTAAGAGGAAGAAACAGGAAGCTTGATGCAAAGAGGCTGAGAGAGAGAAGGAGGCAGGCTCAATTAATACATGAGAAATTTAAAGATGGTGGTTGATCAGTCTAATGGGTCAAACGCAACAATGGCACCATAATAAATCAGAATAAATAAAGCATACTGCAAGTCAGTTATTCTAGCCGTACTCAAGCAGCCAATATCCATAAATATTTCTTTACATTTTACTTATCCAGGAAGTACTATTGAATGGACTATTGATAAGCATCCAATAAGTTTGTCTTGACTTAGATCCAAACAAAGTCACGTCCAATTAATCACAAGGTCTTCCATAATCAGGCCTCATTTGTGGTGAGCACAATATTGATTCTCTCAGCCAGTCACATTGTTTCTCTCACATTTACACAGCCAATCACAGAGACCATAACAGAATTAAGCGGGAGGATCAACACAGCTCCCATGTCTGTGCTGTGAATATGAAGCTAAGACCAGCAACTGGCCAGCTTAGCTTAGCACAAACAGCTAGGCCGGCTCTGTCAGATGGTAACAAAAACTACCTTCCAGCACCTCTAAACTCACTAATGGACACAATATACTGTATCTCCAAACCAATGCAAAAATCTAAGTGTAGCCTCACAGTCATGGCAAGACTTACTGCACTTAGTAAGAAATAGTTCAGCACATAACCACCGTAAAACCACAATGTGTTGTTTTTACTCCTCAGTTTCTGTGCGGATTAAGCTAACAAGCTATAGAGTGTTAATTAGTGATCTTCAGAGGTGCTGTAGGCAGATTATGCCTCCTGTTGGGCTAGCTGTTTCCACTCTTTGTGCTAAGCTAAGCTAACTTTATATTTAGTCCACAGAAGAGACATGAGAGTGCTGTAGATCTATAATCTTACTTTTGGAAAGAAAGATTATAATCAGATTCCCCAAAATGTCTAACTATATCTTTAATGATAGCTTGTTCAGCTAATGGTGGTTTGTAAACTTGAATAATACAAATAGTGCTAGTGTTGGCTTAGCTACCTCTGACAGTGTTCAGTATGCTTGGCACAGTGGTCCCTAACCCCCCGAAAGCCCCTAAACATCCATGGACCACCCACACAGGAGTTATCCATTATCATACCCGATTAGACCTCTTCTCACAAGTGTGCAGGGAAGTACTGATTTTACCTCATTGATCCCCCTCAGTCTCCTTGCTGCCCTTAGATCTAATCAACCTGATTAAACATCTGTGTGGGGGTAAATGGCGTTTCAATACTGTCCCTATAATTATGTGCAGAGACATTCTGACCGGTAGTAGGAAAAGCACAGGTGTCAAGTGCCCCAGTAAGTAATGCCAATGTGACTGTGACTGGCTTTATTATTTACACCTGTGCTTTTCATACTGTGACATGTTAAAAAACCTTCTATGAAAAGGCCTATTACTACTAGTTCTAGCTTTCATGCCAAGCGATCGCACCTCTAATCCACATGTTTATCTGACTATCTGGTCGAGATTAGGGTTCACAGCAGGGGCTGAGTCAGATAAGAAGCACCTCATTGGCATGCATGGAAGGTGGCTAATAACAACATTATATCAGTATTATACAATGATAATAATGTCACTGTGGCTCGGGTACCAGACACTGAAACTCCAACCGGATGGCTGTAGTTCATTTTAGTGACAGCTAAAGTTTAGGCAACTTCAAATAGTTAAACAGTCCCGAGTCAGCTTCTCCAGGAACGTGCTGTAGATTAAAATATGCTCTTCAACCAGTTTGTATGTTGCTAATGATGTAATGTCAGTTAGGGTCAGTTATGGTTGATTTCTGAATAGAAAAACAATAGATATACCATCCTTTCTGTATACAACTCTTTACTTGTGAGGAGACTTTGCCAGATGTTCACTGCATGACATTCAATCTTAATCGTCGTTGTCTCCATCAGATTTCCCCTTGTCTGCTTGACAGATTAACAGCTTACACGTCTGGAATTTTCCACATCACCTTCCCCTTCACAGTCCACCCCCGCCTCTATCAGGAGTCAAAACAAACACCGAGCTGAACTCATGAATCCTTTGAAAGAACTTCCTAGAACATTTTCTGGCAACATGTTGGGTACAGAGCCAGTAAACAACTGCCGATAAAAGCAAAGCCGAGCCTGCAAAAATGTGAAATTTGTCTAAAGGCGAGCATTCAATGCAACATATATGAAGAGTAAACTTCATAAATTCAAATAATGAATGAATCGTGAGTGAATATTTACTTTACTTGTCGTGCAGACAGGAAGCGTGAGAATAACCTGGATAAGGTTAATTTAGGTTAGTTTAGAGTGCATGGAAACCTGCATAAAAACAAAAGCGGGATACACAAATGCCCCACAGAAGTGGACTTCACTTCTTCCTGCTTTGACATCCATCAGGAGTCAAAGGCTGCTTTGACACTATTGAAGAGAACATCTGACAACAGTCAACCATGAGGGTTTAGGTCCAACACACTTCTCTGGAGGTGAAAAACTCACCGCCTTGTTGTTTTCATCCTCTGATGACTCAGAAATCTCCTCCTCCTCGAGAAATTCCACGTCTGACTCTCCAGGAGCGATGGGAACAATGACAGTCAGGTTCGGGTTTGTCATGTAGCTGTCCTCCTCTGGTATGATATACTTCTCCCCGTAACGTCCAAACATTCCCCCGTTACTTTCCACATGGTTTCCTACCAGCTTAATGGCCTGACTGGCTTCTTTGGTCTTCTGCTTCCGGCGGTTCAAGCCGCGGTTGAAGAGGTCCACGATGCTTGTGACTAGCCAGGAGACGCCGGCATTGATGCGAGCGATGGCAATCTGGATGTTATTCAAATCGCCGTCTTCATCTGGTGCAGAGAGGTTGTCGGAGCTGAAGGAGCTGAGCAGCAGGGCCAGAAAAAGATTCAACACCTGTTGACAGACAAATGTTATGTTACGTAACATTTGATTTGGAGAAATTATCAGGGCATTGTTATAATTTAACAGCCGTTAAGCCTGAATACGGCAGAAAATGCTGTATTTACATTGCGCTTATGTCAACATTTTTCTTCCTTTACAAGTCAGAGCATAGTTTAGCCTCTGAGCTAGGATAAAGGATAAATGCACCTAATGCATGGCAAGATATCCCACATATTTTGTCAACACTGGCAAATCCTGCATTGTAGATTCAGGAGGATATTCCAGCCAGATATGCTCAGGCACATATGGCTTTGGGTGCTTTCAGCTACACTGAACTCAAGTTTCCAAACAACCAACTCCAAAGTAATCTGTCTACTAGCTTAGAGAGCAGCAGCAGCATCAAGTGCATCTTTGCACAGCTGTGTGTGTGTGTGTTTGTGTGTGTGTGTGTGTGTGCCTGTGTGTGAGGGAGAGAGACAGAGAGAGAGAGACAGCGAGAGAACTGGCTGTGTGCATGTGTGATGTGCACAGTTGGTAAGGATCATCTTTAGCCACTGAGCCAGTCAGAGATGGGGAGCATGAGCAGATGATTAGTGATGAATGCCCTCCGACCTTCTCGCCCCGAAGCATCCTGGATAATCCCTTGGATAAACAGCTTTCCCACAATTCATGTGCAGAGGAGGTTTCTGTCCATTAAACTCTATAAGGAGCACTGTCTTTGCCCTGACACTGGAGTCACTGGAGGTGTCTGATCCACCAATTGCAAAACCGCTCCTCTTTTGTCAGTGCAACTGAAAAGGCAGAGAGGAGTGGAGAATCCACCAGAGTAAAGTTGATGTAGGCGTAATGGTGCTGGAGGTAGACAGGTGATTTTGCTAAGCATCTACCGCCATACTGTACTTAGTATTCCTACTCCTGTTAAGCTTTGCATTCAAAACTATAAAAATAACAATGGCAGCTTTGACACTCAAAATATTCAAAATTCTTTGTAACTTTTAAAACAATGGCTCATTGAAACAAAAACAGGATGTTTATTTCTGCATCTTGACCATATATTTTAACTGCTTCCAGATCGGCTGTGGCTAGCTGGAATAAATTAAGGTTAACCATAAAGTCTGTGAGTTCTGCTGTAGTACTATGGTGCACTATTATTCAGAAAATTGTTATTTAAATGTTGTTTATGCCAACATAACCCTTGGACAGTTTGGATGGTTAGTGTAGAAAACATTATTTAACAAGTGACACGGTGGCTACATTAACTCTGATATACAATACTAGCATTTAGACTTTCACCCAGTGAGCAAGTATTTTTCCAACAAACTTTGTACCCCATAAATTAATATACTGCACACCAATGTGGGTGGCTCATGACTATGACTAGGTTATTACTGTAGGTTTAAGCTTGGCAGACATTCTAGTTTTTTGCATGTAGGCATGTTTACAGTATGACTTTTAGTATGATGACATTCTGTTGCTGTATATATTGTCAGGGAATACATCACTATGAGAAGCTGCTATTGTGCATCCATAGATATTGTTGTTTGATCAGCACATCTATAGATCTGCACAAAACACAGCAGCAATTTGTTTTCAACCATTTTATAGTTAAACATGAAGGATTTAAACATGTCTGACAAATACATATCAGAGCATATGATTAAATATGGAAAAAAAAACTAGCATTTAATGGCAGTGGGAACAGAAGGCATGCTGGGAACAGGTGTTTGAACCACATCCAACAGGAACTCCACACTCAAAGCCTTGCTCCATTGTTTTTTAAAAGCCTAAAAGTTATGTGACAGAACTGAATTGATTGTAGTGCTGATGATGCTCATATTTCAGTGTATATTACTGTTATAATATGTGCTCAGCATGAGATGGAAAAGCCATGAGCTGGTGGCACATTTGTTTCTTGTTAAGACTTGCATAACACATATATCTTGCTAATTTATGGAAGGGTCAGGCCATGAGTCTAAATGTGGCCTCAGTAACAACAGAATACAATAAATTCTTAAAAAAATATAAAAATATCAGGATACAACAATAAAAACTTTCAGGCTGAAATAGTCTTGCAGAAACAGACTTAAACACTACAATGTGTGATTTTACATATTTCAAAAATGACTGCAATCAAAGTAAAACTACACTGACAGTAAATAAATGGTGTGACTGCTGGCTGTCTGCACTTCCGGGATTTTTCTAATCTGTTCTCATTAACGTTAGTTTACAGGACACAGCTGGACAGCAAATCACCATATGTGTGGTCCAACGAACATACATATCCTCACTACTGGACACTGACAGCAGTTGTGTACAAACAGAGCCGTCACACAGATTAACTATTCTATAGAAGCCGCTGCATGCAATGATGTGCAAGCTGCGTTTCATCCTGTGTGATACTCAGTACCTGCTGAAAAGGCTGGATCGACAGCGAGCACACAGGGCTGTGGCCTTGGCTGATCCTTTCCACCCACAAGGCTGAGTTCATTAGCAGCGGATAAAACATTCAGCCTTGCTGGTCATGAGACGCCGCTCCTAGCGCAGAGTGTGTCTGTAGTGGCCACACTTTGCACGACGGCATGTGCAGATGATACATATATTACTTAGGAGGGACAACAGATGGTCTATATGTCGTCTAGACGTGATCTGTTTTGAGGTCTGCTGATGCTAATCTGCAAGGCAGTTAGCATGACACTGTGACACAACCACTTCCTCAGTGACCAACATGTGTTCGAGAGCACCGAAGGAAAAACGCACAAAACGTAGCTGCACAGACATTTGAGTTTGCAAAATGTATCACGATGAGCCGCCAACAACTGTTCAAGGATGTCCCGTCCTCATAAAATGGAATCACAGATCCTCATTGGTCCAGTGTAATCCCTGATTACTCATGACATCATCATTTGATTTGACAGCAGTTACAGTTGTTTCCACTGACGTGCAGTTGAATTTCTCTCTAGGCAGACTTCCTGTTATCATACACCGTTAAAGAATAAAGATGGCGGTTATCCGTATTTTTGTTTTGGCCAACAAATCCAATAAAAAGACGTCTATCTTAAATCCCCAGCCTGTTTGTGGCTCTCAGACCCGAGGCTTCAACTAAAGATGTAAACTGATCAGAATTTCAAAAAAGGCTAAACGATCTCCTTTGATAATCTCTCCAGCGGGGCACTGTGGTTTTTAGCAAACGCAGCTCTAAACTGCAGCATGTGATTTTATATACTTTCAGCTGCAGATTTTGTGTGTTAGTGAGTATTATTCTTGACCCTAAGCTACACTGCCCATGTTCAGCTCCATGAAGGGACTCAATGCAACACTGTGACTCACTGATGCGTATTCAAAAGTTTAGTGACAACAATGCAGCTCTATGTAACAGAGGAGGTTTTGGTCATAGACAGAGATTTTAAATCATATAAAAAAGCTGGACGTGGCAGCGCTGGAGAACTGAGCAACACTAATCTAGAATTTGAACGTATCCAACCAAAAGATCTCAGCCCCACCGTTCAGGCCTCCATCCAAAGCCACTCCCTGAAACACATGAACGCTCCCTGCCTGACTCCTGCTGGAGGATGAGTTCATGAGAGAGCGATGAGGGGAGCAGCAGTGATAAGAGGATCGGTTCTTTTCGTCATGTAAAAACGAGCCCGCTGCTGTAGGTGTGTGCTTTGTGCTGCTGGGTCAGCTGCTGAACCAGAGGCTGTTGGCTCAGGAGGTGCTGGAGCATCATTGTCATCGCTAACCGTACCCAAACACCTCATGTCTCATGCATGTGTGAGAAAACTCCTAACATCATAATCATAATGATATGATATAATTCTAAAATGCACTACCTACTCTATAGCTTTAATACTCACCACCAAGTTCCCTATGACCATGACCAACATGAATACTAGGATGCAGAGCGGCTGCCCGGCCACTTCCATACAATCCCACATGGTCTCGATCCACTCGCCGCACAGCACCCGGAACACAATCAGGAAGGAGTGGAAGAAGTCCTTCATGTGCCAGCGTGGCAGCTGACAGTCTATGGAGATCTTACACACACAGTCCTGGTAGTTCTTGCCAAACAGCTGCATGCCCACCACAGCGAAGATGAATACGATGATGGCCAACACCAGCGTCAGGTTTCCCAGGGCGCCCACGGAGTTGCCGATGATCTTGATGAGAGTGTTAAGAGTGGGCCAGGATTTTGCCAGCTTGAAGACTCGTAACTGAAGAAGAGCACAAGGCGAGTCCAGTCAGTCCAAACAATAGGATTAGTTCTTGTTTGTTTAAACGACTAATGCAAAAAGAAAGTCATGATATGATTCATTTTAGTTTGAATAACTATATTCAAATGTGTCATCCGTCATTAGTGTGTCAATCACTGTTGATTTGTTGAATTTGTTTAAGGAATACAAAGGCAAACAATGCCAAAACACCTCTAATGAAAAAGCACTGTGAGTGAGAGTGAAAGATTTCTGTTACCAGTCTGAAAGACCGCAAGACAGACAGCCCCTCTACATTGGAGAGACCCAACTCCATCAGACTGAGGCAAACAATGATGCCATCAAAGATATTCCAGCCCTGCTGGAAGTAGTAGTAGGGATCCATGGCAATCAGCTTCAGCACCATCTCAGCTGTGAAGATCCCTGTGAATACCTAGAAAAGACAAAGAGGGACAGAAAAACAGTAAGAAGTGGAAAAAGTACCAACATTTCCTGTTCAAGTGGAATCTTAGTTACCCTCAATGAGCATTTTAGTGTCTTTTAGATCATTGTTTTGGTTTTATGGCCCACAAATATACAGTACTGTTTGCTTCAGTCAGTTTCCAGTGAAAAAAACTCTTATAAAAGCTGGGATAAACCCACCACATGACACATAGACAACCACAGTAAGTGACTAGCTGAACAGAGCAAAGCAGAGCTAAATGGAGAGAGAATATTGGACTTATATTCATCAGGTGAACTCAAACATGACTTCAAATGAATGCAAACACTGCTCTGTATTTGCAGGATGTGGAAATAGGCAGCTATTTGCTAACAGGTTCCCTGTAATATCTTTGTTAGGTGATTTTTTCAATAATGTGTTTACAGGTTGTTTCACTGCCTTATAGTGGCCAAAAATGCAACATTAAGTTGATTTAAGTTGAAGTTTAGATCAGATCACTTCAAGGTGAAAAAATGGAAAGCACTAGAGTGGATGCTTCTGCAGTGTGTCAGTTTTACGACCCAAATATCCACATAGTTCAAGAGAAATTATCAAGAATATTTCAAAATAAAAAATGAAAACAAACAAACACAAACTATTCACTTGTTGCTCGGGCTGTGGTTTAAGTTCCTACCAAATTTCATGTAAATCTTTTAGGGTTTATATCCTCTAAGGCAGAGTGGATAATTTACCAGCAGGGGGAGATGACAAAATACAAATGAGAGAATCAGTCCCACCTCCTGCTAAAAATACTCCCTCTTACCAAGGATAATCACAAATAGTCTAAAGCAGAACCTTTGACAAAGGATCAGCGCGGCCCTGTTTGACCCACACAGCGCTGGCTATAAAAAACCCAGCTGTCTGATACAGAAACACATGATTTGAATGAATGTCCTTCGTCCTTCTGCTTTACTTTCTTCTCAATGAGGCTTTTAGTCCTCTCCACTGCTAACCCAGCAGCACTTAGGATAAAGTGTGTGACATGCTGGAAACCGGCCCACCCGGTCATTAAAAACCCCTCACCAGATTGCCCACTGAAAGCATCGTGTTGAACTCATCGGTCATGGGGTAGTGCTCCAGGGCCATGAAGAGGGTGTTCAGCACAATGCATATGGTGATACCCAGATCCAGGAAGGGGTCCATCACCATGTACTTCACCCACTCCTTCATCTGCAGCCACCAGGGGCAGCAGTCCCATATCAGGTACTTCTTGGCGAATGTGTACCAGCAGGGATGACACTTTTGCCTCGACTCCTCCAACTCTGCAAAGAGACACCAAGGTGAAACATTCATCTACAGGCCTTTTGTAATGTTTCCCCTTGAAATGTGAACCTATGCTTCCTTTTAAAACACCAGTGGACATGACCTGAAGCCAGAGAATGAACAGCTCAAGAAAGTATGAAAGTATGGCCAGCAGCCAGTCATCTTAGCTTAGCATAAAGACTGCAAACAGGGGGAAACAGCTAGCCTGGCTCTGTAGAAAGGGTAACAAAATCACCCTTCCAGCTTCTCTAAAGATAATGAGTGAGGACAAGAGTGGTATCAGTATTGTCATCCAACTCTGTGCAAGAAAGCACAGAGTTGTCATTTCAACAAATGTCAAACGATTCCTTAAATATTCTAAAGGACTCACCATCCATGGCATCGCTGAGGAAGCTGACAGAGCTCAGCCCTCTTTTCCTCTGCACTGGAGGAGGCTCAGTCACTGTCGGGGAAGGCTGGATGAGAGGTCTGGGAGCTGTGTCCTCTGCATTGGTCGGCTTCTGGTAGACAGAAAACACCTACAAAATAAGTGCAAGGTTTTATTCTCCTTTTATTATGCATGTTATTTGTTGTGTTCCTATACTGGAATAACCTGTGTGGCATATGGGAGTTTTAAAGTACTAAATCCTAATAAAAGCATCTTATTCAGTCTTGCAGAGTTTTCTGATTCCACACATGCTTCTACCACTCACTGTGTCCTCTCTGACCCTCTCCATGCTGTAAGCAGGCATGGAGGTGGGAGTGTGCAGGCCCAGTGTGGTGACCCCGTTCTGGTCGAGGGAGATGTTGAGCCGGCCATTGACGTTGAGGCTGGGGGTGAAGTTCTGGGAGCAGTGGCTCCGCACGCTGCCCGTCCTCCTCTTCCAGGGTGTTGCCGTTGAACTGGCGCGACTCCTGAAGGCATCTCCATGAACGCTGTACTCGTCATCCCCGAAGTCAGCCTCCGAGTTGTTGCGCACCCGGAAGGAGCTGAAGATGCTGTTCTGGCTTCCTCTCCTGGTGCTGAGGGGATGAGCAGAGAGCGTGGCCAGTAGGGGGTGGACTGGAAGGGGAGACAGAGGCGGCTACAGAAACAGAGAGGGAACATTAGCTCCTATAGCTTGTAATCAGAATATCAAAGACTGGGAGAAACGTTTGGATATGATCAATGTACCATTGGCTCATCCAGCGGTTCAAACTTCTCTTCAGCAGCTTCCTCTGCTGTTTCCTCTGACAACGTCCTGTGTGATCTCCTTCTTCTGCTGCTGCTTCGACGTATGCTGCCTATCTTCACGCAAAATGGAGACAGCTCTGGGGACAGCACTGAGTCTGTATCCTGCGCTTGTCTTTTTGCTGCCAACTTGACACAGAAAGAAATCGTGATAGTGGACATCGTTTTTTATCTGTTGTTGAAAGCACACATGAAAACACAAAAATGCTCGCCGACTGTTTGCTTTGCACTTACTCTTTGCTCTCTGCGGAGGTGCTCCATAGCCAGCTGAAACTCCCTCTCCTTCTGCCAGGCCTCAGCGATGGTTGCCTGATTCTGCTCCTCATAGGCCATGGCCACCACAGCCAGGATGAGGTTGACCAGGTAGAAGGAGCCCAGGAAGATGACCAGCACAAAGAAAACCATGTAGGTCTTCCCAGCTGAGCGTAGCGTCTGAGGGAGCAGACATGAAATCATTACAATCAAATACTATAGTTAAAGGAAAAATCTAGTCTTTTTGAAACATCTTCTTACTTTTGCCATAATGGGATGGCTATGATGAAAAGCATTTTATTCAGAAGTTTCATTGCAGATTATGTCAACGGTGTTGACGTTACTGGTCTTCATATCTCCCCAGTCAACCTTTTAACAACGCATTATTTTATATTTTGTCCACTAGGGGGCAGTGGAACAAGCTATTAAGACAACTCTGACATTTTATCACCTGTTGTGGCTTATGTGTTAGCAGAGAAGGGGCAACATTATCATAGATTTATGGTTGTCCTACGTTCACTCCCTTTTAGCTCTGTTTTTGGTCTCTTCCAACTCCTGAAGGGAGTAGTACCACTGCAGGTTTAATCTGTGTTTAGACTATGCTTGTTTTTATGTTGATCCTTGTTTTTAACCTATATTGTATTATTTCATTCTGTGGTTTTAGGCATTGTCTTTATTTGTATTTTCATCCTTATTATCATTAACAATCTGTTTTCATGTCCATTCTGTCTTTTCTTTGTAAAGCACTCACTTGGTGCATGTGATTTCTTTCTTGTAAAGCACTTTGAGCTGCAATTCCCATTTGAAAGGTGCTACACAAATAAAGTTTAGCATTATTATTTTTATATAATATTATATCACACGTAAAGTACGTGCATTAGAAGGTATAAATACAGAGTTGTTCATATCTCATCTGACTACTAATGCTGCTTGCTTCAAAGTTCTGTGGAGTCACTGTATCACCTGAAATCAACTCGTAAGTACAATATTATCATAAATAATAGAAATGATGGCCAGTCTAAGAAAATAGAGTCCATATCACATACTGAATTTTCCCATAAGCATCATTTTTTGACATTTGATTGAGGAAAATTATTGCATTCCACTGTCTTTGTGGATTAATTGAAATTCATGAGGATTTGAAAATATGGATTATTATCCAGAAAGACATCAGAGAAAATTGCTAAATTAAAAGAGAAAAATTGCACCTGGTGAAACAGTTTTTCCCAGTAGTCTTGTGTCATGAGTCGGAAGAGGGCCAGAAAAGCCCAGCCGAAGGTATCAAAACTGGTGTAACCATAGTTCGGATTCCTCCCTACTTTTAGGCAGTCGAATCCATCTGGACACTTCCTGTAATGCACAAACAGTTGAAAGGCAGGAGACAGATGAGTATGGGAGGACACTGATAAAAAAACTCTGTGCACAATTAAATCAATGGCAGCTGGGACAGATATGGCCGTGGTGGCGTGCAGGCTGCTTTGCAGAGCTAAAAACATCTCCAGTATCTACATGTAGCACCGTGGCCTTTGACTCCGCAGGGTAGAGAAGCGGATGAGTCAGTAAGTACATACGCTGCTATCGACACCATTATTTCAGCTGAAGAGGCCTCTTGAAATTCGTTTCACGCAGGAGCACTAAAATGCACTGAGCAAAAGGGATTACGCTGAGCCAGATGGATATCAAATTGCAGTTCAAAAATTTTCAGGTCCATGCCTCCATCTCTGATCTTCATTGTCAGCATAGTGGCATTACAGCAAATATTTAAGTCCAGCAGCTGAGAACAAGCTGGACTGCCATGTCAATCTGAGTGCAGAATAATTTCGTAATGGCTAGGAAACAGCTGGGCGGCTGCTGTGAGAACAGCTGTAGATCTCACCAACCAGCCAGCTGAGCAGGAATGCTCGCTAATATCCAGCAGTGAGGACAGAGGAGGCTGCGTGAGGCCAGCGACATCTTCCTGTCAGGCTGGTCCTCCCTCTGCTGCACTGCTCAACTAGTCGCCGAGCTGTCTGCCTGTTTTACTCTCTTTAGTATGTCGAAACACACACACATACACAGAATCTGGAGATTTTGTGTTGTGTTGACGGAATTCACAGCTATATCTTGTTCTTTAGTGAACATCTGGAATTAAATTATATCAAAGCATATTGTAACACATATTTTGGATTAATGTGGCGTTTCGAAGGCTTTTTTTATCAATTGCAAAGTCGCAATCCTTTTTGACATATTCTCAACTGAAAACTGCACAAAGACAGAATATTTAATTCTTTACCTCATCGGCTTCATTGATTGATTGTCAGTAAACACAGTTTGTTTGCAAATGACTGAATTCTGCTTTTTGTATTATTTTACTGTTTTCACAGCATCCCGTCTTCTTTGGAGTCGGGGTTTAATGAGTTATGGAGTATTGATATACAACTATTATGATAACTGATTAATGATTTGAGGAATGCCTAACAATTTTTTGGTTCAAGCTTATTAGCTGTGATGATTTGCTGCCCTTCTTTTCTGTAAATTGGAAATCTTAAGGTTTACCACTGTTGGTTGGTCAAAGAAGACGGCTTCAGGTATTTGTGACGGGCATTTTTCAGCATTTTAAGACATTTTAAAGATACATTTTAAACTTAGTCAGGAAAATAATCTGTCAATAATAATGCACCTCTATTTATGCCTATAATATACTAAATGAAAACAATTTGTGCATGGAAAGTATGATGTCATTCTAAATTAAATAAACAAAAAACAGATTTTTACATTAAAATGAGAGCCAAATCATTCAAGGAACTTCCTTAACTAACAGGTCATGGGCTCTTGCAGGACATAGCGATTCCTATTTTAATCATTATTCTACCATTTGTTCATCTTGGGTTTTAGTTTCACACTAAAAACTGGTCTGAGCAGCTTTCTGATTTCTAATTTCTAACAGATCATAATAATAAATATCAAATGTCTAATAGTAAGTGAGGGTACCCTCAGGGCTGCCTCTCATGCAACACACACAATTGGGGCTCCTACATCTACTGTTGTGGTTGTGGTAAGGACATGATACCACACTGCTGGCCAGTGTTGCCACTTAAACAGCCGCATGTATGTCATACTTCTTGCAATTAGATGCTGCTGTAAAAACAAAGCACCTGCTTTGCGAATGTCCCTGAGATTTCTATAGTAACTGCCCAGGAGACTGCTCTGGCATGGGTTTATCCTGAATTAGTGCTCCTGAAGGAGAGCTGCTATGCTGCATGCACTCGCTGTGGGATCTGATCTGCTTTCACACAGACAACATTCAGCCAGCATGAAGAACTGACAGTTAGCCGCTGGTTGCAGCAGGAAGAATATGTCGTCACACACACAGCACGTCCTACAGTGCATGTGGGATGTATTTCTCCCACTATGTCAGGCAACTCTTGAAACTTGGTTCTACATTATTGTCATTGTACTGTGATGCAATACAAGGACAAATGTTTGAAAAAGCTGTCTCTGTGTTAAAACTACAATGTAATGTGATGGATTGCAAAATGAATGGACATAAGTGGCTTCCTGGAACACTTGGGGGAAAAAAACACATTCAAAACTCTAAAACTGACAGTATTTATTCAAAAAAGCCGAGTCCCAAAACTAGTCAGATACTACAGTATGGTCCTTTAAAAGTTTACGGGTAATTTCATGTTAACAAACCACACAATCCAGGGGAGGGCTTCTCAAAGTCTGGACCTTGGTCCTCATGTGGACCGAATGACAAGTCAGTGCAGAACCAGCCTACACCTCCTATTATGAATAAGTTATGAAGTTTAACATTTTCCATTTTGAAATAAATTTCCTATTTCATGAATAAATTGTTGGTGAAGCTGAACACACAGTGTAGGTGGAGCTCATTCCAGCTGTGGCTGATTTATCTGTCGCTGACATTGTTTCCATGCTGACATTAGCTGCTCTTTGCTAACATTTACATTTACATTATCTATAAGTAGTATCCCTGAGAGTGGACCATCAGTGCCCTGCAGTTTGTGTAACAAAAGAGCTGAGGAACATCTGTCAGTCTCAGCAAAGTGTTTTCCCTGTTCGGTGGGAGGTGGGTTTCCATGCCCATATCCATCCGGTCAAGGGCTAAAGTTGAAAGTCATAATCCTTGATGCACAGTGGCTTTAAGATGTGAGGGGATAAGCACTGAACTCTACAGTGGGCGCGACGAGAAACGACTTGGACCTTTGAGCAAATCATTTATCACAAACTTGTTAACCATCTAGGCTGAAAATATCATTTGAATATGTTTGTGTGTGTGTGTGTGTGTGTGTGTGTGTGTGTGTGTGTGTGTGTGTGTGCGCATATGTGCCCACTTGTGTCTGTGTGTGTTTGCGTGCATGTGTGTTACTGTGTGTGTCATCATAACGTATCCAAAGCTTTAATTTGGAAATCTACTCAGGGATTACTTGTTGGAATACACTCAAAAGATTAAGCATCCTCTATGTTTTACGTCCTCCATTCTGGCCTGCTTAATATCTTGCCTGCCTCTACAGCCAGCCTCAGAAAGTTCCATCTAAAATGCCACAGAAGGTAAAAGGCCAACCCAATCATTTTGCCAACAGACACATAAGTTACCTTATGGTCACTTAAACATGTAACCTGGCAAGTCTGTCATAGCATCATTCTAACTGCAAATGAATAAAAAAGAATGTAAAGAATACCATATAACAGAACAAATTTAAAATTAAAGGGACACAATCTCCCTCAGTAAACAGTAATCCCCCTCGTTCTTTTAATGTCCAGGCAGCCATTATTACACCCATTAGACACAGAAAAAAAGAGAAAAACTGAATGAGACTGAATGTCAACCACAGTGCGCTGTTAGAGCTCCACAAATGGCAAAAAACACAAACGACAGGAAACAAATCTAAAGAAGTCCAATTGCAGTGAGTAGGTAAACTGTGGCACAGCTGGATAGGTCACACTGGCACTAGCCTGATCTTACTGACCTACTATTCATGGGAGTTTAATGATGTCATTTCCCACTGAATGCCCTCAGATGTATCCTCTTTTCCATCTGACTTGAACACAAATTACTGAATCAGATTTTACTTCTTGGGAGATTAAGTTCCTGTGTTTTTGGAGGAGAGGTTAGAGAGGGTGATTAAAAACTAAAGGGTTGGCTGCGCTCTGATGCCAATAGAAATGTGTAACTACATCCAGTGAGTCTATACTTTTTCAATAAAATACTGTATCAATGTCAATATCAGCTTAAAGGACCAGAGTGTAGGATTTAGTGGCATCTAGTGGGGAGGTTGCAGAGCACAACCAACTGATACCCCTCTCCTCACCCCTCACTTTCCAAGCATTTAGGAGAGCCTACGATTGCTCTCTCTTCAACGTAAAAATGTGAAAGGTGCTCACTAGAGCCAGTGTTTGGTTTGTCTGTTCTGGGCTACTGTAGAACCATGGCGGTGCAACATTGGAAGAGGAAACACTCCCAACTGTAGAGCTCATTCTAAGGTACCAAAAACACAACAATTCTGAGATTTAGATTATTATTCGCTACTGAAAACATACTTATGAATATTCTATTCAATTTCTGCCAGTAGATCCCCCTAAATCCCACACACTGATCCTTTAAACCTGCAGTGTGACCCTTTTGTCTCCCCCTGCTGGCCGTGACCGTAATTACACTGCAGATGTGCTTATGGTACCATATGGTCTGCTAGACTCCTAGTTGTAGCCTACTCCATCATACAGGTACTGATTTGGCAGGGAAGGAATAGCGCTAAAGAAAGCTGTAAAGAAGTTTTTGTCCTGAAAGTACTCAATATTAGATTTGCTCAAAAAAATATCCTTTTATGATCGGTCGGTTAGCAATAGCTGCTAACCTAATTTTGGCAAACAGGGTTGTTTTTATTTAGACTTTTCTCTCACAATTAAACTGTCTCTGTTTCTTTTGTATGATTATTTTAACATAAGGTACATGCGTAAATCAAACTAACATGCGCTAACATGTCAGTTATCAGTTAACGCTGAGTGTTAGTTAAGGCTAACTAAGGTTAGCTAGCCAGATAGTCAACCTTCTAACCCTAGCTCATCGTTGCCAGATAATTTTAAACTCCTTGTTACGTTAATGTAGTCTAAATAAACTTGATGGGTCACAAAGCATCATATAATATGTGGTGTTTATAAGTACGTCTTCTCTCAGCTTTTACAGAATATTTTTTTAAAGGAAAGTACTCTGGCTAACATTAGTGCTAGCTAACATTCAGGCATGAAGCAGGAGGCTATGTGGATTAGCCCTTATTTTACTAATGTTACATGTATAACTTTACTCTCAGTTATAAAGGCGTGAAGCGTTTTCCCCATTCTGTTCCCATTTCAAATTTCTTTAAATTAAATGTTACTGAACATATGTGTTATGGCTAACCAGTTTTAATTCTTTCAGTTTTGTTTCTGAGATACCTGCCATGACAGACAGGTCTAAATACTATAATACCCATAACAGGTCAGTCAGGGGCACAGTGGTGGTATGAATTCAAAATGATTAATTTAAAAGTGAACTGCAAATTGTGTTTTGCAGTGGCTGAAGGGATTTGGATTAGTTAAATGATTTTTCTTGTCAAAGTTGTTTTTATTAATTGATCAAAGAAACTTTTTTTCTGTGCTTTTAAAGAAGCCCAAGGGATTTTTAGAGTGGCCCTGTAAAATGTCTCCATAAGGAATTGTTTAAGGATACCAAATATGTACCAAGACATAGAATCTGGTTCAGTATAGAACCATTTGTTTTAAAAAACATAAGGTAAGAAAAAAAAAAAGCTGCTCCAAACCTCCCTGTTAAAGCTATCATCGCCATTTTTTTGTTATTTGCTATCATCCATTATCTTGTATCATTAAGAAGAGCAACTAATGGAAGCCATTTGTTGAAGCTGCAGGATTTCAGATTCACACAGATGGGTATTTAGTTCACTATAACCCTTGAACTAGGCCTGGCATGGGCAGAGTCATCCTGTTGTGCTTGTTTCAAAAGCATTTGGATTTATAGGATTATTCAGTGCGTAGGCTGAGTAGCAATATTTGGATGGTTTCACACTGTGCCTTTGATTGGGAACAAAGTCCGTCACTCCACAGTTAAAATATTATTCATGCATGTCTACATTTATCCTGATGTTAGAAATGAAAGGTGTTAATTCTCAGAGGCACAAGCTGAGACGCTGCTTGAAGACGTCAGTGCAGCATCCCCTCTCAACAATAACAGAATATCAATCCGAAGTGATCCGCTCCACTCCGGTTAACCTAATCATGTCATAGAGCTTTTGAGATGATGAAATCTCCAAAGACCCCACTCTCTCCAGCTGGCAACTCCATGTTTCTCAGTAAAGGGTTCCAGTGGAGCCGGGGTGATTATCCACACCACATGTCGTCTTGTGTAGAGCCTCTCTCACGCTACACCCCTCCCTCTGACGGGATCAGTCCTCCATACATTATGCTTCTCAGTCGCAGATTTAAATATGAAGCCTAAACAATATCATGTATTGTTTCTGCTTTTCCTTGTCCTGCAAAAACTATTTGCGGCAAGCCTGATGCTCAAGCGCCTGTATCCAATTATCCACATGACATGCATGGGCTCAAAAGCCATTAGATGCTTTGATATTATGTAACAGCCTGCAGATGATTAACAGGCAGTAAGCAGGACACTCACTTACCCTGCATCACTTCCATATCCACATATTAAGGCATCCTTTGCTCCTTCAACTTTGTAAAAATTATCTGCGGAAAGGGGAAAAAAGAAGTTAAGAAAATTTTTTTTCTAACTTCACTGCATGTATTTAGAGCGTTCTACATGTGTGAAATGCTTTCTCAACACTTCTTTGGTTTTGGCTGACCTTCGCTGCTGAGGAAGTCTGCCCTGGAGCTCCAGGTTCTGTTGTTGCAGATGAAGGACGCGTTGTAGCTGTAGGAGGAGTTGATGCAGTGTGCGAGGCTGCGGACGCACTTCTGCCGCAGCAGCCCCATGAAAAGCTGCAGGCCAATGAGGGCGAACACGCTGAGACAGAAGACGGTCAGGATCATCACGTCTGCCAGCTTCCTCACAGACTGGATCAAAGCGCCGACGATGGTCTTCAGACCTTGACGGAGGAGAGGAGACTATGTGTCGGTTATTTGGCAACACCCAGAAAAATTAAGTGATTGGAAACCAGAGAGGAGACATAGAAACACAGTGTGAGGTTTGAGCTGATGGTCGTCTTACCTGGAATAACTGAGATGGTTTTCAGTGCTCGCAGTACTCTGAAGGTTCTTAATGCTGAGACGTTTCCAAGGTCTACAAATTCTGTCACATATCTGGAATTTGATATAAGGAGATTTACGAACCTCAACAGGGAGATTTAACAAAGAATTATACAAATCACCGGGGTTAACAATTAATGTTTGGCTTGTATATCATGTTTTTATGAATACATTTCAATCAAATGATGTTATGGGTTTGTAGTAAAAGTCATTTTATCGGCTTAGCATCTTGGTTCCATCAGTCAGTCTTTGAATTCGTGTAGATCTTGTAGTTACATGAAACATACATGAAAACAAAACAGAACCTACAAAAACTGATTTTTTGCCCTCTTGGGGGCAACAGACACAGATGTGAACACAACACTGATACATAAGTTGATTTGGCTAATGTGTTAGCAAACAGCTACCTATTTACACATCCAGCAGACACAGAGCAGCAGCATCATTCATTTGGAATTGTGTTTCTGTCCAACTGATGAATCCAGTGCACACTCTCCTTTAAGCTTTATTTTGGTTTCCACCAACTCCTGAAGAAAATAACATGCAGGGTTTTTTAAGCATTATTGCTGCAAACAGCTGTCTGCTGCTGCCAGACAACACTGTGTGAGTAGTAAGAATGAACCAAAACAGTAAAGTTGTGGTTTTGAAAACCAGAACAATGGGCTGAAAGATGCTAAAACACGACTTAGAGCTGATTGGAGCAGCAGAGTTGTGTAATTTTTCTCTGTGGGTTCACCACTACAAGCAACTCCTTTCACATACAATGTGATCCGTTGTATAAAAGCACTGGTTATAGCCTCCTTAAACTGTAAAAGAATAACATGTGTTTAGTACCTGTGAGAGGACATCACAGAGGAATTAGCTGACTGGGCCATAATTAATCAGAAACCAATTAATCTCTGAAGGTAATGACAGGTTTCAGTATGTCTACACCCAGTAAAGGGATTTTGCCTCACTGTTTTCAAACAAAGCAAATGTCCTATCAGAATGATTGGTCTGGGACAATGCTGCATCAATGCATGAAGAGGTCACCTGTTTAATCTGCCACCTGCATCATGGGTAGTGAGTCATGGCTGGCAGATCTCTGACCTCAACATTAGGCTTATCGCTCATAGTGTTTCAAATCACCACTCAGGATGACTGGCTGACTGCGGTCACTTTGACATTATTGGAAAATACTGACAGAAGGAATAGGTGGGTTTTTTTCTATCTGACCATCATTACAGTCTGCACATAAAACTGTCCCACAAGACAGAGTGTGAATACTGAATAAAGGTGGACCTTTTTTAATTGGGTGTTTTCTGGTAGCTGTAGCCTCTAATAATGTAAAGAGGAGAGGCTGATTGACAATATGAATGAAATATGAATGATATTTGGCACTTACGCCATGACAATGACGGAGAAGTCCAGCCAGTTCCACGGATCTCTCAAGAAGGTGAACGGCACTATACAGAATCCTCTCGCGAATATCTTTATCGCCGACTCGAACGTGTAAATGGCGGTGAAAGTATACCTGAAAAATATTCACAGAGGGGGAAGGAAATGCAGTCAGGTCTTAATCCAGAGTACAGGTACAGAGTCGTGCATTAAAATAAAACACAATCAGCGACAATGAGGACTGAAAGGCACAGCATGACAAATAAAAGAAAGACTAATGTATAAGTACTCTGAGCCCAAAATCCTTTGAATGCAGCTGATAATTTATTGTAACTTTAATTACAGGGGAGTGATGTTACTGACAGATTGTGTGCAAGACATGAAATAATGAAAAGTAAAGTGGACCTATGCAGTCCACACTGGTAATAAATACATCTAAGTTTTTATTGAATTTAAAAAAAAACTGAAAACTTTCCAGTGGTTCCTTCATATTCCTGTTTCTTTAGTACATTTTTACTTCAAGTCTGCAGTCAAAGTGAAGCAGTCTGCACTTGGTTAGCTTAGCTTAGCATAAAGACTGGAAACTTGGAAACATTTTGTCTGGCACACACATTCAGATTTTGCTGCCTCAGCTGTAGTTTGATATTTAACATATAGATATGAGTGTGGTATCATTCTTCTCATCTAACTCTTAGCAAGATAGCAAATTGTTTCTCTTGTCACATTTATATAAATTAATTTCTAAAGCTGAAAAGATAAATGAACAAACTGAAAGTCTTCGTCAATGCGGACAGCATGCGGCATGCCTGAGACCCACTGATGATGACAACAACTTGGCCACATCATGCACAGTCAAACATATCTAAAGACTTTTAGGCATCAGTTTCACATCACATGCTTTCTTCTAGCATGCCTACAGTATGTGGCGTTCTGACGGAAGTAAATATTACATGCATAATATACTTACATATCAGCTGACTCTGCAATCATCACTGACAGAACAACAAACCCCAGTAAAGCCCCGCATTAGAACACATGTGGCACAGTTTCCATTTCTGTGCTAGGCACAAAGTTCAGGGTCAGATAACAGCTTGAAAACAGTGTGTACTTACTCCAGGTACTTGGTCCATGGTGCTGGATCCGACATGGCCATGAAGAAACAGTTGGTCAGTATAGTGCACATTATGAACAGGCTAAACAATGTGGAAAAGGGTTAAGGAAAGTGTGTTGTGAAACAGTATTTACAGTTTTTGTGATAAGCAAACAATGTATCACACAATGACACAATGTATCCTGTAATCCTATGATACATCCATCAGGATAAGCCATCACTGTGTGTGCAAACGGCATTAGAGGTACAGTAAATGCAGATTACGGGAAATGTAAGTAAATTCCATTTAACAGTAAATCAGGGGAGTGATATCATTCCCTCTCGTGGATGAATGAAACAATACAAAGGATCTGTCAGCTGCTAACTTTGAAAGATGAAATTATTTAAAATTTCAGGATCAAATCATGAGCAAGTCACCAAAGTAATTATCTAAAAAGTAACTTCAGTTACTTTCAATAGACTAAACTGCTTTACATAACATATCTATCATATCATAAAAAAAACATTTTGCTAATAGGACTTTTAAGATGTAGTTCAGAGCATGACGTGGTGAGTTGGTTAGTCCTGTGATTTATCAGTTGCAGTGAATTAATAACAGCTGCTGGAGTTATTTAATTGATAATTTGATCAATAGGTGTTTTGTCATAGTGGAGATCCAGAGGAAAGACTGCCTCCTGCATGTGAAGTACGAATCGGCTGTCTGAGAACTAATAGGCAGCCGTCACATGACGTGAAATCGCCTTGCTCTTATTTCATTTCAGAGATTAAAAGAGGGATATGAGGGGATTTGGTTTGCGATGCCAGAGAGGACCATTACAAAGCTGTTTCAAAAATGGGACTATGGAAAAATCCAATAGAAACCTACGGGGGGAAATCAGTAAATATTAGAAATTGGCTTATCTGCTAGTTTGAGATCTCGACTTTTTACAGCATCAAAATGTGATTTTGGTGGAAACTTGTAACAGTGGTTTGTTGTCAGCACGCTGCCTGATTCACAGTATGATCTTCATGTTACGTTTTGGAGCAGTTGTCACACACTGGTGTGCAAAAGCAATACCTGAAAGTACTCAGACCTAAACCTGATTATTAACTATTACAGTATCCTCATATCACTTTTATCATCTCCATCTTTTTTAAAGCAGAAGTGCACTCACCCACCAGTGCCTTATCGCAAATCTCGCTAATATCACCCTAATACAAACTGACAGGAAATAACTTGGCTCGCTCCATCAAACAACCACAAGATTATTTTCCACAGGCACTGTGGAATCAAAAAGGATATGAATGGACTAAAATCTTTATGGCGATTGATCTGAGGAAGTGAAATGGACTAAAGATGTAAAGTGCAGATGTGGCACTGAATCTGAAGATGGCCTTCCCTTTGTTAAGTACTATAAAAGTCTGCAAAGAAAACAGAAAAAGACAGAAATCATGGTGAGAAAAATCACATCAATCACAAGCATTATTGCTTACATTCTGTAATTAAAACAAATTATAACAAGTCATCAAGAAGTAGACACGTTTTTTTAAGATAAATGTTCAGGCACATTGTTTACCATCTGTGCAGCTCTGGGCAGCAGTTCAGCTGTTTTCTTTACCCTGCAGGGATGATAATATGGCTGCTGTGTTGAGTCTACCACTCTGTCTACCATCTGTGTCAACCTCCACCAAAAGCACTTCTGCCTCCAAGAAAGCAGTGAGTGCACATACACGCAACGGGCAAGGCCAGCGGAGATAATGGAGGCAACCTCAAAGCGGCCTGAACCTTTCCCCAACAGATGTGGCATTTATTTAAATATTTTTTCGTCTTTGGATAATCCTCCCATCCAGCAGCGCATCACATGCCAAAACAAAGAGACCCTGAGAATGACTGCCACGTCCTTTTTCATCTGTCCATAAGCGGCCCATTAATGGGCAGCAGCCTGATCTACTCTGCAAATCAAAACTTGCTAATCCCATTTCTGCATCCAAAAGAGATCTAAAGAGATGCGGCCACACTCCTCTCATCTCAGCTAGCTGCTGTAAAACACAGCTTGGTAAATTCAGTGAAAACCTCAGCTGATCGGGAGGATCACTGACGTATGATGAAGTCCAGATGAGAGCTTGGGTGATAATTTAACATGTAGCAGTACTTGCACAATCACCATCACCACTAATCTCTATGCACGGATATCTGCATATGTAGGGGCAAAATTTTGGTATTGGAAGATTTCTGGTTTCCCTTTGTATTCTGTTTGTAGTCCAGGTAGTATTGACCAATCACGTTTGAGCAGGCTTTAATTGCAACAGTTGGTAAACTGTCCGTGTGGAGAGCAAAAGAGGCCGAACCTATCGGCTATCAGCTGACAACAGTTTCGCTTTTTTTCAACCCCAATTCCAAAAAAGGGTTGGGACGCTGTGTAAAACATAAATGAAACAGGATGCAGTCATTTGCAAACAAACTGTGTTTACTGACAACAGTTTTAGTTGAAAGTGTTCCTGAGCTCATGTGGTAATCTCCTTTATCCAATCATGTGTTCACAAAGTGGTGAACCTCGCTCCATCCTCGCTTGTGAGCGACTGAGCCTTTCCAGGATGCTCCTTTAATACCCAATCATGATACTATCACCTGTTACCAATCAACCTGTTTACCTGTGGAATGATCCAAACAGGTGTTTTTGGAGCGTTCCACAGCTTTCTCTTGTCGCTCCTGTCCTAACATGTTTGAAAGGTGTTGCTACAGCCCTCATTCTTTGTGAAATTGTATTCCAAAGTTTGGTGAAGATAATATGAGGATTCAACTGTCTGTCTGTATGTGTTAAAAAGACCTTTAGAAAAAAAGAGCTTCAGAAGATGTCAGCTTTTGACTCTGAAGCCCCCAAAATACCATCAGCTAAACTCTGGAAGATCTTTTTGCACAGAAGGACCGAGGATTCACCGATCATTTCAAATGGAAACATGTTAGGAAGGGATCTTATCTTATTTTAAGCAAAAACTGCTTCAGTGTATGTATGGCGTCTGACTTGGAAACAGATGAAACTATCCTTTAAACTGACCCACTAAGTGACAGTTTGTTCTTTGTGCTGTGTTTCTCCTTAGCCATTTTGTCCAGGTGATGTCTGAGTATGTTTTCTACCAATAAACACAGTCATTCTCAGAGTGAGCATGTCAGGCCTCCAGCTGATGGCGATTAACTCGATGAAACAGACGCAGTAAAAAAAATCATAGTTTTGTGTATTGCATATTAGACTTAATAGGAGCAGACATGCACACAACCGCCACCGTCCAACCCACCCACAGTATCACACACAGACGCTCTCACCCTCTGGTTCTTGTAGTAAAATGGATCAATGTCCTCCAGTGGCATCCCGATAAGCTCTGGAGGGATGTCACCGAAGATGCGAGGCAGCTGCTTGCCTGCCTCCAGGTCGGCCCTGGGTTTTGATGGCTCTGTGTTCCTGTGACCATCATGGCAATCCTTGGCGTTCTTGGCCTGCTCCTCCGCAATCCGCTGCTCCAGCGCAGCCAAGGATTCGCGAGTGAACCGCCGCAAGCCATCAGGACCCGTTGGTAACAGCATGGCTGCCATCTTTTCATCCTGATTCTCCTGTACTAGAATTTACTTACAGCTACCGGCAGGGAAGAGATGGAAGAAGGTAAGAGAATGAATAATATAATTCAGCTTTACAGGCTTATGAAGCAACAATTCATACACAAATCAAGTCTATCAGTAGCTACCAGAACAAACTAACAGTAACTGTGAGTTTTCAAACACATTCAGAATCAGCATCAGAATCAGAAAAACTTTATCATCCGTCAGTTTGTCTTTGATGGGGGACGCTTGTGTGAAACAGTATCAGTGTAGTTGGATTTTGAACATTTTAACCACGACATGTTGTGGTCCATCCTACAGGAAGTTTTTAATCCTTAGCTCCCGTGACGCAAAGTGTGTGTGTGTTCACTGTATTAAAATCTGAGGAGAAGTCCAAAAATAAAATCCTGGTGCGGGAGTGAGAGGCCTCCAAACTTTGGGTCCCAGTAACCAGTGGTGACAGCAAAGCATCCACAACCCCTTGCCTTGCTTTAAAGGCAGACTGGAGTGTGCCTGCATCCAGGTGGAGAGGTGATCACACACTGTGCTTAACATGCATTTACATAGCACAAGCCTGTTAGCTATGGGGTTTCGCATGGCTAAAGCTGCTTTAATCAATATTTTTATACAAAAAATGGATGAGATGACTGTGTATAATGTCTAAATCACACCTCCTGACTGTTCCTGAGGCCAGAACTAAAAGGCAGCCTTTCGCAATTGAGCCCCAAACCTCTGGAACAGCCTACCTGATGGTCTTAATGGTTCTACATCTATTGACACCTTTAAATGAAATCCTGAGACACATCTTTAACATTGCTTTCTCCTGAAGAGGTGGTGAACATAGTGGAACAGAGAGCCAGAGGTTTCCCTCAGGAGACGCTGGAGACCAAAACGGACTTACATATACTCATCAGGTGGAGACAAGCACGACTCCAAATGCATGCTACCATTACTCCATGTCTGCTTGATGTGAAAATAATAGCCATTGTTTGCTAAGATGTTTGCCATGTCAGCTTTGTGAGGTGATTATACTGTATATCAGTATGGGGTTTACACATTTGCACTGCCCTCAAATGGCCCAAAAATCAATAATTGCAGGTATAAAGCCTTTATGTGAACAGACTCTGGCACTCCTTGTGCTACAAACAAAAAAGACCTGAATCCAGACTGGGGGACGTTAAGATGAATGGGTAGAAAGTGGCACATAGACTGCACAAGTTTTTACTGGGATTGTTTCATTTTCTCCAAACAGAAACATATAACACAGTGACTTAAACTGGTACTAACAATATAAAAGCAGTTCTGTAAAACAAAATGAATGGAATCTTACAATAATCTAAAAGCTCAACTTGACAAGAAGCACGATCATTCATTACTACAGCAATCAAGCAACAGGATATAGTGAATATTCTTTTGTGGCAAGGAAAGCCTGACAATGGTATTTAATGTGGTATTTACTGAGTACTGTATGTACATCTCTATCACTGAAGCTCTCTTTTTTCCAAACATTGTGTAATTGCAATGTATAAAGGCTTAAGTCAAAAGCTGGACTGCCTCTGATTTTCTGATTGGAAGATGGTGCTGAGAGAGTTTTACCCTTACCGCTGACCACCAGCTTCCTGTTATCCAACAATCTCTGTCAAACTAGGGCAGCCATAGTTCTGAGTCAGAGGGATTAAGTCCACAGTCTGTAGCCCTGACCAGGGGTTTGCACCAGCACTGAATTAGGATGGCGGTCACTTGTTTGCCTCCACTGAAGCGAGGAAAGCTGCAGGGCCTGGACGATGACCTGCCAGCAACCTTAAAGATGTCGTTTTTCACAAGACACCAAACGCACCACTGAAAGCCAAAATGTCCTCCAAGCTCTCTCTTGATGATTTCAAACTATAATGAGTACTGTGTTGAGTCCCAGAACATTAACAGTGAGCTGGGTCAACATATGGGCATTTGTGAGTGTGATCTTTAAAGTGCAGGCTGTTTAAATAATCAGCCCTACAATCTGATGCTACACAATGTCACTGTTATAAAACACAGAAACACACACATTCAGTCTTTCTATGGTATTCTGTTCTCGAGCTTAGTTGGATTTGGGTTTTCTAGCACTTGATTCTCCATGAAATCTGAGGATGCTACTGCAGGTGCAGGTGGTGGTTGCAATAAAAGCAGTGTGCAGGTCGAGTTGCATTCACGGGTTTCAAGACATCACAAACTGGAAGTGATTCAGTGCATTTTCTACGATACAAAAAAGCTTCCAAGCGCCTTTGTTGTTTCCTATCATCAGGCCTCGGCTGCAGCCAGTTTTAGGTCTTTGTTTGAAATCATTCAGAAAATGACAGAATAATTGTACCAGACAGGTTACTAAATGTAGTATAAATAGCTTGAAACGCTTATTTAATTTTTTTCTTATTGGCAAACTTTGTTCCTCTGCACTTAAAAAAGCACAAAGTTTGGAGGTAATCTGATCAGAGGCCAAAGCCACGGTCTAAATAAAGACAATACTAAAGGCCACTACCAAAAATTCACCCCCTCATTTTAGCCAGTGATGGAGTCTGATATTTTAATAACTGAAAAAGCTTTCCAAAGAGAGGATTACATTTCTATGTTCCCCTTTTGACAGAGAAATACCATTGTATCCTTTTCATATTGACTAAGCTCTGTGAGTTTTCCATCTCCTCCTGTCCTGAAATGCATTGATCCCTTCACACGTCCAGCCAGACGCTAGTTATCTGCTTTCACATGATCTGCTTATTTGGCCCAGGTTGATCTCAGATCAGCTCGTCTCATACGCCGAATCCAGCGCTTTCCCATTTGCTATCAAAATAAATAGGTTAAGGTCCATTTGCAACGTCATAAAGCAGATAAACGGGTTCAGTTTCTGTCAGGACGTTACAGGATGTGACTGGATGAGATGAATCGTCCACAGAAACACAGTCACAGCACTTCCTCTGTAAAAGGTCACAGACACTACAGAACAGTTAGAGGCCATGACAACGTCTCTGTAGCGTACATTATTAAAGGATGTATCAGTAATATTAATCTGCAGTTAAATGCACAGACAGAGTATCTGCTACTGTGCACTCATGTGCACGGGAGGAAATGGTGATAACAAATTAGACAACACGGAGAGAAAAAAAGGATTTTAGCTGAATGAAATTTAATTCCCATAACAGCCAGATGTGATATGCTCATCATCACTGCAAATAATTATGATAATTAGAGTGAAGGCAGAGTGGAGTCATGGACTGGCACGCACAAACACAAACACACACACACACACACACACAGTCAACTTGACAACATGTGCTCTGCAGAAAAAAAATTATTTTGTGATAAGTGTCCAAATAGTCATAATAGCCCGACTGATACTAAAGTATTGAGGCCAGTATTTGTTATATGATATATTGGCCAAAAGAAACAACATTAACATAAACGATCTGAAAAGGGATCCCTTCATTTTTTTTGGTGTGTGTCTGTTTGTGTGTGTGTGACCAACATAAATGCTTAGTGAGGGTTTTTTAAGTTGAAAAATCAGCTTGTTAGTGCTCTCTGTCGGATAATGATGTAATGGTGACACTATTTCTAAATGACCTCAGATCTGATTTGGCATTTGGCAGAATATGCTGAACACACTACGATACATCTGCAATAAGATGGTATCAGCCAATACATTGGCCTGGCTGCTTTATTGGTCTAAATATATATAATATTATATCATTTTATTTGATTACTTAATTTTCTAACATTTAAGAAGAACAGAGAGAGGGAACAAAGCACTAACTGCCTCTTTCTCTTCTTGCCTCTTGAACAGAAAGGGGCCAGCAGAGCTGCCTTTGAGATTCTTTGATGGGATTAAAAGGGATGACTAACAGGTGATGTAATATACAAACATAAAACAACACACCAATTTTCCATTTACTGTATCTCACAAGTGAACCACACAACATTCCTAAACAGGTGGTTCTGTTGGCGCATGCACAAGGTAACAACATTAACGTGTAGTGAAGATCTCTCGACTATGTGTCAGTACACTGGGACACTTGCTGCTGTTAAGCTTTAGGGAAAGTCAGCAAAATGTAAAGCTGAGGGATATTGCAGCAATAGTTACCTGTACTGTGTGCCTCTGCAAGTAGAAGTAGCTTAAACTCAACTATAAGCTTCAATAACATGAGGAAATCACAACATTTAGTAAACCCCCTGTGATGAGGGAGGAATGGCTGAACATTGAAAGGTTTGATGTTGATGTGTTTCTTGTGGCCTTCAGGAGTAAAACCATAATAATGTGGTATGACTTGTGCTGAGTCATGAGTTGTTACACTTGTAACTACAGTTTATTTTACTCAAATAGATTCTACTTCCCAAAATTTGACATATCTATCCTTTCTTCAATCAGAGCATACTGGAGTAAAACCCTCATTTGGCACTGGGAGCTGTTATGGTAAGAAAATGTTGACCTGTGATGACCTGCTCTCTCTCTCCAATCTTTTCATGTTCTCTCATAAAAAGTGCCAAATTATGAAATGTTTAAACTCTATATATAAACCCATGTTAGCTACTAATGTCTCTAAATATGATTTAGTAATCAGGAATTATGCTGCTCTACACATGCTGTTATGCCTGAGTGGAGCATGACTTATTATCAACGCCTCATTGACAGAAAAAGCAGTATTTTTACTGTATAGGGATTAATCAGTTTTCTTTAATAGCTTCTATCTTTTGTTTATTGCTGCTTCCTGTTGCTCTGAAAACCTTCTCCAGTCAAAATGAAAGCAAAACAAACACAGTGCTGGTCCTGAATGATTTTATGGAGGAAGCTACTGCTCAGTTTAAATTTGCCTGTGAAAACAGCACACGCCTCACTTAACTGCTGTGAAGACCTGCGTGTGAAAACTCTAAGTCTGAACCACCACGGCCCCACATGACGTCACATGACGTCACGTCAGCTTCTTTCGGCTTTGTGACACTTCATTTTTGGTGTGAGGGGATCAATCTCTGCAGCTCAAAAATGTGCTTTCATCTTACATCCATCACGTAACCAACCATTTAAAATGTTGTATGGGCATCAAAAGACAACAGATTTGACGTGTCGTCACCATTTCTATTTCTATCAGCTCGCATATGCCAAGACTACTTTAACAGGAAGCAAATATTGTCACATGGATATACTGCAGAGGGGGGACCAGAGCTTGACTGTGGACCAGATGACCTGAATCTACTCTGACGAACAGCCTGATCCTGTTGTCACTTTTTATCCGTCCTCATGAGTGTTCTCATTTGAGTTATTTATCAAGAGCAGCACTTACACATGCCAATGTGTTACTAATTCACCCGATTTTCAGTCACAGTTATCAAAGTTTTATTCACTTATTCAAATTTCTTCGTGGTTTTAAAATTCATTTGAAACATTTCTGATTCACTGTCATTGTTATTTCTCATCTGAATTTCTTCCCTTGATATTTGGAAATGCTGGAAACATCTACTCCATGTTTCCTGTGAATTTCATGCATTTAATATTACACTGTTTTTAAAATGGAACAACTGACCACCTCCTTCTCATTATGGTCATTGGGGAATATGTCCTAAAACTTTTAATAAAGCATATTTATGCAAACACCCATATGAAGGTTTCTGTAGTAAAAATGGCATCTCGACTGTTGTACTTGTCTGTTCATGGTGCTTTAATATTAGAGGTTTGTGTTTCTCTGGATTTATGAGGCTGAATCCTTGAGAGGGCTTTTTCAGGATAGAAACACAAACATTAATTTCCTGCATCTTTTTTCCTTGATCAAGACTTGTTAACTGTCTATTGTAAAAACAAGTGTCATGTGTGGAATCGTTGACAGCCAGTTTACCATCAAATTAAATAATCTGATCACCTGTGGAATGACAGACAGACTTTGGCATGTCAAAAACTTTTGGAGACAAAGTTCCACCACAAGCTGGACGTCATATTGTCCATATAGTTTGTTCTTATTGGGCCGTGTTACATGTCTGTGCCCTCTCAGAGCTACATACTGTGATCTGAGGTGCGCAGACTGAACTGGTGACCTACTTCTTTTGCAAAAACCTTTCAATGTAATTGCATCGCTTAGCTTAAATACGTAGGTTACAGAATGTATAGGTCCGCAAAATGGAACAGTGGTGAAATTGCTGGGATGACTTGGGTGATGAAAAAATCTTTTTATAAGCTCTGCTGGTTCAGTCATATGCATGTTTCTGCTTATTTGAATCCTGCTCCAAATCTTAAAACTTGTCCTCAGTTACATAACACAAGAAGATGATGGATTTTTTTTTTCAGATTTCGACAAAACAGATCTGAAAACAGATCTGAAATGTGTAACCACTGCCTCTCATATCATTATGTAATGCATCACCTATCACATTTCAATCAGGGAAGCCATGGAACACTGAATGGTGTGCTAGGAATGTATGTCAGACAGATTCAGTCACAGTGACAGATCATCAAAGTGTGAAGTAAGTGTAGAGTTTTATGCTAAACATTGTACTTTAAAAAATGATTTAAAAATGTTTTAAAAAACATGGCATTCATATTTTGCATGATGCACTTTCTAGTATATTACTCTCTTTTTATTTCTATACTGTAGAACATAGGCCATGTTAGTACTGTTTTAAAATACATATTAACCCTAAAACCAGGCTTTTTAGAATTATACCTGGTTTTAATATAGTTTTAGTAAATGGAGAAGTTCTCCTCCTTACTCTAGGTGGAAACAAAGAAAAGTGTCCAACCATACAGTTAACAAGTAATGCAATTTACCTTCCTGTCTGTGTAGCCACATTAATGCATGTTCAGTAGTACTTACATATGAAACTCTGAGATTCACAGCATCATTTACAGAGTTGAGTTCTTCGGGTTTTAGAAGCTGGAACAGCCAAACTCTCCGTGCGAAATCCATGTCTTCTCTTTAAGGTTTATTCTTCATGATGGATCCAAAAACATCAATCCAGCAGAGCAGAAAAGTGCGTCTTCCTGCCAGAATCCAAAGTTTAGCGGTTAAAGTTGACTTCTAGACAAATGCCGGTGGTCCGATCACCTTTTGTTGGACATTTTGAAAGCTGCCACAGGTTGTCCTCTTTCCTTCCATTCGAGTGGCTCTTCCGCAGTCATCCCACAGGGCACAGGTCCCGAGCCGCGCAGCGTGGAGAGGACGCTGCGCTGTCTTCAGCAGCTGCGCAGCGGCGGCAGAGGCGCGCCTCGATTTGCCCTTGAGCAAGAGCATGAGGGAGGAAGGATGCTGCTGGACCACAGAGGATTACCGCTCCTATAGCTGCCCCGTGGCACACACATTCAAATATAGCAGAGATACAGGGGCAGTTCCCCCACACACCACCAGAAACATACAGAAGGCCTATAATAAACACGGTGAGGAGGAAACTTTAGTTAATCAGCGCTCTGTGCGGGAAAGACTGCTTTTACTTGTCTTTATGTGGTTCCTCTATGGCACTAAGCATTAAAAGTAACCTAATGTCAGCAGTGGGTTTTTGAGGATGTATTGTACTATCATGAACTTGTTTGGAGTTTGATCACAGAATAGGCACATTTGACTCAGTTCTGCAGTTTAGAGACAAGCAGCCATGTGCTTAGCAAGGCCTGAAACACCTGATTCCACTGTGAAGCACAGGGAGAAGTTCATCAATAAAATCAGCTGCTGTGAAGCCCATTTGGAAACAAAACCTGCGGTGCTGGACGGAACCCACAAAGAACATAGATCAACACAAAAGACAGCATTTAATAGAGTGTTTCCAACCAGCTGAGGGTTGGTGGTTTTGGATCACCCAGCGGTGAAGCCCACATCTTCAGTGTTCAGTGTCTTATTGCGCTCTCTAGTGGCCATTAATAACATTTCTGTCAGTAGCCTGGGCTGGAAGACTAAGTGGGCTGTGTGTTCTGCTGAAAGACAAACAGCTGCAGTGTATCTCAGAACTGGACTGTTGGCTTATTAACACTATAGACCCTGAGGTCCTGTCTTATACAGTTTTGGGTTTTTTGTGTTTCTACTGTATGATTAAAAATGTACACAGAGTTTTTATATCCAGTCATGGTCCACTAGGGCTCTCTTGAAAGACTATTCCTGGGGCTGTAAAGAGGGATTAAAGGAATGTTTAGACTTGCATGTTGGGAAAGAGGCTAAATGGAAACAAAGAGTCATGACCTCAGTGTTTCTAAAATCCTGGGTACAGCACTGGTCACAATACGTTGCAGTATTTCAATTTTGACAATGAGGCGCAATATTTTATCTGCGAGGTTGAGCACAGGATTAACATTTGCATTGCATGTCCATGTGTGTTAATTATGCAAGACCATATTAGAAATGATCCTCTAATATATCCTAAGACATTCTTTAAAGGATTAAAGGTGTGCTTGGTGTTCGCCTGCATCTGTTTGATCCTGCTTTTTTGGTGGCATATTTAGGCATTTATGAAGTTGATGAAGGCATTTAGCAAGTTATCTCAGAGTAATTAGGCCTAAACATATGTTAGAATGTCTGTTAGACATTAGAGGCCCTCTTGGGGCCGCAGGCAGTTGCCTATCTTGCCTAATGAGTGACTCACTCCTTGTGTCAATTTGAATGTTTAGATTAAGAAGCCTTTTAATAAATAATCTATGAATTTCAAGGTCTCCAAGGCCCTGGATGACGATGGCAAAACTACATTACCCATAACGCTCACGTGCATATGTTTTCTTTTTTTTTCCGGATGTAGCATCACATGAATTGACTGTCAACATGCAAGATGGCCACGCATCACAGGCAAAATGCTGCTGGGCGGAGAAAAGTACAGGTAAATCTTCATAGTTGGATTACTGCTAAGTGTTTGTCAACGGCAACATTAGGGTATTCAGCTTTTGAAAGTGCCTTACGGATAGCTGACGGACAGCAGAAGCTGTCAGCAGAACGCAGAGTGTCTCTTACGAGTCATGACTCAAGCCGGCTAACCTAGCTAGCTTAGTTTACGTTAGCTAGTTGTTAGCTTCTTGTGCTAACGCTGGCGTCTAAAATATTACATGTTTTTGTTAACAGTTATCATTTAAGTACGTGTCATAACATAAGTACTTAGTTCACAATTCAACCCAAATGATTCACGTGCTGTCTTCGAAGCGTTTTTATGTTATTACAACGTTAATGGTAGCTTAGCTACACTGTATCTGGGCTCGGTCTAATTGCTGGGAACACATACGTGCCTCGGTGGTGGTGCGGTGCACCCCGCACCACAACCAAAGTACATTGTAAGCACTGAATTTGTTTTTTGTTAATAGGAATCTATAGGAATTAATTCTTATTATATGTTTAATTTAGCTAGCTGCCAGGCTCCTTTACTAACTCTGCATGTCCTTACAACGCATTAAACGTTTGCATTAAACTTAACCGCGAGCGTGTGTGCTCAGGCGTCGAAATGTGCACAAGGAAGTGGGTGTGTTTTGGAAAAAAAAACAGGTTGTCGAGATAAGAATCTGATCTCATTGGTCACTCTACTCTTTGTGTTGCAGGTGTCATATGTCATTAGAGATGAGGTGGAGAAGTACAATCGAAACGGGGTGAACGCACTCCAGCTAGACCCTGCGCTGAACCGGCTCTTCACCGCTGGAAGGGACTCGATCATCCGGATATGGAGCGTCTACCAGCACAAAGTAGAGTTCTTAGATTTTCATTCAAATATTACACCTCCAATGTGACCACTCAGCTGTATTTTTACATTCATCCGTTTTTAAAAATTTCAATCATTTAATTGGCTCAATTTCTCTTCTCCATCATTGCAGCAGGACCCATACATTGCCTCGATGGAGCATCATACAGACTGGGTTAATGACATAGTTCTCTGTTGCAATGGAAAAACATGTGAGTTTGATTAATGGCATGGTAATTTATTAAAGCATTGTTTATCATCTAACACAGCCTTTTTGTACTGTTCTGATCTGATACACTTCCACTGTTTCCATTTTCAGTGATATCTGCCTCATCAGATACAACAGTCAAAGTATGGAACGCGCATAAAGGATTCTGTATGTCGACGTTACGAACACACAAGGACTATGTGAAAGCTCTGGCCTACGCTAAGGACAAGGAGCTTGTGGCATCAGCAGGTCTGGACCGGCAGATCTTTCTTTGGGATGTGAACACACTAACAGCACTCACTGCTTCCAACAACACGGTCACCAGTGAGTATTGTTTGTTTTTTGATTATTTCTTTATTTCATTTGTGCCCATTTCTGGACCATACATACTGTAGTAGGGTTGGGTGATATGTTTAGCAGTTACGCACATGTAAATACCATAAAAAGGCAGGTGCTGAGAAGACAGCAATTAAAACATGAAATGTTGTGGTCTTTTTCTAAACATGAGATGACTACCTGTCATTGTGATTTTGTACATGTTTTCTTCTGAAGGAGAGGTTGTTACCCCTTAGGTAAATATCTGGGAGCTTTAGGTGGCATCTCTGTATGTATTGTTAAGTCTACAGAAATGCACAAGCTCAAAATGTCAGTGGTGGATTTACTGTTAAATTGCACTTAAGGGAGCTGCAGTGTGGAGACCTTTTTTTCATGTTTTTAATGAAGATTCATTATAATTTTCCAACTGGCCACCATCAGCCCAACAACCACAGATTGCTGATATATTCATGCAGGTGTTTGAGAATGCCGGGTTTGCTATGTTTATGTAGCCTAATAAATAAACTCTCAAACTGTCACGAAAGGAAATATTCTAACACCTATTTTCCTTATCAAACAGAAAAATATGACCCATACCTTCTGAATTCAAGTTTCTCTCTTTAACTGAACTAAGACGAGCTTAATTGCCTTGTTAACTCATTGTTAAACACACTTCATGTGAACTCGACAGAAACAAAATAAAACTAATCAAAACTGTCTTGTTAGTCTTTCCGCTGATCCACCACCAGCTCTGGTTTGGTTGAAATAAACCCATAATTCATCAGGTTAGATGTGAAAATATTCTGGCTCTACACACTGTTATCCCCCCTGCCTCTCTCTGCTGTTGTGGACTGAAGATGGACTTGGCCAGTAGTAGCTGATGTGTTCGTCTAATCGCCCAACCCTATAGTTTATACTCAATTCTTATATGTTTGTACTGACTACTGGTCTGTAATGTCTGATATGTTTCTCTGCAACATACTCTGTACCTGTAGACTCACTATAGTTTGTCTCCAACAGCCTCGTCACTCAGCGGGAACAAGGACTCTATCTACAGTCTGGCTATGAACCAGATGGGCACGGTCATTGTATCTGGATCCACAGAAAAGGTTTTTGTGACACACACACATATGCATACTAATAGTTCAATTACCCTAGAGTAAAGAACCACTGTAATTATTTCACTGGCCATCTGATCTGGGATAGTTTTTCAGTTTTTAGCCTGAAACTTCTTGAGCATGTACTCTAGTGACAGGTTTGCAGGAAATTGCTTAAAAATCTCTCAATTATTGTGGAGCATTTCTGTCTTAGTTTAGACTACATATTGTCTGGAGTCCACATGTGCACCAGAAAGATTACAGAATGCATTTCTATACATGCCAGTGTTATTGCCAGTTGAGGGAAAAATTTAAGTGCTCATCAGATTAGTCAGTGGTGGTTCTAGTGGGCCATTTGAATGTAGTGAAGAAGTGTCTGTCTTCATACACTCTCTCCTCTTTTCTTCAGGTTCTGAGAGTGTGGGATCCACGGACATGTGCAAAACTGATGAAGCTAAAGGGTCACACAGACAACGTCAAGTCATTGCTGCTGAATCGAGATGGCACTCAGGTAAGTTAAGATAACTTAAGTAAAAGGTGAGGGTAGCTGTTAAAGAGAGGAATTCTAAAATCTGAACCTGCTGTACTTCTCCACAGTGCCTGTCGGGCAGTTCAGACGGGACCATCCGCCTTTGGTCACTCGGCCAGCAGAGGTGTATCGCCACCTACCGGGTGCACGATGAAGGGGTTTGGGCCCTGCAGGTTAATGAGGCCTTTACGCACGTCTATTCTGGAGGCAGAGACAAAAAGATCTACTGCACTGACCTGCGTAACCCAGACATCCGTGTGCTCATCTGTGAGGAGAAGGCCCCAGTGCTCAAAGTAAGAGGCTTTAACCTGGAACACAGTTTCTGTTATGTGATGCGCCAGGTTATTTAATGGACGTGGAAAAAAAAATAATAATAATACATTTAAAGTTTAAAATGAAAGAATTTCTCTTGGATTTTTAGAAACTTTTCTCATTTGAAAGGTTTATTATTGAGCAGTACAGGTCTTTCAGTTGGTACAGCTTTCAACTGGTGTGTCTTTACAGTGTGATGTAAATATTAGGTGCAGTGGTTTGTTTTCAATCGCTCTTTAATTTTATCTCCTTGTCGTGTTTCTATCGCACATTTGTATATGACTGTTTTTTTGGTTTTGTTTGTTTAGTTGTTTCCTTTGTGGCTCGTCTTTTTTGTGCTTTATTAGTGGTGAAAAGGAAGCTGTAATCTGTATTTTTAAAGGAAGAGAAGTTAAACAGTTGTGAATAATGAGCCCATAGTCTCCTCAGTCATTCCTGTGCTCATAGCTCAACATTTGGAGTCATTCAACCCTTTGCTGTCTTTCTCTTTTGCTCAGATGGAACTGGACAGATCTGCTGACCCACCTCCAGCAATCTGGGTCTCCACCACCAAATCATCCGTTAATAAATGGGTAAGCATGCGTGACACCTCTGAGATCACTGGTTGACTGTCAGCATAATGACTATGGAATAGAGTGTAGATAGAGACTTGTGCATGTAGCCACACCTCGTGTTATTCATCAGTAATCCTCCAGCGGTAATTTGTGTAAAACATTAAACCAGCTTTGTGATGGTGTGGATGATGCGTAAAGATAATTGCATTACATTAATCACAGCTATTGAATCCAGGATAATCTGCAGTGATTATTATTTTCTGTGTGTATGTGTAGTCTCTAAAGGGAATGCACAACTTCAGATCATCAGGGGAGTACGACAATGACTGCACTAACCCTCTGACACCACTGTGCACTCAGCCAGAACAAGTCATCAAGGGTAAACCAGTTTATTTATCTCAAACTATTGTATCTTCTATATGCTTCATTTTGTGAAGTTGAATTCTTTGTTGTGTTTGCAGGAGGTGCCAGTATCATACAGTGCCACATTCTGAATGACAAGAGACACATACTCACCAAAGATACCAACAACAACGTGGCTTTCTGGGACGTCCTGAAGGTAAACGCGTTGTAGTTATTTCTAAGTTTGTTAAAAGTGTGATTGTATCTGCCAATCTTTCGTCCAACAGTGGCTCAGATTATGTTCTAACAAATCCCACCACAGCCCACCTGGAAGAGGACCATCACGGTTAATTGGTGCCCACCTCTCCTTGCTACTACCCATGAGTCACTCCAGAGTTAAAGAAATTCTCTCCTGGTGGTGTGAACTCACTCTTGGTGATACCTGTGGTTTGTACTGACTTTATGTGTATTTTATTTTCAGGCTTGCAAGGGTGAAGACTTGGGGAAAGTGGAGTTTGATGAAGAGATTAAAAAGCGCTTCAAGATGGTCTATGTGCCAAATTGGTTCTCTGTTGACCTGAAAACTGGGGTGAGTCACAAACCTGCTTGTGCAGGAGCTTTTCATCTTAGGACTCAGAAGTCCTTCCTGACCCTGGTTAGAAGTCTAATAGTTCATGTCTTTTTCAATAGATGCTCACCATCACATTGGACGAGAGCGACTGCTTCGCTGCCTGGGTGTCTGCAAAGGACGCTGGGTTTTCAAGCTCTGATGGATCCGACCCAAAGTGTATGATACCTGACCCAACCACATTTTAAGTAACGTGAATAATGCAGAACTGAAGCTAGCTGCTAACTTTCTTTTGCCGCTTCATCTCTGCAGTGAACCTGGGTGGACTGCTGCTCCAGGCTCTGCTCGAGTTCTGGCCCAGAACTCGCATCAACCCCATGGACGAGGAAGAGAACGAGGTGAACCACGGTAAGGAGGTGGCTGACTATTCATCTACTGCCAACTATTCTGAAACTGAATGAAGCAAACCTCTACAGTGATGCAGGGGGAACTTCAAGATGTGTGTTCATTGTTCCATTTAACTCGTTATCCATGTGGACTGTGGACATACACTTGACATTTCCTGCTGTTGTTAATGTGTGGCGGGTGTCCAAAGGGTCATTGAGTGTGTCTTAAAGGAGTGTTTTCTTGTGGCCACAGTGAACGGGGAGCAGGAGAACAGGGTCCAGAAAGGGAATGGATATTTCCAAGTGCCACCACACACACCAGTGATCTTTGGGGAAGCAGGCGGCAGAACTCTGTTTAGGTAATGATTCATGTCCATATCAGCGCAGGTTAAATGTGAGTTGAGAACGATGCAATGTCATCAGTGTGTGATTGTAATAAACATAACAGTTAGCAGTAGGCTCATCTGTTGCACCTCTGAATTGCTTCTGATATCCTGTGTTATGTGTTGCAGGTTGCTATGTAGAGACTCAGGTGGAGAGACTGAGTCCATGTTGCTGAATGAGACAGTTCCACAGTGGGTTATTGACATAACTGTAGATGTGAGTACAAATATGTTTTCTTCCTTTCTTCCTTTAATGTACATTTAATCAAACAAGACAAATGATTGCATCTTAAATAGACTATACACATTTTATAGTTCTTTTGTATAAAATGTGCATATATATATATATATATATATATATATATATATATATATTTATTTATTTTTTTTTTATGTGTAGTCAACTTTTTTTTCGTTTTGTTTTTTTATTCTCTTATTATTACTTCTGCTATTGCTGCTGCCTGTAACACCGGATTTCCCCAGATGGGAATTAATGAAGTTTTATCTTATCATAAATTCAAATTTGGCTTCTCATATGAGAGTGTTAGTATTTGCATTTATATGTGCTACCTTTTGTGTGTGTAATGTGTTTATCTAAAGCTCCTTCATTCAGAGAAGCCAACAAAATACACTCTCACTCTCTGACCGTGTTTACACCTGACATTAGCATGCGCCTTGGGTGAATTGATCACAAGTAGCACTAAATATAACTGTGTACAACCACCAAGACACAGTGTGATTAATCACTCAAACCACTTGCCAAGGTGGCCTTGGATGCATGTGACCACGTCTTCTTGTACTGTAAACACACGTGTCCCTGACAAGGATGTAACAGGAACATGATGGGTGTCTCAGCTGTCCACTTGTGATCAGATCACTCAAGCTGCATGTCAATGCCAGGTGTAAACAAAAACATTCTCAACTCTTACTTGCCTTAAAGATGTCATTAAGTACAGAGGAAGTTAGATGGTGTTTTTTCTGTGCAGGTAGTTCCTGAAGTAGTGTATAGACCCTTGTAACAGGAGACATTTTAACTTGTCATAGTAGGGTTAAGATTAATGATGACTCATTTATTTATGTGTGTGCCTTTCCCACTTAAAGCCAGAATTTAGGCTTGAAGGGCTTTGTATGTCACCGTGTTTTCCCCGGGAGGAAATGTTTCACTATCTCAGTGATGAAGTTTGTGCCCAGTTTGCTCCTGTCATTATTATTTGACTTACATGTGTCATCCCTTCTCTTCTGTTCCAGAAAAATATGCCCAAATTCAACAAAATCCCTTTCTACCTCCAGCCCCATTCTTCCTCTGGTGCAAAAACTCTAAAGAAGTGAGTTTGTTTTTCTACCCTGGGATTGTATTTCCTTTGATTAAGTCATGCAGGGATCAGAGTCCATCGATACAGACGTGGATGCTGCAGATCTGCGTTGCAGCCCTGCCGGCTGAGAGCTGATTTTTACTGCTGTGTGTTCTGCAGGGACCGTCTCTCGGCCAGTGACATGCTCCAGGTGAGGAAGGTGATGGAGCACGTTTACGAGAAGATCATCAACCTGGACAACGAGTCTCAGACCACCAGCTCCTCAACCAACGATAAGCCCGGGGAGCAGGAGAAGGAGGAGGACATGGCCATGCTGGCCGAGGAGAAGATTGAACTAATGTGTCAAGACCAGGTGAGCACGGTGTCTGTGCTTGTATATTTTGACAAGTGCACTGTTATTGTTCATTGTATCAACCTTTTTTTTTTTCTTTTTTTTGTATCTTTCAACCAGGTTCTAGATCCCAACATGGACCTGCGAACAGTTAAACATTTTATCTGGAAGAGCGGAGGGGACTTGACACTTCACTATAGGCAGAAGTCTACGTGAAAGTCATAATTTTTAAAACAAGAACTCTTCGTCATTTGCCAATCACCACCCACCTCTGACATGTAGTACCCTAAACCCCATTGTGTGGTCCAGAGTCGCAGTATCAATGAGAATCCAGTTAAAAGTGTGAGGACGTGGCTCATGGTGTATCATAGGGAACTGACCAGAACAGGCCGGAGCAGCCAAGAGACACCTGGGAGATAAGTGGTCCGTAGTGTTTTGTTTTTTTTTGTTTTTTTTACAGTTTGACAAGAATTACAAGGATGGACTGAGTTTTCTCCAGTGCTCACCAGTTTCCTTTTCTTTGACTGCTGTTTTTTTCTTTCCTTCTGATTGGCATTTTTATTTTGAGGTGACTGAAGTTACAGTACATGTTTGAGTCCGAGCGTGTGTATATGCACATGGATGTAGTAGACTGTTTGTTTGTTCTAGTACATTCCAGAAACTGTCCTTGTTCTACAGACACTCCACACCTGTCTCTGCTCTGTCACCAGTTCAGGAGTCCACTTGGTCTCTGGGTAGCGTCACAGTCTCTCAAAGCAATCCTCCTCTGTTCTGTTGTCATCACCTTAACTTGAACTTAACCTCGGCTTAGACATCTAATTCCCGCAGAGCTTGAACCTCATTGACAGATACACTTGTCTTTGTCATTTCTTTTTAGCTGTGCTGTTCTCAATGGACTGAATGTTTTTTGTAAATATATGTACAACATTTTTGATTTCAGTGACTTTTCGTTCTTTTGGTTTTGCAGCAGTTTTATTGTGTTGTTGTACAGTTTACTTAAAACCAACTGTTATTCTTCCAAATCCCTAGAGCACATTCATGATCACGAAGGTAATTTGACTTGGATGTTAAAAATTGCATTTGTTGTATTCACGACAACCCAAAACTGCAGTTAACTCTTAAGAATGTTAGTAGTCGTCCAAGTCATCTTAGCAATTGGGAAATTCTATATATATATATATATAAGGTATGTATCTTTAACAATAACTCATGCTTATGCGCTCTGTGCTTGGGTCATGAGCAGTGACTTTGATGACAGTGAGGGCTGTTCCTAGTGTATATTTCATTTAGATTCTAAAGGAGTTCAATGAAACATGAATATAACTTGAAGGGGAATCTCATCCAAGATGATATTCAACAACTGTGGGGAATTCACCAAAGTGAAATAAACGGTAATACCCATTTCTCTCTTGGTGTGTCACCAAGCAGAACAACAGATCTTTTCATTGTAAGTTTTCTGCAGTTAATTTTGCCATGATGAGTGTGTTTAACGCCATAGCAGAGACGCATCGAGTGAGCTCTAATTGGCCAAAAACATGATGGGTACCATAATTAGGCCATAACACTGCAGTATCCCTTGTTGTAATAACTTGTGAAATATGTATATTTTAGGCATTCGAAGAAATAAATTGGAATGGTTTAACAGTGACAGATTTACGGGATTATAAATGGATGTGTCTTGAGTTGTAATGTGTTCAGCTGATGAGTGTGAAATAAGACAAGCAAGGGACAGTTTGTTTTTTAAGTGATATGATTGTTTTAACCATCAAAGATTCACCCATTTCACATTCATCAAAAGACTCTGCACTCATTCCTAATAAAACATACAATTAATTGATAAAATATCTGCAAAAATACTTTTCCTTATTTTACACACTAGCACCTACTTTGACTGTGAAAAACATTAAGAAGCCCCCACCCCAGAAAAACAGAGAACAATTATTCAACAGCAGCATCACTGTTACCAGAATTCTTACATAGTCTATATGAAAGGTCTGTCGTCTACTGGATTTACACATTACCTGTCGAGTCACAGGCGGTACTCTACTGTTGCATAGATCACAAAATTACAAAGTAAAGACAGTGTTGAAGGAGACATGGGGACTTAATACCAACAATACAAGCAATAAAAATTATTTTCAAGCAGGTCGCAGACTGCCTGGCTGAATAAATCAAATGAAAGATAGTGTTTAAAAAATATTGACCTCATCAAAGCTGGTTTAAAAGCTTGTACTGACTGGTTTCACACAGTACAAGTGGACAATTATTTCCCTCATACCACATAAAAAACACTTTAAAATCCAATACATGGCCACGAACTACAGTGAAAGTTCCCTCATATAATCTTGTAAATTAGCTTTTTTTAGCTGTATTGTGGGAATCATTTTCTGCCAACAGTATGGTAGCTTCAAAACTGATAGTGTTCTGGATCTTAAGGTGCAGCTGTGCTTTGCTGTAGTAAATGTATGTGTTTATCTTTGGAAGTGTTCAAGTATTCATCACATTTGTGTACCAGAGGCAAAGTCGCGTCACCCGCATTGTTCCAATTTCGCACCACGCAAGGTAAAATGTGGATCACATCGTAATCTTGCCGAAGAAATTAGTAGTAACTTTAAATTTTCATGTATAAAACAAATAGGATGGTCCTACAGTGCTTCAAAGTGTTCTACTTAGATGCTTTAGCTGGTTTCTATCGTGCAACTAACCTTATGCACTCATTGTAAGACTATCAGTGTCAAATCGACAGCATTTCCCTCCGACTGTCCTGTATTTCCTGTGTAATGTTTCTTCAAAAAGCCCCACTGATTGTCAACTTCACTTTGCATTTTTGCACTTTTTGTATGGCCTGATGCAAGCTTACTCAAGAGGCGGCTCTTCTGGTTCCATCTCGTCGCTCTCATGGCTGCAGTGGTCAGCAGGAGCCACATCCAGAGGCTCCGTGGACTCCTCCACTGGCCCTGTTGCATCCTCGATGGCTTGAGCAGGAGAGTCCTCCGCCATCGACTCATTCACAGCAGAGGGTTGGAGGAGATCGACCGGGGATGGGCAGGGAGGGTCTTCAGCTGGGACAGAGGGCTCAGCAGGAGGCTCAGGGGACTCTACGGGGGGAGGTAATGCACCCATAGGTGGACTTGGGCTATCGCTAGACTCGCAGAGCGAGACGAGGAGGTCTGTGGACTCTGGGACCAGAAGAGATGGTTCAGCTGGTGGGATGCCTGAATCTGACGAAGCGTCAGTGGAAGATAGAGCAGAAGTGAGGTCCATGGCTGCCTGGGGGCTCAGCTGTTGTGGGTCAGTCTGGTTGTCCGCTGACGATGAAAGCAGCACACTGTCCTCCAGCTCCTCTGTACAACAGGAAACACAAACATGGTCTATGTTCACTTTGCCAAATGGATACATGAACACTCCAGGACACCGGCATGAAGTGCTGCTGTCCTAACTCACCAACTCCAGAGATTTCACCATCCTTCTCCTCATGCATAGCCAGTGAAGTGTTGGTCATGTCAATGGACGACACAGACAGATCAAGCCTGTCCACCAAATCTGCAGCGTCAGGGTTCATCACTGCCACTTCAGAGTCTGAGAAACCTGGAAAAACAAACAGGAATATAAGATTTTTATGTGCACAGTGAGACGCCAAGGAGCTTAAATGTCATATATCATCATCCTCTAAAACGGCTGCACATGTGAGCTGACCAGGGTCCATGACTCTCTGAATGGGTGGAGGTAGAGGAGCCTCCTGAAGGGTGACCTGCTCCAGGTCTAACACATCTTCACTTTGGCTTGAAGGTGCCATCAAAGGCGCCTGGAAAACAAACAGAAATAGGTTGCAACGACCAATAGTTTGATCTCATGTAACAGTACATTAAATCAGTCAACAGCTAAATTAGAAAGTGCTAAAGCAGTTAGGCGATTAGTTGATTTTGATTGAACAATTTTTTGTCATTGAAACAAGCAAACATGCAAAATATTTGTTGATTTCAGCTTCTCAAACATATATATATATATATATTTTTTTTTTGACATCTTATGGATGAATCACTGAAGTGAATTCATCATTGAAATGACTCATTAATTGCAGCATTAACTGTAGTTAATGTGGATTCAGATCTACCTCTGTGAATCCGTGGGTAGGCAGCTTCGGGGAGGGTTCCTCCTCAGGAACAGGGGTCGATTGATTGGCCATCGGTGTGTCAGGCGGTGCAGGGATTCGGTGCAAGTAGCCATAACCAATGCCACAACCCAAGCTAAGAGCAAACATTTTTTAAATGCTTTATGACCATTTATAACAGCCCTATTACACCATTCATACATTTTATAACATAAAATAATGCAGTTTGATCTGAAAGGGCCTAATTGTAAATGATTGGACAACGTACTTTTACAATGGTCGAATTATTTGAATAAACTTTATACAATAGAAAAGATCAATTTGCATTTAACTCCAGTGATGCCAAACACAGGCATCATTCTTCTAATATGAAAATGCTACCACCACTGTGGGACAGCTGTGTTCTTTCTTTTTTGAAATGGAAAAGTAGTGAATGTTATCTAGCAAAGATAAGACAGTCCCGAGGCAAAAAGATAAATGTATCAAGGGTGAAATGCAGAGGTATTCTCCTGTACCTGCCCTCTCCACCCCACGCTCCATTTGGTGTGACCAGCACCTCCCTGCATCCGTCTGTTTGTGTGTTGTACACAAGCAGCTTCAGGGGCTTCCCTTCGTGGGCCTCAATCAGCGAGAAGAAGTCTTCTGACTGCAAATCAGCAACTCTGAATTAATGACAACTCATTTTTCAAAGATTTGTGAAGAGATGCATTTTTTTGCTCAATATATCACAGCCAAATGTTAGCAACAAAGCATTATATCTTACATCTTGCAACACCTGATCTGCTCCAACGATGTAGTCACTGTGTGGCTGAAGCCCTGCCAGTGCAGCGGGTGAACTGGCTTCCACATCCTACGAGGAAAAGATCAGAGTTAGAAAACAAAGATGAAGCTACAATGAGGTAGCGAGTAAAGAAGTTCAAATCAAGTCTTCCTGGTTCTTGATGAAGAAGCTCACCAGAACGTGCCAGACATTCTCATTGGCTCCTTGGTAGCTGCAGAAGCGAACACTGGCACCTAGCAGGCCCTGTCCTCCCCACATGTTGTTGGGCACCACCTCCAGCTCGCGAACTCTGGTGGTCTTAGTGCTGTACACCTCCATCCTCACCGCTCTCTCCATGTTGGCTTTCAGAAGCTCCTTCAGGAGGTCATTTTCCTCGTTCTGATGAACAACAGCGGGTCGAGTCAAAACAGTAGTCTGTGCACTCTTTGCTTATGACCAATATGTAGTCAGCGACTGGTGACTTAACAGCTTACAACAGGACAATCAATAAACTTACCAGTCTTCTGTTGTCCAGAGACAGAATGAAGTCGAAGAAGGGCTGCAGTCCGGCCTTCTCTGCAGGGGAACTGGGCTGCACCTGTCAACAACACAACACGAGCTTTTTAGTAACTTGTGCTACCTCAGCATTAAATACAATCACAGTATTACATTATCATTTGGATAGGAATATTCTAAATATTATGATGAATGAACAAGTATGTGTTTTGCAGCATCTAAATCATAGCACCGTTCGCCAGATAAGGCACTATAGTGAGCAGCCTCAACTAGGGATTATTTCTGTTATGGATTAATGTTTGTATTTCTTGGATCACTTAATCAATCATTCAGGGCCCAAGATCTTAAAATTTCGTCTTTGTCCAACAGACAGTCTACAATTAAAAAATCTTTCATTCAGATTATGAACAAGAGAAAAGCAGCTAATCTTACATGTGAGAAACGTGAACCACTCAGTGTTTGGCACTGTTGCTTGATCACTTTGGATGGATTTATCGGCTAATCGACCGATCCTTTCAGCACTGTCATTTAATGTATAACCAGTCTACATCTTGGGACAGCATACAAGGGCTGAAGTAAGGCGATTCATCAGAGGCCAGTTAAAAATTCCCCATCTTTTAAACTGTCCTCATGCTGAGCACCATTATATCAGTCAAAGCATTAGCTACAGGTATTCATTGAACGACTTTGATTAAAAACAATAATGCTGGGCACTGTAATAGATCAGTAGATTCAGAGCTGACTGTCTTTGAGTCGAGTTATAAGCCTGAGTTCGAGCTTATTTTTTAAAGAAATAAGTACAAGTTTCGGTTGCATTGTGTCAGCTTGAAATGACAGGTAAACGGTGCCACCTCATCAGGTTTTACCGGTGGGTCCGCAGCAACTACTTAGCTAGCCTTCTGTTAGCATACAGTAACATATCACGGTAAGCTGCTGAACACTCTGTTCCAAATACAAAGGAAGCTGGATCATTTCTTACGCCGTGCACATGGTATCCATATGTTCCTCCTTCGGATACTTCTGAACTCTGTGATAAACCCATTTCTGCCACGAATTTTAAAATATTAGCTTATATCATCAGAAAATAACAAGTGTGTGAGTATTATCACGGCTGAAAGTCTGCGGCCATCTTGTCTACAGTCCAAAACAGTCGAACATCGACGTTATCGAACAGGCAAGAGCGCTCAAACCGCGCATGCGCACACAGGATGCTTAATTTTTTAAAATTAACTTATTATTTCAAATAGCGTTGGTATTACATACTTAAGCTGTGCTAATTTGTCCTCTACTAACAACATGACATGATGAGTATGTAATGATGTCATGGTAGCACAAAGCACAATGTTGATATTCTCTGAAGCAGAGGTTCAGTAGTGGCAGCACATTAAGAACAACCCGGAGAGCAGTCCATTCTACCAGCAGACACTTTGACACGACTCCATTTCACTGAAGTGAACCAGTTCCAGGGTCTTTTTATAATGCACCTGGCTCACAGGAAACTTAATGAAACTTCATTAGTGCCTCTCCTGCCGTGAGGAGACGACTCTGTGATGAAAAAGGCATATTAATGCCTGAAATAGATAGTACTTGTATTACTATTGTATTGAATGAATTACGAATTCCAGTGAATGATAATAGAAGCCAAAGAAAAGCTGTTAAATAGGTTTTCTTCTTGGCTCTGCACTCACGAACATTATTGTCATTATCATTGTTGCCTCAATAACGTGATGCTTGGCCAGTCTTGGTTTCTTTACATGTAATGGAGATGATGAGAAAAATACCACTGATTAAATACAATTGAAATCAGTGAATAAATAAGTAAAAATGTTTTATTACTCCAGCATAGAAATATTCCCACCATATCATTATGCGTATACAGGATAATCCATGATGAACTAGATGTTATTAAAAACATTATTCACAACCAGGAGACTTAAAATAGAGGAGTATTTTTTCCTCTAGGTCTGCATGCATCAGTGTGGATTATCTTGCTTATACCATGGCCAGCTGCAGGCATAATATGGATATTTGTGTTGATATCTGAGGAAACACATTTGAAATGAAAACACTTTATTGCCTCTACCTTTGTGACCTTTCTATCAGTTATTACCTTTAATAGGTAGTCCAAAACAGGAGAAACTGTTGTTGGATGGGAACTCCAGCTGTGGTTAAACATGAAATGAGCACTGATGAGACTGCTTCATTGAAGATAATACACACAATACTCTGTCCAATCCAAATGTTCTCTATGGCACATTAAATAATATGTCAGAGACCATTATATAGGTTGAGGAAATAAAAAAACAAGACATAATTGAAGTGTGGTTTCTCTAAAATAAAAGCAAAGTTCTTTTTAGGCAATAAGGAAAATATCCAACTAGGAAAAAAATATTTTATTAATCATTCTTTGTACATTGAAATATTCTTACAAATACATAAAGGCAGTGCTTTATACATTAAATTCTCTTACTCAGTTTCTTGTTATGTCACTAGAACGCTTTGAATCAGCTATAATAGCTGGTTATCGCTGACAGCATAACCCTGCTCTGGGCTCGGTTCAGTCAGGCCGATCAGAGACTCCAGGAGGTAGGTGCTCGACTCGTACTGTGGCAAATTAACAGAGCTAAGCAGCTGGAGTTGGCAAAAGTTGTCCAGGTGTCTGTGTAGTTTGAAAGAGCTGTGCAGAGGGCCAGAGGTGTAGTCGCTGTCGAAGAACTCGAGGTCGGAGTCAGAGGAGAGACTCAGGTCCATGTACCTGCCTGAGGAATAGTCCACAGTGGGGGAGGGAGTGTTGGGGAAGCCCTCAAGAGAGTCATCGTCAAAGAAGTCTCTGGCTTGGTTTGCATTCTCATCGAGGTAATCTGTCAGTGAGGTCCTGTTTATATCGTCTGTGAATGTGTCGGCTGTCAGTGGTCCCCGACTGTCAGTAGGTGCGCAGTAAGTGGCAGAGTTGCTGCTGTGTTGCGTCAGTGGTTCTCCTGTGTGCCTCAGCTGGCTGCATGGAGAGTAGTTATTATTGTCACAGATGCTGAGGGCACGTGACAACCCTCCATCAACTTCAGGGAGATTCTGACTTCCATTAAGGCATCCTCCTGCATCAGAGTCAGAGGAGGAGCAAGAGGATTCGGTCATGTCGCTGCTGCAGCTGTTCTCCTCCACTACCAACCGTTCTGGGATGAAATGAAAGGAAGGAGTGGTGGGCATGGTGAGAGGAAGACCATCCTCCTCCACGGTGAAGCCAAAGGGGCAGCCCTTGTCCTGTGCACTCTGCACCGAATGGGCCTCATCCTGGTCCGCATACTCTTGAAGGTCCTCTGGAAGACTTGTCTGGTCCTCTTTGCTCGGTGTTTCATCTTGCAGTTGTCTCTGCAGCTCGAGTCTCATGGCGGTGTGGATGTAATGAGTCTGCACACGTCTGGGGTTGAACTCGATGCGCCCCTCAGTGTTTCCACAACCATCCTTAGTGCAGCCACATGGGAAGTTAAAGCGGTCCACCTGAGTGTAAAAGACAGCAGAAAGAGAATATCAGTGCTGCAGGAACTTAAATACAGAGTACAGAGTATTGACACCAGGGTCTGAAGTTAACAATCACTGAGAAACCATTAAAAGCTCATCTGCAAGATTCCAATTAGATTGCTTAACTTACAGTCTTTGCTCTTGTTTTCTAAAAACTGGCTCCTGACTGTCAACTTATTACAGTAGCACCCACTGAGGTGGGTAATACAGATTTAATCCTAATTTACAGTACAGTGCAGTACAAATAGATATGGGTGGAGAATAGTTAATTAAAAGTAATGGCTAACTGAAACAAATAAAGAGCTTTCAAAGGAAAGTGGTAATAAACTTGACCAAGAAATACTGACAGATCAATTATGCGAAAAAAATATTGTAACACAAACTTTTATATAATTAGTGTGCCCCCGTATGGAAACTACAGGTCTAATACAACCATATAAATGAAAGGAACAGCTGCCATGGTATAAATGGTAAAATAGATCCATTCGTACCATCTCACATTGTTTATTATATTTTGTTATATTGCCCATTACTGAGTGCCAAAGTACATTTCACTTCACTCTCTTTACTTAACATGCCTTAAACACACATTTGACTGATTAATTTGAAACGCATATCCAGCACAAACTACAATTTTACGGTCAAATATGTCCACATTTCAGATGTAAAAGTAACACACGAAATCTGCTCATACCACAAGATAAAATGTGCCAGTGCAAACTCGTCATGGCCAAATCAAGTTTACCATCAGCTGTTATGTTGCAGTGTAAGCAGCAGTACACTAGAAGTCTTAGCTTTCGTTTATGTATAAGTGTCATACCTGACACTTGATGCCTGCCAGACTGCATGCGCAGGTCTCTGGCTCGCAAAAGCCTCTGCAGTCACATCCACAGGCCTCCCTGGACAGACGCAGGGCGTGAAGCTGCCTTTTCTCCTCCCTGTCTATGCGCTTCACCCCCGCTGCCTGGAGGAGAGCCTGCCGCTGCCTGGAGGAGTACGGCTGAAGGAAACCTCCGTCCCCCAGCTCAGCATCGCTGACGTGGATGTCAGTGTCTTCATCTGGGATTTGATCCACCGTGAGTCGGTGTGCTTCTTTCTGGTCAATGGCCCCACTGGTGATCAACTGGAAGCAACACAACAGATAAAGTCAGAAGATTGCTGTGTAGAAAAGCAATGCAAACTAATGTAGAAGTGTGAAGTGCACTCACTTTGTGTTTAAATGCATTAAGTCTCTCTTCTCTCAGTCTCTCTCTGAGCCTCGCTCTGCGCCTGTGCCGTTGCTCCAGTGCATGCTCTGCCACAGTGTATCTTTGCAGGGTGCAGTGCCTCCGCATCATGCCCAGGGTGGCCCCACCATGGCTGGGCACACTGGTGAAGCCTTGACAGCGTGGAAAACTGAACACCGTCACTTGGTCAAAGCGTACGTTGCTCTGTGCGCCTGCAAGCTTAGGCCTCTTCAGGATGGACCGAACTGGTTGTGTTAGAAAAAGAGACAATGAAAACATCAGAAAAAGTGAGTTGAAATGAGCCCTTTTCCTCTGGCCGAGTACCAGCGCTCAGCTTAACCACAACAGATGAAATCTTACAATTGCTTCTACTATTTTATTTTATTTTATTTTACAATGATGGCCAACAGTAATATTTTACCACTGTCCAATCCACAACAACCAGAAAAACTACAATAGCTCATGGTCATTTCTACTTTGCAGTTCTAAATGTTGTAAAACAGCAATGTCACACTTTCACCGAGCAGTAGTCCTCCTCCTTGCTGAAAGTCCATAACTAGACCCTTGATAAATACTGGCCATGAACTTTGACCCATGCTTTGTCTACTGCAGGTCTCTGAGTGGCCACTAGGTGACACACTACAGGTGCTTCAATGCAGAGCCTTAGGTCAATAGTTTAACATGCTGTACATGTGGACAGGAAATACCAAGCAAAGAGTCCATGGCAACAGTGGACATCCCAACAGAACAGAGAAAAAGAAAATAAAACAGAGTCTTACTGCTGTTCTTTGGAGGTTTACCAGAACATAGTCAGACTTTCTGCCAGTTCAGTCTTCAGCATTAATCAGTGGTAGGGGAAGTGTGCAGATGCTAGCAATACCACACTGCAAATACTCTACTACAAGTAAACATCCTGCATTCAAAACCCCACTTAAAAGTATTATGAGCATAAAGTTCTTAAAGTAAGGAAAAGTAAACGTACTCATTGTGCAGCAAAACTGTTCCTGTCAATGTTTTACGATTATATCTGTATTACATGTGTATATATGTTTCTGGATTAATGTTACTGCTGCATTAATGTGTATCTTGCACTTCACCGCTGTAGATGTTTATGGTGGAGCTAATTTTAACTTCTTTTTATACTGTTAGGTAGTCCTTAGTCATGAGCTAAGAAAAACAGCCTGTCTTCAGTGTATGTATGTAATGTATTTTACAGCTAATCCAAGAGGGGTTTTAAATAGTTTATTTAGCTTAAGAAGTGGGGGAGTTTTCAAAACCCGTAAAGAAACACTTAATCCTTCAGTTTATCAGAAACATTCATTATCAGCACACTTGGAGTTAGATGGATTGTTTTTGCTGGTCAGGAAAGTGTGGAGTAAAAAGTACAATATTTGCCTCTGATATGTAGTGCAGCAGAAGTATAAAGTTGCATGACAGGGAAATACTCAAGTAAAGTACAAGTGCCTCAGAATTGTACAGAACAGTACTTGAGTAAATGGACTTGGTTACATTCCATCACTGGTATCCATCAGGTTACTGTTTAGTTTAACAGTTTGGCTTCAACAAATTATCTAACCTTCACACATAACTGAGGCTGAACTCTTGTTCCTAATGTCAGTAAACAACTGAGACCAGCTGACTAAGCTCATCTCAGCTGCTCTGTCTGCCTGTAAAGCTCCACACTGGGGCACTGTTTGCACCATGACTCTGTTGCGACTTGGTAACACACTCAGAGTATCAAGCCTGAAAGTGGTATACAGTGGGTTTTAGACTGTGCAACAATGACTGCACAATATATTGTCACTGCAGGTCCTCTGTGCAGCACATCTTAATGAGGCTATTTGATATGACTTGTTTAAATGGACCTTGCTATTCAAATTAATTCCACAACATCCTATTGCTCAGGCAAATTATTTCTGCCCAACTACACAGGCAGTCCAGAGTCGAGTCATTGCTGGGCATTATCTAGAACCACCCTAAGGTTGGCGTTTTCATACCAGCGCTGCTGCAGGCTGATAAGAGTCACTCCTATACAACACAGAAGGGAAAACAGGCAGATAAAGAGGAGGTTTGCATTATTTGAAAGAGGGGAGAAAAAGCCCAGTGGGTGTGGGTCTGGAGACTTACTGGGTAAGTCGGCGGGTGAAGAAGGGCTGTGAGGTGCGAAATCCTGGTTGTCAGAGGGGCTGCTCTCCCCGTCGGACTCCCACTCTGAGGAGGCGGGGGAGGAGAGGGAGGACGGAGGAGAGGAGGAGGAGTAGCAGGGATTGTCATCGACCTCTGCAAACTTCCTCTTCAGGATGCCTCTCATCGTTTGGCTGGGGTGGTTGATATACATTCTGTATGAAAACAAAGGTTTACATACTCATCATACCGTGGTAACAAATGCACAGATCAATACACCAAGAGGAAGAAAACAAGTCAAGCATTGTGAGGCTTTATACAAAAAGCAGCACTTGTTTCAGCCTACCTCACCCCAGAACATGGAATGAGACATTATGTAAATCAGTGAATTAATAATGGAATAATAATTCACTAACACAGCAACAATAATGTAGTAACTCTGTTGTTTGAGGGACCAAATGTACATAGTCAAATAATGCATATTTTGAAAATGACAGCTGGAGGAATGAGAGGTCTTTCCTGTTGAGAGCTGCAGCTCTGCCGGTCGAGCCAGTTTCAGGGCACGAGTTTGTTCAGGCTAATTACATCTTGATTATGCAACAAACTGATGTTTCATTAAGTGTGCAAATATGAACTGAAATCCTGTGTTCCCTTACAACCAGCTGAGCACTTGAGAGTAAAAAAAAATCTTTTTCTTTTCCCGGCAGAGTAATTAACATTCCAATGATTCCTCAAGTTTTTTGTGATGAATACGTGGAAACGGACCGTCCAATGGCAGTGTGCTGAGGACTGGGGGGGGGGGTGTTATGGTTCAAGTGGCTGCTATTTTTGGATGTGAACATGGAAAAGAAATCCAAACATGAGTAATTTCAGGGTTACAAGCCGTAGTGGGGCTGTTCAAAGCGAATGAGAGGAAGAGAAAAACTTAGCAGAGTAGGTTGTAAAAGACAGTGGTGTTAAGAAAGAAAAGCTGTTCGTAGTCCAGTCCAGCATAGTCTGTCACGTTTAATATATGCAACTAGACATATTCATGTATCTTGTTCATTTTCTGAGAATTGACAAACTGACTAAACGTTTCAGCTCTAATTTGGTTTTAAACTTTTTTACTGGGAGTAGTAGAGATAGCAAAGAGTCATATCTGCCTGGTGTTATTCTGTAACAAGTATGCAAACTCAATATACACTCATAAAACTTGTACTCTTCTTTCTGTCTCCAAACATCAGACCTGTTTGACCTCAACATCCATCATGGTCCAATAAGTGAGCTAAGCAGCTGATCAGGATTTAGACTGACCTCCCCTCAAGTCCCAGAGAGAAGGGTAGGGAGCGTTCAAGCTAACACGAGCCACTGAAAACAGTACAGCATGTGTGTTTTCTAAAACAGAGAGTACACCAGGCATTATTTCTGGTCACAAAAAGCAACATAAAACGATGGCTACCTTCATCTGAACTCCATCTGTACCTTCATATGACAGGCTGGACTCCCCACAGTAATACACATACAATGCTGGGTCCACAAGAAAAGTGGCTTGTGATCGTCTGTAGCAAGCAAACAGTTAAACTGTGCCTTGTTTGTATGTGTGTGTGTGTGTATGTGTGTGTGTGTGTGTGTACTCAGAGTGAGCAACTTCCTGGATCCATCAGCAAATAAGAGGTGAAACAAGAGACAGCTTCTTGTGCCATTACACTGTTCACACTGTATAACCCTCTGCTGCATAGGTAGTTAGGTGTGAAGGGATTCACCTCTGCAGGAAATCATCTGCATGCCTGTTTAATATTCCTGAAAATAAAATGAAAATGTGTCTCATGAATGCTGCATTGCAGTGTTATTATAGCTGCATCTTCTCTCAATTATATCATATTTATTACATTTATTATCCAACAGAGAGGAAAGACTTTACTGTACATGTGGGTATCCACTGAGACCACATCAATAATTTAAAGGTTCAAAGCAGCAGAAGCACAGAGTGCACGTGCGCGTTCACGTGAAACAGGAGGGGGAACTACTCTGTGTTAATGTCCTAACGTAGATAAGAATAGGCTGCAGATTATTTTTACAGTGACACTATTGAATAAAAAAAACTACCATGACGCAGAACAAGTTCACAATAATTTCTGTATTGTGCTCAAACACACTTCACATCCCTCCAGGAATGCTGAACGCGCGGATGTCGTACCAGGTTTTCATTGGAGGAGTGCACGAGCCGTTTCCTGTTTGGCATAACAACAGTCATTAGGCTGCTGACCTCTTCACCCCTCGCGCGGACACACACCGCGATCATGTCAGCCACGACGCCGACACTGTCCGCCCTGTCCGCCCGCTGTCTCACAGCGGCGACACCGGCAGGCACCGTGCCGTTTAAAGCAGAGCAAAGTTCCTCCGAGCAGGACAGACAGACGCTGAGCGAAGTCCGTGTCGTTGTCATAGGAAGTTTGTTTAAAAACTGATAACAATTTTACGCTGTGTGGTTGTTCCTGATACACATTAAGAGTAAAACTAACAGTCGTGGTCCGTTAACTGCCCACATTACAAACAGGCTACGTTAGTCCAGATCAACGTAGTGCGAAGTGATGAACACTAAAATACGATAAGGTTACTATATAAAAGCCAGAAATTATTAACAGAAACCTTATGGGAGTAATACAGTGGTTTTTCGTTCGTTACTCACCACGAAGTGAAACGCAGCATAACAACAAAGAAGGCCGAAATTGACACGAAGTTACGGGTCTTGTCCGCGGTTCAGCCAGCTGGGCATTGTGTGTTCCCCTGTGTTTATGTGAGGCTTCACAGTAGTACCAGTATGAACATGAGAGGACTGGCTGGGAGCTCCCAAAGACACGACATGCAGCAGCAAGATAGTTCACCCTCCTCCTCCTCCTCCGCACGCCGCGCACATGCGTACAACTGTCAGGATAGCTAGCGAGTCCGCTAACTTGATAAACTCCATCCTAAATAAATGAGGTCATCTTCAACTTTTTTAGCTCAGTTTAAACACACCGAGCCGGCATAAACATGGGAAATGTCATAGTTAGCGGGCGAACTTGAGCTCTTTTGCCCGGGAAACCGGAAGTGGTTGTGAGCGTGAATGATCTCGCTTCGCATAAATCCTCTCTGTGGCTCCCCTGACTTTTCTTGACGCAGGCGTTGACACACGCAGAGGCAGGAGACGCTCCGCTGACAGGACTGCCCACAGATCCCTGTCTGTCCTGTTCACGCTTCCCTCTGACAACCGGTGATGTGGTAAATAAATAAACCTCCAGCTGGTGATTATCAGGTGGCAATCAGCCAGCATTATGAACGGGTTATAACACATGTACTGATTTGGACTGTAGTAGCATGTCTGATGATTCCCTTTTGTAAAATCTCATCCAACAAAACAAAATAAACTCACCAATATTTTGGGGGTGGGCGAAATAATGGGAAAACCTTCCAATATAATAGCTGAAGCTCATATTTTGAGCTTTTATTGCAACTGTCAGAGTTGTTGATTCAACTCAATGGTCATTTTGGAAGCTATAGAACTGTTACCCTATAGTTGACATATTTGTTTCTTCACTGTATTTCATAATATGCGCATTGTTTGTGACAGATACAACAGCAATTCAGGAAGCAACTATGGAGGCAAAGAAAGTTTCATAAGTTTCGGTTTATAAGAATCTAAAATACCAAATTGTGGAATATTAGGCACGACTGAATCTTAATGTACAGAGTTAAATGTAACTGAATTTATATGATTGAGATCTTTTATTTTGAAAACCATTTGTCTGAATTAATGTTGTCTGAGTGTCCCTCTTTTTTAAATCCTTGCTGACAACTTGTGTGGTAGGTAAATTTCAACATCACTGTAAGTGTTCAGTTACAATTTATAATTCAGTTTATTGTAAGAGTCTGATCTTATGTCCTTCTGTTGCTTACATAAGACTGTCTGGTCTTGCGTGCCTGGGTAAATTGCCTTTGGACCCCTTATAAAAGTGACGATCAGACCTTGGTTAAAGGTGAGACGTGCTGCCAGGTATTCATCTTACGTCACTGTAACGTGACTCACTGGTGCACCTCTGTAATGGTGTTTCAAGTCAGACACTCCTAACCTCCAGGAAACTCCCTGCAGTGTGGAGAAGCTGTAGATGGGCAGGATTATGGATTTGGGTGTAAAGCCTCTGGCTGTTCTACTCAAGGAAAAATCTTCTCTCCTGCTTTCCTGTTATATTCTGTTTATGTCTCCACATTCTATTCTGCATATTCTTGTCAACACATGTTGGCCTTAGTTAAAATAGGAGTTTGATTACACATTTGACACGTGTTTATTGTGAACTATCCAGACTGTTAATTCTGTGGGGTGTTTTTTTGTTTTTTTTTCGGGTGGAGGGGGTACTGAGTGAGAAAAACTAAAGCGACTGGATTAACATTCCAATGTCCCTGCTTTTAAAGATAATCATAGGCTACTCTGTGTCCCCGACTGGGAGGAAAATGAAGCTCAGCTCTCACAGAGACAAACAGAGCGACAGCTTAACAGATGGACAGGCAGATGAACGGGAAGACAGACAAGTCCAAAATACTCTTGAGCTTTGACCCCATGTTGATCCACATCGGCGTTTCAGTTTGAAGAAAAACTGCACCAACACCTACAGTAAATACCTGTTGGTCCAGATATTCAGGCAGAGGAAGGACTGCTCGTCCCAACCTCAGCACTCAAGTGTGTTATGTGAGTGTGACCCACTTTGGCTGGGATCACTCTAGTGCGTGTGTGTGTGTGTTTCTGTTCCACTGACCTGCGTGAGGCGTAAACACCAGGGAGACAGTGCAGCAGGAATGGAGGGAATTACTAGTATAGTGAAGCAACACGAGAATTGCCCTTTATTTCATGCTCAGACTTGCACTTTTTGTGAGTAAGTGTACTGATCTTTAATGAAGTGTTTCATGTGAGGTAGATTTTGTAGCCTGAAGGTCCACCCAGTGTTTGTATCCCCTGTGAGATCTTGGCATGAGTTACTAATAACACATGATAAAAGTGCTCCGTGAGGCCACATGGCTATTTATAGTACAATCACACTGCCTGTCCAAAAATACATTTGTGCAATACATTTGGAGTTTCCTGTTTCTTTTACTGGCTGTGACCACGCACAGTGTGACTTTGTTGTATGCTTGAATTAGTCAGGCGGTTGGTCCAGATTTTCTCAGACCACACTGGTGCAGTACTAACAGAGATGGAGCTGAATCATGGAGGGAGATTGATATTTCACTTGAATGTGCAGTACATGTGCAGTCATTCTACCACGATTTACTGTATTTATTCACTTTATCAGTGCAGCCATCGACGTCTGCCTGACCCAGATAACAATGCAAATGTTAATACCGATGAAGCAGCGCCACAGCACAGATTCATTATTTCAGAGTAGCTTTCCTCAACGATGTCATCCACTCTTATTCTGTGTCTGATGGATGATCATACCTCGTATCTGCTCATACAGAGAAGAGTGGGAGCAAACCATTACTGTGCTCTCAGTCCGGAGTCCACGTTACATAACCTATAGTTAACCTACATTCTGGCAGCCTCTCAGGTTGCTGCCACTGGCTCTTGTGGCCCTGTTTTCTCAGTCAAGCTGTGCCAGCGATGGCCCACATACAGCGATATACTGACAGAGTTTGACAAAGCTTCCGGCATGCGAAACTCTGCCCCAGTTCCTGCTTCCTTTATGTGGATACTATCATGAGGATCTAGCCCCTTTTAAAGATCACTCTCAGTTTTCCTGGGCATAACAGGAAGTATGAGGTGTTGTTGGACAATGTGTTATTGCTTTCCAGTCAGGTAATAATGTAAGGTGACAAATAGAGCCACATGCTGCCTGGACATTGCTTTGTTTTCCTGAAAAAGACGTCCTTGACAACAGAAGTAGATAAATAGACAGTGCTCAGCTCAGTGCAGGAGCAATGATAAGGAAAACTGAAAATTATTAACTCCCTCGTGATACAGAGAAATCGAGATGATACTCCTACGTCCTCTCTCTCTGAATCATTGATGTCTACTGTGGTTCCTCTTGTTGAAATGTCACATGTACACATGAGTTGGCTCCTTTTTACATAGCCTCTGATGTCATATTTTGACAGTCGTCACCATGGTCGCAAGGGCAAATATAGCCCAGTCGTTTCTGCTTTAGAGGATGGAAAGGCAGTGAATCACAAATGCCTTCATCAGCAGCAGCAGCAGCAGCAGTGGCAGAAGGACTGCTATCATCATCAGCATTGTCTTTGCAGTTATTATTGTCATCCTTTTTTGACGTCAGTGGTATTCTTGGCTTTATACGCGATCCTTTCTTCTGACTTCAGGTTTACTCATCTTTATAGATGCTAGTATTTATGTCTGAGGCAGTGACGTCAGTTTGCTGGTTTTCAAAACTTGGTTTCAGGCATTTCTCTACACACTAAATATTCATGACTAAATAAGCAACTGGCAAAGTTAAACGAAAAAACATTATTAGTATGGCTGTAGCAGTTCATGTGTTCATGCTGAGACATCACGATACGGGGGTCAGAGTCCGGTTCACTCTACAGCTACATGCAGAGTACATCTTATTGTAGATTGATGCCCATAATGCAGAACCAAAGTTCACAATCGTGGGTTACACCAGTAAGGTTTTTTCTCTGCTTGTTCAGTTGTATTGGTTAATATTTATACCCTGACCGTAGACTACTCAACTACTGTTATCACATTTTGATTCAAATATTGCTGAACCCTGATTGGTGCACAGAAATATGTGACACCACCCTTTTTCCAACTGTGCTCCATCCACGTCATACAACTGTGTGTGTGCAACTTTAAACTGTGTGCCAAACGTCTATCAAAGAGACACCAATCTCACTTTCTCCACTCGGAAAATACCATCAGACAAAGACTTTGGGTAAAATTTCACAACAGTGACACTTTAAGTGATGTGCCAACTGCCATCCTTTTGTCCGTGCAGCGGTATCAGTTTAGGGGGTGACACCGAAAACTTCCTGTGACACCCTACTGGCAGGTGCTGGCCATGTGCCAAGTGTACTGCTGCCCAATCCTGGGGCCGGTCCAGGCGTGATATTGTATTTCTGTAGCATAGTCACTCAGTCACATCCTGGAGCCCTAGTGCTCTCTGTGCAACATGTAGGATATAAAAGAGATCTATGGTATAATGATGAATACCTCCATAACCTCCATGCATGCTGCATGGATTGAGATGAACTGCAATGTATAATTCAAATGCATTCACTTAACAGCCCTGTCATAGCTAAAACAGAAAGGCTATGACTGCTCTGTTAGTGTAATATTATAGGGCAAAGTACAGTAGACATGTTCTTTTATTTAGTGGTATGATTAACATAATTCTTATTTACAGTATGTCATTTCTTCTTAGAAGGGCAAGTTTGATTTTATCCCAACAAAGCATCATCCATGCATTATCACTTTTACAGTATTGTTGCAAAAGCAAGTCAAGCCGCAGCTAAAAGTGCAAAGTAGGTTACGCAACTACAGTTTTCACCAGAAGTGATCTTATCTGTCGCTGCATGTGAACAGCGCAAGCTGTAACAGCCAAGCAGCTGTGTGATTGGGTCTGACATTCCACCTTCAACAACGAACCTCTTGTCAACATTAGCCAGAGAGCTGTGGTGACCTTTCTTACAAACATACAAAGTGGCCTATGTGATGCAATGTGGACACAAAGGGCATTTCGTTGTAGGACTGTCGTATAGACGTATTTCCCTTCACGTTTCTGTTGCACACCGACAAACCTGTCTGTGGAAGAAGTGTCGCTGATTGTATCTCGCTGTCAGCCCTGCAGTGGGAGCTCCTGTGCTTTCAGAGTTCCAGCAAAGTGTGTTCTGCTGTTGGTGTTGGCAGTCACATGTGGCTCCATGTGAGGCTTTTGCAGGAGCACACAGCAGCAGCAGCAGCAGGAAGGAGACCTGCTCTGTTCTCAGCTGTTCAGGCCAGTACTGACTGTTCTGTGGAGCTGTGTGGGTGAGACTGTCTGCCCCCTCCCTCCTCTACATGCTCAATCACTCACTGATTGCCTCTCTCTTCTTCCATTGCAGCTGGCAAAACACATGCATTAAAGGCTGACAACACAGCGGTTCTTCTCTCGCTGATCCCTGACTCCTGTCACTTGACTTGTATCCATGTGTTTGCACAAAGCGTTGTGTGTTCATGTGTTGTGACTTTCTAGGTGCATTAGATGTTTGTGAGCAGAAGCAGCTTAATAATCCTTTGGAGTGCAAATGGCTGACACATATACATGTGCACTCATCTGGCTAACTGATAAGTATAACAACAAATGTTCTGTCAACAAGCAAGTGCTTATGATGCTGTTTAACCTCATCTGTCATGGATGGGGGAGGGGTGTTGCTCTGGTGCCATCTCCTGGCTGTGAAATGATATTAAGGCAAAAAAAAAAGTATCAATGGTATGTTTTTCTCCATGAGGGAATGAATGAGCCATTTTCTCCACTGGAGGTCGACATGGTGATGCCCCTGACAAGCCTTGTGGTCAGATGAAAGAAACATGAGAAATATTAGTCTTAAATGACTACAGGCCTTGTAATAATGCAAAACATGAATCATGCAGTCAAACACTAACAAAATACAGTCTACATCTGTCTAATTACAGCCTCCATGTCAGCAAAATAATGAGCAAACACCTGCAATAACTGATTTCTTGGCCACTTGGGAGCAGCAGAGACAAGGGACAAAAAAAAGCTTTCTATTTACCGCTACACATCCAGCAGTTACAGAGCAACGTTGTCATTCATTTGGAGTCATGTGTCTGTGCACCTGACAAATGTAAGTCTAACTTTCTTCCTCTTTTTGGCTGTTCTGCTCTCTAAAAACTCCTGAGAGAAATGTCTCAATGCTCTTTAAAAGAGCAGTGAATAGGATTTAGTGGCATCTTGTGATGAGGTTGCAGATTGCAACCAGCTGAATACACATGGCCTTATCCTCCCTCCCTTATCCTGACCGCTAAAAACATGGAAACCACAAAAAGCACTCTTCAGGGCCATTGTTGGGTTTGTCCGGGCCACTGTAGAAACATGGTGGTGAATATGGTGGACTCCATGGAGGAGGACCCACTCCCTGTGCAGGTAGGAAGAGCTCTTTCTGAGGTAACAAAAACATCATAATTCTTATTTTCAGGTTATTATACACGAATGAAAATGAATATTTTGTACCATTTCTGCAAATAGATCACCCTAAATCCTGCACGCTGCACCTTCAAATGGCAAATGGCTGCATTTGTATGCCGTTTTTTTGACAGCACTTCATGCTCCATGAACTGTTCACTAGCTCTTCACTTACTTTGTCGATCAGCCCTTTGGTGCTGGACAAGTAGGGTACCGTTGGTTTTAGAGGTTTTTCAGTGAGAACAGCTTCCCTGTGCATTTAGTAGCTGATGAGAGCCGTGAGAGTGAGCCGGTACAGCAAAGTTTCAGGCCAGAGGACCAAAACGATGAGCTGAAAGACACTAAAATCTCTGTAGACCTGGGGAAAACTGCAATTATCAGTAGGTTTGTAATGGTGAGTGACACGTTTCAGAGACACATAGTCATTGAAACCACTGTTGATTAAAAAAAAAATGTGGTTGTTTTAACTTTACTTCAAATAACCACAAAACACAATCAGCAACAATGCTACCATAGTTTTCCCAGGGGAGTAGCTAGGGAAGTTAGCTTGATTCAGCTACCTCATCTTGCAACATATATAACCTGCTAAAAATGAAAGCCTGGCTTCACACCACAACATAACAGCTGCTTTCAGTGACAGCAGGGGAGTTTTTCAGTTTTTCTGAATGGTTGCTTTGCATGACCATGTAGCCAGATCTGTTGCCAGTGTGTTGCAGCCTTCCACCCTTGTTGCAAGTCATACCCCTCTCTCTGTCTGCATCTTCACCTGTCACAATCGCATTTTTTTTAAATGGCTTATGAATAATATTTGAAAAAATCATAAAGGGTGCAGGGTCAAACATAACCTAACATAATAATAAATTTGGGCATAAAAGCATTTAAGGGTGGTGGGTAAGCATTTTGGGACAACACATAGAGAAGGCAACCAGAGCGTCAGGTGCATTGTAAAACGTAGTGAATCCTAATGACAGTTAATGATTAATTCATGTTGCCTGTGTCAAAGAAAAGTAATACATGTATAAAGTTCTCCCAGGTTTACTGGTGTGTATAAGTTCACGTGCCAACAGTTTGGTGGGACTGTAACTCCACCCTTTGATCACCAGCAGACTAGGAGCGCTACATAGATTTACTTGCAGCGTCAGCTTTGTCTGTGCTCTAAATATGTCCTGTGCTGGCAGAACAGCAGTAGCTACTGAGCACATTATCATCTGTTTGAGCACACCGAGGAATAAGGTGAGGTGAACGGATGTGACTCCCGCTGCAGTGATATAGTGGCCATGATGAGCATGTGAGGTGCACATAAAATGCTGCTGAGTTTTGGCAGAAGATACAGTAACAGAGCTGCTATGCCAGACATTTCAGCACTGACATCTGACTGGAGCAGCTGTCACAGTACACACAGGTCTGCTCTCTGGTTTCTCACTGTTTTTTAATGCATCACGCTGTCATCACTGTCGTTAGTATTTGAATACCAACCTATAAAATCATTTCACGCATTTATGGGGAGAGAGATACATTTTATGTAGGCATAATAAAAAACACGCCTGGATTCTGTTGATCTGTCAGAGAAATTTATCAGGTAGCAGATCTCATATCCGGAAGCCTAGAATCACAAGGTGTTAGAGGACTTTGGCCACTAGAAATTGCTGTGTCTTGTGAGAGATGCTCCTAAACCACAAGTCAGCCACAAAGACAGAGATGCACAGGTGACTTCTGCTCCTTCTCTTCAGGTATGGCGTTAAATTTTCTTTTAATTTTGCAGACAGAGCAGCACAACCTCATTTGCAATGACAGTATTGTAGCTGTGTTTCTAAGTGTGTGTCTAAGAAGCTTGTGCAGTTAACCTGCAAGACTTTGCAGATTATACACTTTAACATAAATTTCTCTGCTCAAAATTCAGACCTTGTTACTTTTTCCGTGTTACTTTTTCGAGAGTAGAGCTTGTCTTTTAGCAACAATATAACAAAATGCTGATTGTACAACAGGACACAGTCATACTGAGGCGTAAAAATGGGGTTAGCTGTCTGAGCTGGAGTTCATAAACATTAACAGAGTCTTATGACTATCAGTGTGACAATCTGTTATATAATAACTTACATGAAGTTAAACCTCAGCTGTGCGCTTGAATTCCGGTCTGAGTGTTGGATGAAGACAAAAACTATATGGATTTCTTCTTTCTGCAGTAAATGTGACAATCAGCGATATGATCAGAGAAAAGAAACGTGATTTAGTGATTAAAAGAAATAAAAGTACAAAAGCATTAATGTCAAAATATACTTAAAGTACCAAAAATAAAAGTACTCATTATGCAGAATGCCATATTTCAGAATAATCTGCATTATATTGTTCGATTATAATATATTTTATAATTATATTATTGGTTTTATGTTGAAGCTGATGAAGGTGGTTTAATTACTTTATATAGCTTGTCTGCGGTTAACTTGTGAGTTTCACCTCAGGGATCAATAAAGTTTCATTTTAATTTATAATATGACATCATGATTTCTTTGTTGATTATATTTTGTATTATCAAACTAAATCTGCATAGCAACTAGCTACAAAAGTTATCAAAAAAATAGATTTAGCATTTACAAGTAATATATGTATTTGAGGCTGTTTGAATGAGGCCATTCAACGTTTTGTCTCATATTATTACTGTAAAATTTCTTTTTTTAGCTTCTGTTAGAGGGACTGGAATGGAGGCATTTGGCCTGAGGAGGACCCAGTCCCTGAAGACTCTTTCTGCGGCCCAGGAGAGGTTATGGGTCATGCCAGCCACCCCCCACCGGGACAGGAGATCTGTGTCTCAGCTGGTGCAACAGTAAGTTCTACATAAAACACTGTATATGCATATTCATATAAACATACAGCATTAAAGACTGTTAGAAGCAGAGATAACTAAGCATGCTGAGCTTCTCTGGCCTCACCATGCTTCACTTTTACACATATTAGGAGTTTGCTAGTACAGTTGTTTTCTGGTAGCCAATGAGAAAGGAAAGCTGAGCATCAGTGCTTTGCTCAAGGGCACATAGACGATTTTATTCACTTCTACTGCTCAATAATTCCCAGCTGATTTGGATGATAAATGAATAACTTTGTCAAAAAAATGTTCAAACAGTTACCAAAGCTGTGCTGACCTAAGGAGTACTAAAAGTGCTGAGAGGAGTATTGAAAAAGAGGAGCATAAACTCCAGGTAGTAAATCTTTTTTTTTTTTTTTTTTTTTAATTTTCATCATGAGTAATAAACATGACAACCTTCAACCTTTGAAATAACATAACCGTCCAAAAAGACATAAAACATGAATCACTGCTTTCAGGAAAGCTGTGTGGACGGTCGATGGCGAGGGCAGGAGAGCAGGAAGAATGTGGCCCTCGGGGGATCTGGAAGAAGATCCAATATAGCCAGGAGTCGCTCCATGGACTGCCTCCCTCAGAGGGAGCCTACAGGCACCAAAGCCCTGCGTGCCCTGTTTGAGTCCAAGGCCACCCTGCAGCAAGACTTCAACAGCAGCCCTCGGCTGAACTCAGCAGCTGCTACTGGCAGCAAGACAGGGAGAGACTGCCCTCTGCAGGACCGGAGAAGTCACAACACTCCTTTGAAGGCTACAGCCATTCAGGTGTGTGAGTTTAGTATGTGTGCTCTTATTTTATGCATGAGTCAGCATGTTGCACCTACCAGATTTTTGCTATATTGTGATGCATGCCTTGTTTCTTTATATCATAGAGTCAAAGCCACGAAGCAGCCTGTAAGAAGGCAAATCAGGTACACATAATGTTAACATCATTACGTAACATAATGCTCATCCAGGTGCTTACAGATGTATAAAGTGTTACCACATCTAACAGCCCAGGTCGTTCATTAAGTTCATGGATGCAGACAATAAATATAAACAGCCAAACACTGAACAGAGAGATTTCAGGGACTGACAACACCTGCACTGTCTGACAAAAACAGGAATTATGGATTCTGTAGCTGCAAATGTTTTAAAAGGAATAAAAGTGATTCATTTTCCCTCTTGCCAAGAGTGAAACTTGTTGATCGATACCACTCTCATGCCTGTAAACTAAATATGAAGCCACTTAGCTTAGCATAAAGAGTGGAGGCAGGTGGTAGCTGCTAGCCTGCCCTGTCCAACTGTAACAAAATCGACCTACCAGCACCTCATCAGTTAATATGTAATATCTCATTTATTTAACCTGTACAGAAGTTCAATGTAAAAACAAGCATTTGCATTTCTTGGAGAGCTGCGTGCTTTAGATTAATGGATACTGGCAGGTACAATTTTTCAAACTTTGGACACAGTCAGGCTAGCTGCTCCCCTCTGTTTTCAGTCTTTATGCTTCACTAAGCTATAGTATATAATATACAGGCAGGAGGTGCATCAATCTTCTCGTGTTACTCTCAAAGAAAAAGTGAATACATTTATTTCCCAAAATGTCAAACAATTCCTTCGAGCTCCCATCGGCAGACCACTTTCCCAAACAGGACAGTAAAAAGAGACATCGTGTGCCATGACACAGAAACACCCAAAATACTGTGTTGTAACTGTCCTCACAACACTATATGTTGTTTATCCACAGAGAACCACCCAGGTAGGAGGAGGAAGGACCACAAATGGGCTCCCAGAGTCTTTCGACAGAACATCCAGATCCTCACAGGGTGAGCAGTGGTGCTGGATTTCATGTTTATAGTCACTGGGATCTGATCGGGCAGATTGGTGCCAGGGTTCCCTCAAAGGCATGAGATCACTGTTGTATTCTGGTGCCACAGTTCACAATCAGTTGTCCTCCCTTTATAGGACTATTGAAATGAATGTTTGTGTTTCTACTGGTTCTTTGTAACGTGTATGTGTATGTGTCAAAAGACTGCATCCCCACACATCCAGTGTATCATATGAATCTAGACTAAGTTACCATGGAGTAAAAACTGTCTGGATCAGGGTCTCTGGGATTTAAAGTGTCACCATGAATTTCCTGACAGAGTTGACGAAACACTAACCTCTGTGTCCTTTGGCCATGGGGGCTGCAGGGAAACAGCTAAATAAAGACAAGGATGCAGCAGTGTAAAAGCATAACTATGTGTTTGGCACACATGCTTAAGATAGGAGTGAGGCTGTCGCTGATGGCCCTGACCGTGACGCAGACCTTAGCCTTCTGAGCCATGCCTCTCTGTCCTGCAACTGATATTACTTCAACATATCATAGCTGACACTTTGACACTGTGATGTGTCTCATGTGAGTAAGACTCAGGAAAGGACAGTAAGTGGACATCTAAGGTGAGAATTTAAATCATTGTAGTCAACACATATTTCAATCACTAGAAAATCATGTTCTGGTCTACTAGCACAATCTAACAGAATATATTTGACAATACTCATATGTGAAAGTTGCCTTTGGAGCCTTATCAGTGTTCCACTTTATCAAAATGGGACCATCAAGAAGTGTTTTTTTAAATAACCAAACACCCATTGACACACATACTGCAGGTCCCACCCAACGCCCGGTATAGTGGGTGACAATGTAGCTATGGGAATGGGAGGTGGAGGGGTGCCCCAGTCCCTCGCTGACTAACAGAGGTGATTGACTCAGCCGAGTAGCAGCAGCCGCCAGCCCACCCTCCCAAAATAGCCAAAGTCTTCCACTGGGGCAGCGGACTCTGATAAAAATCAGCTGTCACCGAGGCCACAGGACTAGAAAGAGTTCAGTCACAGTGAGCTGAGAAGCAGAGAGGAGCTCTGAGAGAGGAGACAGGCTGTATCACACATCACAGGGCCTGAAGAGTCAGTTATCAAACACAAGGGAACGACGCCGGATGGCATTTTAGTGAGTATGACTATTAACTTTATTGAAATGGAAGAAACATGTGTAGCTAATGTAAAATTAATACAAGCGCTATTGTATAATAATGACTGAGAAAAGCAACATGAATGTATGCATTGTTTTATATATTAGTACTTTATTCTGTCCGATGTGATTCCAATTCTTAAAATAGTGAAGTAAAATGTGGATGGATGCTCTTTACTTGATCTCAGCAAATCAGTATTTTAAATATTAAGTTAAATCTTAATATTTAAAATACTGACTGATGAGTCACTGAGAAACAAAAGACTCATTAAACAGATAACAGTCTAGAAAAAAATATTCAATTACAGTCTTCAACCAAAAGAAAAGAAAAGAAAAGAAAAGAAAAGAAAAAAGAAAAGAAAAGAAAAAAGTAACCACCATGATCTGACTCCATTCTGCTCCTGTTTATGGTTATTTCTTTGTGAACGATGTCAGAGCTAAACAAGGTCACAAAGTGTTGTGACTACGCTCTGGCATCTTCATTAAGTCTTAAGTGGCTATCACTTCTCAGCCCGTTATCCTTAGAGGCGTCTGGAATGGGAGGTCAGACAACAGGGACACTCACTCATAAGCTTCCCTTCTTTCTATCATCAAAGGAGCGATGATGAAGTTTGAAATGAGAAGGAGCATACCTGTCCTAAAAGCAACAAGGAAAATCAGACAGAACTTTAATCTGCCGGTGTACCACACAGTGGTGTGTGGTGTTTTGCGGGCCTGAGGCCCCCCAGTATGAGCAGCCTTTTTGGCATGCTGGTTTTCATTACAGTCTGTGAATGTGGCTACAATCACCAACAGCTGATGGTGGTGAAGGTGGTGGTGGTGGTGAAGAACAAATACCAACTGCATTTCACCACCATTTGTACAGCTGCCAGCGGCCCAAAACGCCCCCGCATTACCGTGCCGCTAATAGCTCCTCTTCATTCCTGGAGAATGAAGGCAGATCAAAGAGATGTCAGCAGAAACTGAATGTGTGGGAATCACAGAGGAAGGTATCAAGAGTCGATGGAGCTCAGTGTGTTTGAGTCACTTTTGATCTGGTACCAGCTGCATTTTACAAACCAGTTTCACTAGCTACTGACACCAGCGTGTGTGAGTGTGAGGGTGCTGATAAGTGATGAAGTTGACCTCTCAGTTTAGTGGGTGAGGACTTCAACAGGACACGCATGGCACTCGGTTGCCTCATTCTGTCTGCTCACCCATCTATGAAAATGCTTTAAGTCCGGGCTCGTGAGAGGCGCCAGCTTGCTGGTCCATCCTTTTGTGCTGTGAGGGCTTAGTGTGTGAAAAGGGGAGGTGTGTTCAAATCTGGCCATTAGTTACAGCTGGATGGCAACACACTGGGCTGTTGACCTCTAGCCATATTGTTCATAGTGCTGTTGTTGTTGAAACATTTTCTGAACTTATCCCATCTACCATACTGATCGCACTCACGGCGATCAACTGTTTTCAGCTAGTACGTACTGAGGACTTATGTTTTTTTCTTGTAACTCATTGAGCCGCATTATTGCAGGGTAAACAAGCTTCAGGTGAAATAATGCACACCAAGCTGAGATCATTTTCATGTTTTTTACAGGGGCAGGCAGTCACATTCCTTTGGTCAGGTGTTGATGGCTTGATGGCAGAGAGCTCTCACAAACAATGTGAAAACAATCTGTGTCGCTCCAGCTGAGCTAGCAGTTGCTGTTTTTTTTTTCTTCTTGGGCGTCATGGTCAGACCATGGCATGCAGTGTGGTGAGGGTCGCAGGCAGCAGGCAGGCTGTGTGGGCCTATTTGTTTTGTCAGCACCTGGGATGAAAGCCTCCATAAACGGGCTCGTTTGTAACAATATTTGACTTTAGCACAATAAATCATACAGAGGTTCATTAAAACAGTAAGTCCCACAGGCTGCTCGAAACCACTGTTAGTGTGCCACATACTGGAGGCCTGTTAGGAAGCTACAACTGTGATAACAAAGGTCCCAACATCACTATAAATATACACACTATGAACATAACTATAAGTAGACACACACACACACACACACACACACACACACACACACACACACACACACACACACACACACACAGTGTTATCATTAAACTTGTTGCTTGCACTAGACACACTCTGCTTATTTTGGGATACACCGGAGGCCTACTTTTACAAGTGTTTGCCAAAGAATCTTAACTATCAAAGGCGATACCATCTAAACATTCTTTCACTTCACTTATTGCTATCTTATTGAGCATATTTTCTAAATATTTCTGGTAGATATGAGGCTGAATTTATTTTTCTTTTCTATTGCAGATGACAAATATAGTCCACCACTGACGACGGGGGGCTCCCCAACAAGACAAACCAGAGACAGGATATCTACTTCCTCCACCGTGAGAGACAGATCAGCTCTCTATCTGTCAAGAGCAGCAGCTATCGACTCCACAGGAGGCTCAACACAGCCAGTGAGTTCCTGAAATGCCTCTCATTCCTCCCTACACACTGAGGTCAAGGGCTTCAAAAGGGAATGGCCACTATGGTCTGTCACAATTGGAGCGACTCTACATTTTACAATAAATCTATTTTGTACTTTGAATGTGTAGCACATGTGCAGCACTGTGCTGACATATACATTTAATCTAAATCATGCTTTATTGTTCTGTTGTTCAACAGGAATTCATTGGTACTCCAAGAACCAGGGCTAAAAGCAGTAAGGTACTGTATACTTTTCTTAGCATCCTACTACAGTGTGTGGGTGCTGTTTGTGTATGTGCTCTTAACTCACTCTGATAATGCTTGTATGACCAAAGGTACTGTTAACCTTTGACCTTGTGTTTAAGAAGTAACACAATACTAACACATGGCATTTACATTTACATAAAAGACCTTCAGAACAACTTCAGTGTTTTATGTACAGTGCCATATTGTTTTCCCATGGCCTCAGCATTTCCATCAACAAACACTTAATACTGATGTAATATTCATTTCTGCATAATCAGACCACAGTATTCCTTGAAACAGTTAAGTACAGTACCATCAACAGGAGAGGATCAGGTTTTTCGACTCACTTTTATTGACACTCAGATCAGACCATGGTTAGCATTCCAGATGTCTCTTAAAACCTGAAAGTTAAAATCTCAAAATGTACATTTCCGGAAACAAAAAGGTAAACTGATGGCTGTGTGACCAAGACATATGGACACCAACATGAACACCTTTAAAGCTGCTATATATATATAAGTTTTATTTTTACAATGGATCAAATGACTTTGTCTATGCAAAAGATGCCACTCATGGTGACAAACTCACAGACAACTAGTTATATCTGTTCCCCTCAGCTGTGTTTCAGCTCATTGTCTTTGTTTTGGTTTTTAGTCCTGCAATTTTACTTTTTTGGTCCAGTTGCTTCATTCTCAGCATTGTTGTTTTTGACTGTAGGCAGCTGTTTCCAGCAAAAGCCACCGTGGCAAACATAATGCAGCATATAGCAGCTAAATAGCCAGATATTTCCCTCAGGAGCTGGTGGAGACCGAAAACAGAGCTAAAAGGAAAGTGAAAATTGAACTTACATTATTCGGATCATCTGCTCTCCTGATGTGGCCAAAAATAAATCAGTGCTGATTTAATGCAGATTCATATTTCCTGGTGTTTATGTAGACAAATGAGGCAGGAATGTAGTTATTAATATAAGTTAGTGTATGTACATTATAGACTAGGTGTGTATGTGACGTCTGCTTACTAACAGCTATGAAGTGTTTTAATAACCCTGGTGTGACAGAGGATGCTTTGCTGTGAAAAACATCAAGCGAGCATAGAGAAAGGTAAAGTATGGCTTCACTTGCTAAAATGCATGCCATTCTAATATTTGTACATACTTTAACTAATACTGTTCTTGATTACTGAAACCTGACAATATTGCTCCCATCTGTCTTTCATTTAAAGATGGCTGAAGCAGCCAGGAAAATCACAGTTTCACAATCATCTCATGATGAGGACGATCTGCCTCCCCCCCCACCTCCTCCCGTACCACCTAGACCCCTCGACTATGAAGGGCCTTCAGGATTAAGTAGCCTCCCCCTCCCACCACCCAAAGAAACCTTCTCCACATTCTACCAGCAACGGCAAAAGAGTGAGCTGAAGAGGCTATTTAAACACATCCACCCAGACCTACGGGCAAGTCTTGATGATGCTGTGGATGATGAGATAATGAAGGCAGTGCAGTCAGAAAACACTCAGGCAGCAGATGCAGCTTATCCGGGCGAAGTGCAGTCCATGAGGTGGATCTTCGAGAACTGGACTCTGGACAATATTGGGGATCCTCATGCAACCAAGAAGCTGCTGTATGAGGAGGAGTTGAAAGGTGGAGATGTCAGAGGCACCTCCTCTATGTTTGAGCATATTGACAGCACCGAACAAATGTCTGCCAAAAGACAGACTTCTGTCAGAGGGGATGTGAGAACATCAGTGTGGCTATTTGAGACGCAGTCCTTAGATTCTCTTAATCAATCAAAAACAGAAGAGGGTGAACTAGTCGAAGCAGTGCTGAAAGAACCCATCCAGTCCGGAGATGTGAGAGGGGCTCGGCTGCTTTTTGAGTCTCAACCACTGAGTGACTTAGGACGCTGTAACTCCATTGAAGACCATAGCTTCCTCAAACTAAGATCTGAGCTTCAGGAGCAGAAAGGAGACATCCAGAAGACTGTAAAACTCTTCCAGGCAGAACCCTGCTGTGCCATCAGGGACAACAGTGGCAATATCCATGAGATTAAATCCATCTGCAGGGAAGAGATCAACAGCAGCAATATCAGCACTGCTCGTTGGCTTTTTGAAACCCAGCCTTTGGACCTGATAAATAAGGGAACTGATGGGGTGAAAATTATCCGGGGTATATCTCTGGAAGAGGGACACAGAGGGGGGGTTGACCAAAAGAGGTGGATGTTTGAAACTCAATCATTTGACACAATACAAGAGGTTGTGGGTGTGGACAAGTTTGAAGGAACAGTGGCTGAATGTGCAGGAGAGGCCGATGTCATCAACAAGAGAAAACTCTTTGAGATGCAACCCTTGGCAGCACTAAAAGGAGACTCTGCAGAAAAGTCCTTGGAAAAGGAAGAAATTATTGGGGGAGATGTCAAGACGTCTCTGTGGCTATTTGAAACTCAGCCCATGGAGACCCTTAGTGATAGCTATGAAGTAGGCCGTTTGAAAAAAGTTACCCTTTCAGCTGATGAACAAGGAGAAGTAAAAGGCAAAAAACAAATATTTGAGAGCTGCAGTATTCAAAAGAACACCTCATTCAGGGAACAAGAGATTGAAAAGGGGGATGTCAAGGGATTCAAACATCTGTTTGAAACAATTCCTCTGAGCAAAATTGCTCATTCTGATGAAATTATGGAGAAGGAGAAAGCTATTACAGCGGGAAATGTAAAAGGTAACAAAGCAATGTTCGAAACAACTCCTTTATATGCGATAAAGGACAGCTCTGGAAACCTCCATGAGGTCACCACAGTTAGCCGAGAAGAATTCATCAAAGGGAAGGTCCAAAACTACAAGTGGATGTTTGAGACCAAGCCTTTAGATGAGCTTGCAGAGGGAAAAGGAAATGTTGAGGTAATCAAAGGCATCACCAGACAGGAGGATAAAATGGTCAAGATGGCAAAGTGGCTTTTTGAAACCCAGACAATAGACGGGATTCATTCCAAGTTTAACCAGTCAGAGCACAACACTTCTGTTGAAGAGGAGCCTCAGAAAGGTGACGTCAAGACCTGTAAATGGTTATTTGAGACACAACCAATGGACATTTTGTATGACAAAGCAGAAAAAGTAAATGATAAAGAAGCCATTGACAATGCCAATGTCAAGTCCATTACTTGGCTTTTTGAATCACAGCCCCTGGACAGCATCAAAGATGGCGAAGAGTACAATTTGAAGCTATGCAGCACCGTACAGGATTCTGTTAAATCAGAGGTTGGTGTTCAAACAGTCAAGCATCTTTTTGAGACAGAAACCTTGGACAGAATAAGAAAGGATGCAAATTCTGAACACAATGTAAGATGTGTCAGCCAGGTCAACTTTCAGTCTGGAGATGTCTCACGAGTCAAAGAACTTTTTGAATCCCAGTCCCTTGATGAAATAGGATCAGAAATGGTGACAACAACATCTGATGAACAGAGCCAAGATGAACACATCGAAAAAGGTTCAGTGCATACATTTACTTGGATGTTTGAGAACTGTCCCATGAACCTGATCAATAAGGACAACAATGAGGTAAACACTCAGAGAGACGGTGGTGCCAAGAGTGGAGACGTACAGAACAAAAAGTTTATATTTGAAACCTCCTCACTGGACAAAATCCAGGAGCAACCCCTTGAACAGGAGGTCGACTCTGAGGAACAGCCCCTGAGCAATGTTGACGTAAAGTCAAGCACCATGATGTTCGAGTCCCTGCCACTGTATGCCATCAGAGACAAAGATGGCCAGTTTCATGAAGTCACAACTGTGAAAAAAGAGGAGGTAATGAGTGGCGATGTAAGAGGAGCAAGGTGGATGTTTGAGACAAAACCCCTTGACGCCATTAAGGCAGAGAATGAAGTTTATGTGATCCGAGCTGTTACCCAAGAAGACGTCAAGAAAGGAGACGTCAAGTCAGCAAGATGGAAGTTTGAGACACAACCTTTGGACTCTCTTACCAGCCGAGATGAGCCCTCTGTCAGGGTCATTGAAGACCTGGGAAGTAGTAATGTGCAGCTCAATAAACAGATGTTTGAATCTGAGCAGTCATGCAACAAGTTTGTGCGAATGGTTAGTGTCACTGATGTCCAGCATGGTGATGTCAGGACCTCCACCTGGCTCTTTGAGAATCAAACCATTGACAGTTTGAAAGGGGAACCTGAGGAGCAAGGTCCAGTAAAAACAGTGCACAGAGAAGATAGCCAGAAAGGAGATGTCAAACGCTGCACTTGGCTGTTTGAATCACAACCACTGGACAAAATCAAGGAGTCTGAGGATACCGCAGTGCAAGGTAGAGGAGGGGAGGAGGAGATACCAAAAGCTGATGTCAAGTGCACTACCTGGCTCTTTGAGACCACTCCACTGGACAAAATCACTGCCAACAGTGTTGCTGACACCTTGTCCGAACTGTATCAAATGACTTTTGTTCACTCAAGTGGCATCATAGTAGAAGCAAATGAGAGTAGAAATGTTAAGATGGCAAAATATCTATTTGAAAGCAACAAAGGTGTGCAAATCCAAAAAGAAGAGGTTGTTGGGGGTAACATCAGGAACATCATGTTACAGCTCTTACTCAAACCAACTCTGAAGCCCCAAGTTAGCCTTCTTAGAGAAGTGGAGAAGGGGAAGGTGAATACCACCGTAGTAGAACTTCCAGTCTACCAATCAGCCACAACTATCAACCTTGAGAAGGATCAAAGAATACAAAACATTGTCCAGATGATTGATGACTTGCTTGTTCAAGATAAGGATTTGAAAAAGGGAATCATAATGCAAGAGACTGGAGATGGACAAGCTGAGATGTCAGTTTATTCACTCATCTGCAATTCTGAAACCAAAACTGAGAGTCATGTTAGAGAGAAGGGAGATGTAAAGTCTACAATTGGAAATCTGTTAGCTACTGCTGGTAGTCAGAGGACAGCAGCATCATGCAGAGTGGATGAAAATGAAAAGGGAAATGTGAATTTGTACAAAAGTTGCATTGAGAAAGGAGATCTGCACTATCTGAAAAGTCTTCACACTGAGGCATCAGGAGATGAAGTTGATCACGGCCTTCTGGCTGAGGAACACACTGATATAGTTCAGGGGGATGTGAAGGAAGCAAAGAAAAGTCTCTGTCAGCAAAAAGATCAGGTAGAGCGAACCATTTGTGACGTCTTGCCAGGGGACGTGAAGAACACCAAAAAGGTTTTTTCATCTGAGTGCTCTTTCAGTGTTGACAACTGTGTTCCAAAGGAAGAAATTATCCCTGGTGATGTCTTATCAGCAAAGCAACAACTTGCAGTCCAGCCACCCATCATAGTAGAAAAAGAGGACGTTGTGGCTGGCGACATCAAGGCCACAATGCTGTCATTAGAACGTGCAAAACAACAGAGCATGTGTGTGGAGCGGGAGGTCATTAAACCAGGAACTATCTATGACATGGACATGTCAGCTCAAGGTCCTGAAATAGAAGGAAGCCAATCACAAAAAGAGGTCATCATATCAGGAGATGTGAAAGCAGCTAAAAAGTCCCTTGAAATGGCTAAGCAGCAAAGCATGCATGTGGAGCGTGAGGTCATTATCCCTGGAAAAATATACAATCTGAATGTCATGACACAGGAGGAAAGCTCCTCAGCAGTGGCGCAATCTACACGTTCGTCTTCCTCCAGATGCCAGCAAATCAAGACTTATCCAAAGGTCAGTGATGCAGAGAAAGATCTGGAAAGCCATGTTTCCTTTGAGGCTTGTCAACAAAGTGCAGTTATAGTTAGTAATTGTGCTCCAGAATCACTGCCACCTTTTGTAAGTGTTGAGTGTAATGGTCAGACAACTGAAGATGAGACAGAAGGAGTTATCAGAGGAGATGTGAAGGCAGCTATTAGGTCTCTCCAGAGTGCAGCAACAGAGCAGAAGCTCATAGATAAAGAAGATGTTGTAAAAGGTAATGTCCAATTGGCTCTGCAATCTCTTGAGAAGTCTAGTGTAAATGTGTCCAAAGGAGACTATAAAGCTGCAATGATATACAGAAATTCAGGGAGGGCTTGTTCAGGGAGGAGCGAGACTGTTCACAAGCAGTGTGTTGTGGTGTCTATGCCTCCATCTGACACAAAATTGTCTCCTTCAATTTCAGTAACCTGTGAAGGACAACCATCCATTACAACACAGAATTCACCACCCAACCCTGTAGTAAATGGAAACTCTAAATCATCCACCTCGGAGAGTGTAACTCCACCTCCACTCCCTCAAAGGACAAGTGAGAAAACACAGAAGCCGGCCTTACCGCCAAAGCCACAATGGGCAAAATCAGTAGTTGTGGAGGAACCAACTCCAGTTCCTGAAGTCACTTGCCCCATTAACGACAACATAAAGAGTGCAGCAGTTCCTCCCAAACAAAGCAAACAGTTTCCTACGCCTGCTACAGATAAACAACAAGAAACCACAAGACATGTGAAAATAAGTAAAGAGACCTTGCATAAAACACACCACCAAAACTGTGTTGATGAAGCAGTTCAAGATTCAAATCTAACAACTGAATGTCTGCCAATAAACTCAAAGGATGAGGAAATTAAGAAGAAAAAGAAAACAACACCAATTACGGGGAGTAACTCAGACTGCCAAGTGATGATGTCAAACAGCACTGAAGTGGAAATGGAGAGAAATGTAATACAGAAAATCAATGCAGCCGAGGAGATTCAAATGTGCATGAAGAGTTATGCAGAAGACGGTAAACATGAAATGAACACAAGCTTACAGGCTGCTCTACAGAACTTTGAAAGAAAGGAAAGAGAGACTCTGGACAAAAGAACCCCTTTGTTGTCCAAGAAGGTAAAAGTAATAAATGATAACGTTAGTGAGTATAAACAAACCAGTAAAACCACTGCCCCACCACACAAATCACATCCCAACAGACAACACAGCACTGATGGCACACAACAAACATCAAAGACCAAAAGTCTGGTTGATGGATGCCATATAGAGCAAAATGAAATGCAACCCAAAGGTGAGGAAAAAGTTGTCTTAAGAGAGAAGAAAGTAAAGGAGACAGATGTTGAAAGAAGACAAAGGCTTTCTGTCCACAAGGAGGAGATCATGAAAGGAAATGTGAACGCGGCAATGGAAATCTTTGAAAATCTGAGAAAACGAGAGGAACTCAAAGGAATCCTGTCTCAAGTGCAAGAGATAGAGGGACAGACCAGCAGTGCAGACGATAGCTCCTTGAAGACATTATATGACAATGTCCCTGCTTGGATGGAAACACCAACTAGAAATGCAAAGCAGTGTAAAACGGAGGAAAAGAAAGTTGAAGTAGAGGTACAGGACGATGATCTAGAAAGCATCTCCTCAGTCGAGACTGCATTTGAAGATCTGGAAAAGGCAAGCAAGGAAATAATGAATCTGAAGGAACAAACGTTAGCAAAACTTCTTGACATTGAAGAGGCGATTAAAAAGGCTTTGTACTCCGTCTCCAATCTGAAATCTGAGGCGGACATTGCTGGGCTGTCAGGACTGTTTGATGAATCTTTGAAATCTGAGCAAAACTTTCAACCTGCCAACAACATCAGGAAGATAAGTATCGTGTCAAGCAAGGCCAACTCAGGTCAAATCAAAGATCCATCTGATGTGAATATGCAAACAGCTTCAAATTCAGGTCCTTCTAAACAAGAAGTGCCCAGACAAGTGCACACAAAGCCTCTCGTCAGACAGTCGTCTTCCCAGTCTTCCCCGTCATTCATCTCCATTCACTCAGCTGCCAGAAGGCCTGCTGAACAACCAAAGTCGCCAATGTCAACATTTAAACCAAAAACAGAGAGCAATCCTCAAAGTTGCCATGATGCAAATGCCGAGTCTGCTGCCTCTGAGCCCTCAAAAACTTGTTACAGTCCCGCACAACGCAAGGTCAGCGTACTCGAGGTGAAAACTGTCCCAGAAGAACCTGCAGGAATAATTGGCACAAAGACCGTCAGTGAAACATACGAAGAGACAGACGGCTTCGGCAATGTGTTTGTTTCTTCTGTGACTTCGACATTTGTCACCAAACAGTCTGACAGCAAATCATCTGCACTGTTTGAAGTAGTTGGGAGTCCAGCTAGATACGAAGTCATGACATCCCCGTTAATTCGAAGATCTGGTCGCCCTTTTGAAGATAATGTGCCAGGCAACGCCAAGGAGGAAGGGACGGTGTTTGTAACATTTAGCCAACCAAAGGAAAAGCACTAAGAAAAGCCACAGAGTGCATCCCCCACTCCTTCAAGTTGTGTATTTATTACAATATGTTTTCATGAAAAGAGTTTGTTAGTCATAAAATTGGTCTTATGAAATCATGAAAATGTTGACTTTTAATTAAAAAAATTGTCTTATAGATTTTATACTGTCACCAAATGATTAAGCGTTAAGTTCTTGTTCTTAAATCTAAACATATAGTTAATACTTGATGTTCTGTTGTGTAAATTGTGAAATAAAAAACAGTTTAAAATATGTGATTGGAAAAAGTGATTTATTTTCTTCACACTGGTTTCCCGTTATTAAAATGTTATAGGTTGATGTTTTGATCCCTCCAAAAACTCATAGCCACAATTTGTCATTTTATGGGGGATACAAACTATTTCTTGGCTACGAAGAGATGTCAGGCAACAAGTGGAGACACCAGGAGGTTATGTATTTCCAAAAATATTGTATAATTCCCTCCTCTCTGGTCCATTATTGAAAGACATATTGTTAAAATGTGGGCAGGAATATCTTCAATGATCGCTGCCAGGGTGTATTTTCACGACACGCTAGCAAGATTGTGGATGCACAACAAGTCACACATTCCATGATTGTAGTGGATACATGTAATGAATTCACACTCTTACCTGAAATGTCTCAATGCAGGCAGTTTTGGTCTCACACCATATCTATTTTCAGACCTCTGGGCTACCAGTTTCACTCTAGCTATTTCAGTTCAGAGTTATTTCAAAGTCCTCTCTTTCCACCTCCTACCATTAGTTGATTTGATTGTCCTTATTCAAATGTTTAACATACAGTAAAATCTTTGTTACCTTAAACTGAATTTGTTTTATCATCATAGTTCCAGTTACCTGCCAAGGAAATGTGTTCTGCCTGTCTGACACCTGTCTATCCAATGGAAAAAATATTGGCCAATAAACTTACTCTGCACATCAACTGTTTCTGCTGTAAACACTGTCAGAAGAAGCTCAGGTGAGATACTTTTAACAGTCTGATAAAATGGCTCAAATCGACAGTTATACAGGAACAGAGATAATTACACTAATCAATACAATAACTGATTAAAGTAACATGAATATATGGATATTGCCAATCAAAAACATTGTTAGAGAGGATTTTAGAAACCACGCCATGATGATTGCAAATCTCCAATACATTGAAATTATTCACAGCATCTGATCTAGCACAAATGATTATTGGACAATATGTAAATAAAACAATATATTCACAGACAATATTTGCTTTATGTTACTTTATTGCAGCATTCACAACTATTCATCTCTTTATGGAGAGTTCTACTGCATTTCTCACTACCAACAGCTTTTCAAAAGAAAAGGAAATTATGATGAAGGATTTGGGCACAAGCAACACAAAGACCAGTGGCTTCAGAAAAATAAAGGCACAGACGAGCCAGACGCTGTGTCCACTCCCAAAATAACAAAAAGCAACTTAAACAAATCTGACGGCTCCAGAGACGGCTCCTCTGCTGGTGTGTTTGTTTCAAAGTCGCCTGCACGAGAGCTGGGGAATAACAGTGCTGCTGATGGAAAGGGCAAACTAAGAATTAGCTGGCCACCAGAGAAGAAGAGTGCTGGCGGTAATCCAGTGCAGCCAACACATGGGAAAAATAAGATTTTTGACATCGGCAAAGCATCTACTGATAGCAACAACAGCCATTTGAAGCTCAACCATGGTGGAGAGATGAAAGATAAAGTGAGAAAATTGTCAAGCTCCTTTATTTCAGAGGCGAAGGAACAATTGAAGACAACGAGTTATAACTCAGCTGAGAAGTTAGCCTCAGAGAAGACAAAACCCAGGAGTGAGCCACCCAAATCCCCCAAACTCCCTCTAGAAAAGGGTGTAACTTTCACAAACCAGAAGTCTGAACAGAAACGTGTGGCAGCCTCCACAAAAACAAGCAACAGTCCAATATCTAACAGGCTGGACGCTTATCTGAACAAAACTAGTAAGTCTGTGCGGTTTGCTCAAAATATTGATGTTGGTCAGTGTGACCTGTCCTCTCAACTGACCAGAGGAGCCAAAGCTGAAGCGCTCAGTACGCAGCGTTCAGACCAGACTGAGCCGAGCAAACTGAACAAATCCAAGAATTTAAAAGATATCAGTGACAGAAATAAGTCTGACCATTCGCTCTCTAACTTCAGCAAAGAACAAAGCGATAGTGAGGTGTACCTTGAAATCCCTGAATATAAATGCCATTTAAAAATGAGCAACGTGTCGAACAAACAGTCAGATGTTAAAGTGGAGAGCAGACAAGAGATCCCACAGACAGACATAACTGTTCTGAATGGAGGTGAAAACAAGGCAGAGGAGTCACTTGACACTGAAGCTTTTAATTCAACTGAAGAAGTTGTGAAACACCAAGAGCCATCTGAGGTGTCGCATGTCATTTCGAAAGACATGTGGGAATCAGAAAGCTCAAGAACCCTGCACAGTCCTGCAGAAGACATGAGCAGAGAGGAGACAAGCCTTGAAAGGAATAAAAATCAATTAGAAAAGAGTGACTCAGCCAACGGCCAAGAAAACGGTGATAGTCAGAGGAAGCCTGTTGCAAGAACAAATTCTCTGATGGGTACTGCAAAACAGGCTGAAAAGAAAAAGGTCAAACTGGGATCCTGGTCCAAAGGAAAGAGTCCTTTGTCAAAGCTCTTCACATCAGGTGGAAATGACAAAACGAACAAAACTGAAGCAAAAGATGACAAGAAACTAGATGTCAAACCTAATGGTGGACTCTTTGGAAGACTGTTTCAGTCGTCCTCTGAGAAGGCTGAGGACACCGTGAAATCAGCTGTGCAAGATGACATAAGTCACAAAACACATGCTGATGACAAAAAGACAGAGGAGGCAAATGAGGGCATTGCCGAAGAGATGCAAAAGGAAGACAACATATCTCAAGTCCCACCTCAGGAACAAGAAGCTGGTGAGCACACAAAGGAAACATCACGTTCTGCTGAGCCCAGCACCTCAGATAGTAACAACACTGAGGCTGAAAGCACACCCGCACAGCCAGCCGACCCCATCAAGACTTCAGCAAGTGAAGCACAACATTATCCAACAGCTCTAGACCAAACAGATGCAAATCCAACCAGTGATCAGGAGTCAGATTTACAAAGCAGTGAGGCAACAGGCCTGTTTCTGACTGATCCTCCCACTGCTGTGCAGTCAGTGAGCCAAGAGTCTCAGGAGTCTGTCCATCCTTTACTAGCCGAGGAAAGGGGTGATGAAGTTTTGGGTGCTCCGTTTAATGATGATGCTTTTGGGGACAGTTTCAGTTCAGCCCTTGTTGATCCTTTGGCCATTCAGAAAAATACTGATGAAACTGTTCAAAAGCCAGATGAACTGCTTGATGCACCAGGTGTAGAAGGAAGAGACGTGTGCAGCGGAGCCATTCCTGATGTCAACCGTGAACTCCCTCAAGATTCCTCCAATCCTTTTGGTGAGCCTGACTCTCAGGAAATCTTTGGGAACACACCCAGTGATATATTTGCATCTTCTCTGAGTGACACAGCTTTGTCTGAAGCTGCTTCTGCAGATTCTTCTAGTCTGCTTGACTCACAACCAACAATGATTGAGAATGAAGTGATGCTTGGCATGACGGATCAGCTTATTGTCCCTGACCCAGAACCCATAAACCAAGATGAGGACAAAACCTCAACTCCTCTTGACACAAGCAGCCAGACAATAGAGCAGGTTACCGACTTTGACATATTCAGCTCAAACGACGTTTTGTTCACTCCGTCACCTACTGTTAATGAGTCCGATCAAGGAGGAGCTGATGCTTCCACAAACCAACCGTCTGCCTTTCCTGATGACACCTTTGGAGTTAGTGACTTGTCAAACAGTGCAGATGTGTTTACAATGCTGCCATCCACTCCAGACACCTCTGGCTCACTGAATAATTTACTGGGCTCAGATGCATCTGCTCCTGCGGCTCCTTCAGCTCAGACAGATCTTTTTGCTGACGTCATCTTTGCATCAGAACCACAGTTGCTGCCAGTGTCTGAGCCAAGTAATGTGAATTTCTTTGTGGACAACAACAACAGCACTAAGCTGACAGCCGAAAATACTGTCACAAGTAATAGCTGGATGGATGATTTACTCGGATAATGGCAGGACTGTATTGTCATCTTAATAATACACAAAGATGTGTTTAAAGAGCACTTAAATGGATGTAATGGATGTACCACTTAACCTTTAATTACTTAGCAAAAACACAGCTGAAATTGTTTTCATTCACTATTGCTTTTTATTTAGAAATCTGTCTCAAACATAATCGACAACATTAATGCAATTTGAAATGTGTGCAGTAAATACAGTATGTTTCTATTACAGCTGCAAATTAATGCATTTCATGACACGATATGATTTTAATTAACACGAAGAGAAGCAGAGGATGTGATGTTTGTTGGATAGATGTATATTTTAAGTCATTTTGTATGAATAAATTAAAGTTAATAAACTTAAGGATTCAAGATTGATAACTAGTTGTAATTTGACTGTTGAATGTCTGTAAACAGTCTAGACGTTAAAATTCTAAATATTCTGATCTGAAATTTTTTTGTTCTGCATGTATTGACTAAAATATAATCTGTAATAAAATTTAAACTTTAAGCACTGAGGCAGTGTTGTTTGATGACCCCTTGAAGTTTAAATAAATGTAAACACCAGACAGCATCTCATATGGTTCATACTGAACATCAGGGCAGGCCATTGTTTCATGAGGCTCTAAAAGCAATAGTTTGACATTTTTGAAAAATGTGCTTGCTTTCTTGCAAAGAGTTGTGGAGTTAGGGTGCTCTGACACCTGTCCTGTTTGCTTCAGTTAAAGTGAACCCTGGTCCATTTGCCTGGTTAGTGCAGTTCATTTGACCTAATGTGAAAACTGCCATCAAACCCTGGTGCAGACCAAACAACCAGACCAAGACCAGTACCAAGTGGACTCTGGTACAAATAGTTTGTGTGAAAGCAAAGGGACAAATCATAGTGCTTTTTTTTATAGTAGATATGTTATTTTTGGCATGGCTCACAAGCTAAATCACTATCAGAAATACATCTGGTGCATTGAAATGTCCACCTGTGCAGCAGATATGAACCTGTTTACAGCCTTTTACAAAAATACACCATACAGACTGCAGGCAGAGGGAAACAGGAAGCCCGGCTCTGTCCAAAGGTGACAAGTCACGTAAAAAAGCTCACTAATGAATACACTGTATCTCACTTGCAGTACACTGCAAATGAGATATACCTGAGTCCAGTTGATTGTCAAAGTTATTGCTTTGTGCACAGCCTTGCAAGCTGTTGGACTCTGCACCCTGTTACTGGTTTCCTGGAACCCTGTTATCTGGTAAGGCAGGTAACCTACATGTAGGCAGGCAGGTAGGCACCTGCAGGTTTAAACCCTTGCCTGCCTAGTGACTTTTTTTTCCTACTTACAAAATAAATCACTGAAATGATTTTATCTACCTGCCTCTGTCTGTGTTTGGGTTCTATCCCTCTCACCTGTAATCACAGACAGTGAGACTCATACTTAAATGCTCAGATGGCAGAAAGCATAAGCAAGGACGCACTGTGCAACTGCACCAAATAATACTGAATACTTAAGAATGATTATACTAATAATAACAATGCAGCATAATATTCATTTATGTATAAGCTTTCCAAAACAAAGTCTACAATGTGTTTTACAGGGTAAAAACAACAAACATGAATTATGAAACAAAAGCAATAAGAACAGTAGCACCATCAATAAAACAATAAACACAATTAAAAATAAAACATACAACACAGTAATAAAACACAACAATAAAAATTAAAACAATAAAATAAATCTTGTGGAAAAGTAAGATACCAGACCGGAGGCAGTGGTCCTTGCAGGTGGAGGTGAGCTGAGGCTGATCTGGTAACCAGTTTGGATACAGACGACGCCAATTACTCCAAGAGCCAACATCTTTGGGTGTTGAAGCAAAGGACATGGACAAAGATCTCCATTGAGATCTCCGAGAGCCAGTAGGTTCCAGCATCTGGAGGCCCACTGCCAGGCCATCTGAATATTGGAAATTTCCCCTACTGCAGCCATTGTTGATCAGACCCAACAAGCCTAGCAACAGTCCAATCTCTCAAGTGCCTCAAGGGCTTCAACCATTAATAGAGTGAATGTACATGTGAATTGTTGTAACAGCTAATTTATACAAGACATTAATATGATCTTTTTCTTTATATGTCTATACTGCCCTTGCTAAGGTGTCATAACTTCAACTAGACAGCCAACGAAACTCAAGAGTCAGGATGTAGTTTTATTCTTTTTTATGTTTTATTTTATGTGCGTAAGTCCTCATGAATTCACCTTCACATCTGTGTTCAGGAAAAGACATAGGATGCATTTTTTCATCTATTCAACCACACCTCTAGCCTTCTACTAGAACATCAACAGAAAATATTTAGAAAACATATAGAAATTGGCAAAATAATCTCTACCTATCTCTAGCTCCTTCTTTTAAAAAAGTCATTTGGCACTTTTATGTTACTTCATGCACCTGAAAGCCTTGTGGTCAGGTGGGACATGAAGCTGAGTGTTGAGGTGGGATGGATGAAATGATGTGCATTACCAGCAAGTCAGATCAAGCCTCATATTTAGTGTTTTTCACTTTCTGATGTTTGAGTGTCTTTATGTTCTGTAATATTTTATGGTTATAATGTGTACTGTCAGTTGCAGCAGCTAGAGCACAGTGTTGAGCTACATTAATGGACACCTCGCTTCCTCCCCTTAGTCATCATACACATTATCAGAGAAAAGTTCATTCATTCAAATACTCCCTTTCAGTTATGAGTACTCATAACCCAGCAAACATGATTAAGATGGTGGTGTTGTGTCCCTGGTCAAAAATGTATCCTGTCAGGCTCCTGCAGTGTGGTTACCAGACGAACAGACAGATGGTGACATTTCCACATCTACTACTGTTCCAGTCAGACCTTCTCTTACAAACCAGGAAGAAATTATTGATCATTTTATGTTATGAAAAAAGCAGATGCATGTGTCTTTGTTTCTTTAATACATTTGATTAATTATTTATTTGGGTTTGAAACCATTGCCATCAGACATCTAAGTACAAACACTAGTATTAATCAATTCACATTTTTAAAATATGAAAAACATGTTTAGGCCATTCATTTATGTCTACATGCGAATTTAACCCTCTGATACTTGTAAAAGCCAATTCTTTAGCCAATCTGTGAAGAGGCGGAGCCTGACATGTAGCCATCAGGGAACACCGACACGCTCTTTCAAGAGTTGGGAAAGGTGCACATAAAAGAAATTTGTAAAATCAGTGTGAACTTTATCCTTTATCCAATCATGTGTTCACAAAGTGGTGAACCTCGCTCCATCCTCGCTTGTGAACAACTGAGTCTTTCAAGGATGCTCCTTTCATACCCAATCATGATACTATCACCTGTTACCAATCAACCTGTTTACCTTTAGAATGATCCAAACAGGTGTTTTTAGAGCGTTCCACAACTTTCCAAGTTTTTTGTTGCTCCTGTCCCAACTTGTTTGAAACATGTTGCTGCATCAACTTCAGAATAAGCAAATATTTATGAAAATCAATGAAGATGATCAGTTCAAACATTAAATATATTATCTCGTGTATTGCACTGTTTTCAATTAAGAAATGTCAGAAAGGTTGCATACTACACTCTTATTAGCACACAGGCTCAAAATATGATGTAAGAATCACTGACAACTCAAATATTGACAATTAAAGCAGCATACAATTGTAAAAGCAAAATTAAAAAAATATTTCTGTGTACAAAACATGTATGTATAGCTCCTAATTACTACAACTGTTTTTTGGTCTGTTGGGATGGTATGATGCAAGTCAATGGTTCCCAACTTTTTTGGCTTGTATCTACTTGTGACCTCACATTACAGGTTGGGAATGCTGACGTACAGTAAGTGATGACTGATGTATTGTCTGAAGCAAATTCATGTTGGATTTTTAAAGAACAAACCATCAGACACCCGTCTACATCTCTGTTGATTTCAGATATGGAATACTTGCTCTTCTTGTGGAGATACAATTTCTGAAAGACAAAGGACAGATGAGAGATATCAAGGGAGGAAGTGGTGGAAATTAAGAGCTATGAACTTGGCCAACAACATATAAAATGATGGAACATATTTGCCCACCTGTTGGTTTTGGCCTAATCAGCTGACTCAGGAAGCTCTCTTCTCCTGGTCTCAGGAAGCAGGAAGCTGAGAGCTCCACTGACCAGTGTAAGGCTGCTGAAGACTGTGGTGGGTATGGCCCAGTGGTACGTGGCCAAGATGTTGAGCATTGGAGCCAGTAATGCACCTACTTTTGCTGACATGGTTCCTAAAGCTGTGGCCGTTTGTCTGAAAGATTGATGTTAACAGGTAACACACTATACTTTCAAATGTATTCTTGTGATTGTTTTAACCTTTCAGTACTTGTTGGCAGCATGTCAAGATACTGAACACCAGAGTAGGTTAATAAAGTAATGGACAGCACTTTTAAATACATCTCAAAAGCCTGACACCTACCTGACAGATGTTGGAACCAACTCCTGCAAAAATATACTACATACAGAAGCAGCCCAGATTAGGAAAAAACGTGCTGCGACAACTAAAGATAAGAGAGCAGTGGCATATCCTGAAAACAAACCAAAAACAATTAGATTTGATAAGCAGGACTACACATGAAACTGTCATTTTGCTAACCAAACCAAATGGTTTACCTTGGAGAACAGCTAGAATAAGTATGCACAAGAGTCCTCCCGCCAGAAGTGTTGACATCAAGATTATTCTTCTCCCAAAAACCTCCAACAGCCACATGGAGAGTAAAGTAGCTGCTATTTCAATAGCACCAAACATGAGCTGTATCACAAAGATGTTCATGCCCAATTTTTCCATGTTCAAGTACAGGCAGTAGTAGGAAAGATTCAGTGAAAACCTTAAAAAAAAAAAAGAGGAACACATTACAGAATATCCATAACAGACGTATGCTGATTTTTGAACAGTTGCTTAGTTGTTCCAGATTTGTGATTGGTGTCAGCCAAATGAGTGAGGCAGCAGGAGTAGGAAGGAACAGTTCAATGATTTAATGATCAGTTGAATATGCATATGAGTTTACAGGCAGACACAGGTAACTTGACAGGTGAGAAAGTACAGGTATAGGTAACTCAAAAGCAAAGCAACATGGCAGCAATCAAAAGGAATTACAGTGATCCGACTACTGAGGAAAAGGGGCGGGTATATGTGTCCTGGGGCTAATGAGGAAATGAGGTGCAGGTGAGGAGATGGGTGGGGAAGTTCAGGTGAGGGGAATGAGGTGATTGCAGGCCAGATGACAGTGGCAGAATCTGAAATGAATAAAGCAAAGTCCAGGGGCATCTGGTAGACAGTGGAACAGTGAAAACCAAACCCCTCAGGAGGTCAGGCAGGAGGCTACCGGAGTCTGGCGGCTGGAGGCCGGCAACAGACCGGCGGGACTGGAGGCTGGTGACAGGGAGACGAGCGGGCGGCCAGTGGAGGCGCTTGAAACACCACCACAGGAGACTGCAGCTCAGGTTCAGCAGGTTGTTGCAGCTCAGCAGAAACAGGAGGTGTCTGCTGCACAAGCACAGAAGAATGCTGCAGCTAATGTGTGGGTGTAGGCCAGACCAGGAGCAGATACAGCCAACTGAAGCCAAGAACAGGAGTCAGCTGGACCGCCGACTGGGAATCAGGAACAAATGTGTTCCTGATTCCCAGTCCCTGAGACAGACTCATGAACCAGTTTGCTGTCGGTCAACCGAGGGGCTGAAGAGATGTCAGCTGACTCAGGAAGAAGAGCAGCATTTGTCAACAAAGACAGCAGGTACTTCACCGTGCTGAGCAGCTGAGAGGCACGACGATAGCAGGAGCCATGCTTCCTCTGGAAGCAAAGCAGAAAGTGTCTCCAGGATAAGATCAAGCAGGGAACTGGCTGTTTCTGTGGCTGCCAACCAGTGAACTGGCTGGAGGTTAGCAGTCTGGATGCTGTCATGCACTACAGCAAAAAATAAAAAATAAAAGTAACAGGATGACAGAGAGCCTCAGCATCACTGGGAGCGTCACTTTCTTGCGACTTTCTTTCCAATCTTGATAGCTAGGCCCAAGAAATGAGTCTCCCAAGAATCAGAGGTGGAAGCTAGCCAGCTCAGGAAGAGGAACTGGTCGGTGGCTAGCAGACTAGATGGTGGAACCGGTTGGAGGCTAGCATGCTGGATGGGAAGCAGTGGTGTTAAAAATGTCGGTGACCCACCCAGGTATGGAGTTCCTTAACCAAGGCTTTACAGACACTTTGTCTTGAGCCAAAGACAGAGCTGCCCCCCTGTTCCTCACAAGATGCCTTCCCCCAAAAATCTTAGAAGGTCATAAACCAGATACAGCATCTGCTGGGTCCATGATTGGTGGCGTCGTTCTGTGCAGCGCAGGTGGAACCAATGGCAGGAGACAGCAGGCAAACAGGATCAAAAGTTGTTGTTGCAAATTCAACAGAAACTGAGACACAGGAACAGGTAAACTGAGTAGATGACTCAACAAAGGCTGAAGTGAGGTAATGAGGTGCAGGTGGAGAGATGGACAGAGAAGCTCATGGGAGGGAATGAGGTGATGAAACAGGAGAACAGAAAAGGTCGGGGCAGCAGTGCAAACAGTGCAGGGCCAACGAGGCTGATGCAAAGTGGATGTGGGGAGAAAATGTGGAGGGAAAAGCAGGTTGGGGAGGAGCAGAGGAGGGAAACAGTGCGAACAGACAACAAAAACCCAGGAAACAACAAAACCAGACAGGACTGTGACAGGACCTGACAGTCTGACATCTCAGGTTACAATACTAATACATTTTGTCCACACTTTTATTAACTCAGTAGAGCTTTTGGACATTTCAGCTTACCATGCAAATGCAACAATGACGAAATATCTGGTCAGCAGAGGTGAGCTGAAAAGAACTTTTATGCCTCCCTTGTTCACAGTGTCTTTGACTGCAATCTGTGGCAGAAACATTAAGAGATAAAATAATCTGTTATTAATCCCACTGCAGAGAAATTTGCAAAGGGGATAGTGCATAAGATGCATCAGTTAAAAAAGCAAGATATAACATGCAAGTAAACAATATAATTAGTAAAACAAGGCAAAGGTTGAATTCACATTATTGCACATTTGCATGATTTATAATACACTGATATTACACAAGTGAATCTGTCATTTTCTGTGTGTTGTCTACTGGGAGGAGTGCTGGTTGTTTATCACATGATAAATAGAAATCTCTCTCTCTAAATTAATAAGAGGCAATGAAATAAATAAATAAGCAATGGCATATACAGTACATCAATATCCAGTGACTCTTGAGTGTGAACAACCACATGTTCACTGTGGAACTTCTAAAAGAGGTTGAGAAACATTTAGATAAGAGGACCCAGTGTTGGTGACTCTACCAGCTCATCACCAACATCTTCAGGGGGTCCCTGAAGGATTGCCAGAAGGCCCTACAGCACCAGCACCAGCACTAACTCCTGAATGAAGACATCAGTCCAAGACAGGCAAGTATGCCAAGAGTTATATTGTTAAAATGATTCTGAGAAAAGTTGCTGTTTTACTGGTGTTTTAATAACACTTTGAGTTTGAGCCCAATGAAGCACATTGTCTGAGTCTAGGCAGAGTGACAGAGAAACTAATCATAACTTCCCTTCCCCCCACAGGTTGATTGACAAGCAAGTGTTGTTCAGAAATAAAATAATGGAGAGATCTTTGACGACAAGGTAAGTGGAAAATTTCACCAGGGATCTCATTTGGTATCAGTTATTATACATTTGTCATAGAAAATAGAGTAGAAAGCCCAATGCTTAAGTACTGTATGTAGCAGCTTTACGCTTTAGTACATTTTCCAGCAGAGAGTATGGAACAGTGTTTCTGTTGATGGCTGCTGCCTTGACAATCAGCTGTTTCGCCTCTTCTGTCCTTCCTCTGCTTAACAACCATCTGGCAGACTCTGGAACAAACCTGATAGAAACAAAGAAAGTAACGGATGAAACAGTCCATCATTCACAAATAAAACAATGACGGGCAGTTGAAAAGTTAATGCACACCAGATGTAGATAACAGGCACTACAAGAGCAGCGGATGTGATCAGCTGAGCCAGTCTCCAGTCTCGGACGACGTATATCATGCCGGCGAGGATGCACTGTCCAACCGCACCAAATATCTGACACAAACATGGCCCCCATGATCGTTTGGACACTCCGATCCATTCAGTGACTGCAATGAAAGAAATATGCCGTAAATTACATGAAAACAACCACTCGTGTAAAATAAGTGCAGTAAAAGAGTTCAGGTTTTGAACGTTTCAAACATTAGGCAAAATACCTATCCTATAATACCTGCTTCTGTACCTTTCAATCACTTGGGAAACTTGGGTTTATTTAACTCATAATATTGCAGTCCATTTGTCATTATGCAAGCTGCTTAATCTGTTGTGCTGAAAGACTGAGAGTCAGTACTTGCTACCTTATCCGACATATGTAAACTCAGTATTCATACTCAGCACAATGCAGTTGACGCGATATCCTCCAGCTCCAACCCCCACCAAGAACATCAATACTAAATATAAGTAGACATTGGGGCACAGGGCTGTTAGTGCATTAAATACGACATATATAAGAAGTGGAATTTGAGTTGCTCGTTTGCGACCAAACCTGAAACAGAAAAAGCAAAGAACAAAATGTTTCAGTATCATTCAGAGTAACATTCAAGAACAGTTTCTGTCATGACAAACACACCAAAATTACAGCTGGTTATGTGAGTGCTAATGAAGAGATCGACAGAAATAGCAATAACCATGAGCTCCATTTAATAAATGCTGAAGATGATCCATGCCATGAGGTAGCTAAATCCACCGAACACCGAATACTTGACACTTGGAAGTGTATCAGTTCACACTAGGAATGGGCACTAGTATTATGTGTGCAATACCAAAGAAATTCAACACATCCTGTATAATAATGTTCAATTTTTATGCGTTTGTCAAGTGTAGTATTTATGGCTCAGAGTGCAAGAGCTTAAATCCTGAAACTGTGACCTTCATTCTTTTTTTACACATTGCAGCCAAACAGCAGCTAAAAACAGGCAGTACAGACCTCCACATGTGGACTGAGTTAAAACTCACTGTTACGATATGTAGGGAAAAAGAGGGAGAGAACGAGAGGAGGAAAAGGCGAGATACAAACTTCATGTCTCTGATGAAGGATTACTTGTTTTCCTGTTAAACAATTGAATCACCAAATTTGTAACAATTTGAACATGTCAAATGTAAACCTTCCCATCAGTGTGTGTGGGGGAGAAACAGCAGCAGGATCAGCCTGTTGCAGAGCAGGAAGCAGATTGCAGCGCGATCCTGACAGTCAAGCTGATATTTGTTGTAATGCATCAAGTTGGTGATTTGCAGGTCAGACTGGGCGCAGGTGTTGATTAACATGTATTTTTGTTGGCAGGTGGGAGCGTATGTGTGTGTGTGCTTGCTTCTTAACTGAGGAGCTCAAGGACCTGTCATAATAGCCTGCACTGGGGCCCGTCGTTACTGACTGACGCCACTGGATCGCCACTGGATCGCCCTGTACTTTTATTAAGATAATGTTGAAAAGTTCACTGTCATATACTTTCAACCAAAGTTCTGTGTTGCAGTTTTTCTCAGTGGTGAAAATACTGCATTCCTGCATTTAAAATCTTATGAAAGTATTAGCACCAAAATATACTTAAAGTACCAAAACTGTGCTGAATGGCCCATTTCAGAAAAATATAGTATATTATATTACTGGATTATAATTAGGGTGGAGCAAATTGTAACTACTTTATATTGTTTATATTGTTTATTCTACAAATAATAGACCATGGTTTCTTAGTTGATTTATATTTTGTATTAATAATCCAAATCAGCAAAGTAACTAATGACTAAAGTTATCAAATAAACGTAGTGGAGTAGAAGTATATAATCGAAGTAAAGTATCTCAAAACTGGACTGTAAATGTACTTACTTACATTCGACCAGTGGTTATTCTAAATTTCGACACTAACATTTTAATTTTTACTACAAATGTACACACATCGGGTCCAAATATTGGTTATCAGTCTCCTTGATTACTAATTATCGGTATTTGTATTGGCCCAGCAAAAAAAAATTGGTTGACCCCTAGCTTATACATCTGACCCCTGAAGTTGCTTGACGTCTTCGCAGATCCGTATTCTTTACATATGCTTACAGTCTATCTATAATTTTGTCATCCTGATTGCCCATATTGTAATTTTTTGTTGGTCTGTTCTGTGCACTTAACTTCTGTTGTACCTGTGTCTGTTCTGTCCTGTGTCATATGCTCTACAGATTGTAAAGCCCCTTGAGGAAAACTTGTGATTTCGGCTAATCCATCCAAATATGATTGACTGTCTTGACTTTAATGCGTAAAATACACTTACGATTCAGCAAAAGGTCCAAACATCAGGGAACCAACAAAAAAACCAGCCATCAACACTGTTTGTATCACTTCCACCAAGTTGGCCTTGTCACAAACCAGATGAAACTGTTAAAAAAAAGAAAGTACATTTTTTTTTCTGAAATGTTTCCTGAAGGTAGTTGAATAATAATTAATTGTCTCCAGTCTTGACTCACATCAGTGACGATGGTGGCTTCATACAGCGTGTTGTAGTACACCCATCCATGCTGGCACCCTGTGGTCTCATTGAGTCCGTACTCCCTGATGGCACCAATGTCCCGGTCCACAGGGACAAACATCCGACACCTGCTGAAGGTCCCGTCCTCCTCCCGGGGAAGAGTCAGGTTCAGCTGCTCACCCGTGGTCAGGTTAGGATCAGCTCTGAGGATCCAGTCTGTGTTGCAGTGGCGCTCCGGATCTGACTCAATAAAAAGCAGGCTTGCTAACACAAAAAACTGACTGAAATTTGGAAAGCTAAGTGCGAATAGAGTAAGTTGCTGGAATAATCCAAATTCTCCAATGTTCCTCAGGATCTCTCCAAAATCAGCCATGGTGATGATGGTTATCTTACTTTCTGTGTAAACATGCTGCACCACAGGTTTAAATAATGTCCATTTGTCTGATCCATTGATGTTTAACTCATATAACATTTTAGCACAGAAATTAGGGATTGAAATTTAACTATTGTTCACCTGAATGGAACAGAATGACTCTAGAGGCTCTGCTGCACTTAGAGGAACTTTGTCTCCATGCCATCACTTGTACACTGGCTTGCAAAAGTATTGTAGGTAAATAAGTAATTATTGAAAGCTAGATGAATTATTCTTCAGCAGAACATTTGAAAGAAAAATGCTGCTTTTCACTATTCAACCCCTACACATTAGTACTTGGTAGAGCCAAGATCTTTTGCTACAAGATTTGGTCATTTGGGTTAAGCATCTATCAGCTTTGCACACTATTTGGGAGTGTTTTTCCCCAATTCTTCAAGATACATTTGCTCCAGGTTTTTCACATTGATTGAATGACATTTGTGGACCACAAGTAAGCATGTGCCGCAGACTCTCAATCAGATTATCATCTGCACTTTGGCCATCATAAAACAAAAAGTTACTGTTTTACCAATTGTGTTGATTTGATCTTGTGCTTTGTCTTGTTTGCCTGAAGCTTCAGTTTTGTAGCGTACTAAAACAGGTTCTCTTGTAGTGTCTCCCCTGTATTCTGTCCTTCAATTCAATTCCCTGCTGAGAAACGGTACCTGAGCATGATGTTAACACCACCTTATTCCACTACTCCATGGTGTTTGTTGAGGCATGGGCGCTGTTCGGTTTGCATCACACATGCTGCTAATTTCGGCCAAAAAGCTCTTTCTTGGTCTCATCTGGCCACGAAACTTCCTCCCACATGTTAGCTGGGTCATTCTCATGTTTTCTGGCAAACTCTGGGCGTGCATGTCGATGTGTTTTGTCTTGAATAAAGTTTTTTTTACTTGCCATCCTCACATACAGGCTTACTGTATTTTATGCAACGCCCTTGATAAGACTGATTGTTACACCTTTACTTCACTCTCAGTTACTGAACTCTGTAGCTACTTCAAAATATTTGCACTCTGCTTGTTACACACTGGAAACCTTGGCAGTGATCCCCCTCTTCAGTTAAATGATGTTGCAGTTTCGCACATGCAGTCAAATGGAGCTGCTGATGGATGAGGATTGGGAGATGGCGGAGGCTCCACTCTAGCACGTCTGACAACTGAAGTCACATCAGGAACGTTGCTCAAAATCACTTATTCTGTTTGTCTCACCCGGCTTTTGACTTTTATACTCGATTTATCAAATTTTTTTGGTGCTTGTGGACTGGTACCTTTGCCTCCAGTACTACCCAGTGCTGACACTAGTATCTTGCATCTGCAATCATTTACGCAGTGGTCTGCTGGGGCTGTGGAAGCTCTGAGAGGGATAGACTAAACAACCGGGTCAGGAGAGCTGGCTCTGTCCTGGAATGCCCCTCTGGACACCCCTGAGGATGAAGGTGAGAGAAGGACAAGCTGACAATAATTGACAACCCTTCTCACACCCTGCATGACACTGTGGTGGCCCCCAGCAGGTCCTTCAGAAACAGACTGCTGCATCTACTCTGTAAGAAGGAACACTGCCACAGGTCCTTCATACCAACAGCTGTCAGTGTTCAACCCCAGCATTGTTTAACTTAGCGCTGGTTTCCATATTCAGACTGGTTTTTTTTCACTAATGTGTGATTTATGGTTACTTCAGCTGGCAATCATATACACGAAATACCTTGTGCAACATTACATTTTCATTCTCTTCTCTACTGAACCTACACTGTAAAAAATGTACATGTAAATTTACAGTAATTTACTGGCAGCAGAGTAGCCAGCTAATTGCTGTAAATTTACAGCAGTATTACTGTAAATATAATTTACAAAATAGTACTGTAACTTTAATTACAGTACTATTCTGTGATTTTTATTTCCATTTACAGCAATTTCATATTGATATCTACTATTACTGTAATTTTTATTACACTACTATTCTGTGATTTTCATTTCCATTTACAGCCCTGTAAATTTAATTCACAGTATTTGGCTTTCAATATAGCAATATAATGGCAGCACTATGTTTGATCTAGCTACTTAAAAACAGAGCAAATGCAATTTAGTGTAAAACATTTTATTTGACTGACCAAACATTTTTTAAACAGACAATGTTATGTCATTTTAGAACAAATGCAAAAAGGGATTTCAGCTGGGACATATTTAGAACAACAAAACATTCCTCACACTGGCGTCCCTCTCTTCCCACTCTACCTTTTCCTGCTGCTCTGTCCCTTTTACTATAAAACATTCTATTAGAACATTTTTGGACGAACTAAACATTCCTCACACCACGATCCCTTTCTTCATTCTCTCCCCTTTCCTGCTCCTCTGTCCCTCTCACCTCCTTCCCTGTGTGTATGTGTGTGTGTGTGTGTGTCACAGTGTGAGAGAGGGGGTACGTGTTGACTAATTTCCAAAGTCCCACTTGTAATCCATAAGCTTGCGCAGAAGTGTGGCAACGTGTGGATTGACATTGTGTGGCTTCTTTTGCACTTCTCTTCCAGTCTTCTTTGACACCACTTTTCCTTGTTGGGCTCTTGTTCCCTTCTCAGGATTTATATCGATGAACCGTCTGAAATTTTTAGATGGAAAACACAAAAAAATGCACAAAATAAATACATGCACTTAGCAATCCGATTAAAGTTGGAGTCAGTAAGATGGAGAGGAGAGTGGACTTCACAGGTGAATCTCCTGAGAGTCATGCATGAAACAGGCAACATGGAAGTAGTACCATCTGTATGTAGGTGAAAGTGTGAGAGCTGCTGACCTTTGAATGAACTCCAGCGTACAAGCCGCCTCATCCTGGTACTGCAGGTTAAAGTTGTAATATGACGCAAAAAGTACTGCAAGGCCAGACACAAAGGTGGTCCCCTCACACACCACCTGGCCCTCAATGCTCAGCATCCAATGTGGAGTATCACCTGAAACAAACAGATTTCATATATTTCCAATAAAGAACAATGAAAGATTAATGCTTATGACTGGTAGCATTTGATACAATATACTTAGAGCACATACCAACCAGTATCAACCGAGGACTGGCAGGCAGGGTAAGTGCCTCTTCGACATCAGCAGCTGATGCACCTGCCTGCAGAAAAAAACCCCAATTATTTGTGAATTCTTACCTCGCTCACAACATTGACCTAGTCTTGTAGAAATGGCTGTGGAATCCCACAAACTGACACATTTCCTACTGAACAGGAAAAGTCCATTCCATTTCATCAGCTTACAGATATAAACAAATCAATAACATGATACAAAAGTCAAAAAATAAAGAAATCTTCCCAACCTGATTTGACTAATTTGATGACCTGCCCGTTTAATAATGTTCCAATTACATTCAAAACAAAAACTGTCCTGCCCTAGGATTCCACAACCATTTCCCCTGGACTTAAACGCAACAGACTCTCAAAAAAGCATGACACACATGCAAGATGTCAGCCACATGCATCCAGCATGTCTTTGGACCATTGCCTGTGTCTTGGCTGTGCATGTCCTAAGAAATGAACATGGTGAAGTAATTATTGATAATCACTGAGTACCTACAAGCAGAAATACACATAGGCAATGCAAGCAATGTCACACTACAAGCATTAACAAAAGACAAGTGCATTTAAGAGAAAGGAACTTACATCAGCTTGAAGGAGAAGTCCTTCCTTGTCCTCCTTGAAGTGGGCCAAGAGAAGTGGCACAGTGGAGGCTACATCAACTCCCTCTCCTTGCAGGGCAGACTGGACATCTTTGTTGCTTGCTTTCTTGGATAGCTGCTCAGACAGGATCCACTAGGCTCTGTGGGAAGACACCAACACAGAGGATAAAAACTTGACCTACATCACAGGACATTTACATAAGATTGGACAACACTGAACTGCAGTGTGTGTACTTACAGTCACTCAAAACACCACAGGCATTACATCCTGGGGAAAAAAGGAACATGTCAATGAATGATCTGACAAAATCCAAAGATACCTAACCCCACTGAAATACACACGTACCTATCAACATCACTGTGGCCCTCATAGACTTTGCCCCTAAAGTGAAATGAGCCCAATAAAATGGCAGTTGTTTGAAGCCTTCAAAGAATTAAGCACATATATCGGGAGATATTTCTTCATTTTAAAGCCTTGTTGAAACAACTGAAGCGACCTAGTCCGTATTTGAACGGGCTTTTAATTTGAAAAGCATGCCGGAAGTGTTTCAATAAGTTTGTAAACAATATCGACGTTATTAAACGCTGATAATGTTGTTAATATGACTGTACGGTATAACGAGAATGAAGCGTCGAAGCCGCTCGAAAGTCTGTCGCGAGCGTAAAAACGTTAGCATACAGCGCGAAGTCGCGCTAGCCTTATGCTAATAACCAGCATAAGGCTAGCATTCCCTAATGAACGTAGCATAAGGCTCGCCTTTATGCTGGCTGTTATCAACATTAGTCTGGTTCTTACCTGAATTGAATCTTTATTCGAGCAAGGAAGTGTCTCTGTCGGACGTAGAGCCAGGTTGGAGACCGAACGCCGAAGCAAAGGTGAGGAGGGAAATGCGTTCCTTGAGACTGGATTGGCTACACGGCTTTCTGCAGCTGTGACGTTGCAATTCATTACAGCGATCTGCTGTGGATTCAAATATCGGCGCGGGTTGTCCACACAAGTCTCCCAGAATGCAATTTTCCTTGCAGCAAGTTGCCGTATTCCACAGAAACGGGAGTGGGCTGTAGAATTTCACCGTAAAAATACAGCAATCATTAACAGTGTATGCATATATATTTTTATTCTACTGTGACACATTTATATTTATCACTGTGCAATAGAGCAATAACTGTACCTAATTTATCCATACCCACTATGTGCAATTTCTCTCAAAACTGTGCAATTCTCTTCAAATTGTTGGCAGTGTATTTTTTGACAATATTTTTTCAGAGGTCTTTTGTATAAATGTACATATATAGAGTCAATTTTTATTTTGTATTTTCTATTCTTTTGCTATTTCTACTACTATTGCCTACAGCCTCTAACACCCAAATTAGTTTGGATAGCACCCAGTTTGTTTTCAGACTGGACACATCAGACGGCTGAAGTGGGATTTCAAAGACGGGGATGAGCTAACCCTGGGATTTTCAACCATTGCTACTGCCCAGGCCAAATACCTCTCTGCTTCGGCCTCCTCCTGCAGCAGCAAAAGAGGTGCCGGCCTGTTCAACAAGTGCTCAGTCTCTGCTGCAACCAACAATGTAACTCTTCTCTGGTCTAGTTCTCCCACCAGTGGAGGGAAGTCAGTCCTCTCAGCCAAGGTCCTGTCTTCAGGGGACGACAGGTGGACCCTCCTCAAGGCTAAACCAAGTCAGAAGCCTGCTCCTCTCTGTGCAACTTGGAGCAATGGGTCCTGGTCAAGAGTACCAGAGGTCCTAAATGCTCCCTCCCCCCATTCTCATCTGAACTTCTTTAGCTGAACAATAAATTCCAAGTGCAGGACAATAGGGATGGACTGCCCTCTCAAGTCAGTCACCTGATAGCCGACCGTCCATCTTCTGCCCAGGTTTCCTCTCTCAAGGTAGTTGGTGATGCCCCTCACCGCCACTGACCTCACCTTGAACCAGCTGCCCTCTGCTCCATGCCACCAGGGGTCAACGTGGCCCCTACGACCACAGTGCCGCCTGCTGCTACTCTTTTCAACGTATGCTCAGTCCTCGGGGGGTCTGGGGGGGACTCACAGCTGCTGGTCCACCTGATCACCTGCCTTCTGATGTCACCTTGGCTCAGAGCCTGTCTGCAGTGCTGGATATCAGTACCTGTATGGTCCCAGTGTGTAGTGGTACATAGTGGCCGATGGTAAACAGGTTCCTGCGTGAAGGACATTACACCCACTGCAGCTTATTACTTATGGTCCTCCACACCACACCCCCATTTTGGTGACCTAAAGGGTTGCTGCAGGAATAGAGATTTCCCATTTGTTGACAATTCTGCCTTTTAAAACAGGTCCCAGCTTTTTAATTTTTCTGGCTTCATTAATAATAATAAACACAGAGTTCCTGTTTAGCACTATTAACCAGCTTGTAAATCCCCCTCCTCCTGTCATTCCCATCTATAAGCAAGATCAGTGGTCTGACGTTCACTTTTCCACTGTCTATTTTACAAACCACACCATTCAGCCTTATTGCTTTAGTCTACTACTTTTGTCTGAATTTGCTCCTATCTTTGTGCAGATCCACATAAACACTGTAAGTCATATGCATCCCTCCCCTAGTAAGTCTAATGAATTCCTACAAAATTCCTAAAATCCATCTTTCCTGTCTCTCCGGTCCCAGCTTGCTGGTGGTTTTTTTGTTCACTTTTTTCACTGTGTGTTATGCTTACAGTCACGGTACACTTTATTTTTTACACACTGCATTTGCTGTAGATATTCTTTTTTGTGCAATACTTTTCATTACTACTGTTTGCTATTTTGCTATTTTATTATTATGTATATATTTTTTTTACTGCTCACTATTTTGCTATTTTATCATGTATAGCTTGTTCTTTATAGTCTTATTTCACAATTTTTCACTTATTTCACTGTGTGTAATGCTGCTGCTGCACTGCAGTTTCCCATATAAATAAATAATAAAGTCTATCTATCTATCTATCTATATATATATATATATATATATATATATATATATATATATATATATATATATATATATATATATATATTTTCACCCACTCTCTTCACATCTGGGTCCGTCCCTGACTTTTCTAAAATTGCCAGTGTGGAGCCGTTTCTCAAAAAAAACGTCTCTAGACGCAGTCCATTTGGAGAATGATAGACCTCCAAAATTCCTTTTTTATCCAAAATCCTTAAAAAAAATGTCACTCTCCAACTTGTGAAGTTTGTTTAAGGTCATAAAGTCTTTGACAAATATCAGTCTGGTTTACTGAGAGTAACCAATGATATTCATGTGCATGCAGACAAAGGTTAATACTCCATTCTTGTCCTTTTAGAATTGACCACTGCCTTTGACGACATCGAACATTTTTAAATGATGAAAACTATACCAAAACAAAACATTTTTAAACAATAAAAACATTCACACCATGAATCACGTGACCAATATGACTGACATGATGGCTGTGTGGGTCAGCGACTCACATATGACCTTAGCAACTCCAAAGGTGTGAACGATCCTGCAAGAGGATAAATGCCTGGCATTCCCCACCAGTCAGAACAGAGGAGGCCTCTTAAATGAGAGGTAAACCTTCCTCTAGAACCTCAAGCAAGTCCAGCTGCCTTTTTAAAAGCCCTTACAAAAACAAAGTGGAATGTAAGCGATATAATCACACAACCCAAAGATGACAAGGAGCTTTAGAAATTAATTCTCATTAGTAATTGAGTTTTTACACTCTCACGAGGTGTTTTTGCCTTTTTCAAAATAATCCTAATAATCACATAATGTTAGTGGATGTAAACCAACATTTATTTGCATTTTCTTTTGCCAATTTTCTTGAAATTCAGTCAAAATTTGTGGTACATTTGGATGGAAACCCAGCTAGTATGTCATAATCTAACCAGCAATGCACCAGCGCCCTCCTCTGGACCTACACAGAATCAGTTTTTATATGACTCTGACTCTTTTTTTTTCCATCTTCCATCATTTTCCATTAACCTTTATTTTTCATACCCTCTAGATAAAAACTTGGTTTTAATTAGGGGGTATGAAAAAGCAAACATCTAGATGTGTTTCCTGTCACAGGCAGGATCAGGGGTTACTGAGTGCTCTTCAATTTGATTTTACTTATATGGTTATGTCAACAGGCCAGGAGGTGGTGCTATCTTAATAGCCTGAGCCGTCCTTCTCAATGCAATACTATTTTTAAACTCTTTTGTATTAAATGTACATACATATAGTTGATTTTATTCTGTTTCGAATTTTATTGTCTATTTGTTCTTTGTTGTTTTCAGATTTTTTGGGGTGATGGGGTGTGCAGATTTCAAAATACTGTGACATATTTTTCCACAATGTTCCTGCCATTCAGAAAAATCCACAAACACCACTGTGAACAGGTTTTATTGAGAACGTTGGAAATCATATTTCAGATATGGATATGGAAATCAGATCTCAGAAAAAAGATAATAGTTACAAATGTATTTCCAATGCTACTTCAAGGTAAACACTGTGAAAACTGAAGGACCAACGGACTGAAAATAGAACGTTTGTGCTGAGGATGGCACAAGAAGTGCGTTAAATAACTTACTGTTTTGAAAAGACTGATTACATCATCTCTAAGATGGAAAAGAGCATAGATATTTCCGGGAAAGGTTCTGCATATGTTTCACTTTCTGGTAGGAATGGTGTTGCCCAGTCATCTGGTTGAATGTTGCTGAAAAATCTATTTGAAAAAACTGTACAGAAGAGGGCTGCCAGTCTAGCTCTTCTTTGTTCTTTCTACTGCTACTAATGTGTGTGATATGCACAGAAGACTATCTTGGCCATTTGACAAGCCTAAATTGAAATAAAGTCTTCTGTTATTCATGCACCACACTTCCTCAATGATAAGCTGGCATGTACTGGTGTTTGTCATGGGTATATGTGAGCACTGGTCATCCGGTCACCCATGAACGAACTGCATCATGAGAACTGTTCTGTGAAGAGGTTTTTTGATGCCGTGGGTGTGTGACAGTTTACTCTTGTTTCCATTGTAGGCTGCTACTGTTTGCAGTCTCATGTGTGAAGTCGGGTCGTTTGTTTTCTGATCTTTGTATTTGGTGTGTCTTTTGTGTTGACACTATGTGACTCTGATTGTTTTTTTTTATTATTGTTCTTGTTTTGTACGGACCCCAGGTATGCTAGTGACCACTTTGTAGAAGCTAATGGGGATCTGAATACAGAATAAAGTTAAAGCCATGGTGTCACTGAAATTAAAAGGGTTCACCACTTTGTGAGCATGAGTGTCGGCACTCACTTCCCAAGACATCAGCTCTTGAGTTTTTGGGATATCTTGTGTGTAAAGGTGACATTTCGCTTGAGGATGGCAGAACAAGAAAACTAATGGAGAGTTTCTTCGTACAAGCAGAAATTTGGCGGCTTTAGGGGAATGCTCAGGGGAGTCACCAAATATTCAGAGTTATTGGACCAAAGTGGACAGACAAACCAGCCGACCAATCAACATTACCATGCTGAGTATCAGCAACAACAGACTACAGTTTGGTAGATTTGCAGTGTGCAGGCTTTTTTGCTTCACTTTGGTTCTTCAGGGTGGACTTATTTCTGTGGGAAAAAAGGAATACACAGAAATATATGTTAGTTCAGCTGGATGGTGTTTCAATGTGTTACAGCTTACCCTTTCTATAATACGTTTCACTCTAATCCTTTTCTCAACAAAACTACAAAATTAAAGCTATTTGGTAGTCCTTCTTGATCCTGGTCCATGTTTTCATATCTGAGGATGATAATTCATGAATTATATTATTTTTGATTTATACAGTGTCCCAACTGTTTTTGGAATCAGGGTTGTCAAACAAACAATACATTTTGTGTCTTTAAAATCATGACTGCATTGATTGAGTTTCCTTCAGAAGGCATGCTTTCACATAAATGGGTCAGCAGGCTTTTCCTGCTTAACCCCTGAAGCATACAGAACAGACAGATTTACAGACAGCCTTATCTAATTCACACATGCAATAATACATCTTGAGGAGTTGTCGAACTGCACACTTCACTAACACTGACAGATGCATCGACTGTGCACCATCACGGCATGATGGAGGTGCTTTCAGAAAATACCATCAGCTTGCAGCTTGCTTACCTGTTGCTTTCGGCCTCATCTGTCGAATCAGGAAGCTCTATTCTCCTGGTCTCAGGAAGCAGGAAGCAGAGAGCTCCACTGACCAGAGTAAGGCTGCTGAAAACTATGGTGGGTATGGACCAGTGATACACGGCCAACATGTTGAGCAACGGAGACAGCAGGCCACCAGCTCTGCTTGCGATTGAGCCCAAACCAGAGGCAGTTTGTCTGAAACAGAAACATATAGAGCTCAGCCATGCACAGCTTGTTAAAGTATTTCCACGTGGTCATGAAGTGCCTGAAATACTATTTTTCATGTGTTTATTCCACCAGTTTGACTGCAACAAATGATTAACACTTAAGCAAAGGTGTAAAGAAAAAACTAAGCTGACCCATGTATTGATCATATTTGTCACTTTCCTAAACTAATTGACCAAGTCTACTATTTAAAGGTATAATATGCAACGACTAGACCTACATATTCATTCAGACCTACATTTTCTTTATCATAACATTATCCCAAAAGTTTCCCACAATGTTTAAACCCAAATAAATTTGTAATTCTATTTAAGGTAATGGTGCATTTGTTTGCCTCTCAATGGCCTCATGTCCTCTAGTTGCTGTGACTTCTGGGGAAACACAGGAAACACCAGATGATACTGTATGTCAGACAATGAGGAAGGAAGTTGGCGAAATTAACTAAATGTAACTTGAATAAAGCTTCACTACGTTACCTTCTTTTCATCAGCAACGGTTGTTTTATTACAATCAAGACAACAACTCCCATGATCCCATGCTACTTCACAAAGTCATCAAACTAGCCTTTTGTTATTGTTTTGACTGAGAGGCCCCTAGTGGCAGAAATTGCATGCTGTACATTTTTTTTTAAATAATGAAACAAATATCAGGCAAGCCAGCAGTAACCATGCCGGTGTCCTCAGTGGAGTCACAACCGATCAGAGTTGAGTACTATATTATTATGTTTTGACTTGTAATTGTACTGTTTGACCAGTCACACTTACACCAACAACTAGTTGACCAACATTCAGGCAGGTGTAATCTGAAGAAGACTGCAATGGTGAACTGTATGATTCACTGCCGTGAGTTGGAGTGACTCATCTTACCGAACAGATGTTGGGAACAGCTCCTGAACGTACACATTGCATACGGATCCTGCCCAGTTTGTGAAAAAACGTCCTGCGGTTACTAACACGGTCACAGCAACAGCGTCACCTTCAACAGAACAATACAGAGTCAGATAAATGAAAAAACTACTGTAGAGCAAGACACAGAGTCTATGGCCACACAAACACCCTGTGAGGTTGTTCTTAGGCTGAGGCAAACGGTCCAATATTTCCTGAGATATTTTGCTTAGGACCAAAGTGGTGGACTGACCGACTGACCAAAAGTGCCATCGCTAGAGCCCTGCGACCACAAGTGCAGCTAAAAAATCCTTAAAATACCTATGGTGTGTACTTAGGTACAGTTCAAGGCAATACTATTGTCCGCATGGTAGGATGGTCACAATGACAATGTTAACTATTGACAAAGACACACTTTAACTAAAGATTACCCATTATAAGCTCCACCAATGGTATGAACTGGTGCAAACGTCCCGTCTCCTAAATTGGCACGGTGACCCCCCAAATCCCACTGGGCATTTTTAACACATTCCATAGCAGCAGTCCAGCAGTGCTGATGGAGTTGTCCATCAGTAATGCTGATGGACTACTGCTTGTCCATGTCAAAACAATACAACACTAGATACAGTACAAAGTTCATGTTTGCACTCATTTTTATCTGCTAGCTTAATATGCTCACTCCAGACCTCCAGAGCTCGTAAGAATGTGTTGCTGAGGCAGAGACATGTCTCGAACAGAGTTCATTTTATCCTGATTTGTCTGTCTGAAAAACACCATTTTAGTGTCAGAATGTTCAGAAGATATGTGGCTCGTGAAAAATGGGCCCGATATTTACTTCAATGACTGTGGGGCAAAAAAATTGGTCATAATCTGTGCTCATGTTCGCTTCTCCCATTGAAGTGAATCACCTCAGGACCTGCGCCTCGTCTCCTGAAGGGGCAGTGGCGACACCCACAGATGCAGGAAATGACTCTGAAGTGTGCCGCCTCTTTTCTGAACTGTTTCTGCTATGGAGACCCAAAATGTTCAATGTAATGTAACGACCAAATATGTAAACGACTGGTCTACACGAAAGAGGAATGGCTGGATCAAACTTCATGGCAATCCATCCAGAGATATTTCACAGCAGACCAAGATTTAGCACTGACTAACTCAACAACACATCCACTCCCAGCTGTTAGCCACTAGCTGCTAGTGCATCTAAAAGCAGAAAAAAGTCAGATAAACACTATCTGAATGAGCACACCGAAAGTGCTTTACCTTGAGGAACAGCTAGGATTAATGTGCACAAGAATCCCCCAATCAGAAGTGTCGACATCAGTGAGATCTTTCTCCCCAGTGCTTCTAACAGCCAGATGCAAAGTATATGAGCTGGTAATTCAGTCAGCCCAAACATGAGCTGTGTCAGGAAGATGTCCAAGCCAAAATTTCCCACATTGAATGAAAGGCAGTAGTAGGTAACATTCAATGAGAACCTGAGGATTTCAAAAAAAAAACAAGTATTAGACGCGCAAACTATTACTTCAGCATCTCAATGTATCATTTATAGGCTCAGTAGAGTTTGTGCAGCATAAAATGTAACTTACCATGCCAATATTATGGTTAAGAAATACTTCCTAAGCACAGATGATTGGATTAGAATTATTATGCCTCCCCTTTTCTCAGTTTCTTTCTCAACAATCTGGAATGCACAGGGGGTGAACACAATATCATGGTAACACTTGCTTACGCATGTTAACAGATCATATAATCCAACAGCCTTGGAAAAAGTATTCGTTTTTTGTTCACACCGTGTCAGTGAGGGGGCTCTGTTGTATTATTCAGTCTTCATATACAGTAAGCCATTTTATTATTTTATCCTAAATAACTAAAAAAAATGCAATCCAGTATTCATTCTAGTGTTTCCAAGCCATCTGTGTAAAACAGTCCACTGTAGGTAGCTGAGGTTCCTGCAGGGCTATTGTATTAGATTGCATTACGCTGCACATGTGTTCAATATATTTTAGACATGTTCTTATGTAAGAGTTTTTTCACCATAAATAAATAAAACACATCACGTCTTTGCTATTATCAGTATATGTCATATTCCATTTCCGTCTTGATACAATGAAGCTTTCTTTGTAAAGGATACGTACCTTTTCCAGCAGAGATTCTGGAAGAGTGCGTTTGTTGATAGCTGCCACTTTGGTAATCAGCTGTTTAGCCTCTGCTGTCCTTCCTCTGCCCAACAACCACCTGGCTGACTCTGGAATGAACCTATGAGAAACAAGGACAGTGGCACGTATCAGTAACCTGTAATTTACATTTAAAGCATTACCTGGTAATAAAAAGGGGTAATGCTCACCATATGTAAATAGCAATCACTGCAAAGGGAGCTGCTGTGATGAGTTGAGCCAGTCTCCAGTCTCTGATAAAGTAGATCATGCCAGCAAGGACGCACTGTCCAACTGCACCAAATAGCTGAGTGATACATGCTCCCCATGATCTTTTAGACACCCCGATCCATTCAGTAGCTAAAAACAGGAAATCAGTGACAGTTTACCCTAATGTCTCTACTTCTGCCAGAATTTATGGAGCCCCAAAAGTGCCAGAATGTAGTAAAAGGTTAGGCCTATCAGAGTAGTCAAACAAATACAATAAAACTGAATCTACCAATAAAAAGTACTCTTAGTTAAATAATTCAAACTGAGTGTAAAAATAAACATATAAATAATAATCCTCAATAATATTTTTAACCCCAAAAAACTGGTAACACATTATGGGGTGAATCAACTTTCAACCTGTAACACAACAGCGCAAGATTATCCTTTTGATAACAGCATTTAAGCGTTCCAGCCTGAGAGGAAAATGCCTGCCACACTGTACTGATGACCAATGGCAGTTGTTGCCCTCTTCTTCTGTTGAGCTTTATGGTGATTAGCATCCATAAGTTTCGAATTACCACCATACAGTTCCTGTGTGTGGTGGCTGCTGTTTGCTGCACTGTAAGGCTGAAGGTAGCAGTGGTGTCTGAGCCCTCTCCTGCTGTAGTGGTCTGGTAATATAGATGGTTCATGTTACTTAATGCTGTTTTGCCCTTGTTTTGCTTTTGTTTTGTTGTTTGGTTTCCTGTTTTGCTTTTTGTATTTTGTGCTTAGTTTTGTTCTCACTCTGATTTGCTTTTACATCCTATTGAGTTATTTCTTTGAATATATTAAAACATCTGGGTTGCTGTATTTGTTAATTTTGTTATTAGTATTTTTCTTTTAGTGAAGTGGAGCACCATTTTGTTGGGGAGGCTAGGTACCCCGGGTAAGGTTCCTACACATTGCATGTAAGTAAAGGCACCGGGACATGATTGTTCTTAGGATTGCTGTGAGGTTTGCTGTGTTTCACTGAGGTGAATAGTGGTGGCACCTTTAGGCACCCCTACATAGTAGTCTGCCTCCCCACTGATGGTCTCTGCTCACTCTTTTCTTTAGGTTATGTTGGGCTGAGTTTTTTAGGTATTTTATCACATCTCTGTTTTTTTGATTGTATTTGTTAAGGCGTTTTTTAGACAATATTGCAATAAAAATGTTTATAACCCCTTCCAGTGTTTGTTGATTTAGTTTTATTTTGACTAGTTAATTTTTCCCTCTTCCTTTGCAGTTCCAGCCCTGCCTGTTTATACTGATTTTCAATAAATAATTGATTTATTTAAAACAATACGTTCCTGTCCTGTTTCAGAACGAATCTGTGTGCTTTACTAATCTTCCAACCGTTAATATTCTTGAGGTATTTCCTGGGGTGCAATTCCCCAGGTGGCGTTGTCGGTTCTCCCCCTCATACTACTTGGTGGCCTCTCTCACCTCACCCTGCCACACTAATTTCAAAGGTCTTGAAAAATTTAACGATTCTTATGACTAACTATAATTGATTTGAACAAAGCTTATCAAGCAAACTACCGTATCTACCACTGCTGAAAAAGGTTAAAAAACGACCAACAGAAGTGGACAGCTTTACTCATGTCATTGACTGGAAGGATAAACATCATAAAAATTAACGTCTTGCCAAAATTCCTGTATTTATTTCAATCAATCCTAAAAAAATGTCTTTCCAAAATTGACCGAATTATAAAACATGCTATCTGGCATTACAGCTGTGGGCTTATTAAAGAATTTGAATTAGCTTATAAAGAATCAGATTGTGTTCCACACATTTGAACGCTGGCAGAAAAGCCACAAGCTGGTAATATTCTATTTAAACACAGTCCCTGGTGGAATAATCCTCCAGTCCCAGACGATGTAACTGATGGTATTAGAGGCAATTGGGAAGAAAAGGGAATTAAAGAACTAGTGGATGGATCTGTGATGAAAACACATTTGATGAATACACTTTTCTAAAATATTTAGCTTCCTGGGGAACACTTTTTTCATTTTTGCAGATAAAGGGTTTAAAAAGGTAAAAGCAAACACTGATAAACTGATGTTTGGAATGTAGACCACTCTTAGTTGTGGTATGTGAGGCCATGCAGGGCCTCGTAGGGTCTGATCAGGAAAAGATAAACCAGAGGTGGTAATGTTTGAGGGGCTATTAGGATGTAAATCTCCTATAGAGGGAGATACAGATTGTTGTAAAGAAGAACATTCGTGGGACAATGCCCAGAGCATGACCTGGTCTTTGAGATAAGAAAGATATGGGTGGATTTAGACAAAACGCCATGCTATATATTTTGTTGTCTGTGTGTTCAGGGCAGAGTCTTCTGATCTGACACTGAATCTCTCTCTGATCTGATACTGCTTGTTAATAAAGGTCTCTTCAACTCAACACCACTGCTCAGCAGGACCCAACTGATAAACATCACCAGTATTTCAGAAGCCCAAACTGAAAAGAATATTTGGAACGTAAATCCACAAAAGGCATTAATGTCAAAATTAGACTGTGCCAACAATAGCCAAATGAGGCCCAGCTCTGTTCAGCATGAGCATAAATGGGACAAAATGCTGGATATGAATATACACTGAAAAAATAAATAAACAAGCTTGTGAAATACTACGGAACCTGAGAACGGCCAGGTCCGTATAATTTTTTTTTTACCCTTTTCTCGTGAAAACAAATTAATTATTTCATTATCTCGAGATAACAAAGACCGTTTTCCCGTGATAAAGAATTAAATTGTTTGGTTCTCAGCATAGACTGGTTCTCGATTTCGGGGGTTTCTACACAGACAAATCCCTAACGAAGGCTAGTGCTAATTTAGCACGATGTAGCTTGATAAAGTGTTTATTAGCAGCGATGTGATGAGTGTGTTTACATTATGGTTAGTGCGGCACAGTGCATTACAGTGATGAAAGTAAAATGTGTTTATAATCAGAGGAAGTATGCCCCTTTGTATTTAAAGTTCAGGGTTTCCCCCAGTGCTTTATAGGCCTGGCGGGCCGTCAGGCTTTTCTTGCCCCCCCGCCAGGCTAAGCATCAATTGTTTATGATGAACGATACATTGTGAACAACAACTTGTGTTTAAAATCACAGTAACTAGCAAAGCAAACCTTGCTGTCAGCAGACCTAACGAGCACTGTTCCCACTCACGTTCCCACTGCTCTATGCTGTGTTCACTCATGTCGACCAAGTTTTGTTTTGAGACAGCTGTTTTTTAGACAATTTTAATAGTATTTTGAGTATGCTTGTGCAAACATCTTGCTAAATTAGCAGCTAACAGTAAGACATCCTAACAAACAGCACGTTTACAATGAATAACTCCGGACCGGAGCAACACACAGCCTTCAGCAACGATGACAGAGACCATTACAATGCCGAGGCGATTCCTGGTGGACTGACTGCAGCAGCTTCCAGACGCTGCTGCGCTAATGTTAGCTCTGTGAGCACTCCTCTCTCCTGACTCAACTCTGAGTTGTCCGGAGCCAAACTCGGCTAGAAATCCACCTCGGCTCTGTGTTCCCTTGTCATCAAATTAACTGTCGTCCTGTTGGAGGCTCTGCGTGTAGGCTATACGGAAGCCGAGAACCAAATGATTTAATTTGTTATCACGGGAAAACAGTCTTTGTTATCTCGAGATAACGAAATAATTAATTCTATTCACGAGAAAACGGTAAAAAAAAAATTTATACGGACCTGGCCGTTCTCGGCTTCTGTAAAATACAAATAGAAGATGAATTAAAGGTAATTAATTAAAGGTAAATCGACTAATTTTGCATTCAATTTTAATTATTTAACTAACAAAGTAATTTATTGATGTATTCAGTTACATTTTTGAATTGTCGAATTTGTACTACATTTTGTCAGTTTCGGGCTTCCATAAAAAAATCCCTCAGTTGCAATGTCTAAAAAAGTTCTCAATAAATTATCTATGAGTTTATTCAAATTCAGATGAAGACAACAACTTGTGAGTTTGCAGTATAAACAGTTAAACACATGGCTTAAAATAACTGACCAAAATGAATAAATAAATAAAGTTAACGTGTTCAAATGTACAAAGATAGAATATACTGTACCCAATATAACACCATTCAGTCGATAACCTCCATAGCCAATTCCCACAAGGAACTGGGATGCCAAATATAAATAGAAGTTGGGACATAGTCCAGTTGTTACAGTAAATATGAGCATCACAACAACTGGAATCTGAGCTGCTCGTTTACGACCAAACCTGGAACAGATAAAACTCGTGTGGTTAGCAAAGGTGATAAGATGCAGCACCGAGAACACATATTCTGCACAATTTCAAGCACTTACGATTCAGCAAAAGGTCCAAATAAGAGACAACCAACGAGAATGCCAGCCATCAACACAGCTTGTGCCACTTCCAACAAATTAGTGTGCTCACAAACAAGATCAAACTGCAGGAAAAATTAAATGGTTAAGGAAGAAAACGTATAAATATAATTCATATTTGGATTGCATTAAACAGAGCTATCACTCACATCAGTGACGATGGTGGCTTCATACAGCGTGTTGTAGTACACCCATCCATGCTGGCACCCTGTGGTCTCATTGAGTCCGTGCTCCCTGATGGCACTAATGTCCCAGTCCACAGGGACAAACATCCGACACCTGCTGAAGGTCCCGTCCTCCTCCCGGGGCAGAGTCAGGTTCAGCTGCTCACCCGCGGTCAGGTTAGGATCAGCTCTGAGGATCCAGTCTGTGTTACAGTGTCGCTCTGGATCTGACTGGACAAAAAATAAACTGGCAAAGTGAAAAGGTAGAATGACATTTGGGAAGCAAAGAGCAAAAAGGGTGATCTTCTGAAATAACCCAAACTCTCCGATATTCCGGAGGATCTCTCCAAAGTCAGCCATGTTCAGGAGCGGACTTCTAGTTTTGAGGTGCTGCCAGAGGATGACCTTTAAACAATGGCCATTAATGTTTAAACCCTGGACAGTATATTTCAGGGTGGATGAGACAGCATCTGTATGGAAGTCTTGTGATAATTTAACCAGCTGTCTCTCTTGTACTTTCCTCTGTGGCTCTGTGGTATCTTCAGAACACCTTCTTTGACCAGAAACCCAGAGTTAAAATTACCTCAGCATTTATCGATCTGATTGAACTTTCACCAACTTTTCTTTCTAATGGTCATAATACAGACCTTTTTGACACAACAGTTTATGAATGTTAGTGTGTTTTAACTCTGTGCTATTTCCAGCACAGCTACAAATACAGACATTGTGCAATAACTTTGCTTATTGCTCACAGAGAGTTCTGTTGATCTTTCACTAACTTTTATAATATGCTGACTCATCAAACCTTTTCTTCCAGTGCACAGTGACAGGTAAGCCTACTATATAATACAGCGTGTATCGTAACTGTAGTGACGTGGTTATGGAGAATTATTGTGTGCTGTAAAGGATATACGCTTAGGTCTGCGGAGGACTTAAAAGGAAACTTTAAAGGAAAAATGCTACTTGTTTTCTGACATGACGTGCCCATAAATTGTGCCTTTTCTCTTACACAGAGTTAAAAGCTGAAAAGGTCAAAACTCCAGCCACAACTGTCGTGTAAGAACAACTTTATTGTATTTTGGCTTTTGGCCTTCATCGGGGTAATCATACAACACATTACATAGAACATAACCACAAATGAACTAAACTATTGAACAAACTCTGATCTCAAATGAACTCAAATGCTGTATTTGTGGAATGCCTTGTGTTCAACCAAGCCTACAGTAGGCCATTTTTATCATTTTCTATCAGTAAAAGCTTATGCAGCCCTGAAGCAGAACCGATATGACGTTCATTAAGAGCAAACATTAAAGGCGTTTTGGCACATTTTTATATAATGAATGGAGTCTGGAGAAGATGGTTAGGGTTACGCTGAGTTCACTTAATTATTGCTCAAAAGAAACCTAAATATCAAAATAACTACACTAATGACCCCTGCAGCTTTCTGAGCATTTAATGGATCATGATCAGAATTGCTCATAAGATCAACAATTAAGTCATGAGAAAGTCATGAAAGCCAGCTACACAAAGACCTGTTCACTTGTTTGGACATTTCTCCAACCTTTGTTTTCATGTGAAATGCAACACAGTTGCCTCTAGGTCTTTCAAAATATTCAGATGAAGCAGTGAGGGGTAAATCACTTCTCCGCTCTTCAACTGGAAAAACACACAGTATATTGCATTCTGGTACAAATTCTGGTATAATCGGACAGATGTGTGCTCAGTTTGAAACTCCACAGCATGTAAACCCACGTGTGAATCTGTAACTTCCACAATAAGTGGAAAGTCTAGGCTGGATTGTCTACAGTTAGCCAATCACAAAGCAATTCTGGCTTGTTTTCAGACTGATAAGATGTTGTTAGAGGGCAGCAGGAGGTCACAGATCATACTGACGACTTGCACACATTATGTCCAAGCTTGTTGATATGACTGGAAGAAGGAATTGAACTCTTGAATTTAGTCACTAGTTAAACCAGATTTTACAACCAAATACTTCCTGCATGTTCTGATCGTCTCCACCTTGGCCCTAAACAAAGCTGGTTACAGCACGTTCTGCATGACGGCGAACATTACTGTCACCAGTTTGACTCCAGCCAGCAACGTGTTTCATGTCATAAACCTCTCTCTCTCCCATTTTCCTGTCTGCCTCTTCACCTCTCACTATCCAATCAAGGGAGCAAAAATGTGTGAGACATTCTCCCAATAAAGTCAAAAGTGTATTTCTCTATAAATGTTTTATTTTTCCCACAGATCAATGACAGCAGGAAACACATACACCTGAGTCAGACACAATACATAAGCAAACACACCGCGGGACTAAGCAACACCACAACAACAAGGTACAACCCTGATTCCAAAACGGAGGAAATGTTGTGTGAAACATAAATAAAAGAGATTGTCCTTTCTAACATTTACTCAAATGAAAACAGCACAAAGACAATATATTTAATGTCTGACCTTTGTTTCAGCTTCATTGATTTTTTTAATTATTTGCTTCTTCTAAATTTGATGTCAGCAGTATAGTTTGAAACAAGTTGGGTATGAAAGGAGCCTCCTGGAAAGGCTCAGTCGTTCACAAGCGAGAATGGAGCGAGGTGCAACACTTTGTGAACACATGATTGGATAAAGCAGGATTGTCAAACTTCTCAGTCAAATGTCTGCATCTGATCTTTATCTTGTGACTGGATGAGCACAAAATCGAGGCAGACGAGGTTTAGACAGTTGGTCCACATTTATTTCTGACTCAGACAGATTCTTACAGCTACATCCACACTAGTTGTAGAAATTGTATCGTAGAGAAACATTCTGTTCCTGTGATTTAGGAGCTGAGAGCTATTTCTCTGGTGTGAACTCGGCAGCAACAGCACACACACACACACACACACACACACACACACACACACACACTCTCCCGCAGTTAACATCGCCATGACAATGATGTCAACCCTAGGGAAATGAGCCGCCACATTTATCCAGGGACGGGATCTTTGCGAATGATCTCCAGCTATGCTGTACATTCAACATCATTGACAAATCTCTGATCCTCAAAACAGAAAACATTAGACTTCATAATGTATTGTAGCCTATTCATATTGTAAGGTATGGCAGGGGTCCCCTAATATTGATAAACCGTTTCACTTTCTTACAAAATGAATGTTATTTTTATGAGCCTGTATCAGTGTGAACAGACTCCTAAAAATCCTGGAAAATCCATGATAACCAGCTGCTGAATAATGTTTTCAGTGCTTTGCCAAGGAGGCAGTCAGTGAATGAGTCCTGATCTCGACAAAATCTCCTCTTCAGGATCCCAGGAAGCAGACAAAAAATACTGACTCAATAAAACAGTTTACAACAAAAAATAAACCCAAGTGATGCCTTTTGTGTCTAATAGAGAAGCTTAGTGCTTCTCCATCTGTTTCTGTAGAACAGGTGAACTATGAATTATGGACTTTTTGCCTTGTTGCCAGGAGTTAAGCTATTTCTGAAGCCATTAACATTCTGCTGGCTGTATGGAAAGCTTTGGCGAGCCTGATGTGACCCGCGAGCCACGGGTTGCCGTTCTGTCCAGATGTGGGCTGAGGTCCTGACTTTGAGAAGCCCTGGTATAAAATATCACTACATGATCTCTGGAACATTTTGTAAAACTGTTGTCTTGAAAATGTAGTTAGTTTGTAAATGATTCATTCTGTTTTAAGCTTTCCACAGCGTCCCAACTTTTGTGGAATCTGGGTTGTAAAGGCGTGTAAAAACACAGTTTTCTGACTAGAGTTTGGTGGATTTGCTGCTGTTGTGTTCAGCCATGTCAGAATCACTTCCTGTCTTCGTGGTGTTCATATTACTGTAATGAAAAGAAACAACATTTAGATTACTTAATTCTGACATTTACTTGTTTGACTTTTAGTAAAAGAACATATCTTCATCTTAATCATTGCTAGTTCACGTATGGGGAGTTTTAATAAAACTACTAACTACTAATACACACTACTAAATCTAGAACAACCACAAGGATAAGCAATAAGTGCTGTGATTAGTGCATCAGGAATATTTAGTGGTTGGACTCTGAACATAAATAAATATTTAAGCAGTAACAGTACACTGGTTATTATGTTACTGTTTATTTCCTGGCAGACCCAATGGCTAACTTTGCTCATTTCCGGTTTTAAAAGATTTGATTAGAAAGGTCCGGTTACTTTACAATTTTATTCATTTTTGTGAATGTATCTTCTCATTATATTTATTATCTTTTCCACATTTACAATATTTTTAAATTAATGACCTTAACCGTGTTTTTATTTCTTCCCAGTTTAATGGTGTGTGTATTTGTTAACTGAGGTGACAGGCTGCTGCATACAGTTCCATGCAGGGATAAATAAAGTTGTAAGGATTGAACTGAAATTATCTGAGGATGTATCCATGAAAACGTATTAGGTCAATATGGCACTTTTGATTACAAAAGCAATAATGTCAACTACCATTGCTTCCGGATTTTTCCTAGTTCTGTTGCCATTTCGAGATAATAAAAGCAGCCTTCGCTGACAGAGCTATGGCAGCATTTCAACAAAAGAGATCCGAATATTTCAACACATATTAACGACAAAAAAAACACATTCTTTCATCGCTACATCTCTGTGAAAAGACACGCTGACAAAAAGAAGACAATCACAATGTCTGAATAAAGAGGTGCTGTGATGGACAACACAGTTTTCTTATCTCTTGTTTTGCTTGTCGTCAACAATACCCAGAATTCAATGCAAACGCTGCATTCTGAGATACAACTGCAGTTGTGTTCACAGCTACTTTTTAGCAAGGACAATAAGGGAGATGATGAGCAAGATGCTAAGAATCTGTGAACTCGCTATAGGGGCTACTAGCTTGCTCAGGGCAAAAAACTGACATTTTAATTAGTGAGCCTTAAAGGAGCATGCTAGTTAATTTTGTTAGCTTTGAAAAGCGCAGGCTAGCTCTTTCTCTGTTTCCAGGCTGTATGCTAAGCTAAACATCTCCCGGTGTAAAACAGTATTTAACAGACTGACAGACGGTCAATCTTCATATCTAATTCTCAGCAAGAAAGTGACTATTTCCAAGTTGGTGAACCTTTTGAGTTTTTTGAATTGTGTAAGCTTGAGAGTTAGAAATCATCAACTTTCATCCAATCAGGTTTTCACATTTGAACCACCTGGGGCTTAAGTCAGTCCACAGACGACCAGTGTGACACTCATCAAATACAGAGATAATGAAAGACATAGGATAGATAGATGCCCCTGGTTGGCCTGTAAGTGACCTCTGATAAAAGCCAATATTTTCACAATTCCTCAGTAAATCATTGAGCTTGCTTACCTGTTGGCCTCGGCCTCGGCTGTTGAATCTGGGAGCTCCTTTCTGCTGGTCTCAGGAAGGAGGAAGACAAGAGCTCCGCTGATCAATACTAAGATGCTGAAGACTATGATGGGTATGGACCAGTGGTGTATGGCCAACATATTTAGTAATGGAGACAGCAAGCCTGCAACTCTAAAGGCTATGGAGCCCAAGCCAACAGCTGTTTGCCTGAAAGAGTAAAGTTCAGTTTCAAATATACGCAGTATATATGTAGAATATCTGGAATTCTATATTGTGTATACTTTTATTTTGTGTACCTAACAGAGGTAGGAAACAGCTCCTGAATGTAGACCATACATACTGACCCAGCCCAGTTCAAGAAGAATTTTCCAGTGGTTACAAGGGCTGTGATAGCAACAGCGCTGTCTGCAAATAAAATTACAATTTCTTTAAGTGTCAAAAGACCGGTGGTCATGTGGATTTATCGTTGTGTGCTGAATGTGAAGAACAGGAAATTTACCTTGAGGGAAAGCCAGGGTTAAGAGGCAAACAACACCCCCTGTCAGTAGGGTCGATATCAAGGATTTTTTTCTGCCAACCAACTCCAGAAACCAGATGCAGAGCAGATGTGCTGGTATCTCACTGACCCCAAACAGGAACTGAACCAGGAAGATGTTCAGACCATACTTACCCACGTTCAGAATAAGGCAGAAGTAGCCTAGATTTATTGAAAACCTTGAAACCACAAAGACACATACGTGAGACAAAAATGCAATTCAATCAAATTAAAAAATACATTGTCAATGTGCTTAATTTACCAGGCAAAAGATACAAGGACGAAACGTTTCATCAGGACTCTTGAGGTAAAAATTGCTTTGATTCCTCCACTTTGGACTTCCTGATCCCCAGTTACCTGGAGGGCAAATGTATTATCATAATACAGAGGACAAAGAATATGGCTGCTGGTGGTTCTATGAGCAGCAAATACATTTAATCTGAAGGGTTACGATCCACAAAACAGGCAACTGTTATCAGCTAATAACTCTTTAAATTGATATTTAATGGTTTGGCCTTATGTAAGAGCCTCATGTAAGCCTTGACTGGAACCATCATCATCATCATCATCATCATCATGTTCCAAATGTGCTCATTTCAGTTGACATTAAACAGGATGTTATTTACCACTATCAAGGATATTAATCAATGACTTTTTCATACAATTGAACGGTGAATGTTAAGGTCAGTTAAGGTGAGGTATGCATCCTTACTACTGTCACTGTGTGTAGCAGAAGCTGGACGTTTGTGCTGTGAAGACATTTATGGTCCCCAGAGGATAAACAGGAATAAGTTTGATCCAGTGACCTTTAATCTAATCCTGCCAGTCAAATTTTTTATCGGTCCAAAAAAAAAAAAAAAAAAACCTTCAAAACTAATTTCCCATCAGCCTCAGCTGTGCCTCAGACCTGCCTCACATAGCCACTACCACGGCCGTACACTGTCTTGTTTTCCAAGGGATCATTGAAGTCTCATTTCATCTAATGTGATCAAAATTGAATCTGACTTACCTCCTCTAGCAGATTCTCTGGGATATTCTTTTTATTGATGGCAGCAACTTGATGTATTAATTTAATCGCTTCTTTGGTTCTTCCCTGTCCAAGCAACCACCGTGCAGATTCAGGGATCCACCTGACAAGGTTAATCACAACCCAAGTGTCACTCAAAAACTGTTATTAATTTGTCAGAGTCTGATTTTGTATTACCTCAATGTGTGATGTAACACTATGAAACAAAGATACACACGTTTAAACTGGATTTGGCCAGGTAGGTTAGCACCAGGAAGTGTGTTAGCGTCCAAATACAGCACTGTGAATGGAAGAATGAATAGACAGCACATACCATATGTACAAGAATATAAAGGCCTGTGTTCCTGCTATGGCATACTGTGCTATTCTCCAGTCACGGATAGCATAGACCAGACCAGCCATGGCACACTGTCCAAGAGCTGCAAACACTTGGCTCAAACAGGAGGTTAAGGACCTTTTGGTGACCCCAATCCACTCGGTCGCTACAAACAGAATTTAAACAGCAAAATCACTGCAGAGTGAGAACACACAGGACAATCCTAAGCTTGTGATATTGAGCATAAAACAATCAAAGAAATATTGGTTAGATACATAGAAGTCATACCTAAAACAATGGAGTTAATTCTGTATCCTCCGAAGGCAGCTCCAATTATGATCTGCGTCACCATGTAAATATAGATGTTTGGAGACGCACCAGCAGCTATGACAAATACTAGCAAGAGGACAACTGGTAGCTGGGTGGGTCTCCTTCGGCCAAACCTGAAGTTTAAAGAGTGGGTGACCATCAACTGAATTGTCTCAAGCACATGACCTAATATATCTTTTTCAAGTCACTTACGTTTCAGCCATGGGTCCAAAGATGAGTGAACCAGCTAATGAACCAGTCAGGAAGACTGTTTGCACAAGTTCCACAATGTTCGATTTGTCACAGACAAGATCAAACTGAAAAACAGCACTGTCACAATTAGAGAGCAGTCAGCGCAGGTGACCCCAAAGAAGAAACGCACATCACACATCATACTTGGCTTACATCAGTGACGATGGTGGCTTCATACAGCATGTTGTAGTACACCCATCCATGCTGGCACCCTGTGGTCTCATTGAGTCCATGCTCCCTGATGGCACCAATGTCCCAGTCCACAGGGACAAACATCTGACACCTGCTGAAGGTCCCGTCCTCCTCCCGGGGCAGAGTCAGGTTCAGCTGCTCACCTGCGGTCAGGTTAGGATCAGCTCTGAGGATCCAGTCTGTGTTACAGTGTCGCTCTGGATCTGACTCGATAAAAAGAACACTACTGAAGAAAATGGGCAGTACGAAATTTGGGAAGGCTAACCCAAAAATTATAAGCTTCTGGAAGAGACCAAAGTCTCCGATAGTTCTCAGAATCTCTCCAAACTCCACCATCTTCACACAGCAAATAACGTGTAATACTAACAGAGATAGACTGCCTTATGAAGGCTCAAGTGATGGTCAAAATAAATGTTTAACCATCTGACTTCAGTCAGTAAATGACTAAGTGGTGAGCACCGTTCAGGGCTAAATGCAAACCTTCTAATGGTTGACCAAAATGGTTGAGCAGAACACAACCAAAACAGGACTTTACAACATCACATTTCCATTAAACATTGTTCACACTCATTGAATTCCATCATGTGACTTTAATCAGCTACGAAAAATCACCTGCATGTGTTTATCTAATATTCTATATATGTCAAGGAATCTTTGTATGTTATCAACAAAGACAAATATTCCACTTCAAATTATGCATTTGTTGATGTGCATGTTATAATTAATCATATTTCAAAAATATATGTAATGATTTGTAAAAAACAAAGTTAAAAAAAAACTGTACTTGCCAATCAAATGATCAAATTAATACTAATCATTCAGTGACCCCATAAAGAGGCAGAATCAATGGCTTCCTGATGAGTAAACAATAAAAGGGAAAGAAATTTAGAAATCTAAATGACATTAAGCTCAAAGTCTTTGATGAGCAATCATTTATCACCAAAATCACACTCACTCTCACTTGCACACATGCACGCCCACACACCCACAGGGAGAGAGAAGTGTAACCTGTGTCATCCGTCTTATTAAAATGACATTTCATCCATTAACCTTGGACAGGTGTCAGTGAGGAAAAAATGCATATCATGACATCAAAGCACAGAGTGTGTGATTACAAGCCCCATGTAATTCCAAAAATACGCATGTTAACAGATCAATAAGGTGCCAATTGAACAAATATTTGTGCATGATTAGTGATGCTCTGACAAAGGCCAACAGTGGGAAACACTACATAACAAATTAGACTGTCTACTGAACATGATGAGTCTCAATCTGTTTGCCTTAATCAATATTTACAAGTGAATGTTCCTTTTATCTGACATGTACACTGAAACAGTCGATGCATCTACATCATTACATACAAACCTCATCATGTTTGTGTGACAGTGCATGGAGTTGCCATCATACATACATTTACAACATCTTTACATACACCTTTTACATCAGTACCTGAGCTAGGAGCTAGTTCACAGCCCTTTGCACGCGGTACAAAACAACCATACAGCTACACTGGGAGTGATGACAGTGATTCGTTGGTGAGTGTTTAAAAAGCAAACAGACTACAGTACTGTCAAAACAACTTGCCTGGTGACAAAAAAAAAAAAAAAAAAACTATACTAATGACTGGCCTCTGGAAAAGTTTAAAGGGTTACTTCACTCGACACCACCACCTCCCGTGGTATACAGACAGTTTCGGTTTTATTTGCTGCGGATTTGAGAGATCAGTCTTAAGCTTCCTGCTGCCTCTCAATACAATGGAGGTAAATGGAATTTTTTTGTGAGTCTAGCTTGCAGCTCTCTGAGCATTACTGAATGTCAGTATCTTAAGGTGTTCAGACAATGGCAACATGCTGATGTTTACCATCCTTAGCATGCTCACACTTTCTACAAGCAATGTATTCCAATAATTGAAATTCTGACCTCGTGGTAGCACTCAATGAAAAGGAGGAGGAGGGATCATCCTTTAGGAACCATGAAAATGTGTCACAACTTTCATGGCAATCCATGCAATGGCTTTTGAGTCATTTCAGTCTGGATCAACGTGGTGGACTGACCTTTCACCTTCAGTGTACAAGAGTGGAGGCAGAAATCTCGGAGACAAACATCTTAAACCTCAGCAAATAAGACCAAAACTATCTGCATGGCTAAATCCCACCAGAGGTAACTGACACAATCTGGTTTTTCTTTTGTTTTTTTTTCCTATTTCTTGCCCTTTAGATGAAGTTGCCCTTTAAACTTTATTTCAATTAGGTAGAATATTTTCAGTTTTTGAGGGTGCGTACCTCTCCATAGAAGCTCATCAGCAGTCAGCCTGCAACATGAGCAGCCAGGCTCGACACTCATTGCCAGCATTCAGGATTCTTCCCAGCTGTTAGATCAATAATGGTAAACAGGCTAAATTACCTCTTACAAGGCTACAGTGAAAACAGCAATTATTACCCATGTCTGCCTGTGGGCGTGTCAAGTTTTCACGCCGCTGACTGCTTGTGTAAATGAAAGTAAATTCTCGCTGCAGGTTCCTAAAGCTGCCTGTCTGGCTGGTTGACTTCATGAACTCCTAGAGAGGTACAAGCATGAAAAGTGGTTCAATTCAACCCAAGAGAAATACTCTCAGCAACCAGTGGTCACATATGGTGAAAAGAAAATACCTATTGCATAGTACAAGAACATTAGGCAGGTCTCAATCTGTGAAAATAATCCTGTCTTCGAATACCTCGGGAGAACGCCATCTGACAAAGTGTTGTAACTGCAGTTCAGGGAGAGAGGAGAGCAGTTACAGTTGATCTGTGGATAACTGAATTATTTCAGCAGTGTAGTCAGAGCCTGAACTCTTAGGTTCTGTTTTGACAAAACCACCACACCACACCCGTTGCCTTGCCTCATACAGGAATCTGGTCATGTTGTTGGAATTTGAGTAAAAATCCATCTGAATTTACAGAATTACAAAACTAAAACTATGCTACAGTCAGCGTTTTTGGAACTTATCTGTATCAGTGTTATCAAGATTTTCTTAAATTTCTTGGACAGGCGTACACAGAATACACCTAATAATCATGGATAACCTCAATTTTTCACCAAATACACTGGTAAAATCTATTCTTTGACTAACTAAGGCTGAATTTACACTTTTCAATTTCAGTGTAGGATAAAGTGCCATATAACGGTGGCACGACACTCTTGAGTTTTGTGGCACAGTTGATTAAAAGAAGAAAAACAAACAAACAAAAAAAAAAGGCAATCACTTCCAGTACTGGCAGGAGATGGTTTAGATTGTGCTTATGTATGAAAAGGAAGAAAAAAAAAAAAAAAAAGGAATTAGGAGTTGATATATTTGATTGCATCTCTTCTCCCATTTACTGTATAAGCGCACTGTAAACGTTTCAAGTGTGATTCCTGTGATGAACTGAGCCGCTTCTCAACGTGGTCCTCATGCATCCTGCAGTAGTGTCACACTCCTGCCAGCTTCATGTCTCCTGCTCCACCTCTTCCTCCTCCTGCTCCTCCCCCTCCTCCTTTCTTTGGCAGTAGTGGTTTCTTGGAATTGACTACAAATGCAGCTGTGCAATACCATTCGTTTCTGTCCTTTGTTGCTGGCTCTACTTGACTTCACTGATGCTGAGCTGCGCAAATCCAATGAGTTTAACATCATCAGGAATTTCAGACTCCTCCACACCAGATGCCTGGAAGAGAGAGAAAAACATCAGAAACTGTACTATTTTTATTCCTATGATAAAAATAACAGATGTTATGAAAACCTGTTAACATTTATTTATATATTATACACCAGTTGAAGAAATCCATTCTGTGTACTCACCAATTTAAATGTCACATTTTTGTTACTTTGAGGATCATCAACAATCTTCTGTAAATTGGCAGCAACTAAACAGAAGACAAAAGGAAGTGAGAGGACCAAGTCAGACGACCAGCTAATTTGAGAACAGATGACAAGACTTTTTCAACATGATCAGTGGCGAAACAGGAAATAACACAATCGACTCATAAATCAGCTGCGTTCAGATCACAACATACCCGTGCTTTAGCACGTTTACTACATGTCACATGCACTTAACATCTTTTTCCAACATGTTTTAGATTTTTTTGCCTTGTTTTTAATAATTTCAGTATAGCATTAATAATTAACTTGGAGAGATAAATGTCAGTCATCAAACACGACTGTCTAAAGAATACTACTACATGGGCTCTGAAACACTCTGTAAAACCGCTGTCAGTACAGTCTGTTTGCAGAAAACTAAACTCAATCAGGTGGCAAAAACAATAATGTAAAGCCTTATTTTCCACTATGATTGATTCACTGTCTCAAGCAAACTGATGTAATCAGGTTATCGGTGCAACGCTGATCATATCCCATGATACTGTGCTATATCTTTAACTTACCAATGACTAAGTCCCTCCCATCAACCAGACCTGCTGAGACCAACTCCTGAGAAACTCCATCAGCAGAATCTGAGCACAGACATGGAGAGGAAAAACCCAAAGAGTTAGCGCCGAATCCAGAGTCTCTTAGAACATGATAAAGAGAAAAAACTAGCTGATGCGTCCTAACCTCTGCCGGACATGAACTCAAATCGAATGTCATTCAGTTCCTTCTTGGGATTTCTCAGTCTCAGGACAAGGCTGATGGGAACACTGACATTGACTGCAGCTGGATCCTGAAACCACACAACAGTGAGCAGTGAACGAACAAAGGAAGGTATATAGAGGTTTCAGGTTTCAGGCTTTTTCAAAAGGAGGCCAGAGGTATTGGTTCATTATGGTTATCAAAGGCCCTGTTGTTAAACTATGAATATTAAAAACACACTTGGTTAATCTAAAAAGCACCCCCTTACTTCTTTTCCTGTTCTTACCTGAGCAGTGGGTGCGTGTGTAGGGCTCACTGTCTGAGTGGGAGCCTGTGGTGGAGCATCCTCTGCTGTCTGGCCCACATCAGGTGCTGCTCCAGGTGGCCGCAGGTGTCCCGTGGTGCCATCTGCTGCTGGGAAAAGCTAGCAGACACGAATGTGGAAATAAATCAGCAAGTGTTTTGAGTTTTACATGCATGGAAAAAAAAAAAGAGGACACACATAAGATAGTCATGCAGATCGCTCTGTCGAGGCATTACAATAAATCAAGATGCTCAGGTCATGTCCACTACAAACACACTCACCTCCATATTCTGGGACCCGTCCTTCACTCTGGGTGACTGCAGAATGGACATGACAGATTGTCAGGATTAAAAACATGCAATTTTTCTTTTATCCCCCCAATGTATGGACTGATGGAGCATTGTAGGATTGAAGGAAATTGACACAAGGTGACTTTAAACAAAGGTAACAGACAGTAAAATCCCACACCAAGACATGAATTTAGTGTGAACACACATTGGAGAGAATAATTATAAAAGGAGATCTGAGCAGGTGCCTGCTGGGAACAAATCTTTCTCAAACTGAGGCCACACCACATTCCTACGCAGGTGGAGTTACTGTAAATATGCAATCAACTTGCATGGTGAAACAACTATTTTCTATAATAATTGGTCCCACTATGTCTACACTCAAATTCTCTCAATTCTTATTTGACACTACGGTATTTTCTTTTTTTTCTTTTTTTTTTTACAGTTGAAATATTTGTTAATATTTGCATGAGTCCAACAGCAGCAACTCAGAGCTTATAATAGAACAAGAACAAGCTTTTTCTGAGCAGATCATTCTCAAGATCAAGATACACTTTTGGAGTCTGGTGGATCTTAGTTGATTTGTCTGAGTAACCTAAACTTGAACTACATTTACACTGAAGCAGAAAGCCTTCACTTTGAAATGTTCAGACTAACAGTCTAACATCGCCATCTGCTGGCTACAAGGGTGCAGTGTGCAGTGAGAAACACAGTGTAGCGGCCTTATAAAGTAAACTGGATTGACGGTTTGAAGGCGCAGGCATGCAGAGCCTCACCCGCAGAGCTGCCACAGCAGCTTTGCCCTCCTCACTCTCCTCGTCCAGCTCGTCGTCGCTCCACTCCCAGCCGCCGTCCTCCGTCTTGTGGAGACGGCCACTCGACCCGGGCACGCGACGCACCTACACAATGCATTTTTTTTTTTATTTTAAATTTCATAACTTCTTTCTGGTAAATCCTTTTCAGAGTTGCACGAGGCGTACCCCAGCATGCAGTAGGCAACAGTGTTAAGCAACAAAGCACATTAGTGATCAAACCTTTTTGGATCGCTCCGTTATTGTTGGACCTTTATACAGCAGCTTCTCCTGCAAATACTCGTTGTTCTGTAACAGAAAGACAAACATTTCTTCCAAGATCTTAGAAAGACAAAATATTTTCAGTTTGCTTTTATAATAGTGATGTAAGGCTCACTTTGGCTTTCGTGAAGAATTTATGCTTCAGCAACTCAGCTGCAGTTGGCCTAAATAGGAAAAGAGACGAATGACTCTTCATTATATTCACTACACAAGTGGGGAATCTAATGGAAAGTAAAACAAGCACCGCTTTAATCTGGCTTTAAGAAAAAGCGGGCTGGGGGATTAACTGACCTTTTTTCTGGATCTTTCTGTAAACACAGGGAGAGCATCTTCCTGAAGGACTTGCCATACTTCTTCACCATTTCCTTGTCTGTGATGCCCGTCTCCAGACAGGGAGGGTCATTCTGCAAAGTCAGCATCAGCACCTGCAGATATGCAACGATCAAATTAAGTCAAACAACTGAGATAAAACCAACTTCAAACCAACCAGCAAATTTAAATCTGAGGGAATCTTTCTCAAAGCTACTCTGTGCAGACTGGCCGGACTGAAACAAATTGACTCCTTTTTCATACTCATCAGCATTTCCATAATATGCAACAAGCTACAGAACTCCTTAAAATTGTCTTCACTTGTTTTGTCAGAGCTGTTTAAAGTTGTCTTCATCCAGAAATAAAGAAAACAACATCTGAGTTAATCAAACAGACAGCTGTAGCTTCCAAAACTGAATGTGCCATGGACCAAAAGACACAGTAGATGCCTTACCAATATGGAGCAAAGTACCAGTGAGCACACACACATTTACCTTCATCGGTGGGTATTTGTGATATGGTGCAGCTCCAGTGGCCAGCTCAATGGCTGTTATGCCAAAGCTCCAGATGTCAGCTTTGAAGTCATAGCCACGGACCTGCAGATTAAAAACAGAACCGACTGAACAAAGTGCTCACATCTACCTTTCATCGCTGAGTTATGAGGCTTTATTGAGAGAAAGCAACTACAAAACAAGCCTCCCACCTGCTCCATGACCTCAGGGGCCATCCAGCACGGTGTCCCCACAAATGTCTTCCGAACTTTGTTCCTGGTCATGTCTCCTCCTGCTGCTAGAAAGGCACTCACACCAAAGTCTGGAGAGTGTGTGTGATTTGGAATGTTTGACAAAAATTAGAGAAAAAGCTACAAGTAAGCATCTTACTAAATCACTTAAATACTTTTTTAGACAAATTTCATTTAAACAAAGTAAACATCTTGAAATTGTCTACAGAGGGACGAAAAACTAAATGCAAAAAGTTGCTGAAAAAATCTGTGAACCCACAGCAGATGCAGAGAAAACAGAAATACTGTACCAGCAATTTGCACGGATCCATCTTCCCCAAGAAGAATGTTGCCAGCTTTCAGATCCCTGTGCATGAAGAGGATGAGGATTAAAACATGATAAACTATTAAGATGTCTCAAGTCAGTGACTGCACCAACAGAGGAGTGGTTAGGCTGCACATACTGACTGCAAATGAACAAACACTGCACAAACAAGTTAAAGTTGCACCTTTGATGTGCCTAATTTTAATCTATTTTTTTCTGTTTGCATAGTCTGAGAGCAAACTATGCTCAAAGAACAGGATTAACCTGGCCTCAATTGCCTCCCTCCCCCTCCTTTTCCTTATTAGGTGTAAGTGAGTTAGCCACAACGTCCAAGCTCAATCAGCAGCTGCTCTCTCAGTCGGTGAAAATACTGTCCACTCATGCTCTAACTGGAACATCAGGTACTTTTTAAAAATCAGCAAATCACTATTCTGCTGGACCTTTCCAATGACAAAAATCATAAGAGTGTTGTAGAACATCACAAAATAAGCCACATAAACATAAAATCATAACCATGTAACTAAAGAATACTCTTCGTTAGGGACATGAGCCTGCTTATTTAAAACAATTACACTCGACATACAAGAAGGCACAGAGGATATAAAGAGGCCTCTCTTCTCATTGGTGGTTCAGTGTTCCTGCAAGGAACTTTTATGTAAAACAAACCTCCTCAATTATGCATTTTCACTGTATTAAATATTGAAGGAGTGAGGTCTGGTACACACCACACGCTCATATGCAGAGATGAAAGGCTCAGTGCCAGAGTGAGCTGAGGCAGGCGTGTACAATGGGACATACAACTGCACTAACGCAGTGTACAGCGATGACAAGGCGTTGCCCTGCAGCCTGGTGACACATCACTAGAACTCACCGATGAATCTGCCCATTTTTGTGAAGGTACTCCAGACCCTCAAGGACTTCTTTGAGGATGGTGGCGATGCTGGCCTCATCCAACACTCCAGTCCTGTGCTCCCCACGAGAGATGATATGCTTGATGATGTCCAACACTGAGCCTGCAAGAGAGGCAGAGGCTTGTCACAAGACATGCTTACAGTAAATGGAGGATACGGCAAGTAATGAAAGGCACACTGAGTGGCAAACATCCTGTAGTGGTTTGTACTATAAACCATACTCACAGCTACATTATGTCCCCCTTCCAAACTCAGCAAAACAAAGCCTTGCATAACCCAGCGTAACATACCAACAGGAAGAGTGCACCAGACGTTACCTTGTATATACTAAAGTAATGCTTTCATGTTGATGTCTGCTGTTTGTCTATGAATGGATTGCGAGTTGTTAGCAAATTCAAAGCGACTTAAAAAGAATCCCGCCCTCACAATTTGCAAAAATATGTCAAAAAAACAGATGCTCAGAAATGTCTCAAAAATTCAGAAATAATATCTTATAATAATAACAGCAGTAAGAAATAGGCTTCTTGTGGTGAAAAAGTTTTCACATGACTACAAACTGAACACAACATCATGTGACCAATTGATGAATGGCTTCACTTAAGCTATACTCAGTAGGTACTATAAGAAACTTGACTTCACTCACTTTTTACCCAGAAACACAAATTTCACAAGAATTTATGATCTACATTTTTCAGCAACAATCATCCAATGTATTTACATTCAGTAATAGCCACTTTGTACAGTAGTTTTCATTATTTTTGGCCACCATTCCCACCATGCCACTGGTGGTCACATTGCCTACTTATGCACAAGGGATTCACAGGAAATTATGCACTCATGTAGCATTACTATTTCTAAATTTATCCTATTGAGTGTCAACTGTTCACTGTTTGTTTGGCTGCACTGTAAACACATAAACCAGTTGGTCCTGTGTTGTGACAAAGTAGCTGCCCAACGAGGGCTGTAGTATTAAATAATAAACATGAAAATATCTCTGTGTTACATCAAGTTGTTTACATGTGGCCTGTTATCTCTGGAAGTACAAAAAAAACAGATCATCAAACAAAAACTCCCAGAATGGCCAGGTGTAAAGTCAATGACAGCAGCGACAACACGACCTACAACTGGGACAGAATGTCAGCTGGCTCCTTGGCAACTTAATCCAAACATTCAGGCAAAGTTCAAAGCAAGGCTTATTTGAGATTTAAACAATCAAGGCAGTCAAGTCAAAGTCAAGGTGAAGATACGAGTTAGCAAAGTCAATTCAAAAGCAAAGTTTCTTTTTTACAGCACTTACCACCACTTAGCAGCTTCATCACCAGCCACAGTTCATCCTTCACCACAAAAGAGGTATAATAAGACACAATGTTTGGGTGGTGGCACTGGCTCATAGCCTGGATCTCTTTCTACAAAGAGAAGGAAATATGGGATACAAAGTTACACAATAAGCAGATATAGTGCAGGAAAAATAAAGCACTCACTAAACATTCATAATACACTTTCAGTGACAAACTGAAGCTCTGCCACACTGCATCTTTTTAAGGAATAGGTAGGTGGAAGTCCTAGGAGAGAAAGCAGCACAATGAAATACTCAGATTTGATGATATTTGACACTTAAAAGCAATAATAGTGCCAGGAAGAGGAACAAATGACTGCTGCAGAGTATGGCCAGATTGACAACCACACTCTCACACTCACACCAGTGACAGCCGTGGCCAGATTCACAAAAATCTGCACAAAAACAACATTAAAAAAAAGTCACGTTTGTAACTATATGGTAGGGTTAGCCAATAAGGCAACATATATACCACGAGATGATAGAGGTATGACAACCAGTAGAGATTTTGCTGTACCTATTCTACAAAATAAGTCATCTCTTTAAAATTTGTGGTTATAATAGAGCAGCGTGGGAAAAAATGATCAAGCTTTATAGCAGTGTTAGGTTTAGAGGATGTTTGCATCAATGTGATTAATTGGCTTGATTTGTCAGGTATTTGATTTACTGGATTGGACAAAAGAGACATTTCGCTCTGGTTATTTTATCCACAAAGTTTCCTCAATCAAAGCAGAGGGAAAATAAAAACATTTCTCCAATTGGTCAATATTATTTTTGAACAAACTACAACTAATTACAGACTCCACTGGATAAAACATCTGTCCAACAGATGATTATGAAAACTAACTTCAGCCTTGTGTCTGATCTACTGTTGGTGGGTTTTTTTTCTACTATTGAACATGATTGGGACTGATTGGGCCCAAGCTGGGAAACAGAGATGGGAGAGATATTTATTTTTCCAGATGTTGCAACATGCTGTTCAGATTAATTACTGCAAAGCAAACACACAATGTGATCAATTAATCAATCACCTGCTGAGGTGAAAACCTCATCTAATTTTCAATGTAGTATCTAGATAACAGTTTAGGCAATTCCTTCACTCATTAAATATGCAGCCTTTGTGTAGTTTGTTGCCCAAAGCTTAATAAGCCTAATAATAAAATTTTAGAAAAATGGAACCATTTCTTCTAATGTTAGTGGAAACACACACTGCTACTGTAATATAAATTCACATATACCCTGGCTGGATTTTATGACTATGGCACACCCCTACTGTGTTGACCAAAGTTTGGCTTGTCAACCGATTGCATGGATGAATCACACAATAGTGATACTAATTTGTATAAAATTTCATGGTTTAAAGGTTCTATATATGACATTTTTAAGTGACCAGATGACGCACTAGGGCACCAGCATTTCAAATTGGTAAGGAAGCTATTTCTCTGATCTGCCAAGTGACCTAAATCCATGTAATGTAAATTATTAGCTCGCTAGCTATCCTGCTAATGCTAATCAAACTTAAGCTACTTCTAGTATATTTTGTTTGGTGATTTGGGTAGCTAAAGGTTGATGGTTTTAAGTGTATGGGACACCATCAACAAAAGGTGATCACTTCAGGATATTGCTATGCAGGAGGCCACTCTCTTAGTTTCTTTATAAACACAGGGAAGGCCAACAGTTTCACAGGAAGGGACTAACATGCACACGCAGCTGGACGAGCTACCAAAACAAAGACCAGAGAAGCTGGGGTTTAGTTCACACTCAGAGGGAGTGTGGCTTCATTCTCTGATCAAGATGCCATTGCTTCATTGTATTTTTACACTGCAAATAACTGATTGCTGCTATTTTAATCTTAGAAATACATTTTAATCTTAGAAAATGTATAGAACCTTTAACTTTCTGTCACACATGCATCTGCATCCTATTCACAGGCTTTCTGAAACTGATAAAATGACTTTGTGTAAATAATAACATGTTAAATACTACATATCATAAGCATATATTATGCACTGTTTCGAGAAGAAGCCATTGTTTACTGGTATTGTGACAGGAGATCCAGCTGATCACTAGGTGGTAATGAGTCAGAAACTGCCTTTACTCTCCGAGTGCCTACAGTTGTATCACATGTGGACATCAACATTCAAGAGTGAACTAAAGTGAAGAAAATACTATTTCACTGCTCATCAGGACAAACTGATGCACAGGAACACATTATTAATTGATATTTAATTTGTCTTTATTATTTGTCTTTTGTCTTTATGATGTTGTCTTACTGATTTCCACTAGTACTCTAGTACTCAGTGGTTGTTGAGGTATCAAGCTTTTGATCTGTCCTTGACTGATCTGACCCCACCAACCCACACCACTCCCACCAAGCATACGCACACACACATATGAAGAACATCTGGACTGCACATTGCTACAGTTACTTACCAGGAGCTCATCCATGCTAGTTTGACATTTTTCCAGGTTGATGCGTTTGATGGCCACCTTCTCCTTTCTGGGTTTGCAGTATGCTGCCTGTACAACTGCAGTGGCTCCACTCCCTGAGGAGAAAAACATTACGTTTGAAACCATTACCCTGGAGGAGCAAAGGAGCTTTTGACTTTTGGAGACAACCGTCAAAATATGACAGCTCAACTCAATCTTGAGTGCATGTGAGATGATGCTAAATTTGAATAGGAACTAATTTCTAAGAGTGGCGAGTTAGGTCATTTACAGCATTACAAAATACTTAAATATGATGCATCAATGCAAATTTAACATTAGATACCATTTCAGATACCTACTAGATACCAATTTGTTTAAAGTTATCAGTCACGTTATCGTTACCTTGTCTGAAGAATGTCTCACTCTAATCCGTATCATACCTTCAGCAAAAGAGCACCACCCTCTCCAACAACTGACGAATCTTCACGCACTATAGGCTAAGTTGCGCTAGCTAGCCGTTTAGCTTTATGCTGAAATGCTAAGGAGCCATTTCACTTCAGCACGCCAAATAGTAGAAGCCATTAATTAATTTGGCCTGGCCTGAGGCAAACTCTGCAGAGCTGTTTAACCTTCCTGCCATGTAGCTACGGGTTGTAACCGGCCTTCTGTTAGCTACAGACATGCAGTGCTACTTGGCTAGTGGCAGTTGGCAGCCGACACCGCCGTAGAGGCAGGGGAGGCTATGATGCTAACTTTAGCAAGCTAAGCTACTCACCTATCACCTCATTGAGTTCGTAGTCATCCTTGTCGATTGACCAGGATTGTGAGGACTGGTCGTCTGCCATGGTGTCGGTGTTTGAACTGTGTAAACAATGCTGCTAAGTAATAACAGAAACGCTGTCTATAATAATATCTTTGTGATTACTCCATTCGGCTTCGATGATGCTGGCTGCTGCTGTTCCGCTGACAACTCCTACCGCTCCTGTCAACACAACTTTACGCGCGACTGACGCATCGTGTTACGTACGAACTCAGGAGGAGGCACAGCGATGTCGCCATCTTGAGTGTGGCAAAGTCTGCCAAATGTCTGCAAAATCCGAAAAACGCGGACAAATAAAACTTAAGAAGCTGAACCACAGTAATAACTTATAGATACTGGACCATGACATGCCAGTTAGTTGAAATATTTTAGCCTTTAGACAACGGATACGCTATATGTTTACAATCCGCGCCTGTAAAACTGGGCACTGTAAGCCCAACAGAGGGCGCTAATGCAATGTAATGTAAGCCCGTTGTACTTTTTTCACACTATTTTTTGCTCGGTAGTATACAGTGACATGTGTACAGGTCTGTAGATGATAGGATGTACCAAGAGAAATAGTCCTGCATTCAAAATGTTACTAAAGTGAGAGTAGCACTCATTAGGCAGAATGGCTGTCAGCATTGTATTTTGGATCATATCAGTACATTGATATAAGCCTGTAAGCAGTACTTCAGCATTGTGGGTAGTGGAGGTGATGCTAACTAATTTAATGCTGTGTGGATTAATCTTAATCTTAAATCATTAGTTTGTAGAAACTCATTGAATGTTGCATGTAAAATCTTTAAATGTATAGCAACTATAGCTGTTAAATACAGTGAATTTAGAGGAGTATCAAAATACAGTAGCATGAAATGTTTATACTTGTAATTTGGTGTACTACTTTAGTAAGTGCACACAAACTGCACTGCGTTTCAGGTTTATTTGTAGACTACTTTTAACCTTTCGGTCTCCATGTTGGATTTTACAACTTGCCAAGAAGTTTCATGAAAAGCAGATGGGCTGTATGTGCTCAGCAGACTGCAGTATTCATAACTCTGTGTGATTTCTTTTGGCTGCATCCTTTGGTAACCCAGGAATTGCATAATCTATGTCATGGAAACAGCGCTCTGAGACACGAGGATGTTTTTGGGAAACGCAGCGAGAGTATGGATGGTATCAGTGGTATGTGAGGAAACAGCGGGGCCTGTTCTTGCTTGTTCAACAAGCACAGATACCGAGCAGAGACACAACCTCTTAGGCGAGAGAAGTTGCTTACCACTGACAGTGTTTTGAATTAAAGAGGGGTTTTATGTGACACATTCCATTGCTGTCCACTGTCACTAAATTCCCTCATGTAAGTAGACTTACAGCTCACAGGTTGGTGTCATGGTTTACACACACACAAACCTAAACTGCAAAAGGAGGAAAACACACAATAAACATGAGCAGTTTGGCTGTGCAGCTGGCCATGGGATGGCTAATGCTTAATGCTTTTTTCCCACTGTAAATAGTAGGAGTTATATTAATAGAAATTTATGATATGTTAATAAAACACTAATTTGACGTGACTCTGGGAATGTAAAAATCATCACCACTTTGGTCTGTGATTTCTTTTACAAGCATCCACACCAGGCCTTTGTGAGGAAACAAGCACACAGTAACTACCCTACTTCTAAAGTTGAAAATGTTTTTAGATTAATAAGCAAGCGCTTTAAGCCAATGAAGTGGCTAAAAGGACTGAACAAGGAATGGTCATAGAAGCTGACCAGAGAAATGTGACACTATTGAGATGCCCTTGAGCAAGGCATTTGAGCCAAGATAAAATGCATAACTGTTGTCTTGCATGATTTTCTTTAAGTTAATATAAACCAAATGTGCGGTGTTAGTTTCTCATGCACTTAAGAAAACAACTTCTCAGCTCTCAGACACGCTCCCAGGGCCAAGATACAAATCTAAAGACAACGCTGCACTCTGTTTTCCTGCGTGTTTCCATGCACCTCGTGGATTTTGGAAGTTGACGCCCCTTGCCCGGAAGCCCCCTCACCCCCCACTCCCACCGATGCTGCATTAAAGCTCACTCATCCTGATGCTGACAGTGCGCTGAGGGTAAGCCAGGCCTGAAAGGGAAGTGCTGAGGGCCACAAGAGCCCCAGCGCACCAGTGATTGCAGAGCTATTATCCTGCCAAGGCTAAGCTGCACATGAAAAGGAAAGCAAAAAACTTCAGCTGTCCCATTCAGTGTAACCAAATATGCTCAAGCTCACTGTCAACTATGTGGATGGGCAGCGAGCCAGCTCTGCTCTTCTGCCATCTTCATCGTGTTTACCTTGCGTTCAAATGAGGAGCAGGTGTCTATATGAAAGTACAAAGGCTTTAGCAGAAGCTGACTATAGACATGAAATCACAGGACATTTCCACTGTATAAATTTGACTTACAAAGCCTGATCACCATACGTTCAGGCTCATGGGTGCTTTCTCAGGTGAACATCCCCTCCCTGATCATTCACGTCTAGGGTTTCCTGCTGGTGAGGGTTAAAAAACCTTTTTTTTATTTTATTTTGGCAGCAGGTGCAAGGACCAACTAGTAAAATGGCATGCTTTAAATGCTGGCTTTTAAGTGAAACAGTATGTTAACTAGTCCCAGGCCTGACGGCATAAGCTGGTGTTAAGGTGTAACCTACCCTGCTGTGACATCAGCAGCGCAGCTTGCATGGCAGGCTTGTCAAACCGGTGTTGGAGCCTGCAGGAGCGCAGCTGACACCATTCACACTGCCAGGAGAAACCCACCTGTGTCGCCGCCTTTAGGTGTGTTGGCCTCGCACTCGTTTCACCAGTCCCAACCCAAGTTTGCTTCTCAAAGTGCGCACATGGAAAGAAGGGGCAGCTTTAGATGAAACGCTGCATCAAGTGAAACGAGGGAAGACGAGAACTGGCCGCGTGAAGAGGAGACACAGCTCGGGCACGATGGAAACGAATGGGATCGAAAAGAGAAACGGTAGGACGCGGTTTGGATCCCTCTTTATTTCTGCAAATTAAAGTGCGTTTTCAGTCGTTGTCCCAGCATTGAATAACCCGAAGGCCAAAGTGGCGTGTGCGCAAATGGGAGTGCATTTTACTCATTTAACTTACTTTTGAATTCTTGCAATCAAACTTTTGTCTTCTCTAAGTGCGCTTATTTACTGTATTGTGCGAAATGTGTTCCAATATGATCACCTGTATATATTTTTAAGACTCGTTTCCACTCTGCTAAAAGGTGTGGCCCCTTTCATCCAGTCTGGTTTCACCTTCCTGCAAACAGCAACACTGCTGCCAAAACCACAACAGCGTTCAGCCTCGAGTCAAGTCAAACAAGCCCCTGATGACTCTTATCTATATGGGCCCGTACTCCACACAGCATTCACGGTGTTACTTGACTGTTTCCTGTCACCTGTTTGCCCTTTTTTAAAACTCTAACGGCCCTGCCGGGTTCGTTTAAATCACAGCACTTGACAGTATCGCAAAGTCACCGCTAGATGGAGCCCGCGAGACAACAATTACAGGACTCGACACAAAATGCAGGCTGTAATGTTTTATAGTAACAAATTAAATGCACCGTTAGATTTATTTTTCTTATCATACGTTAAACTATTTAAATATTTCCACCTAGCCACATTTTAAACGCTTGTTGTATTGCCTTCTGGCTATACGCCAACTTTAGTGTCATGTAGCTAAATAGTGATTCTGCTGTTAGCTAATTAACACTAGGTTAATGCTATTAGCTTGCAGCTAAAACAAGCTAACTATCATTAAATATCTTCACTGTTTGTTAATTTAAACCACGGTGTCTTGCGTGTCCTTAAAAATGGCTCAACTGCCTTCAAAGTTGGTCAACTCGTTTTCCAGAAGTATTCTAAAAAAAAAGACTTCGGTAAACCAACTTTTGACATAACCAGACATTGGTGTTGAGCCACTTCCTCCCGTGGCGAGAAGTACACATTGTTGGTGTTACGAGCTGTAGTAAGGTGTCTGGCCGGCTGTCAGCTGAGGGAGTCCTGGCAGCCAGGAAAAGTGACCTTTGACTGGGGCTGGTACACGCCCTCCTACACGCCTGTCGGTCCGATGCCTTGTGAGCACAGTCTGGTAGCGTCTCAGCACCTCGGGGCACCATGACATGTCTGCGAAGGCAAACCCCACTCAGCGGGTCTGAGGAATTACTCCGCCATGCAAAAAGCCAGAAGGTGATACAAACGAACCTAAAGATCCTAGGTAGGCTGCTCTGCAGTTATCTGAACGATATCTTGTGGCAGACGTGACCAAAACTCGTTTGTAATGCGTGAAACTCGAAAAATGTGTGGTATGGGGCCCTTGGTTGCCTGCTTGGCATTCATGCTTGTGTTTTCTGATGAGATGAATGCATGCGAAAAGGAGGAAAGAGAACAGGGTCAAAGGTTTGACTCTGCTGACATGTGTGAAATGGACTTCAGCTCAGTCGGTTTGCAGAAATTTAGCGTGTAATCTGTTGGAACTGTGCCCTCTCCTCCTCGGTGTTCACAGGTATGGACGGCGATGTGGACCTCCAGTTTCTCCTGAGAGGTGGAGACCTACTCAAGGTCCGCTCCTCGTCCTGGAAGAAAACCCGCTACTTCAAACTCCAGGAGGACTGCAAGACCATGTGGCACGAATCGAACAAAATCTTCAAGTCCACCCAGACCTGTGAGTGCCGTCCCAGCATCCCACAAATGTGTGTGAGACCTGCTGGCAAAATGCTTGCAAGCATCTGTCTGGTGTTGTGGTAGACACGTCTCCCACCCCCTATTAATTTGTGACTTTATTACCAAAAAACATCTAGGGCTGAATGATTAATTAAAATATGGCAAATCACAGGAGCTGCAATGTTTTGATGATGTGTTAAGATGTGTCCATTATAACCATAAAAACATAGCATATGGTGTTATAGAGACGCCCCATCCTACAAATCATAGTCTCCAGACGTAAGATAACATGCTTGTTTGGTACAGACACCAACAAAAGCTACATCCTCATCATTTTTCAGTAAAGATTAAATGCAAAAATTACCTTTCCATTCCCACTAAAAATCATGACTCATATCGCAATTGCAGCATCCGTCAAAGCAGTCACAATATAATTTTTTGTTTAGCCCTACTCAACACATCCAGAGATGATGCAACTAAAACCTTCTTCAGTAACTTTTCTCAGGTCAGATGGATTTTTGAAATACTGATTATGGAGCTATAGAGAATTTGTTCTGTTTGAAAGACCTTTGAATCATCTGAAGCAGGGTTGTTCATGGTTACAGTGATATGTTTTGTGGGTGTGTTCATCAAGATAGTCATTTTTATATTGTGTGTGAAGGAGTGGTATGGTTATATTTTCTGTTTGTATTACATCCATAAACTTATGTGAGGTGACTGTTCCATAAACTGTAGTGAGGTCTTTCTGTTATCAAGTTTATAGCATGGAAGCCTTAAAGGTGCATTCAACAACGCTGCACATTCGTGACTTCAAACTTCAGTACAGGGCAGCTGTTTGAAAAAGCTGAAAATCAAGCATCACCAGAAACTTGTCATGTGACGTCAGTTAACTGTAAACAGCAGGTCTGTGTTTACCAAGCAGGCTGGTCTGTGATGCCCGAAGAAAGTATAAAAGAACTGACTTGATTATAGCAGAACTAGACATGTGTCATCAGACCTGTGGCAGGGAGTTCATTTATTAAATGATATCCTGAAAGTTTAGAATAACATTTGCAACTCTGGTCGTCCCTCAGTTTCTCTTGATGACATCTCAGCGGTGCGAATGGGCCGCCAGTCTGAGGGCTTGAGGAAGAACACAGAGGAGCAGGTGGAGTCCCGCTGCTTCTCCATCATTTTCAAGGGCCGCCGCAAGAACCTGGACCTCATTGCCAGCTCAGACGGGGAGGCCAAGCAGTGGGTCGACGGCCTGCAGAAATTGGTCTCCAACATGAACAACCTCAGCGTCCAGCAGAAGACAGAGCAGTATCCTTATCATGATAGTGGTTTAGGAAGCCCTGCCCCTGCTGCTCATCTTGGTTTATGAGATACGAATACCTCATTGGCCAGTATCATATGAATGACAACCGCTTGAACGTGCGCATATCCATTCCTTACATTGACGTCTTTACAGTTGGATCTTCAGCTGCCTGAACAAGGCAGACAAGAACAAAGATGATAAGCTGAGTCAGTCGGAGGTGAAGGACTTCCTGCGCCTGATCAACATTGAAGTGGACGACGTTTACGCAGAGATGCTCTTTCAGGTGATGCCCTCGGAGCTTTTTAATGGAGCCTAGTAATGAAAATCAATGGTAGATAAACCAAAGAGCTGGAAAAACAGATTGACCGTTGCTGCTGGGTCAGCTGTTTGATGTAGCTGATTGAATTATTTACAGCACAAATGATGCTGTAAGCCTTCTCACTGAAACTGAAGCAATCCATTTGGCCTGAAGCTTTGTCCTGTTATGTTTATGTGTGTGCATGAGCCTGACTTTAACCAGGTTGTAATTTCTCTTCAGTGGCTCCTAGGAAAAATGTAGACAAAAAGATATCTAGATGAAAAAAAAATATTTTCAAGATCATCTACCATCTTAATACTAAAAAGATCACTTTTTAATATTAAGGTGGAATGTAAAGCGTGGATCAACTTTCATGTTATATTTCCATCATGCAGAAATGTGACAAATCACAGTCTGGATACCTGGCCGGAGAAGAGATTGAACATTTCTATGACTTGTTGACCCATCGGGAGGAAATCGACGTGATCTACGGAGAGTACGCCAAATCTGCGGGCTTTATGAGTCCTGAGAACCTGGTGGACTTCCTGATGAAAGAACAGAGAGAGAAAGCCACGCTGGCTGACGCGAACAAGATAATCGAGAAGTACGAGCCAGATGAGAACGGTCAGTACCTTATCTGTAAGGTTGTCTTGTTTCAGTTTGTTACCCCGTAGCGGCAGTGGTTCTCAATCCTGCTCTTTCAGCATCACAGCAGAATCAGTTAAAAACCACCAGAGCTGTGATACTCAGTACTCAGTACTGGGAGTTTTTAGATTGAAGCCACAGTGCAGTAACATTATCCATACATCGTTTTCATTTTTTGAGCGACAGGGCCTTTCTCGATATATCCAAAATATGAACATCACATGAGCTCTCATGTCCAAACACTAAAAAATGAGCAGGAATGCTGCGTTGAGTAAAAGGGAAACATTTGCCCAGTGAGATTTTGTATTCCAGGGTACAGATACCGATGAAAAATGTCCATCTGGCTAACTGTGGTGCATTTAGAGCAGTGTTTCTTAATGTGCACTGTCCCTGTTGAATAAACTAGTAAATAAATAAACGCTGCTCTGTGTGTTGGACCTGGATTGAAGGAATAGTTTGGTATGTAGAGAAACATGCTTATTCGCTTTCTTGAAAGAGATGAGATGATCGACACCGTTCTCATGCAAGAGGCAATTAGCTTTGCTTGGCTTAGCATATTGACTGGAAGCAGGGAGGAAACTAGTCTAGCTCTGTCCAAAGTTAAAAGATATGCCTAACAATACCTCTAAAGCCTGAGTTCTTGTCTAATGGTTATTGTTCTGAGTTTCAATGACTGATGCTATTATGTGAAGTCCTGATGACAGTTGTGCAACATGAGTCTTTTTTCAAGTTAGATCTCATGTTGTGGCACTAGCCAATCACTTAGACAGGCCTTTTGATGCCAGCTAAAGCCTATCAATAACAAAATGTACAAGATAAAATACATGCAATAAACAATGATATGTCCAATTATTGTTGTTGGTGCTCTAAAGGATAAGAAATGTATTACATATAACTTTTACATTTTATGTCAGTTCTGCTAAGCCTGTTTAATGCTGAGAAGGTGCAGAACATAACTCGCTGATTCACACATGGTCTTGTCTACAAGGTTCTTTTATCTCAATTTTCAATATGAAAATATGTAGCCGCAAGTGATGATTCCTGGTTCAGATCTTTCATGGTCAGAAGAAGTAATTAGCTGATTTATCCAATCGCAAAGCTCTTTTTTGTTAGACTTAACACCAAAGTCTCTCTAAAGAAAAGTCAACACACTCAGTCAAAACTACCTGACTTAGCCAAAATGCTTTGTGGTGCCTATTTTCAAACAATGAATGAAAATATCTACCAAGATTTATGATGATTGGACAAATGGTCAACGCAAAGCCCCCGAATATTGGTGTATCTCAATCCAGCAAGGCTTTGTACCAAATTTGGTGTTAATAGTGTCAAAATCCAGTCAACTTTTATGGCCCAGGAGGCTGGGTGAGTCGGATATGTGTCTAATTTTAAGTTGGGTGTGAAGCATTTTCACATCATTACCAGTTATGTGACAAAGTTTCATGTCTGTAGCCTGATCCATCTCTCGGTAATTGAGTGACAGCATAAGACGACAAATAATACATTCAACACAAACTCAATAGGGGTCTATCCCTTCAGGGTTTGAACCCTAATTAGAAGAGTGGAATTCAGATTCTTAGGAGAGACCGTGCATGTATTACACTCACACACTTTGTCCTGGATAAATGACTCCTGGCTCTCTCGTCACATTTGTTCTACTTTGTCTTTCAGCCAAGCAGAAAAAGCTGCTGTCCAAAGATGGCTTCATCATGTACATGCACCATCCAGAGGCCTTGATCCTCAATTCAGATCACAAAGATGTGTACCAGGACATGAGCCATCCTCTCAGCCACTACTTTATCTCCTCCTCGCACAACACCTATCTCATGGAAGATCAGCTCAAGGGGCCCAGCAGCACGGAGGCGTATGTCAGGTAACAGCCTTCATTCGGCCTGGTAGAAACCATCTAAAGCCTCCAATCTGAGGAGGAGTGAGGAGTCAGCAGTCAGTGGAGGAATCAAACAGAGCAGTCACTAAAATAGTGAATCACCTTGAGCATGTAGTCTTGAATGTGTACAAAAAATATTAGCATTATGCAAGCTTCCTGCAGACAGAGACACACATGTACACACACACCGACCAAAAGGGTGTTACGCCTGGAGGGGATAGCAGTGTCAGTGCCCTGATTTAACCTGGCCTGCCTATGGACTAATTATATGGTAATGCTCTATATTTTGTCAATTCTTGATGCATGACAAATTCATCACAAACTGCATGTTAATGTAAACATGCTATTGGTTATTTTAACCATCTTAGGGTTTATTAACAACAACCAATGGGCTGCTTTACAGAGCTTTAGTCCCACCGTTCAGTCGCTAATGCTGGTTGTGCCTCTCTCAGGGCTCTACTGAAAGGTTGCCGCTGTGTGGAGCTGGACTGCTGGGACGGATCAGATGATGAGCCAGTGATCTACCACGGCTACACACTCACCTCTAAGATCCTCTTCAAGGACGCGATCCAAGCCATCAAGGAGTATGCCTTCAAGGTGTGTTTAGAGTCCAGTAACATCCAGTATCATAACACATCCATCAGCTCTCTGCCTAAGTCTTGTTCTCCGTGTTTGCTGGCTGGTCATCCCCAGACATCAGATTACCCAGTTATCCTCTCCTTGGAGAACCACTGCAGTGTGGAGCAGCAGAAAGTTATGGCCCACCACATGAGCTCCATCCTGGGCAGTGCACTCATCACCACCCCCCTGGGAGACAGAATGCCCACAAACTTCCCATCTCCAGAGGTTTGCACCCACTCTTATCAATAAGAGGATAATATTTGTATGACAGATGGTTGTCAAGATGCTAGTAACGTGTGTGTGTGTGTGTGTCTGTGTGTCTGTCTCTCTGTCTGTCTGTCTGTGTCTGTGTCTGTGTGTATGTTCATGTACCTCCAGGATCTAAAGGGGAGGTTCCTGATCAAAGGGAAGAGGCTAAACAAACTAGAGGCCAGCTTTTCTCCTGAGGCAGCTGCTGATGACATGGACGTGACAGAGGAGGAAGAGTCAAATGATGAAGATGAGGATGAGCAGAAGGAGGAAGAGAAAAGCAAGGTGGGGGCGTCACTGCAAGGAAGAGTCGCTCAATCATCTCAGTTAATACATTTTTAGCATTAGCGTTAATTTCTTGTACACTTAGACCTCATTTCCATCTAATGTGTAGAAAAAGAAGAAGCTGAAACTGGCCAAAGAGCTGTCCGACATGGTGATCTACTGCAAGAGCGTCCACTTTAACGGCTTCGAGGACGCGAGAAACAACCTGAGCTTCTATGAGATGTCGTCCTTCAAGGAGGGAAGTGCCATGAAGCTGGCAGAGGGGTCTGGTGAGGAAGACGTCATGCTGGATTCACTCAAGTGTGGCAGTGTCGAGATTTACCTCAAGTTACCAGTTAGGGCATTTTCTAAATTGCTTACTGGATCTTCCTAAAAATACACTAGTGTCTGGAAAACCTCATTAGATTACTTATTAAGTCCTCAAATAGGGCCAACCTGGAAACTAAACCAGTTCAACATGAACACATTTCTTCCATGCCTACAACAGTATTTACAGAGTGAAAACAATTGTCTTGAGTGTTATTTAATATCCACTGAGTAGTTGTGGAAACAAGATTGAAGTGCACACAATGCACAGAATGATGCATGCTCCTGTATGATGATAGAATATTTTAGAATCTAACTTTGAGCTCAGCAGATAACTCTGTTCCTCGGTCTCGACGTGTCCTCTGCAGCTAATGCCTACGTGCGTCATAACGTGGACAAGCTGAGCCGTATCTACCCAGCAGGCTCCAGGGCCGACTCGTCCAACTACAACCCAGTGCCTCTATGGAACGCCGGCTGCCAAATGGGTACATGTTATTGACGCAAGGAGGGATTTACAGACTCACTCACTTATTTTTGTCTAATCATTGTCCCTGCATCATCTTATTTATTCCTTTTCAGTGGCCTTAAACTTCCAGACCACCTGCCCAGACATGGACTTAAACCAGGGCAGATTCCTGGTTAACGGAAAGAGCGGCTACATCCTGAAACCGGCTTACATGAGGGACAGAGGCACAGAGTTTGACCCCATCATCCTGACCCGAGGAGACTGGCTGAAGCACAAGACGCTCCATGTCATGGTTGAGTGTTTGAAGACACACGCTGACGTTATGCTACTTGCTGTAGTTTCCCGTTCACCCGTTGCCCTCCAGATCATGAAGGCTCTGTTATTATCTGACATGTTGTGTCCCCCACCTGTCATCAGGTTATATCAGCCCAGCAGCTCCCCAAAGTGAACAAGAAGAAATCCTCCATTGTGGACCCGCTGGTTAAAGTGGAGGTACACGGAGTGCCAGCTGATGTTGCTGAGAAAGAGACCAATCATGTTGACAACAATGGTACCTTTCCTTTCCTGTGCTGTGCTTTTATTTTACAATGATGTTTACAAAAAGCAGATATTAGTCATATACTTCAAATATATGGTTATACATTTATTTGATACTTTTGGAGGTATATTTTTTTTATTCTAGCAGATCATGATTAGCTGAGCATAACCACTGCAACATTTTCATTTTTAGCACAAATAAAAATGTTGGCATTTTTCAGTTCAGAGGAAAACATCAGTATTTGGCCTGACCTCAGCATCATGTAGGACCTTGTTAGAACATGTCTCTACCAGACGCCTCAATAGAAAAGAAAGCGACAACACAACACACTCTGCATTTTGAGTCTGTTGTGAGCAGGAAGCTTGTTTACTGGGGAAAAACTCTACCCTGTGTATCTGTGTTTCACACGTAAAAAACCCACAGCTGCATACAACTAATGCATTCATGCCCTCTGGGGTTGTCAAGGTGCACTCTGGGAAATGTGGGAAGCCTTTGAAGCACAAGCACACGAGGCAGGTTAAAAGATCACTGAGTAACTCCTGGCATGCGCTGAACGTCAGAAATTAATGATGCATACGGTCTGCGAGACATCAAGTTACTGACGGCATATTTCTTCTTTAAGGCTTCAACCCAATGTGGAATGAAAACTTTCAGTTTGATGTGTACGTGCCAGAGCTAGCATTGGTACGCTTCACCGTCGAAGACCATGACTCCACGTCCGACAATGAGTTTGTTGGACAATACGCACTTCCATTCAACAGCTTAAAAATGGGTACGTTGAGCAACTGTCAGCAGATATTTGCAGAAATTATCAAGTTCTGTTTTTTCTTGACTGTAACCCTCGGATAGTTCTCTGTTTACACACTTCATAAATGAACAGAGAGAGGAACTATCCCTTCTCTGGTGGAGCATTGAGAACTCGGTTCACTCTCTGCACAAAGAGCCCCTCATATTCTCCCTTTTCTGATAATTCACTTTGTGCTCCCACACAGGATACAGACATGTGCCTCTGCTCAGTAAGAACGGAGACGTTCTCCCCTCAGCTGGTCTCTTTGTACACATCATGGTCCTTGATGCTGAGTGAGACGTCGCTGCCTGGCATGTGCCTCTGCAGGACACAAGGACTTCCATTGCACAGCCATGTTTTAGCTGGTTTTACTTGGATTTTTTATTCTCTTTTTTCGGCTCTGTAGTTTTAGTTCATGATGAACTTATTGGCTTAAACCCCATGGTGAACTGCTGTAAAACATTCTGAGGGGACAATAGTGAGTTAAACTAAAGATCTCCATCTGCAACTGGAAATGACTTGTATTGGGAGGTGGCAAACACTGTACAAACACTGGGTTTGCAAGACTTTATTGTGCCCCATATGAGTTGCATTACAGGGACTATTATACAAGCTGTTTTAATTGGTTTGTATGAGTTGCACTAGCGTTTTACCATGTTCAGTTTGCGATGGCATTGGATTCTTTAAGACTTAAGCATGTGTCCCTCATTTCTGGTCAGTTATTGTATTGTCTAGTTAAATCTTTTTACTCAAATGACAATTTCATGAATTCTGGAGATACGGAAGCCAACATACAAACAATGTGCTTTGTCTTCATCAGTAATTTTAGTCATCGAGTATGATCATTTTTCATGTGACATCATCACGACTACTTCTTGATCTTTTCATAAATCATGATGAAGATAAACGTTTTAAACACCCGTCTCGATCCTTTCGTTTCTTATTTAAACTAAACAGTGATTCTCGCTTTGGAAGATCTGGCCGCACTGGATAAACTTCACATCTGTAGTCATGCAAGACTTTAAAGATGAACCTCATTGATAATCCTCAGGCTATTCATCCAGTGGTACCTAGTGGACTAATACAACTATATTGTATATATACTTAATGACCCATCTGGTGATTAATTATACAACATTAGTAACATACAGTGAACTGTAGGATAGACCAGTTCCTTTTTCCTTTCCACACATGATTACCTATTGAACTTTGGAATAGACACACCCTTGGGTACACTGTTAATCAAACAATCAAAAGGAGGTCAGAGAAGTTGGTGCACATAAATGCACAGCTCATAGGTTAGCTTACTGTTGAGTGACATGAAATTCTTCCACCAGTGTGTAGTTATTTAATGGTCTTGTGCACTTAAAGCAGCCCTGAGTTCATCAGCATTTTTATATACTCAATGGCTCACATGACATCTTGGGTGTGAAAAGGGTTTTTAGCTTTTTAGCCTCTTTCAACTCAGCCTGCTGTTTTGGGAGACAGCTGTTGAATAAGGTGGAGCCTGTAGAGGCTAAAGAGTCAGATAATTTTCGAGTGGAGGCAATAACTAGCCGAGTGGAGTGAATATTTGATCCAGCATTTGCCAGGAGGTCAGAAACTCGACTCCAAATTAATGCTAATGTTGCTCCACACCTGCTGAATGTATAAATAGGCAAATGTATGCTAACAGGCTCATCATATCAAAATAAAAGGTACATCAGTTGGCTTTGGATACTTAATTTGTCGTGCCGCCATTTTGTAAGAGGTCAGAAAATCTTGTTTCTAAGATAACATGACCTCGCTACTGCCAGTTCATTTACGCTGAATAAAAAAGGAGTTGGTTGCCATTAATCTGCCGACAGAAGACAAGCAACAGTCCTCCATAAAAATGTGCTTTATTGTGACATGTCATGGAAGGATATTGATGGCAAAATACATGATCACTGTAAAATAAGCCAACAGAACACAGTAACATTCTCTCTCATGACTTTTGGAGTTAATAGACCATATCAGGTACAGAAAGACAGTGGAAACCTCAGTCATATCAAGTTCAAGTGATGATCTTTGGCCTTAATTCATTTACAATATGAGACATTTGAATAAAAAATATAGACATGACAAAATTATTTCAATGAAGCTTTTTATTATGGAAAAGAAAAAAAAACTGATGCTCAGGATGACAACACGCTGCCAACACTCAAAGTAAGCCAACAAGAGCTGAGATGTGTTAAAAAATAAGGTGAATAACCTGACCCCCCCCCCCCTCCCCAAACAAAATAACACAGTGACTTGAACTCAAGTGTTGCAGAACTTTGGTGTTAAATCAATACAAAATGATGAATGTGTGATTATGAGTGAGGTGACACAGAAAACACTTTAAGAAAACACACACACGCACACACGCACGCACGCACGCACGCACACACGCACACACACACACACACACACGTCCCCTGATAGGAAAGACGAGACCTGACTGAGAACTCTTACCAAATGCAAGAGAGAGGAACATTACAGCTCTGAAAGGAAGAGGAAACAAAAAGCTGGATACAATGGGTAATATGCAACTTTTCAAACCAAATACTGACAAAAGGTAGGTAGAAAAATATCACAATGATACAAACAACATCTTCAGACAAAGGTAATCATTGAGAGGTTGAGAAGAGTCGACCAAACGCTTCTTATAAAAGGACATTGCACTGAAACCACCAACACAAATGCTTATGCAAAAGAAAATATTTCAATACGCCTGAAGGAGCAGCAGCCTTTCAACTTGAAAAACAAAAAAGTGTTGGAAATTATGAAGTAGTGTAGGTCTTTCCAATATAACACCATGACCCATAAACCAAGCAATAAAGCAAATGAGGTCTGTTGGAGCGTACAATCCCTTGATGGGACCACAGAGCTTCTTCATGCTTCGTTGCTTCATTTTACTGTTTCACAATGTTGATTCACCTGACCATATATGGTCTAAATATACTATGGCCGAGCCGTTTTCACACTCCATAAGAAAATGCTAATGAGACAATGCTAAAAATGTGTAGATGTAACCTTGGAATTAATGAAGAAACATTGCTTTGTGCCTCCACAGGCAGTAAGGCATTAATGCCATGATGAGGTTCTTCACAGTCCGTTTACAGTGCCCCAGTAGTGTTCCATTTAGAGCTGGCCCCTAACATCTGGAGGCTGTCTGGATGGACCAGGACTGAGCCCCCATCTGTAGGTTCGGAAGGCGTCCTATTTTCTTTAACTTTCCTCCACAACAAAAGCTGATAAGCTGATGACAATGTAGTTCACCATACAAGGTTGTTTGGCTGCTGTTGCTGAAATAGACCAAGCAACATTCAAGTTGTTTCAGCATTTCAAATCTTGGGGGGGGGGGGGGTCATTTGGACATTCTTATAATTTAAATTTTATTCTGAAATGACTAAAGGACTAAATCACGTGTGTATGTCCAGTTTTCAGATCAACTCCGAAACTCCTGGTTCGAAGGTTCTATCACAAGACCAGCCTTTACTGTCAACCAAACCTTGACTGGCTAGCCGCGCCAAGTGCTCAAGATACCCAAACCAAACACGTGGGATGGAAACTCACCCAGATAAGGTTATTGCCATGGTAGCTAATGTTGCAGCATTCGGTTTGTGTGGCTCCTCTCAAAACATAGGCACTGAGGTGAAGAGCAGTTAAAAAGAGTCTGGGAAGGTAAACACCACACATCGCCTCCGCTGGTTCTACACCATTACTGGACGAGAGCGGGCCATCATCATCATCAATCAGGAGAGAATGGTGTGATTTTAACGCTGTCCAGACTCAATCTGACACTAAAATATACTCCCTAAAGACACTAAACTCATGAAAAATTAAAAACATGGCACTCGACCCATTAACTGTAAGATCCCAGACCACTTGAAATAACAAAAGGGATACCTTTGCAACTGTGTACAATTCTGGAGAAAGATCATCCCCGAAGGGCGAAGCTGCACCACTTATGTGTGCCCCCCTACCCAAAAAACATAAAGTGGGCTAAAAAGCTAGCCATATGATAAACACGACATGACATACAAGGACCTCATAACATTAAAAACATACAAATGTATTTGATAACTATTTGTCAACAGAATAAAACCTATAATGCTATACTTACTACTAATGATTTAACAGTTACAGCTGAACCCCTGTTAAAGATATGAAGCCTGTTAAAAGATAAATGTCCTTATTTGGCAAATAAAATGAGATTGGGGGGGGGGGTAATGAGAGAGAGACATAAGATAAATGGCACAACTTTATCTGAGCTATCTGAACTAACTATCAAACGCAAAGAACTACTGTACTTGCAGGTGGGGCGCAAGGTTCACAATTGCAAACGTACTCCTTCGCCTAAAACAAATGAACTATTTCTACATATAATGAAAGCAGAAAGAAACAAAGTCACATCTATAGAGTGGCACAAGCATACTGGAAAAAATAAAGAATACTATGGAGACATTTACCCAGCGATTGATGATCAAAAATAAAACTAAAGTAAAACTTTTATACCAAGATACTTCTGTGCCCACTTTAAAGCATACTGTGTGTGAAAAGACTGAAGTACTCTGGAAATATGCCATGTACAAAATATCTCCCCATATAAACAACATTCACACAAGGCACTTCATTCAGTAAGAAAAGAGAATCACAGTCCTTTCTACTACCAGAAACTGCCTGCATAGCAACAATACAAGGACTAAATCTTTTCAGACTTTTGTGTGGTACCACAAAAGAAGTTCCAGAAAAAATGCTGTTGTTTTTTTGGTTTAAAAACAAGCACTTCACCGAATAGTAAAACTTTGTTTGAAAATGAAGACCAGAGTTCATTCCTCTTAGCATTTTGTCCCCAATATTATCAACTTAGGATGCTCTGTACACTTCTGGTGTGGTTTTTGTCAAACACAGTGCTCCTGGGATATTTCATGTTTTTTTTGTTGTTGTTTTTTCTGATGGCACTCAGAAGGCAGCCAGTCACCAGGAGATGAAAGCAGAGATGGGGTTACATGAAGGTTTCCACAGTGAGACTCCAAGGCGTCCCCTTGGGGCAGAGACAAGAGGGGCGCGTGTGGGAGGATCTGCCTGAGTCTGAGAGATGTGGTTGTAGAAAGGGGCAGAGACTGATAGAGAGGCAGGTGGAGAGCACAGATGGCGCTGTTGTGTGTCCTGCTACCTGGCTCTCAGATTCTGCAGGACTCCGTAAACCTCTTCTTCTTTGCTGAGTCCCTCAAAGAAAGGCAGCAGGTCCAGGAGCTCTGTGTCATTCATATCGTCAAACCAGGATTGGACTGGGACCTTGGGAGATGGGAAAACCACCTACAGTTAGCTTCTGTTTAACACCAACTTAAGACTTTATATATTATGTATATCATTGGTTTAGGAACTCACAGCATTTTCTGGGTGGAAAATGTAAGAGGCGGGGGAATTGTCAACAATGATGACATTGTTGAGCTCTCGTCCCAGCCGGCTGAGGTCTTTGACATAGTTCCCTCTGTGAAAAACGCAGGATTCTCTAAAGAGCCGTGCTCGAAACACGCCCCACTGATCCAGCAGGTCTGCCACAGGGTCTGCATACTGTTCGAGCCAAACGAGCACAGAAACATGTCATGCTGCTATAAAAACAAACATGTGACATATCCCAAATTTCACTGCTGCACAACAACGGAAATGCACATAATAAATCAAACTCCTAGTTGTGAGGACCCTTTGTGATGCAAATCTTTGTGGTCATATGCCTCCGCTAGAGCACTAACACAACAACTCACAAATGCTACACTATTATTCCAAAAGGAAGCAAAGCAGGTCATCCCTCGCAGTTGTGTTTACCTGACAGGGGAGATGCCTCAGGAGATACTACTCTATGACACAAAAAGCACCACTGACACCTAGCGCAGAATTCAGCATGAGGAATATTTGACACTATAGAAACATCAGGCTCTTAGTACAGTTATTTCTCTGTCTCATTCATTTAACTTACCAATGCATTATTGGCTAAGATGCAAAAGACACAGATGGAGAGCAAAGCAGAGGAAGTGTGAAAATTCAGATAGCATGAGCAGATTAAAAATGCCGAGTAGAACAAGGAAGTTAAAAATGTTGTTCCGTGGCCGTCAGTAGCTTGTAATCAGAACATGACAGGACAGAAAACAAGGCCGGGTCTATACACACCTTGGCAAGGCTGGCTGTGAAGAGCACGCATTCAAACAGCTCTCCCATCTTTTGAAGAAACTCGTCCACATGGGGTCGTTTCAGCACATACACCTGCAAGCCACAGCACAGATTTTAGGACAGGTTAGAGAAAAACAACATACATGAGTGCAATTCAAAGTATGTGAGAAGAGCCAATATGCTATAACCAACACAGTGTGATTTGTAGTAGTGTTAAATCAGTATTATGTTGCGTACCAACACACAATGGAGGACTGCAACAGAAGACATTCGTGCTACTAATTTCTTGCAATATCAAAGTCTTGAGCTTGGCCTGCCCTGACTGAAAGGCATCATTTGAACTCACGGTTTAGATGTCCTCAACTCGTCGCCCAGCAGCTGCCATTCAGTGCAAGTAATCATGAATAGGCCAACCAGGATACACACAGCCTATCCTGGATTACTTGAACTGGATCACAGCCATTCTCTTCAGGTCTTCACATAAATTGTAATAAACTCTTGACCCTAATAAAAAAGGCATACTTCACTAAAAATGTCATTTTATTGTGTGGGTACAATACCTGATGAACGGTACCATCGATCTCCACTGGAACAATAAAATCAGCATTGCTGATGGGCTGTGAGAAGAAACACAAAAGCATATCACTGTCATTCACACTGTTGGTGTAGTACCACAAGTGAGCAGCAGAGGTCCTGCAAAGAACACTAAAACTTTGCAACTCCCAGATTTGTCAAATCTCTGGCAGGAAGAAGAAAGTCTCTTGTCCACGTTGTCCTCCTTCCTTTAGGAACCTCTCAAGGAGGTCATCCTCCCACTGTCTATATGTTATAATGCTTGTTCAAGCTTTGGAAGATAATGTATTAACTGCAGCTGGTTGCCAACATTAGCCACCCTGTCTTCTTTTCTTCATTATTACCCTACTTTTATTCTAAGTGCACATATTTGCACGGTCAAGACAATTGGTGACTACCTTTCTAACATAGAAGGCCTCAGACAGTTCACACTCATACACTGACAGCTGACGTTTGCATAGAACTAAACAACATCTATAGTAAAACTCAAATTGAGCTTTAGCCTCTTACCTTGAATGAGCTGTGGACAAGTGTTTCATCCAAGTCAATCACCACACACTTTTTTCCATAGTCCGATATTATCATCTCTGGTAGGAGGTATTTGGCTGGTGGCTGGGTGGTGGGGGACAAGGAAGATGATGTCAGATATAGTATATGGGGAGAAACTGTGAGTATTTGAGAAAGACAGACAGGGAGAGCGAGTGATAGAAGACATACTTTGCATAAATTACTGCGTAAGGCTGAGCAGAAAAGCCAACACCATGTTAGGCAGAGCATCTCCATGGGTGACAATGCAGCTGCGATAAAGCCATGTCTGAAATGATGTGTTTAATGGACCCATCGCTTCAAAATTGCACCCTATGGGATTCTTCACCACAGGATATTTCCCCTGCTACAGCCACCTACTCAGAGAAAATATCGCTGTCTTCAATCCCCTGAGATTTCCTTCAGACCTGTGGAGTCTAAATACATTTTTTCACATAGCCTCACTTGAGTTGGGCAATGTGTTAAAATTTTCCGACTGGTCACCACCAGCCCCACAAGCAGCTATACTGCCCTTTGTTGGCCAAAATGCCAAAACACCTATTTTCCTTATTAACAGAAAATACAACTGTACGCCTTCTGTATTTAAGTTCCTCTCTTTCACTGTACGAAGACCATCTTTGTTGACTCATCGTGAAACACTCTTCACTCAAACTCAACAGCCATCGCTGTGGCTTGTCTTTCCACTGTTCCATCACCAACTCTGGTTTCGTCGAAATAAACCCGTAATTTATCGAGTTAGATGTGAAAATTTTCCGTTTCTACACACCATTGTACAACTGGGTTAGTCGCTGACCGAGACTGTCACCGAGCAGCGGCTCTCACTTGCTCTTCCGAAGGCAGACCATTAAATTAGCAAAATAAAATGAAAAATCGAAGAAAAAAAACAGCTGATTGACTCAGCCAATGTTCAATAGCCAATATCTTCACCCAATCACCCAACCCTAACTTCTCAGGGACAAAGGCCATGCAAAGGTTAGCTACTGCTGCTGCTGTAGTAGCTGTAGTTAGTTTCACTGGAGTCACTCAAACTGTATCAGTATGAAAATGCAAATAAACTTCAAATTCATTTATGAACATGAAAAGATGGAGTCATGTGGGTCTCATGCCTCAGTGCAGGAACAGTGCTGTATTAAAAATCCATTCACTTCTGATGGATCTCAAGAGTTGACCTTCATGCAGTCACTGATGGTTGGTGTGACGGGTATGTTGGTCAAATCACATGTACTGTAATTTCTTTCTTGATGAATTAGTTTCGCCACTTAGTTGGGGAAGCAAAGACTAGGAGCTAATGTGGAGCTTGACTCTCACTAATATTATTCAATTGCAGAGGTAAGTAGCACAATAAGTGGATTTACTTCTTGCATAGAAGCGCCTGAGGCGATTAATACAAACTGTTTTCCACTGAATTTGTTAGACAATTAGTGTCACAGTATTTTGGAAAGCATACAAACCACCAAGTGTCACTCATGCAGCACTATTTAAACCCATCGGTGCATATACACCTTCCACACAGCCAGTGCTATGATCGGTTGAAAATGAACTGCAGTACAGTAGCAGAGCAAATGCTCTCTGAGGAGCACTGGAGCCCACACAGACAGGATGTGCCAGCACCAGCCCACTCAGCCTGCATGCAAAGGAAAAGAAAAAAAAGGCAATACATACACTAGGGACAGGGATGACCTCGACCTGGTCACACTACAATACAAGAGAGATAGACACACATATACATACAAAAACAGGGTGAGGGGTAGGAAGGAAAACATAAAAAAGATAGACTAAAAAGGGTCCATGAAAATAAAGAAAATAACAATCAAATGGCATGTGTTTAGTGGAGTAGCAGCCCACCTTTGGAGGCGATCCATTCTCCTCAACAGGTGGAGGCAGGGAGCTGGTGTTGGTGTTGGTGGCTGGTGGTTCCACATTGTAGTTGCGAAAGCAGCAGAAAAATGTGCTGAAGATGCTCCGGCTCCTCTGCTTCTTTAGGCTGCTGTTCGACTGGGATGCTGTCAAAACAAAAGGAAGGGGTGGGAGAGTGGAGGGTGAACAAGTGGATATGCAAATCTGTGTTCTGTCAGAAAAATGGAGCAGGCTGAAGCTGGGAAGCATTTAACGTTTGGTTATTTGCATGCTGAGCTGTGGAGGCTGCTAGAATAACTGGGAACAACAAGGCTACTCTCATGTCTGTGCAGAGCTCCTCCTTGTTTACAATTCTTCTAACTACTACTAATACTGGAAACAGAAGTAACTTTATAACAGAATATATAGCTGAGCATACAACCTCTATGTCTTCAGCGAACTCCAGTCTTGCCTTTGCCGATGTGGTTGTGCTTCTGAGAATTCGCTGAAGTGATGATGCTAGCCTGCTGCCTCTCTCTCAGAGGACGTCTTCTACATGACTGTGCGTGTGCATGTGTGAGACCAAACCAAGCAGCATAGTTGTTTTTCTTTTCATTCATCTAAGGCACTGTCAAAAACTCTTACAGTGGTAGGGAAACCCCTGTTTTTTTAAAAACTGCACCCCCACTTTTGCAATTTCTGCAGTACACTGCATTTTACAATTAATTGCATTTCTATTATCAAATCAAATCAAATCAGAAGCAACAACAGACAAGGAAAATTGTGGAATGCTGCAAAACACCTGTTTGGATCATTCCACAGGTAAACAGGTTGATTGGTAACAGGGTACCATGAAATGAGCATCTTGAAAAGGCTCAGTTGTTCACAAGCAAGGATGGAGCGAGGTTGACCACCATGTGAAACACGAATATATTAAGGATGTTACTACATGGGCTCAGAAACACTTCATAAAACCGTTCTCGGTACACACAGTTCGTTTGTAAATGGCATATTTTCTTTATGTTTTACACAGCGGCCCAACTTGTTTGGATATTGAGGTTATAGTTTTCCTAAGTGGCCACAGTGGTGTGAGCTACACTAAATCACAACAATAGGTGAGACCTTGACAGTGCGATTAAATGGCATTAGTGCTGGTTTTGTTGACCCGGCCTGGCAGACCCACTGATCAGAAAATAACATGAATGGCTGGGTGACTTCATCAGTCACACATAGCGACAGTTCAGAGTGTGCTCTGCTCTGATTGCAAATCGCCTCTCATTCCAGGACTACGGAGCAGGGCCTAAATCAGACACTGAGCTTTTATTAATAGTGACAAGTTGGGAGCTGCACCCTCCTCCCTCCTCCTTTTTGCCCTGTCGTGGATCCCGTCACCTGATTGGCCTAGGAGTCTCCATTTTGAAAGCTTGCTTATGTTTCCCCTCCCATGTTTCAGCTGGCAGGTGAGTGACTGAAACAGCCTGAACATGCACAAGAGGCGAGGGGAGGAGGAGGAAGAGGTGGGAGGCCCTCAGACCCCGCAGAGCCTATACAAGGCTGCATTCCTCTCCACCCATTAGTCCCCCATGCTCACACAACCAGAACGCTTTTGCAACTGAAGACCAGCGAAGAGCAAATAGCATTATGTCATGTCTTTTGGCATCTTGATATTGTGCCACTTTGTGCTCCTGACCTTAAACAAATACCCACCAGACATTAGTCATAGGAAACACTGTGCACGAAGAAAATACATCAAATGATTTGCCATAAAAACAAGCTAGTACACAATGTATTACTTAGGACAACATGCTTACTTCTTACAAATACCTGTACTATTTTTACATCAATCCAGCTTTGTTGAGTGTTTTTCCAACAAAACATTCCTACGTATCATGGTATCCAGAGACCACAAAAGCAAGCAAAGCCTCATATCATGTCATGAAAGGGCATAATGTGGAGTTACCACACTATTGTTTTCAGAGGATGACTTCAATTCTATATTCCACAGCTAAAAATACTCATGGGTGCAGGGAAAGGTATCAGACACTGACAGAGTAACAGCATGTCACAGCTACATGAAACACTTTCTGCCTTCCACAATCTCGCTGTCTTTTCCCTCTATCACTGGCTTCCAGTCACATAACTACTACCTTTCAAGCTAGGGCATATCGTACTGGGTATTTAGACTATGTCTTATCAGTGACACATGCTTGTTCATTCCGAGACAAGTTAAGTACAATATTCAATCTTTAACAAGGAAACATTCAGTCACTATTTCAAGTGACTTAAAACCTTAACACATGGAATTGCACAGACAAGCAGTGAAGATAGGGTAGTATGAAGGAAACTGTATATGGCCATTATTGACAATACTAGTGGGTTTTTTTTATGTAATAGTTTATTTTATTACAATATATAATTACTTAAGATTTGTTAAGGTATTTTTATCCGTTGACACAATTCTTTGTTAATTTAACTACGAATATAGTAAATAATATATAGTAGCAAAAACCAAAAACAATATTCCATCTTCTTAGTGCCCTAGACAAGAAGTGGCATACTGTAAGTGCTAACAGAGAAGAGGAATGAAACCGGATGCATAAAAAATTACTCTTAGTGCTAATGTTTCTCGAGTATGAAGACCACCATCTGACCTAATCCACTGGAAAAGTTTTACACAACCCTGCAACAACCACCAAATACCAAACTAATAAACTAATTTAGAGATTAGTTTGGCGATATCACCACAGCATATAATTAAAGAATGCTTTATTTTAGGAATTCTGAAATAACCACAAAGAAAAAAACAAAAAAGCTGCACATGATTTGTTAGAGAGCAATGCTGCAAGATGATCATACTGCCATAGTATGCTTTGTTTAAATCTAAAAATAAACGAATCAGGACCACACCACTTCCTTTATTAAACTGGACTTTGTCTTGTCGTTTCAGTTCTGTGTTACTGTAAAACTGGGACAGGGAGGCAGTTGTCAGCTTCTTGTGAGTTATCACTATAACCGGCCTATTTCCTGCACAAAGACCATCAAAAAACAGCTGGGACTACTTAGTCATGCATAGAGCAGAACTGGGCATCAAACACACATTGTTCACCTGGGGTGGGTGGTGGGTAGTAGTTCACTAATGAGAGGGTAAACTCTGTTTAATTAATAAAGTAACACGTCAGAGTGTATGTCCTTGATTCACATCTTTCCCACAATGCATTCCATGGTTTCATCCTTACAAAATAAAAAACCCATTAACCATTTACTGGACACAGCAACATATTCCATGTACCATTTCCCTTGGTCATGCCTTTCAGTTACAGTATATCCAGCACCAGGCTGTCCACATACAAACACACTACTTGCTGTAAGCAGTGTACTGTAATTTTAAAGTTTGTATTTGGTACACTGTTAATGGTGCACTGTGATGCATTAGTCTAAATAATACTATAAACCTCACAGTGGACTACATTCCCACATGTATACATGTTAATCATTACAAAACACACAAATCTAACAGGTTAGTGCCTATTAACTCAATCTGATAATGATGGCGTGAAGCCTCCCATGACGTTAAAGGGACAGTTCATGTTTTTTGAAGTGGGGCTGTATGAGGTTCTTATCAATAGTCAGTGTATTGGCTGGCATGACTAGTAGATGGCAGTCAGCACGCCCCCAGTTCGGAGAAGCAGAGAAAAGTACGAGCACATAGGCAGATGCATTGCTGTGCGCAGGGCATTTTTGACCGGTCAGTCTATAGGTTTATTTGCATACACACAGTGTGATGCCCTCCAGTCCAGGGCCATCACCCAGCTGTTGTGCCAAATGACTGAGACTGACATGCTGCCAATCAGTGAGGCAGACGGCGAGGGATTCAAAGAGCTAGTTCAGTACCTCGAGCCCAAGTATATTATCGGCCATCAAGAGCTACTGTGACTAAACGCATTGAAAAACACTTTGAGAAGGGTGATCTTAAAGTCAAGCTAGCCAGGGCAGACGAACTAGCTCTGACCACCGACTGCCAGACATCTCCAACAAAAAGCTACATCACAACTACCTGTCACTTCATCAACGCTGACTGGGAGCAGGGTGTCCTTTATCTGGTAATTAGCATTTTATACTATGAAATCTGTTGAAGTCCAACATATTTAAGTCTCTCCAGTCATAGTATCTGGCGAAAGTAAATCCTGAGTTGGATGTGAAAATACACACATTGCCAGTTGCCCCACCGCCACCCTCTCTCTCACTCCTCTCATGATTAGGTATATCAAGGAGTTCATTTTGGTCAAACCACAGTTGGTAGTGATTGATGGAACAGTGAAAGAAGATCCAAGAAGGTTTGGGTGAGTTTTATTTTGTTTATGTCAAGTTTGAATTACGTGATAAAACTACTGTTCCTGTAAATGGAGTCTGGTGGCTTTGGCAGCAGCGATATAGCGGCTGTTTCTGGTTAAACAAAATGGACCTTCCAGGTCCAATCTTACAGGACATGAGTGATTGGGAGATGCAGTCCAGTGGGCGATATGTCCAAAAATGTAATTTCAGTATTCATTTTGTTTTTTACAGTGACAGTATTACACAAAGGGCTATGTCACTCAAAATATGGTTGCACCTCTTTTCACTCTATTAGCAATGTGAGGTAAAGGTGTCTTAAAGAGAGAAAAGATGTCTGGCTATGTGAGACAACACAAATATGAAAGAACAGTTTCCAACATCCAGCCTGCAACTGCAGTTATTTAACTGGCCTTAAATGAGGCCTAACATTGTCAGTTTCGCTTGACCGTGCCTCACAATGAAATACTCCAACATTGCTCCAGCATGTGGGTCAACTCACATTAGCCATGGAAAAGCCTGTTGAATATGCTAGCACCATATTCAACAGGCTAACCAGCAAAATAAAAAGTAAAGCAACATAAAAATGGCAAACCTTACATGTTACAGTTTGAAGTTGGTATTGATCTTACAGCTTCAGTTCTGAAGTGAATCCTACGTTGTATTTTCCCTCAGTAATCAGCGCACACATATAGCCCAAGAGTTTCCCAGTTATTGTCGTTGTAGGGACATTTCCATCAAGTCATTCCACTCGGTCTTCACTTCCATTGATTGTGTGAGTAGATTTTGTGTTGGTTCTTGCAGCCAACAACAGAGAAATTGGTGCGTGTTGCTCGTAATACTACCTTCCACGTGTTACAGGAGCTCGCGTTATAGCTAGGAAAATAGTAGATACCAGCTGTAACTAGTTCTAGGAGTATGACCATAGACCTCTACAGTGCATGTCGAAAGCATTCACAGCGCTTCACTTGTTCCACATTTTGTAATGTTACAGCCTTATCCCAAAATAGAATAAATTCATTTTTTCCCTCAAAATTCTACACATAACATCCCATTATGACAACGTGAACTAAAGTGTTTTTGAAATGTTTGCAAATTTAATAAAATAAAAAAAAAAAACTAAGAAATCCCATGTACATAAATCACATATTCACATCCTTTGTTCAATACTTTGTTGTTGCACCTTTGGCAGCAGTTACAGCCTCAAGTCCTTTCAAATATGATTGGCACAGTCTATCTTTGGGCAGTTTCGCCTATTCCTCTTTGCGGCACCTCTAAAGCTCGATCAGGTGATGGGAAGTGTCGGTGCACAGCCATTTTCAAATCTCCCCAGAGATGTTCAATCAGATTCAAGTCTGGGCTCTGGCTGGGCCACTCAAGGACAGAGTTGTCCTGAATCCACTGCTTAGGGTTGTTGTCCTGCTGAAAGATGAACTGTCGCCCCAGTCTGAGGTCAAGGGAGCTGTGTAGCAGGTTTTCATCTAGGATGTGTCTGTACATTACTTCATTCATCGTTCCCTCTATCCTGACTAGTCTCCCAGTTCCTGTCCCTGAAAAACATCCCCAGAGCATGAGGCTGCCACCACCATGCTTCACTGTAGGGATGGTATTGGGCTGGTGAGGAGCGGTGCCCAGTTTCTTTCAAACATGGCGCCTGGCATTCATGCTAAAGAGTTCAATTTTGTCTCATCAAACAGGAGAATTTTGTTTCCCGTGGTCTGAGAGTCCTTCAGGTGCACTTAGGCAAACTCCAGGCAGGCTGCCATGTGCTTTTTACTAAGGAGTGGCTTCTGTCTGGCCACTCTACCATACAGACCTGATTGGTTGATGGCTACAGAGATGGTTGTCCTTCTGGAAGGAACTCTGTAGCTCTGAAAGAGTGACCATTGGGTTCTTGGTCACCTCCCTGACAAGGGCCCTTCTCCCCCGATAGCTCAGTTTAGACGGCTGTCCAGCTGTTGGAAGAAACCTGGTGAATCCGTACTTCTTTCATTTACGGATGATAGAGGCCACTGAGCTCATTGGGACCTTCACAGCAGCAGACATTTTTGTGTAGCTTTCCCCAGATTTGTGCCTCAAGACAATCCTCACTTCATGCTTGGTTTGTGCTCTGACATGCACTGTCAAGTGTGGGACCTGATATAGACAGGTGTGTGTCTTTCTAGATCATGTCCAATCAATGGAATTTACCACAGGTGGACTCCAATTAAGCTGTAGGAACATCTCAAGGATGATCAGTGGAAACAGGATGCACCTGAGCTCAATTCTAAGCTTCATGGCAAAGGCTGTGAATTCTGTACATCTGATTTCTTCTGATTTTTTATTTTTAATAAATTTTCAGAAATCTAAAAAAAAAGAATGTTTTCAAGTTGTCATTATGGGGTATTGTGTGTAAAATTTTGAGGAAAAAATGAATTCAATCCATTTTGGGATAAGGCTGTAACAAAACCAAATGTGGAAAAAGTGAAGCGCTGTGAATACTTTCTGTGTGCACTTTACCTGCATTTTATGGCAGCCACATTAAAGCACATTATTCTTAATATGTTAAAACATTTGTCAAGGTAATGATAGTGTTGCAAAATCTATGTCATGGCAGAATGTGACACTGAAATGGGTATAACACCCACCCCTAGCATTCCTCCGCACAAAATGAAATAGTTAGTTACTGCTTAATGGCTGTCGGAAAGCAAAATTAACTGATACTGACACCCTAACCCTAACAACAACTAAAACTTGCAGCCCTGTTAATAGAAGTTATCAATTCCAAATTGGAAGTTTTACTGAAAACAATATGCAAAAATAAATGTGTTTTTAAGTAGACTACAGATTGAAGGCAACTTATCTGCATCCATTCATTTTCTATACTTGTTTAGCTGCCTCTAAGTGACCATACCACCCCAATGGGGAACCCAGGAAATAAACAGGCTGACAATAATAATATGGCTGAAGTTTGACAAAACCTGTCTGATTTAAATTAAAATGACTGCTCTGCTCAACACATACCACAATACATAAATCAGTCTTCAGACACATGTTTGACTCCAGATTTGATCATGTAAGAGTCACCCATTCATCTCACAAATACATTCAGGTCTTCTACTTTTGAGAATCAAGTTGTTTTTTCCAAACTAAAACCTAGCATGATTGCAAAAAGAAAAAAAAAAAGATCATTGTCATCTTTGCAAGTAGTTATACTTGGCCTCGAGGTCAGTGGTGCTCTGGCCAACAGGGCAGCGATTCTATATTTAGGCTGCAGCTTGGCAGACGAACCAGTGTGAACGGCAGGCACATGTCGTAAGACAGCCAGCAGAGGAACACTGAGAGCAAAGGTAGTCAATTTTTGTCCAGACAGTTTGGAGCCTGTTCAACCAATGGATGACTACCTGTCAAATTCCTCTAGGTCAGCTGCTGGGATGGGCTAATGTTAGGTGATTTGCAATAGAAGGGACAGTCAAATCATTGGCTGACTGTATTAAAAAAAAAAAAAAAAAGAATCCTACTAAATACTAGCAAAGAGTTTCACCTGCTAAACACAAATAAATGATCAAATTCCTATTCCTTACACAGCTGATGACTGTGCCCCTCACTTCACAGGAAGAGAGGACATGGCCATACTATGTCTATAATGATGGTAATATTTGACTTAGCCCCAAGGGAAGAATTATGTGTGACTCATTCTTAAGAAAAAAAAGGAAGAATAGGAAACAAACAGTAACATCACTGTTCTAGTTAATCCTCTAACTCAACTATATTCTGTGTAACAGACAACTCTAACTCTGGCCAACATTAGGTGTGATTTTAATGCAGCAGCTTTATGAATAACTGTGAATTCCAACTGTGTGAGTGTGTGGAGTGCTACTCAAACTCCTCTTCTTATAAACAATAATATTAAACGCTATCAAAACACGTGTTACATGACAAGTGGGTCTATTGTCTCTGATTTAGATGTGCTAGATTGTTACTACAGAATAAAACATTTTAACATCATTAACTCATCATTGATAACTGGCCTAGATATAAATTCAAAGACCTATGGCACAACCTTAACTACAACCACACGACAAATCCTGAGCTCAAGAGAAAATACATATTTCACTACATACTTAATTGTTACATAAAAATAACAATTAAACTGTCAATCGTTCAATTATCCATGCAGTCTATAAAGACAAATCCACATCACAAGCCCAAAATGACACCTTGCATTTGTTTACATTCTTTGACGGACAGCCAAAAGACCAAGGGAAAAAATAAATTTCTAAAGAAACAAAGGAAAGCAAAAGAATATCTGCTTTTATGAAACCACAGCTGTCTGACATTTGTACTGGAACAGTGGCTTAAACCATTCATTCAGTTCCATCTTAGCAATTAGCAGATGATTTTTTCTATCAACTAACCACTTAATTGACTAATCACTTCAGCACTGCTCATCATACCCAGTGACCCTGAATGATCCAAAAACCAAATCATGACAATGAAATGCAAACACACCCTTAAAATACCTTCTGATATCTTTCAAGCAAAATAAATATCTCGACTATATTATTACTGAGACGTAACATAAAACTCTTTGGAAAGCGTGTACCACTACAGTGGAATCTGCATACTTTTACTGCCATACATCCATTTTGCGTGGGCCAATTCCCAACTGGCAATGATATTCACCCATAACTCCCACATTTCTGCACTGATAATCTCACATGATGCACACATTATGTTCAAATCACATAGAATCCATAGCAGTTACTGAGGGACACCTTTGTACCCTTGAGCAGAATGCATTGTTGTGCTTGAAAGACTTAACTTCTCACATTACTAATGGTCTGACATGCGAGGTTTGAGATGTGATACTGATACACGTCCCATGGGTTGGGTGACCCGGAATGCGTCTGAGTAGCCCCAGGAATGGGAATGAATGGACATTAGCAGCTATGGTCTTAAAGAAGAGATGTGACCTCCCCTGCAGATCATGCTAAAGAGTGAGTGGAGAAATAAAGAAAGAGCAATGACAGATTATGTTAATTGTTAAGTGAAAATAAGGCACATGGAACCATTTTGTTTCTGAGACAACCACAAACATGGGTGATTATCAAGTGAAAATGAAAATAATGATTGGGGGTGGGAATCAATTTCCCTGGTGATTTTTTAAAAAGGAGAATAAGAAAACACTACCTTGACCTTGTAGTGAATTTCACAGGGTTATGCACAACACAGAAGGCAAAAGCAGTTAAACAGATTGCAATGTGAATCTGTGCATCCTCTAAGGTGACCGCAGTCGTGATGGCTTTGCCCTATCAAAGTTCTTAAGGAAAATGCTGTGTTAATTCCCCTGACATTTTACATCAAGCCTTGCTGGCAGCGGATATTTCTCTGCCCGCATGCTTGCTTCGTCAGAAAAACCTTTTTGCAATCCCTCAGACCAAACCACCATGAACTTCTTAACGTTAACTTCTTGTGGTCGTGATTCATATAGTGAGTCACCTAAATCAGATAATTTAGTCTTGTTTTTTAGCCAGAACACAAAGAGAAAAGTGTAAAGTACAGGTATTTAGAAGCGAAGACTGGGCATCATCACGCTTTACAAGTTGTGGACTACTCTTCCACAGCAAATTTGTTAACGTTAATTCAGATAACAACCTTAATGGTATAACGTCTTGACACGGGAGCGCTTCTCATCCTGAACGCGCAGCAAACACGTTAAAACTAGTTCGATAACTTATTCAGGAGAAGACCCCTCTCATAAACTTGTTGCTTATTGGCAGTTAATAAGAGTTTGTTGACTAACGCTAGGTAGTTCCAAAGTTTATATAGCACTACCATGTACAGGCAACAGTGTCTCCAACTGCTGGAGCAGCTAGCAAGCGCGAGCTAAAAAGCTGAAAAGTAGTTAGCCAGCTAGCATTAGTTCACCACATTTACGTGACTTTTCCTTACCTTTTTCCTGGTTAAAGGATATTACTTCCTCCTCCTTCGGGTTGGAAACCTGGGTTATTATGGACATGTGGTCCATTTAGGCGGGCGTTTATTCCTTTTTTGTTTCCCACAATGTTATTCGTACAAGCGCGCTTGCTTCGTTTGCTAGCTACTGTTAGCTAGCTGTTTAAGATGGGAATGACCAGCCAGCCCACAAAGCCAGGCAATCGTCCGAGGCGAAGTGTTGTGGCAGCGGTGGTAGCCAGCCAGCTAGCAAGGTGGTGAAAGGGAGCCAGTGAATGGCTGTCATTTATGGTTCTCCGCAATATACCATCGCTGCAAACAAATATTTTGTGTGCAACACCGGCAGCGTGTGTGGTTTAAAAAAAAAACGACGTTGAATTGCTAACTAGCTGAAGTTAGCAAGTAGCTTAGGTTAGCGAGTTAGCTGTGAAGCTCCGATCATCCAAAATGTGAGGCCGTGTCTGGAACAACGTTGAAAATACTAGGAAGCCCGTCAGACGATTGTCCAAAAGCACGTATCAAACGCTCAAAGTTTTTCAACATTAAAGTTAGCTAACACTTTCAGGCAAACGGTTCATATCTACTGGCCCTAGATTCCCTGTGCAACATGGAGGCTTTATGTATTTTGAGTTGCATCTGAAGCGGGGGCACTCAGAGTGGGAGGGGGCGGTTTGTGTCTATGATGGATTCTCGCAGGCAGGCAGCGCAAACTCAGCCGCACTACATTGCTCAACCCATGCAGCTGACGGGACGCGGCTTTCTCAAGCTTCCTTTCCTCTGTAATTACTGTTTCCCTCACGCAACAAATTATAGCTCTTTATTATTAGCATGTAAAAGAACAAATTCAAACACAAGACACCTTGTTCAACTGGATGTGCTAAAGCTTGCTATGGCTTTGACATGCTCCCGAGCAAACAACAGCCCGTTTAACAGTCCAGGCAAATAGTTGACGGTAATCTAAAAAAAAAAACCTTTGGTGTGTGTTCAGTCCCCGTGTGCGGTTAACAGACCGAGAGCACCACCTAGTGTCGAACATGGGGAAATGCTTCGAGGATACCCTGCATTCATGATGACAACCCCCAGTACACCGCCTTCATTTGTATTCAATTACATCAGCCGCAGTATCGCACTTGGAACAGCCTGGATGGTTTTTATCCAACCGTCTTGGTTTATTTTGTGTATGTGTGTCTGAAGATAGAGAGTGACGCCACTTGGCATGTACCGTATAGGCTGGTAAGATGCTGTTTTCTCACAGAGCTGCTTTTTGATTGAGGGCTAAAAAACATGTTACTTTATAATAGGAAACATTTGACTGAAAACTATGAGAAATCACCATATTCCTCCCATATTTTCGTGACCTTACAATGGGGTAGCACATTGTGATACCACAAAGAGGAGAGGCTGTACAAAAAAAACAATATAAAACACAAAACAATTTATAAAAAAGCAACTTAGAAGTAATTGCCTCAGTTGCTGCCAATTGGTGAACATGAGAAATTTGTTGCAGTGTTTGTGATTGCTCAGATTTCATTTAGTACATTGTGATGTTTGCATATGCCTTTTTCTCAAGCCTAATCCATTACATTCTTCACTCTTTGACTGGAGACTCATCAGATGTTTGGTGGCGTATCACATTTAATCATGTATGCTGGAGATGCTGCCATTGATTGATGCGACTGCTTTCCTCCCCGTTTGTAACCATTGTCCCGGAGTGTTTTTGCGCTCCAGTAAGGTCTGATGGGCTCGACGTGGACCACCCCTCACTGCGGTGCAGTAGTGAAAGATAAATATATCCCCCTCCACCTCCTCCTCCTTTCGTTGAGTCCGCAACATCCTGACTGGCCGGGGCTGGTGATCGCAGGCAGCGGCAGCGGCAAGCCCCCCACAAGACGGATGAATTAGAAAACCTGCTGTAGCCACCGCCACCCCCTCTTTTCTTTTATTTGTTTTATATAGTGAAGAGTCGGGCTGTAAACACTGCCGCCCTCATCTTGAGTGTGAAGCGGATACAAGGTTAGTAAAAACACATCTCTTTTATTTATATATATATGGCTAAATAGAAGACTAAGAGAAAAATCAATGCAAAAGGCCTGTGTGTTACCGGCTCTGTACGCCTGAAGCAGTGAAACAGAAAACCTCTATTTGCATGCAGGACGCTTTGCTGGGGTCCTGCATAGCCATGGTTACACTTTGGCATGGAAGGGACTTTTAATGCAACTCCTTTAACTTCAGCTCAAAGTGCGCGCCCTCACACACACACACACACACACACACTTAAGCAGGTGCAAGTGAGTTTTCCTCCACTGAAAAGTGACCGTCTATCTGTTTTCTTTATACGATGCACCATTCTTGGTCATTCCAGTCAGTGCTAAATATTCCGTGAAGTGAGTCCCCAGCGCCTCTCAGATCACATAGCACTGCAGCTGCCTTGCTGTGCAGCAGACCAACTGCGAGGGCTATAATAGGAAGGAGAGGTAGGGTTGCGCAGCTGACGATGCTGATTCCGAGGAGCCAGAGCTCTGCAGTCCTATTTAAGTCACTGCCCTGTCGATCCTAAAGGCTTATTAGTAAAATGCCACCTCTTTAAAACACCTTGTTCTGTATCTGGCATGAAGGACATGTGCTGAGTGGTGTTGGCACAGGGTACATTGCTTTAATCACCATAATGGGTTTCTATATGTATGCATATGTTTTTCTTTGCAGAGGGATTAAGTTGTTATTGCACTTGACCGTGTTAGATGTTTTAATTCAAAACTGCTAAATTGAACAATCTACAGTGTTGTATGTAAGGGGGAACCTTTCATGTGGTGCTGTTAGCAATAGTTAACTCAGGGTTTGTCTTATTATTCACACCATTTCTAAGATAAAGCTGTTAAAGGATGCTGTCAAGTGAAAGTCTCGTCCTCACAATTATCAGTGACATCTGTACATCACCTGCAACACGCTGGTTCAATAGACTGTAATCCTCAAACCAGCTGGCTGATTTTTCCCTATCATCCATTGCTCGTTTCAGGTGTATCTGTTTTCTTCACACTCATGCTGTTTGCCTTCAGACAGGTCTAATAACATGTGGCTGTTCGCTCCTCAACCTGTTAGGCTTCCAGTGTGCTGATTCACCATGGGGATCAAGGCTGCCCTCCCCAGATATGAGCTGTATCTCTACACAGCCGTACTCAGCGGGGCCTTGATATGGGCAGGCAGTTGGGTATATGAAGCTTCAAGTGGTGAGTGCACAACATGTCAAGATATGTCCAAAGTACACACAGTCAGTGTAACTCAGGGAGAGCTTTAAATCAATAACACAATGCTCGAGTTTATTGAAGTCCACTGAAATCCATTCTTATTTGTTGAAGTCAGAGCAAATGACTGCTTTTTCTGCTTCAGAGCTGCACCAACTTTATAGTTTAAACAAGCAAACAAAAACACTTCAGTCAGCACTATCAATCAAAACAAACCTCACTGAAAAATCACCATGTAACCACGAGAATTTATCAAATTTATCAAAATCTACTTCAAAAAACAACACATCTACCTTTAATACTGCTCTATTAAAACTGCATAGACCAGAGTTAATTTAGCAGATTGGAAGAGACCCCCGTCCCCTAAGGAATTCCTGCATGGTCCTATTAATATGAAGACAATTTAAAGACGCTCCAATTAGCTGTGCAATTATTTTCCTGACGGAGATATTTCAGACTAAGACTCAGTGCACTGAGCCAACCAATCCCAAACATTTGATCCTCATATACTGCCAAACGTTAGCATGTATTCAGACAGTGAAATGCTGAAACTGTCCTCTTCTCTCACTAATCTGAATGGACTCAGTGTAATCTGGCGAGTGGTACCGTCTGTCACAGTGCTGTCAGTCATCATTTTGTCCTGATTCTCTTTCTTTAGCACTTACTCTCTGACTCTTAAAATGGTCATTTTTGGCTGCTCTATTCGTGGGCATTTACACTGCTCAGGTCTGCATGCTACAGTAGCACTGTAATAGAAGCCTGGCTGTGTTCCCAGAAGTAAGAGGCTTTCCCTGACTGACCCTCACATTTTGATATCCTTTTTCATGGCCATTAGTGTAATCAGGCAAAGCTGTAAGACCTACTGTGGGGATGCCTGCCAATCTCTTTTGCTGCTGTGTACTGAATGTTTCAACATCAAGGCCAGGAGTCTGACTATTATCACACTTATTGTTATATTCATCATTCCTGTCTTATAGTTTCGTTCAGGTTATGCAGCGAACTAATGTCCTGCAACCAGATTGGGACTGTATGAGTGTAGATGTCAGCCTTAAAAATAGACAAGCTTTGCAATGAGTACATTATGTAATATCTGATGTTTATCAAATGTACTGAATGTGCTCTCACACCTTAAATTCACTGTGTATAATCCAGCAATTACACCAAATCTGCTCAAGCGTTTACTCCTACAGGGCCTTCTTTTCAGAATCATTATTTTAGCTCACAAAGACCCAAGAAATAAAGCTGCCCACACACTCCTCAACCTAGAAGCATTACCATATATTACCATGACTTGAAATTTTAATGCTATTGATTAAACACTACCGCTAATGCACAATTTCCAACATTTTGTTTGGTGAATACACCTGTATGTTTTCTTCTTTATTCAGAGAATGTAAACAGAAAGACCTTCAAAGAAAGTGTGAAGCCAGGATGGCATTACTTTGGCAGGAAAATGGTAAGTTGCCCACGAATATATATGTATGCAAATATGTATAATCCTTTTATATATCCCATTGCGCTCCATAACTGTATTTGGTGATGCAAGATGTCAAAAGAGAGCGGTTGTCATGCGTTATTAATGCGTCTTTCTTTGCCACAGGATGTTGCGGACTTCGAATGGATGATGTGGTTCTCTACATTCCGCAATCATATCCTTTTTGCTCTCACCGGTCACGTTATCTTTGCCAAGATATTTACTCTGCTAGTTCCAAAGGTGCGTGCAAGTGTGTGAATGTCCATGAGCTGTAATCTAAATGCTTACGGGTACAATGGGATGTCTCTTATTGTGTGCTTATGTATCTATGTATTGTATATGCACACACACACATATGTGTGTGTCTGTGTGTATGTGTTTGCACTTGTGTGTGAACACAAAGCTTTGCCCCAGTCACGGCCATACATACACGAGTTTGTCTTTGGTATGTGGTATAAACACATTAAATGCTAAGCCACATTGTGCTGATGTGAACAGTAAGGCTTTGGGCTGTACAAGTAATTCACTTCAGTTCCAGTCAGTGTCATGGTATTCTTTCCTATTTGACTGAGTGAAAGTAATTTGTCATACTGTGTGTTTGCACCCCGAGGTCTAAAACATTATTGACTGGATGCATGAGCTGCGTTCTGTTGGACTGTGACGCTGTCTGTTGAGTGTACCAGTGATTCATTCCTGTGAATAAATTGACATATTTAAAACAGTTTAATATGTTTTAAACATGTTTTCTGTCTTGTTTCATGCTTGCAATGAAGATTGGTATAGATGGATGTAAGGTAACATTAATAAACTTGTGAATTTTAGAACGTTTGCCATGTGTTTACATTGAACCCCCCACCCCCCTCAACATTTCATCTTTCCATCCTAAAGTATATCCATCATTGTAGATACAACTGTGTTATTATACTAACATCACCTGTGTGTTGCATTGAATTATAATAGTATAAAAGTATATATATAGTATAAAAAATCCTCATTGCATCACCCTGACGCTGGCTCCTCTTTACCCACAGCACAGATCCTTGATCTTTGGTGTGTACGGTGGTTTGGCAGTCCTGATCACGATGGGCTGGACCTTCATGGCTCTAGTTCTGTCTCACTGCATCATACTCTACAGCGTGGCCCTGGTCAAGAGCAAGTGGATGTGCTTTGCAGCCGGCCTGGCCACACTGTCCTCCATCAAGCTGGAGCCCTATAACTCTTGGCAGGTTAGTGGGTGGTTCTATGGTGCATAAACACTGAACGCTCTATAGCGGACGTTGAAGGGGATGTCTGTATTATGGTTGTTACAGACCAGGAGAAGGAGCTGAAATAAATTTGTAATGAAGAGGTAGCCAGTGGAAATATTTGAGAGCTGAAGTGACATAATTAAATTTTCTGTATTGTCAATGAGCTGAAGGCTACAGGAGGACCAGTGAACAGGACAATGCGACAAGGGCGGTGCAGTAAGGTTAAACAGCACAACCGTCTGTACTTTCAGATAAAATCTAAATTGTAAAAACATGGAAGTCCTTAAATAACGATAAACAAATGCATTAAAGGAGTGTGAGGGTGTTACAATAAGACTTTGTTGCCTGTCATGACGGTAAATTCTCACATTACAGCCACACAAGAGACAGACTCAGAACACATAATTATTTGAATTAAATAAATAATAAATAAGAAATTAAAGAAAACAGTGACATGAAGAGGTGTGTGTGTGTGTGTGTGTGTCTATGTATGTATATATGTATATATACAGTATATAAATATAGACAGTACCTTATACTAATGATATGAAGCTAATATATCCAAAATAATATACATACAATATACATACACACACAAAATGTTATATATGTGTGCAGCATGTATAATATACACACTGCACAATAATAATACCATACCAATACCAATATATAGTTAAGAGATGTTGAAAATGATATCATAATATACTATAGTATGTTATATAAAATGACAGTAATGATAATCAAAGTAATTATATAGTATTGTATCTGCATTTAAATAACATAATTGAATGTGATATAGTATTAGATATATTCCTACTTCTACAACTCGTAATAATAATAATAACAATAGTAATATATTCAGGGATATTGCTCTAAAATGCCTGTTTCAATGTGCAATAATGAAACCAAATAGTTAGCCATCCAAATGCAAAATGATGATGTTCGAGGCTCAGAATAACTCTGACTCCTCCTTCAGGAGTCCTTGGTGACTGGCTCTTTTGACCTGCAAGACATCCTGTTCTATGGAGGCTGCGGCTTCAGCATCATGCGCTGTATGAGCTTTGCACTGGAGAACTGTGAGAAGAAGGATGGCAACTACACATTCTCTGACCTGCTGAAATACAACTTCTACCTCCCCTTCTTCTTCTTTGGACCCATCATGACTTTCGACAGGTATCATGTCCAGGTGAGGATTTAACATTCAGCTGAAAGTGGTGGCTAGACCATGGAGGAAAAGTGAGTGAAAGTGAAAAGTGAGCAGCCAACTTTGACGGAAATTTGACAGCAGTTCTTAAGCCATCACTCATGCACATTGTACTCGAGGACTCCTGAAGGCTCATGTAATACCCACACATATTTCATGTGTTTATATAACTCCATTTAAAGATAGAGACAGAAAAAAGAGATTTTAGGGTGATGAATACCACATGAATACAATGGAAATGGCTTTCTCTATATAGCTGGAATTGAGTTATATACTCAGATACTAATGATGTACTTTACTCTACTGTATGTGCCCATTATAAATCATTTTTAATGGAACAATTTTTGGGATCAACCTGGTTAAAGATCTAAGTACCATTACTACTGTTAGAAATAACTTTTGAATGCATCTATTACTAGACATATCTCTCTCAACTGATATACGATATGCTGGGATGGTTTTATAATTTCACAAAACAATGATGGCTTGTTCACCAAACTGTTTTTAATTCCACAGGTGAACAACACCCAGCTGATTCGTAAGGATAGGGAGATGTGGAACATCACCACCAAGGCCTTGTTGCATCTGGGAGTCATTCTGGTGGTGGACGTCTTCTTCCACTACCTCTACATCCTGACAATCCCCAGTGACATGAAGCTGGTCACCAGGCTTTCTGACTGGTGTCTGGGTGAGTCAGATATATGTTTCCACTCTGTTTTCATGTGACTCACATCCAGTATTTACTAAAGGGATAGTGTCTATTATTGGCTCTGTGCATCCATTTTACGCCAAGTACTGTGTGCTCCATCAAACGGGAAAATCTACCACCTGAGTAGAAGTTCATAAATTAATGTTTCTCAACAATTGCCATCAATGTGCCTTTAGGAAACCTGCTCTGTTTCCATGTTTACTTTTGCAGCTGGTCTGGCATATTCCAACCTTGTGTATGACTGGGTCAAATCAGCCATGATGTTTGGTGTCATCAACACTGTGGCTACACTGGACCACCTGGACCCTCCTCAGCCTCCCAAGTGTATCACCATGCTCTACGTCTTCGCTGAGACGTACGTTTGACTTGCACCTGTCATGTGCAATCTCAAGAAATCGTTGTGTAGTGTCTTTGTTGATCATTGCCAAACCTTGAAATTATGGAAAATTTGTCTTTTTTAGGCACTTTGACAGAGGCATCAATGACTGGCTGTGCAAGTGAGTGTTTGGGTTTAAGATCATGGGTCGACATGACAGAACCTACAGTATGGAGATTATTTTCCTTCTTCATCAGGATGAAACTGAGTTGTAATTTTTGCAGGTATGTTTACGACTTTATCGGCGGGGATCACGATAAAATCTTCAAGGAGCTCCTGGCAACCATCTGCACCTTTGCTATCACCACCCTGTGGCTGGGCCCATGTGAGCTGGTTTATATCTGGTCCTTTTTCAACTGCTTTGGCCTCAACTTTGAGCTGTGGGTGGCCAAGTTCTTCTCCATTCCACCATTTTCTACCATCGAGGTGAGAAACAAGATAAAAATCATTCTCTTTCAGCACACAATCAATACATGCAAGTATGCTATGTGTTATTCTCTGTGCCATTTCTCTTCATGTACCCGTGTCTACTGTATCTAGGGTGCAATGGGCGAAGCCATGTCACGCAGGATCCGGGGTGTGTTTAATGCTGCCAACTTCTGGGCTATTGTCCTCTACAACATTCTCGCCCTGAACAATTTGGAGTTTGCCAAACTGGTGGGAAGACGACTGATTTTCAAAGGTAAGGAGTCACAAGGGTATATTATATAAAAGTAAACTTTAAGGCTTTTCTGCCAGTTCTAGTCAAAGCGAAAACAACACAGACAGACATCAAAGTAACAAAATCTCAAGAGATGCCGTCCTCCAGATATCACATTACTTAACATTGCCTTTGTTGCTTTCTTTCACATCAAATAAAAGAATCTTCACAACAGAGAAGACTGGGGGTTGTTCATAAAATCATCTCCAGTCAAACATGTACGCAGGGCACAACACAATGACAGCTATATTCCTTTAAAGTCATTACTGTTTGTTTTATTTCTTCTGCTTCCCCCCTTCATTTCCTCCTTCTTTCTCTCTCTGTGTTTTTCCTTCCAGGGTTTCCTCTGTCCTCCCTCTCAGTGTTACTTGTGACCTACTGTGGCGTGCAGCTGGTGAAAGAAAGGGAGAGACAACAAGCCCTGCTGGACGATCCGGAGCCAGTGAAGCCCGTGGATGGTGGCAAAGAAAAAGCAGAATAAACGGGCAGAAAAAGTGACTTTCACAGACTTCGTGGTCAACAGCACCCTCACATTGTTCCATCCTCGGCCTTGTGAACTGCACCGAACCAGACTGTAACAGCCAGTCAGCACCTACTGTATATTGCTCACAAGCCCGTCCTTTTGCTTGTGTTTGTCAGAAGCGAGGCAATGTTTTGAACTGTGAAATATCCTCAAGTGCACTTGCTGTAGATAATCGCCACGTCCTTTGGCACAAACCCACCGATGGTGCATTTTTCTATTTGTATAAAAGATTGTTTAGCAAATGATAGGCCTGCCAAATATTTTATGAAGCTATACCTAATAGTATATATAAGGACATGAAGTATTGTAAAGGAACAACTACTTTGCTCTGTGGGGTTGTCTCCTGTCTTCACTTTTGATTTTTCTCAGATTTGGACATTCTTCCTTTTTTTAATCATCATCATTATGATTATTTTTAGTCAGATGGGCTCTCAATTATGCCTTAGACACCTTGTCATCACAATGTTAATGAAAGGGTTAAAAACTTGGAATCAGGGTGCAATGTATGGAGTGCAATGTAGAAAATAAACAAAGGGTGCTGTGTGAGTCCTCCACAAAGCTTGCAGCTGATTGTAATGTATATTTGCTCTGCTGTCTCTAAACAGGTATACAAATCCTAATGTATAGCATAGTCTAATTGAATGTTTACTGAGAATGTATTTCATCTCTGAGACTGAATGTAGATTCAGAGAAGGACAGCTTTACTCCACCACCGTATCGTCTATAAGAGATTACTGTAGGTGTGATGTTTGGGCATATCTTCCCAACACCTTCTTTCACATGATCCAGGCCCACAGTCCACTATGACGGGCAACAGGCCCAGGAGGGAATATCGGTTAGTCTTATCCTGCCTGTCACCAGAACCTGCTGCGTGTCTTCCGTGCAGCAGGCGCTGAGAGTTTTTTTGCAGATTGTCATGCCCTTTCTCAATGTAGGGTTTTTATTCAGAGGTGTTCATTTAAAACGTTTGACTCGAATAAAGTTTTGTTTCATCGAAAAGGGACACAAGTAACAGCTGTGAGTTTGTTTTGTTGCAGCACAGAGAGGAATTCAAGTTGTTGTTCGATTGGATGGAAAAGCAAGATCTGCATTAAAACATCAAATCATTTAGTTTAAATCAATGGAAATGACCTAAGAAATAAGACCCTGTTGGATTTTATTTGCACCATAGTGAGACATTGTCATTTATCACCACAAGATGGCCCAGTTTGACCAAAGCTGATCAGTGTAATTAACACATGCATGGTTACATTTTGAACGATGAAAACAAAATCATGGTTCATCTGCACAGGTGTAGCAGTTGTGTGTGTGTGAGGGACAACTTCAACTCTTTCAAACGAGACACACTCACAGCAGGAAAAGCCCCGGTTGTAAACAATAAAATGGTTGATTTCCATTTAGCTGCTTCAGTTTCAGGGTCCTGTTACAGTGCATACTGGCTCCCTGTCACACTGCATGACTCACTGGGACACTTGAATAGAGCAGAGTCATTGTTGTTATTTGTAACACCTGTGCTTTTCCTACTATGACAAGTCAAAATTCCTGTCGTGAAAGGTCAGAAGATCTATTCTGTGTATGTAACACGTAGTTCCTAATTCCTACAACTCATTTGAAATGATCATGAGATCATTTAGTGATCTTCACTCATTTTGTACGTTATAACCATGAACCTCAAAATAGCCTTTACACTGAGTCTGGCCACAGGTGATACCACTCCCTCTCTCCACACTTCATATCCTTTCAGTAAACAAAGAAGCAAACATTCCATTAAAACAATTACATGGTCAGAATGACAAGTAATTAAAAAGAAGTGGTACACTTGATCTTCCAAAATCATCATCCAACAGGTGCCAGTGCTGTTTAACACAATGGATGTGTCTCTGACTGATATAAAGTGGTTACACATATTACACACATGTATGTGTATGTGCGATTTATGTGAGCATTAATCATAATCCTCATTAATTACTTATGTTATGAATGATGAGAACAATTTGACTTGTTATCTAAAAGATAATCAATTTCATTATGGACCATTTTGTCATTTAATCATATTTGAATAATTATACAATTAATGTCTTATTGAGTGTTTCATTGCATGTGTTTGAACTGGCATTTTCATCATTTTTTATATTTTGTATAAATGTAAGACAGACACTGGAAGGAACAAGAAGGGGATTTAGAATATATCGCCTGTTTAAAACATGACTTGGTCCTCATTTTTGGTGTAAGGGGAGGTTTATTATGTAACAAGAAAGTGTTCCAGGAACTAGTGTTACCTATACACGGTATATACAGTATGCCCTGCACCTCCACTGATGCACAGCAATGGCTCAGTGACAGTGTGGCCAGTGTATTCACCCTCACTAATTAAGTCATTATTGGATTAGAGAGACAAAAACACCTTGGAAAAAGTGTGTTTAAAGATCAAAGTAATCAGAGCCCATCGGGCTGCCTGGTGAGTTGTTCGGCTGGATTTAACATGCTGTCACCCCCGAGCTTAGTCATTCAGCTGTTTGTGGGGGTCTGTGTGGTACAGGAGGGGATAGGTCCTCTTCCCTGTCCACCAAAATGGATTCCTCAGCTTTGTGAGGGTCCTGACTATAAATACCTCTAACGTACAGAGAGGCTGACAGCCACAGACAGCTGCAGCCACCAGCCAACCAACCAGCAGAGACCATCCACAGCAATCTGAGCAGCCCCGTGAGCGCTGACAGTCCTGCTCTGTTGTGGGGAGTGAGTAGGGTGCCCACGCAACCTAACCAGGACAAGGAGACCGAACAAAATGGCTGCCCTGACTATAGACCCGGTGGAGCAGCCTCGGATGTACCAACAGACTCTGCTTCAGGACGGCCTGTGTGACCTCTTGGAGAATGACAGGTTTGTGGATTGCGTCCTCAAAATTCAGGACAAGGAGTTCCCCTGCCACCGCTTGGTCTTGGCAGCCAGCAGCCCCTTCTTCAAGGCCATGTTCCTGTCTGACCTGGAGGAAAGCAAGAAGCGTGAGATCGTCCTCAAAGACGTGGAGCCAGGTGTTATGGGGATGATCCTGCGCTACTTATACACCTCTGACATTAACCTGTCGGAGCAGAACGTCCAGGATATCTTCATGGTTGCTAACATGTACCAGATCCCCTCCATCTTCTCTGTATGTGTGTCCTACCTCGGAGAGAAGATGGTGCTGGGAAACTGCTTGGCAATCTTCAGGCTAGGACTGCTGTTGGATTGTCCCAGGCTTGCTCTCACTGCTAGGGAGTTCATCTGCGAACGCTACCAGGTTGTCATCAGGGACCCGGACTTCCTGCAGCTGGGCCCGAGCGAGCTGGCCATCATCATCACCTCAGATGCCCTCAACGTTGAGCGGGAGGAGCTGGTGTTTGAATCCCTGATGGACTGGGTGAAACATGACGAGAAAACCCGCGTTAAGGACCTTCCAGAGCTGTTGCACTGCGTCCGTTTCAGGCTCATACCTTTGGATTACTTCAAAGAGAAAGTAGAGCGTCACAATTACCTCCGGTTCAGCCAGGAGATCAAGAAGGACCTGGAACTCGTCAAGGATGCTCACAGAGGGCGCCTCCCAAAGCCCAGCAAGCCCAGCAGTGGTGAGGCAAAAGGGGGAGAGGGAGATGAGGAGGAGGAGGACGATGAGGAGGAAGGGTACCTGCCGGGTATACTCAACAATAACCCACGCTTTGGGATGTTTGAGATGGACCTGATACTTATGATCAGTGACACAGGGACTGTGGCCTATGACCCGATCGGAAATGAATGCTTTGTGGTCTCAGAGTCGACAGAAATCCCCAAGAACCACTGCAGCCTGGTGACCAGTCAGAACCAGGTGTTTGTTGTCGGAGGAATTCTTTACAACGAGGAGGATAAAGACGAACCATTCAGCTCATACTTCCTACAGGTAGCGTTTGAAGGGTGTGAAAAAGTTCCACATCTCATTTGATTATCTCTTCCGGCGAAGCCCAGAGACCGCTTTAAACCTGCACCCACACTATGCTGAATCCTTGTGCCTCTGCTGTTGTTTTCATCCTCAGCTTGACCCAGTGAGTTCAGAATGGTTAGGGATGCCCTCACAACCCAACCCTCGCTGTCTGTTTGGCTTGACTGAAGCTGAAAACTCCATCTTTGTTGTTGGGGGAAAGGAGCTGAAGGAAGGGGAGCACGCGCTGGACTCAGTCATGATCTATGACAGACAGTGAGTGTGGATGCTAAGTTTGATATGGAACTTTATAAGTGACAATGTCAATTTTCTATCCGTTGATAATCTGTCTAAGTGAAAACACTCAGTTATTGCAAGGGATGACATTTCTGGAAATATATCCTTTTGTTTATTAATCAAACCTCCTTTAAGTAAATTCAAATGGTCAGTTATTCCCACTCAATACAATGAAGTAAATCATCCCTCTCACAGTCACATTAAAGACATTACATTTATTTCCATAGACACAGCAAGTGACATCAAACACCACAGGACAAAAATCCTTCATCTCTGTCCTGTGATAACCATGTATCTTTATGAAACACAGCCATGTTGGACAGTGCATTTTTCATTATCCAGCTTATCTGAAAAATTCAAAATCATCACATGGGAAATATGCATTTTTTTTTTATTGAATTCCTGAGCATTACCATTGTTTGTTCCATGAGAATTATTGCTGCACGAGTCTGTAGATTTACCTTTACTATCTATGGGGTCAGTTCATGATAATACGTCCTCTTGTTTTTTGTACACAGGTCATTCAAATGGGGAGAGTCTGACCCTCTGCCTTATGAAGTTTATGGCCATGGAACCATATCACACAAAGGCCTCGTGTACGTCATCGGAGGAAAGTCTCAAAGCAAGTACGTAGTACTCCAAATGGTCTATAACCTGTATGATATTTTACCATTCGATCACACCTCAGGATTCTGTTTCCACAGTGTGGGTCTCAATCAACAGTTATATCAACAGTCTCAATCACATTGTCAACCAAAACCTGAAATTATCATGATTTATCCTTATTTTGCTCTCTTACTCATTATACAACCTCAAACTGTGTACAACATGATGAATCCTCGCGATGAGTAAACTGAACGTGTGTTTTATGCAGGAAATGCATGAGAAGAGTCTGCGTCTACAACCCCACTAAGTTTGAGTGGAAGGACCTGGCTCCTCTGAAGACGGCCCGTTCACTGTTTGGTATCACCGTCCACAAAGACCAGATCTTCGTGGTGACGGGGGTCACAGACGAAGGCCTCACCAGCTCCGTGGAGGTCTATGACATTGCCACCAACAAGTGAGACAACTGTTTTTTTTTTATATGTGCCACTTTATCTCGTTGTTATGAGGTGAAGCATATGTCCACAGTAGTCAAATGACTCATTGAGCGTGAACAGCAGATCATTAGGTCATAAAATAGCACTCATCGTACTGCTGCGGGTATTATACAGTCACATAGCATCTTATTTAACACCGTCATCACTTCACTGTGTGTGTGTGTGTGTGTGTGTGTTTGTGTGTGTGTGTGTGTGTGTGTGGGTTATTGTCCTGTTGTGCTCCAGGTGGTCTGAGTTCACAGAGTTCCCACAGGAGCGCAGCTCTCTCAGTCTGCTCTCGATGGGAGGTTTCCTGTATGCTGTGGGCGGCTTTGCCATGATGCCCAGTGAAACCAGTGAGGAGCCTGTCCCAACAGAGATGACTGACATCTGGAGGTGAGAGCCCCCTTCATTCGATCAATACGCGGGATGAGTCATGACAATGTGTTTCTGAGTTTTATCGCAAGTACAGCCTACAATCAGAATTACACACCTACCACACCTACCCACACGTACCTCCCTGATTTGGGCAGTTGCAATATTTGAAATGAACAAGTCTGAAAACTTGAAAGCGCAGCAAAGAAAGCTCTGATGCCGCAATCAGATGAAGATGAAATATTCATTTCATAGACTTTCATAGACCAAATACACTGACCTTTTTTTAACCTCACAGTAGGAAAAGCACAGGTTTGATTAAAAGCCATGAAGGACAAGTCTGGGGATAATCTCTGCTTTGATAATTGTCAACAAAGAAAGACCAAAACCAACAATTAATTCGTACCATCAAGTATTGCCTGCTGACCAAAGGTTGATATAACTTATTGCTCTGTGCCGGGGAGCGCCGCAGAGGACGTTCCTCTCACACTCACTCAAGCACCAAATGTGTGTCAATCCACAGCTGAAAATAGACCCACTTAATGCACTGTTACTGTAACTACAGTGCCAATCTGTCTCAGGAAATCACTGAGCTGTTGTAGAAAATAAAACATTTTTTTCCTGACCTGTTCTTTAAGATTTACATCTTGAGTGGGAACAAATGGGACTGGACCGAGAGCCGCAGATTATTTGAATTATTGAGAAGTATGGGAAGACGGACTAATGCTTTGTCTTTGCATTTTCATGACATTTGTCGCCAATGACAAAAATATACAACAACACCAGACTTAAAATACGTAATAATGGCTGCATTCCAGTTCCTGGTATTGTGCATGTTGGCTCACTGTCACATCATACTCTGATAACCAAGTGGAACTGAACCATCTTTATTAATGTGCCTTTCCTGCTATGATAAGTCAAATTGTATGCCATGAGAAGGCTCTGCTTCTATATTAAGTTCTAAAATTGAGACTAAAGTGGAGGGAAAAAAACATTGACTCCAAAAATGAATTTCCTGTACTTTCCCGGTCTTTCCCCTCTACAATTATTGTGGAGCAACACCAAAAAGTCCCTTTCATGTGCAATCATTCTCTCTAAATTAAACGGCATTGAGATTGCATTTGTCATTATTATGGATTCTCTTTTACGATGCTATAAGAGCACCAAACACTAACACGTTTCTGTTCCACACAGGTACGATGAGCCAGAGAAGTGCTGGAATGGGATTTTGCGAGAGATTAGCTACGCGGAGGGATCCACTATTCTTCAAGTGCGTCTCAACACTCTGCGTCTCACCAAGTTATAACTGACCTGTCGGTGCCATGAGGTTAATGATGTAACATTAGCATTGAAGTAAATGAGTGTACTCATCACGGACATCAGCCCGAAATTGGCTTGGAGTACAGAAAATTTAATTTGGCCTCTGAAGATGAGAAAGCGTTATGGAATCACATCGTTTTATCTAATGTTCTACAGCAGGGGGAGACAGATACATGCTAAATCTACATGAGGGTAGAGGTGAGCAACATGAGTCAAATGTATTTTATAAAAAGCTAAAATGTTGATTTGTACATCTATTTTCTGTTTTGTTACATTATTTCATGAGTTTTCTTTATTACCTGTTTGCTTTATTTAAAGCAGAAATAAAGATAAGGGTTGATTGTGTTGCTCTAACTGATGAGAGAAGGCCTGTCCACAGTGCAAATGGTTTTATTCATCTTCATCTGACATTTTGTTCAATAACATCTTTACAGCTGATTCCACATACTGTACAGCACACCATATTTACACAAACTTTACAGGCAACAAATACGAGACACTTTATTGACATTATGCAAATAGCATGAGTGTAAACATTGATTTCCAGTTGACACCTGAGCACTGTCAGTCCTCACCACAAACCACATCATAAACCAAATCTCTCGCCGTATTTACAGTTTCACATCATATACAACAGCTGTGTGTGACAATTAGTCTGAGGTACTTTCCATTAGTTACAGTTCAGTTTCAGGTTTATACACACTGGTACCACAAGAAGGGGTATTAAAGTAAACATCAACTCTGACATGACTCCCACATGAAATGTGATACTGTCGCTGTCTGTACATATTCATGTCTGAAAAAGCCATTTTTGAACAGGAGGTGGTTTTAAATGAATGTTTAATAAACAGAGTGACAGAGAGTCACAACCATCATATTGGTGCCATTTAGCTTGATAAATTCTATTATAACAAAGATTAAGACTCTGTAGCCAAGATAGCATCTGTGTGAGACAGTCACAATGATAATGCTAACGTTGATGTTTAGAGTGTGTTCATCTTAGCTTAGCATGTTGGCACGCTAGCATTTGCCAGTTAGCACGAAACACACAGTACAGCTGAGGCTCGTGGGAATGTCTTTAGTTTTAGTCAGAAATCACCTGGACAAATTACATTTTCTACCTGATGATGGCACTAATCTGTCCAAAGTGGTCCAGAGCCATGTCTCTAGCATAGCTAAAAACAGTATGATACACTAACATTTATTTAATATTGACATACAGAATAGAATATAATAGAATACAATACTATAGAACATAAAACTAATAACCAATGCAATAAATGAACTGTCCATGCAATCCAGTTAATGGAAGTGAATCACTGTTGCCACACACAGTATTTACTCACAATGGTTGTGTACAGTGGACTAATAATGGAATACATCTGGTCCATTAGTTGCAGAAATGGTAAAAATGAACGTCTGCTGTGCGACTGTGCACTCGGACAAAACTAAAAGCCTCTGTAATCTCAGATAAATTTCACAAGCGGGAGCGTTAGTGTCTCCTCTGGAATGTTATCTGGCAGTGATTCAGCAGAGTGTATGCCCCATATAAAACTGTCATAGACAGAATAGGGACGTCCAGTATGTTGGGCCTGCTATAGATTCCTCCTCAGTGACTACTGTTCATGAGAGCCTGACAATGTCATTAAGGTTGTTACCAGTGGTCCCCTGAGCAACATGGGCCATTAGGTTAAGTGCTTGGATTCCTCTTGTGTAACACACCCTTTTAATAAACATCTCGCTTCTTATAGGACACAGCCCGTCCCTGGCTCGATCCATCTATTGCCTAACATCAGATGGAAAAGCCTGGCCAAGAGTTCAGTTTCCCTTTAATTCACAGAGTGGTCACGAAGATCTTTCTCCTCCCTGCAGTATTCTGTAGTTTGTCACTTATAACAGACTTCATGGTAATGTTGTTAGTAGCCAGTGTGATCTCAACAAAGCTTTACACTACTGTCCTTTATGTGTGTAAATATCAGATCAGTCAGTGTGGTCAACCTCCAATACCATGACAGTCCCTCCTAATACATTAGAACAGTCTGTGAAAATGTTCTTTGATGTGTTGTTTGGAAATGAATTGTTCGTGCTAAGCTAATGACTAAACCCATTTCCTAAAAGTGGTTTCAGTTGCTTTTCCACCCTGGCAAGAAAAACACGAATCACTTGTCATTTCTGACAGGCAATGGATAAAGTTACAACGAACAAATATTAGTTTCAGTACAAAAATGTCAAATTGACCTTCAAGAACCAATATCAACGGCATTGCAATAGTGTATGTGAGCCAGGAAATCAGCACATCCTGGTAAAAAGAAAGAGGGGAGTTTACTTTAGGTGGTTTTCATATGGCAGAGAGGTGCTCTTGGCACTCAGATGCCCGGTGTGTTGAAGGGCTGCATTTGGTCAACATGGTGATCTGGGTGCTGAAGTTGTTGCCGTTGCTGCCTATGGAGGGCTGCTGGTACTTAGTGTCAGCGCCCAGGAACCTCTGCAGCATCCATCTGCGCCACTTACGCTTAACCTCCGCCTGTACCTGAAGGAGAGGCGACGAGGTAGACAAACAGGATGAAGAGGGGGCGTGAAAAGGGTATGACACACACGAGGGGGAGAGTAAATGAGATTTAGAGACATAAAAGGACAGTAAACATCCTTAAGGGTTGTTTTTGCTTGAATTTACTCACCTCTCCATTCAGGAAACAGTACAAAACTGCAACAACAAAACCCTGAGGAAGAGAGAGAAGCGGATTAAATGAACCGGCCAACAGGAGCTGTTGTTGACGAGGAATGACAGCTCAGCTGGGGAATGAATGATGATGGTAAGATTACGACCAACTTTAGGCTCAGGCAGGAGGTTCATCATGTCGATCTCTGGGAAACATTCCCAGGAGATATCATTCCGAGCTAAAACGGTTATAAATTAAAAAAAACTTTCCATTGCTAGGTTTCCATCATTGCATTTGGCTCTCAGCGTTCACATTCAGTTTAATACTCAGTAAATCAGCAACCTCATTACTCATACACAATTAAACATGTCAGCTAAACAAACCATGAATTTGTTTAATCAGACAAACTGTCTTCACGTCACCAAGCAGTTTTCATGTAACTCTTAGGTAACTTAGGCACATCATATCCCTTCATTCATCAATAAGTAGCGCTGCTTCTGTCTGACATTTAAAAAGCTGTAATGTTGCCGGCAGACTGCCTAACACCTTGCATGAAGTTGTGGGACATTACCTGAAATGATCCCAGAATAAGATCAAACACCATCCTCACTTGTGGGTGGATGTGCTCGGGGATGAAGGCAAAAATGATGTAATTTATTCCAAAGAGAGGTATCAACAGCAGAGTGGATTTAGCCAGTCTCCTACAAAAAGAGGAAAGCGAAAAAGTGAGGCGATGGCTTGTTTTCGCCTTTGTTAAACCTCACAAAAGTGAAGCTATGATTGCTCACCACTAACAGCAGAAAAATGATTTATTTAACATCACCTGATAAGAAATGACTTTAACCCTTTGCTATGATAGAGTTGTTGACATTCTACAATGAAAACCTACGAGTACTGATTGGATTCCTTTCTTCCGATGTTGGGGCAATTCATCTTCTGCAGCAAAATGCGGATTATACAAATGAAGAGGAAGAAGTTCACCTGCCGGCAGATAAAATACAAGTAAGCATGACTGCATTATGCTGAACTGTTTATGAAACGCTGCTCATAGAGAGGCAACGTGACTCACAAGTATGGTGACTAAAATAGGTGTTTTGATGATCCACCACAGACTGTCATCGATTATGTCCCAGCATCTGTCAGAAGACATAAAAGAGTAAATACCGACAAATTCTCACAAAATAAAATAAAGAATTTAAATAAAAACAAACCCTTGAACTGTGCTTAAGAGGCAGAGAGCAGTAACGACAGAAACAGTGAAAACTGGGGAAAAGATTTTCTGTTTTGTGGCTAGTTAGCCAAGTAGTAATACCTTAAATAATTGCCTTAAAATTCTCTTCTCCATTTGAACTCATGAACAAGTATAATAAATTCATTTACAATTTAATATATTTAGATATGTGACTTCAAAGTAGCTTAACCAGACTGAATCACATTCATTCAGAGTCAAAAGGCTGTGGTAGTAACCTACTCTGCAAAGCTAAGCTAGCTATCTTTTAGCAATGCTGGTAGCTGGTATTTTTTTCCCTCCATCGTGATGGTGTTTAGCCACTGCGTCAGTTATGTGAAAAACCATATGGAATTACTAAAATGTAAGGTAAACATTTTTTTTTCAATTACAGGAAACAGTAAACAGTAGGTAAATTTTGCTAGGGCTAACTGTGTGTAGCTCGCTAACTAGCTTAACCTTAACATAGCTCTCTTAGGTTAGCTGTCCTGTAGGTTGCAGAACACAGAGATTATCAGGCCAGAGAGCATTTTCTTTCATTTATAAGACATTAATAATTACTAACACAAACTGTAATTTTTTGTATATATTAAAACACATTTAAAAAATGTGGGTTTTAACACATTTTGGATGCATATGTTGCTAATATGTTAGCTTTGCAGAGCAGAGCAGCCATGAAATGCTCAGCTCTTAATCTCTCTGCTGCAGTTTAACAGTTCCTCCACCTCCACCTCCACTGAGACCAGCTATTAATCATCACACAAACATAGATGCTATTTCATTGATTGAGTAAATGTGTGCATTTATTTACAAATCTACCCATTTTAAATCATCTGAACTGTTGGGTTACTTTCACAGGATTAAAGACAAATGGCTAACTCACCCAGGATCATTTGAGTAAACCTTTGTAATCACCCACGCTGAGATAAAGATGGTTGGAGCCCCTGCAAAGGAGAACATAAACAGAATTTGTCCTAAGTGATTTCAACATTATAAGATAATCTCTTTGTCACAGAGAGAAACTATTAATTATGTCCACTGTTCAAACAAACACCACACAGACGCAACACCACCAAATATGACAGTGAGCCTTCAGCGTGTGTGTACACTGTTAATCTTTTGGATGATTTTATTGCTAAAGCAATATTGCGTTTTTGGTTTGCTTATCATTTTTAACTGGACTCATATGTGCTTTGTGCCAATATTGGCTCATCCTGGGTATCTGCAGGAAAGTCACAGGCTTGTTTCCATTTCCCAGCTGGCAGACACAACATTTCAGGCCTATTTATAGACTTACTTTACTCGGCTGATGGAAAAAAGAACATCAGAAACTTGAAAAAACTGGTCGGCGAATATATGTTTCAAAGAGAAGTAACATTAGAATTTTAGGACCAAAATAAGTGTCTGAAAGACGAAAATATAGACCCAAAATACTTTTGAGATAAAAGCTCTTGAGAGCTCAGCCAAAACTTCTGGATGAATATTAGGCTATATATATAAATGTATACATATATATATATATATTCATAACATCTGCCAAAATTACTGTTGCCAAATGCATCTATCCATTAAAAATATTAAAAGTGCAAGTCTAAAGTGTCCGATCTCTTAGTTTGGGGGGAACTTGATTTTATTCACATATTACATCTGCCCCGGATGCATGAATCTGTTTAATGAGCTTTTTTTCTATAAAGAGCATCAAAAGCAGAACTCTTCAACTCAATTATAACGACAAAAGCAGAGTGGCAGCTGCCTGCTGTGGCTAATCTCCAACTGCCAACAAGGCTCATTCATATGCAGAGGGAAAGGCATCATTCAACTGTGCACGTATAAACCATGCTTATACATTCATTTACATATGATCGTGTATGTTGTGGCTGTTGGAATAAAGACAAAACAGATGTTCAGGTTGCCTGTTGATTGTGTTTTGATGGGCATTTGATGATTTCTGGGTGCCACTTCAGACAAATGGGCGGCTCAAATGCCCTCGCAAATGAGCGTGCATGAGCTATATGTATTCATCAACACATGGTAAAGAGGCTAGCACATACCCCAGCCAATCAGGATGTACCACCAGAAGTACTTCCTCTCAGAGAAGAAGGAAACAGCTAGCAGAGTGTGGAGGTACAGGCCCTCCACCAGCAGCCAGAAGTGACTGGCCATGATGCCATACTGGAAGAAGACCACCACAGCCTTGCAGCCCACCTGCAGCAGAACCAGGATGTTAGTGGCTTAGTGCATTGCCAGTGAATGTAGATAAATGCTGTTTCAAATGATGAAGACATTTTGTCACCAGTGGATGCAGCTATACAGAGAATGATTTTAGTAAATAACTCTAACTAAAATTAGTACTGTTGATCTGTTAGACTTGGACTTTTCACATTAATATGATATAATTAGACAAAAGCCTGCAGGGTTATCTTATGGTTGTGCTGATTATACTAATTATACTGGTAGACTAATTACATCTGCAATCAAAGTGTGTCTGAGATTCATGCTAATTTTATATCGTATTATATAGCCCATCACAGTACCATGGGAAGATATGATTTTTGGTGGCTTAGTAGTAATCCTATGTCGTTTTTTATGGTGCTCTGCAACTGTTATTGAATAGCTTAAAGCAAGACAATGTAACTGTTGGTCACTGGTGTGTAACAGTGGACACTGGGACTGAGGCCACAGGTGACAATCATGGCGGGAGGCTAAACTATAAAATGTATTATAACAGTGAGACAAGAAGAGAATAAAGACAGAAAACAATATCTAGCTTCATTCTGCTACCATTAGCTACTGGTCATATCAGGCCAATAAGGATGTAGAGATAAAACCTCTGAGTGAACTGCTTGTATTGCTTATACTGCTTTTCAGCTGTAAGAGGAAAATTGTGTCTTCCACTGCATCTTGTGTTGTTCTGGGAATTTAGAAGCAGTTATGTAAAACGGATGCTCAAAACTCAAGAAGCTGGCTGACTGGTCAAGCCCCAAAAACACTGGGTCTTCCACTTCCTTTACTACAAATTTATAGCATCCTTCATCAGGCCCTGGAAAGTGTCCACAGTTGTAATGCACACTTTCCCCTACAAATTTGTAGACACAGACCCCAAGCCTGGATAACTCTATGTTAGTTTTTGTTTTTAGTTTTTTTTTGCTGACTCAGAAAAACCTTCCACCAAATCTACAAAGACGTTATAAAGAGCCAAAATCCTGACATGACTTTGTCAGCTACTAAAAACAAAATAGTGAATAAATAAATGAAAAAAAATTAAAAAAATTACCATCCATGTCTACACAACATGAATGGACTACGCAAATTGAAGTTTTGTTCCAGGACTAGATTTTATTCATCTACTCTGTGATTTTGAATGTGTTTTTCTCCGGTTTGACTTGGCTCTCCATACAAGAATTTCCACATTTCCACCAGCTGAGTAGAGCTCTTCATGAAGAGTAAACTGATCACGATGTGTTAAATGAAATCCTCTTTAATATGATGTTTTCTACACTTTTTTTTAAATGCTGCGTTTAGAAACAGTTGAGAGGGTTAGCAGCTGTGTTTGGAGGAGGAAATACCAGCCTCAGCCATTAACAATCAGCACTTAGGGATAGTGAAGCAGGTGATTTACACACTGCTCATCTAATCCTCTCTGGTGATGAAGCAGTGGATTCAGCTGGAGCGAGATCTGAGACACTGAAGTTGGTGACTTGATCAGTCAAATAATTTTAAAATAGCCTCAGTATATGACACCTTAACCAATACCGTAGCTTATTTAACTCCTTATCTTAACAGTTTTTCATGTTTCTATGGTCATGCTGTCAAGACAAAGCCATTAAAACTAGATATCAAAACTCTGTACATGATTTATTGACAAAGGTCTCCGTATTTCAGGCTTAATGTTCAGCAAACAGGAACTCTCACAACATCCTGCTGGACAGATGAATGAGGAAACATCGTTTCAGGAGTGGAAGGGACTTGGCAAACACTGCTACACCCAAAGGCACTTGAGCGCTCGCACGTTAAGTAAACTCCGAGACAAAGCGTTGAAGTCAGTAAAAGTCTGAGTGAGCAATTAAATGGATGCTGTTTGCTTCAGTTAAGGAAGAAGCTGCTGCTGGTGCATCAGACCAGACTTTTGATCATGCAGGGAAGAAAATTATGATAAAAAGTCGGGCGAGCGGGGAGCCGCTGGGAGCGCCGAGTGTGCAGCGTACTCACAGATGACTGGCAATTGTCTGTCTCCCCGACATCATACAGAACCACATCCTTGATGAAAACCGCCACAGCTTTCAGTATGAAAGACAAAAACAGATGCATGTGGATGTAGTTTCTCGTGCAGTGCAGCTTCCTGTAACAGCAGACAAATAAACTGTTTAAATCAAGAAGGAAAAGCAATAATTAAGCATGATTCTCTCAACGAATTAATCTGATTTAGTGCTTTAAACGAAGAGTTAACTTGACCCATCCTGAGAGTTATCTGATAAAGTGTGTGTTTTTGGCACCAAAGCATGCAATCAGAATAAATATGAGGAAAAAATTCACCAGAAACTTCACCGACTCAATTTACGGGGGCAAACATTCACAGAAGGAATGTGTTTTAGCGAAGGAGCGGTATCATGGTAAGCACTTACATGGCCATGGCCATTGCCTCGTTATGCACTCCTACTGAGCTGTACTGTGCTGCTATCTAAATGCCAAGCTATACACAGACCCTTCAACTGTCAAGAAAAACTATGTGTATGTTTAATACCTTATACAAATGTAGTTTTCCAGTGAAACATACTATATTTTGATCAGGCAGAAAAAAAATGTGAAAAAACCCTGACTTTCAGCACAGAGGTAAACAGGAACAAATCAGGGGTTTGCAGAGAAAATGTCGCCAATGTAAATTCTCTCTTCTGGGTGTTCTCAAACAAATGCCTTCCCGGTGAGGTTATGATTGGGGGTGAATTGTGTAACCAATCAGGCGAGTCATCCCAGCAGGACGGGTGCGATGACACACAGCATCGACCAGCTGCCTGAACATGGCGTCTGCAGCCGAACATAAACACGAAATGCTTTTCACATCCTGTGTCTCTGCTCGAGAGTCCAAACCATTGGCATTTCATAAGCCGGAGGAGTAAACACGTCTCTTGTTGTTTAGCCCGTAACACACAAACACACTCCAACTGCAAACACGCCCAACTGAACAGACTGCTTTGTTTATTAGAAGCCACACACGCTAGCCACTTAAACTTATTCTAATGATTGGTGCAGTGTTGTGTCAACATGCACACACACACATACAAACACACACACACACACACACACACACATACACACACGCACACACACACACTTTTTCTCTGCAACCCCAGGGATGAAGGTCAACTGGGAACAGCTGTGAACAGCAGCCCGTAAGTGGTGACTTTATGGCTGCATGCAGCTGACCCCTTTGTTTGAGAAATGTTGGGACATTTCGTGTCGAATTTGGACGTCCTGTCCCGCAAATTCTGGCAGCGTCACATTACTGTGTGAAAAACACAGTAAAACCTCTAGAAAATGCAGGAAGTGCGATGGGAAATTGGAAAATGGACAGGGTTTTATCGCTCTAAATGATGGAAAAAGGTCTTTGATTCTCTTTATGCAGAGACGTTAAGTAGCATTTTGATGGATCTCCTTACCGAAAGAGACACAGTATGATGATGGCAATCGTCAGAGAAATGAGCGACACGCTGTGACCGATGGTGTAACCCACTTTGATGGCGTCGAAGAATTCTCCCTGCAAAAACACATTCAGTTACACTTGCTTAAAACAGTTCAGCTGGCACTGACCATAAACCCCCAGCAGCAGCAACCTGGGCTGGAGGGGTTTCATAGCCTGGTTGCCATACCGTATCATCCATGGTGTTGTTGGGATTGTATCCACAGTCCATTATGTAGGAGTCTATGCTGATTGTAGTCCAGCCATCCTCAGTGCAGGTCTTTGACAAGTTACCTAATGAGCATGGGGACACAGGGAATATTCATTACTCTTGCAAGAACAAAACAAATTACTGTGACAGATTCAATGTGTTTCAATTATAAGTAATGTGTTTTAATATTGTGTGTGTTGGGGGGAGGTAGCAGGGTGTATGAGCCACAAGGCAAACTAGGCAAACTACATTTAGTCACACTTAATTATGTCACACTGAGATGTGTGTATATGTCTCTCTGGAATACTCTCAAATACTAAAAGGAAATAGAAGAATGACTGAAGGGGATCAGTCGTCCCACTGGCTCAGAGATGCCGGGACAGTTCCCATGTGTATTTGCCTCCATCTGCTTCTTAATTACTCTCAGGCTGAACCAAGACACCAGGAGGCCAACAGTCAAGCAGAGAGATATATTTACTGTGGCCTGCCCATGGGGGTAGAAGTGAAAGGTCCAAATGCATTAGACTGACCATAAAGAGAGGAGAGGGCAATGCATCTGGGAAATACAGTACAGTGCAGTACAGTGCAGTACAGTACAGTGCAGTACAGTACAGTGCAGTACAGTACAGTACAGTGCAGTACAGTACAGTACAGTACAGTGCAGTGCAGTGCAGTACAGTACAGAACAGTACAGAGCAGTATAGTACACTGCAGTACAGTGCAGTGCAGTGCAGTACAGTACAGTACAGAGCAGGGTACAGAACAAAGAGAGAAACACTGTTTAATAATCTGGGGATATTAGCTCCCTGGATTAAATCTCAGGGTCAAAACTCTTGGTATAATCGTAGATTCAAACCTGTATTTTACTTGATTTTATGCATTCTATGTACTACATTTTTAACTTGATTTTATTACTATTATTCAGTTGTAGTAGTTTTATTTTACATTTTATGTTATGCATTATCTTTATTTTCATCCTTTTCTCTCTTATTTTTACTATTATTATCAAGTGGGTTTTATCCTCCATTTTATTGTACATTCATTTTCTCTACGGGTTTTTATGTTCATTCTATGTCTTTTTATGTGAATTTCTTGTATTACACAAATAAGTTTATCATCATTAGTATTACAGCTCAAAAGAGTAGAGTTCTGCAGAGTACAGCACAATATGGTGCAGATCAATAGAGTAGAGCTCAGTAGAGTAGAGACTCTAGAGCAGGTAAACGAGAGATCAGCAGAGTAGAGCTCTGTAGAGGAAAGTAGACTACAGCTCAGTGGAGTAGAGCTCTGAAGAGTAGAGCACAGTAGAGCAGACTCCCTGTAAAGACATTAGACTAGAGGTCAGGAGAGTATTAGCTGAGTTAAGTTCAACAGTCTAGAGCGCAGTAGAGTAGAGCTCTGAGACCTCAGTTCAGTACAGCAGAGCTCTGTGCCATACAGGCTCAAGATCAGCGGAGTAGAGGAAAAATGGTACAGATTGAATGAATGAAAAAAAAAAAGTGAATGGAATTATATATTCATGTGTTGTCTGGCGCCCTCCTTTGCATTAAATATACAGCTCCATCTCAGTAAAGGATAGCTGCACAATAAGTACATTTTACAAAAAACAAAACAAAACATCATCTATGGAAGCACTATTTATGATGTGCAATATGTTTAAAGAACTGGATAGAGTAGATTTTCAGAGCGCTATTTAAGTTAATGTGCATCACTTAGCCAATTGAAATATACTTGATATTATGGTTATAGGTTTTCTCTCCCAATTTTTCCTGTATGTCTCAAATCTGTAGCAAAGGCCCAATAAAGGTCTGAAGATGAAATGGACTGGAGTTATTTACGGTAATACACACTGTGCATATCAAGATGTCAAGAAAGGATGTCAAGAAAAAGCACTTTAACTTCAGATCATATAACTTTCTTTAAAAGTGCTACATGTACTGATGATGGGCAAAATGTAGAGCTAGAATAGAATAGAAGTTTTTAGCACAACAGAAATGAAAGGCATCAGTGTTCAGATTTGGACGCTCGTCATTCATTAGGTTTAAAACCCCTCTTACAACATTCATGAGCCATATCTAATCCTGTAACCAGCAGTGAGAAGCACAGACTGACATCTCTGTCATTTTGCTGTTATTGTGTAATATTTATTTGTCGCTTTTCCTAATCTCCTGTCCTTTCAACAAAGAAAGAAAGCTGCGTGTGTTGGCGACAAATTAATGCTTGCACTGAATGCTGCTGTAGAAATCTAAATGTAGGACATTCCTCACATTTCCCAACCGTATCGCTCCACTATCAAATCAAGACCGAGTTGGGAAATGACCAACAATCCGAAGTCTTAGAATGTATTTGGCATTAATATACGGTCGGCTCACAAATACCTGAGTGGCGTATTGCAGAGAAGACGGAGGCTTAGCTTCCTCAAACAACATGACAAGACACAAAGGGGATGATAAGCCCCTGCTGTTTCAGCCCATGCCACCACTGGATTTGGCTTGTTTGAGGGATTGCCAGAAGAATGCTTTCATCATCCCCCAAAACATGACTGCAAGGATTTTCAGTGTCATGCAAAACAACGAAGAGAGCTCAAACGAGTTAATCATCCCATCAGTGTTTTAATGTTGAGGCTTCTTTTTTATCTTGGCTTTTCTGTAGATGTTGTACAGTCAAACGCTTTTATCCTTCCTAATTATACCGTGGAGGAAGATTCGCATTAGCACGAAACGTTTAGCGTCAGCTCGGCTGAATACGATGGCTTGCAGGTGAAACCGCTGACAGACAGGCACTATGTCACTCGGAACTTGCAGAGCGGGTGAGTTGCCGTGTTATTGAAAGAGATGAATGACTGTGTTTGTGTTAGATCTACTAAGTAAAGAGTTCATGAGAATGGCAAACTCTGTCTCAACCAAATTTATGACATGGCCCTGAATCTCTTTGGCGCCGTGTTTCGTAATGCTTCTAAAAGAATGGCTCGGGATGTGTCAATAATTTGGGTCCTTCGCAGTTCACTGACAGTGAATACCTTTGACGGGAAGATAAATTTGCATTTTTGGTGCCGTAGCACATTCACAAAAAGGACAAGTTCTTGAAAAATATGCATATTTCTGTGACGTCATAAGGTTCTGAAACCTTTTCAAAATGAACTGAATATACTGATAAACGTACAGCGGCCAAGCTGCGCCAACACTGTGGTTTTTCTTAGTTCCTATAATGCTCATATTTGTAAATAAATGTTCTCAACTGACTGCATGTTATCACAGACCATTCATCATCCCTTAAACACACAGTATGTGATTTCAGCCTCTAGGGGTCTCTCAGTCAAAACATCGGGTGTGGGATCATGGGAGTTGTTGTCTTCACCATTAAACAACCGCCATTGCTCATGAAAATCTCTGTCCACAGACGAGGTCATGTATCATACAGAGCAAGTCATTTTTAGTCATTTAAAAGCAGAAATGTTCAACATCATACCTTTGATTAACCCATTTTGCATGATCCAGAGCAGTTTAACCAGCAGAGACCTGCACTGACCTGTTGATTTACTGCATAATTGATATCATGCACATCAGTGCAGCACAGGTCACTTATAATTCTGTCTCTTTCTTTTAAGGGCCCTTCGTTTTCAGACTGGTCCCTGCACGGTGGTGGCCTGTTGATCTTGTAAGCCTTTGACAATCCAGTGAAATATAGCTCTTTTGCCTCCAATCCTGCAAACTGGTGATTCCTCATCTGCCCCCTCTCTTTTCCCTGGAGTGCTCTACCCCTCTCAGGTCACACATCTCCCATCTGGGTCACATCACAGCTTCCCAGAAAACCCTTCTCCTCTACGCGGAGCCTTCACATGCTAATGATTAATCATTGGTTGGAGCCACTCTCGTGTCCTGAATATGATGGGGAAAATACTGGTTCGATTACAGGGGCAGAAACCCCACCAAGATGTCACTCCGGTTTGTAAAACCACTGACATGTAAGAATCTGTAACTTGACACTTTTTAAAATTATAGCAAAGGTCATGCAACATCTGTGGGCTGAGTTTGTTTATATGCAGTGAACATGTCCCCAACATATCAGGTGTCATACACATGATCCAAAACAGGCCCAATCTGACAGAGAGTTTTCAATAGCAGATCATGTGAGATGCAATGTAGAAGAGGTGGGTAAACATCTTTATGCACAAAACCAAGATCAACTGACTTTAGCCACTTGGAAGCAAAGCAGCAAAATAGCTATATGCTTATGCTAAATAACTGTGATTGCCATTTGGTGCTGGGCAGGTAGCGCAGACTTGGTTTATCAGAGCTTTTCTGCTGGAGAAAGCTGCCAGCTGCGTTTTGAAACAGGGCTCATGAGGTGAGAGTTTGTGGAGTAAGTAAGTACAGCTCATCAACCAGAGTTCCTACATGCTAATTTCAAGCAGCATCCACTCCAATGAAGATAATTTTCTTAAGGCTCCAAGTTGAAATTGAGGTCTCTCTGCCAGCCGAATACAAATAAACAACTTCATCAACCCGGTGTGGTACAGTAATTAATGGCAAATGGAGATATACGGGAAAGTCACCGGGGAACTACTGTACAAACACACAGCAATTCAGCCAATAAATTCTCCCGAGACTGCTTTCCTTTTCTCACCATAATTACTAACCTGCGAGGCTTCTCATAGATCAAAGGAGGAAAAATAAACCGAACGTGTCTTTGATGGGTGGATGATGGTTTTTGTGACCCGGCTGTGCCATGTGTTCTGAGTTTTACTGCGTTCTTTGAGAAAGACGTCACATGTCAGGAAAGACAGGAAAAGCAGGTGATCAAGGGCCGGAGTGACTTCATTAGTCAGCCGCTAGGATGCTCGGTGTACTTCATGATTCCTGTTTCTGGTGTCAAATAACAAGCGTGATGATCGTGACGATGACTCAACAGCAGGGGATGTTTGGAACAGCGGTAAGAACAATGAGAAGACAAAGAAGACTGAAAAGTATCTTTACATGTTTAATCCTGTGTACAGAGCAAATCTGTCACACTCATCAGCTTTAAACAAGAAATATTTACATTGTTATGTCTCAAGGCTGTGTGCTTTAGGTTTGACAGGGGATCAGGTAGATATGCATCATTATTATCATTATCTGCTTGTCCCTGAATAAGGGAGAAACAGGTTCATTAAAGATACACCAAGTGATCTGCAATAAATGATTCCATTCCTCCAATTCAGGAGAGCGGGGACAAATCAGACCCCAGTACCTACCCTGGCATCTGTGTCAGCAGCTGTCTAGGAAAATCACTCTGTAGTATTTTATATTGCTGCTCACATGGCGCCTCTCCCTCCTAGACAGAGAGGTAAAGTCTCTGTTTTATGCTGATGACCTTGTTCTGCTGTCTCCTACTGAACAGGGACTAAAGCAACAGCTGGAACTACTGGCATCACTGGGCCCTGGCAGGCAACATGACGAAAACTTATATCACGATTCTTCAAAAACGCCCGATGTCAGGAAAATAACTCCAGTTTACCAAAAAATAATCATATCACTGAACATAGTATGAGTTTTACCAACCTAGGTGGATCCACCACCGCATCTGTGTGCCAGTGAAGCATTCTGAATTGAATTGAATTGATTTTCTGGTGGCAACACAAACAAGCCACAAACACAACACTGGCATACTATCAGCTTACAAAGTTACAAACTTTTCAGCAAACCATTCAACAGCCAGTCCAGACACAGAGCAACGCTCCATCATTCACTGAGGGAAGTATCTGGCTCTTCAGCAGCTAAATCCTGCGCTGTGTTCACCGGCTACAGTGGTTCTAACTTTGTGTGCCATCTGTCAAATTTTTGCGAGTTTTTGTGGTGACCTGATGAGAGCGGTGAAGCAGAACAGAGCAGCGCAGACACATACAGAACATTTTGAGCAAAACTTGATTCTTACGTGTAGGAACATCCCCTGAGAAGTAGAAAAGATATTTGGGGCAAGGGATGGTGACCACCTCTCCGACATTGGCACTGGGCCAGCAGGTGATCTTGTCCCACGTCCCGCTGCAGCCTGACCGGAGCAGAGCGGCAGAGACAGGCCAAAGAAAGGCACGTCAAACATGAAAACACCACATGCACCAAGATAACAACCAAGAAAACAACTTTTTTTTTTTACAGTATGTGTACTGAGGTGACTCCAGTGACAAACAGCAACCTGCTCCAAGTGAAGGCTGAGCACTGGGGTTCCCATGGCAGCCAAAACATGGCAGCTCAAGTCAGCTGTTGTTACAGCCCCGGGTCCATAACGGCAGATGACCTGAGGTAACACGCCGCCACCATGACTAATAAAACAGCTCCCCGTCCTTCATTACACACTGTGATTTCAATGCAACAGATGACTGAGACAGTTTGAATCTGGTCACAGCACTTTTAAATTCACACCTGCTCGCCTCTTCATCACTATGAAACATCAGCTTAGCAGGTGCTATTTGCATCATCGCCCTGAGGATTTGGCCGCAAATGAGTTTGATGGAATCTATAGGAAGCCGAATCGTATCTAGATTAAAAAGATAATGAGTGTTTAATGACTTCCTCGTTTTGTGAAAGTAAGCAGAGTCTTGTGATGCCTGCAGTCAGGATCATTGAGGTTTTGGTTACACACAGAGGTAACAGAGGCTCAATGAAGCAAAGTGATCTCTCTATAGAATGCAATTATGCAGCATGTAATTCCAGCTTCATCAACAATAAACTGAAACAACAAATCAGCTAACTGAGTTTCATTATTGCACACACACTGTTGCATTTTTCTTAACAGTGTTTCATGAAAGGGGGAGGGTAAAACTTGATCAGAGAGAAAGTTTACTTAGAAATTAGCCGAGGCACATGTGACAGGGGACTGGCATTAGGTGGAAAACTGTGCTCAACCACGCAGGGCGTGATGTAAAGCCAGAGGGGAGGTTTGAACAGCTTTTGTTGTCTCAAGAGCCTGTTGTGTCACTTTCATCACCTACGTCTGGATTAAGCAAATTAGGATACAACAAAAGGACCTTGCAGGGTAAAATAAAGTTAGACACACACACTCAAAAATAAAAATAAAAACTACGTACCTGTAGTTTTGTTTTCCATCTGAGCCTCACACGTGTTCCTCTCCTTGTCTAATTCCCTCACCATGTCACACATCTGATTCTGCACTGAAAACACCTGTGAAGAGAACATTTCACACACGGTTTCTACGCATCTCTTCAGGGCACAGTGGGTCAGATCATCTGTCTGTTGGTGAAGCGTAGAGGACTGCGTGAGCTCGTCTGCCTGTGCTCTCTCAACAACGCCTCACGTCTCAAGGCAAACACATCTATTGTCTGAAATGAGCTGACCTGGGCTCCCATTAATCTCTCTGCCCGACACATGTGGCAGACTGTGATTCCATCGTCATATTCCTTAGATTTGCATGTGCGTGTTTTGAATCTTCAGCCATGAATTGGTTGGACATGAAGCTGGGCCCTTGAGTGTTTACCACCATAGAATATAGGCCTACAGAGCCTCTGCAGGACAGCAAGATTTATTGCTGTTACTTAGGTGGATGAGTCTCCGCTCTGTGGGCATTAATCAGACTGGTAGTATGTGGCTATTGTTAGCCACAAAATGAGCCCATATGACTCCAGCTTCTCCCCACACACAAGGTGACTCCCTCATTTAGGCTCTGATTTATCTCACTCCTCAGGCTATGCAGCACGCCCTCTGTTACTTCACCCACGGTGCACCTCTGGACTATGATTGAAGAAGATGTTGTCAGTGATGGCTCAGCGCTGCCTTGAGCTAAAATGTAAGTTGGAGAAAACTTCCCACACCCCATCATCACGATCATGATTGTGATCATGAGCATCTCTTTAACCGTTTTGAACTTTTACCAGCAGTAACGACGCTCCCCGTCTTTTCTTCTGCTTGATTTCCAACGCAGGGGCGCTGAAACAGTCTGTGAGAGTGTACAAATGCAGATATAAAAGCCAGCATGCTATTCTGAGGGCTCTGACCTCCAGCTGAATTCCAGCATGAATCATACATGCCTCTCTGCAGGAGACAGTTACGGATGAGGACGCTGGAGACCAGAGAGTACAGAGACAGACAAAGGAGGCCAGTGCCATGGTGTCCTTTTGAGAGCGCCATGGTATGACTTCTCCTCGTACTTCACCTTTACCTCAGTCATGGAAAGAGGTCAGCTCGGACATAAAGACGCATTAATGCCCCAGACAGGCAATCACAGCCTGGCCCACTGTTTTCTTTGGCTGCTAAATGTCATTTAAAAAGATGCAGGTTTTGCCAGTGGAATTGATGGTGAATTGTGTGTTACTGACACCCAAAGCAAAGGTTGAATCTGGAGGAGACTGGTGTGGTGATGATGGGAGAGGAAGTCATTCTTGATTATTATTATTTTTTTTAAGTTGTAAGTTTAAATATTATTCGTCCTAACCCTAACCCTAATCCTCACACCCCTCCACACTTGTTGACCAGTCGATGGATCAAGCTTTGGTGCGCCCTGCATCCAAAACTGCCTCATGTGAGCACCAGTGCGCACCATCTGATCTCTGCAGCCAACGCTCTGCTTCAAAGACCTGCGTGGTCATCCCCGCATGGCCAAAGTAGGCGATTAGGGGACGCACACCTCAAAACGAGCCCAAGTTCGAGTCATGAGAAAAGTGTTGAAATATACTCACGGGTTCCAGCAACACGCAGGAGAGGAGGATGAAAATGCTCTTTGAGACTTCCAGCAACATATCCTTCAGAGCAGCTGATCGGTCCAGAGGAATGAATAGATTGTAGGTAGAAATGAGGTAAACGAGCTGAACGTGTAGTGATAACGCGCAGGTCTGTCCGGGGCCACCGTGCCTCTGTGCGTTCTTGCGCTCTGAGTGGAGAGAAATGCTCGTCAGAAATCCTCCTCCCTCCTCCTCCTCCTCCTCCTCTCTCGGGCTTTACCTTGAACAACCAACAACTAACCAATGACAGATCATCCGAGCACGTCAGTAGACGAGGGCGTTCACACGTAGCCGCGAACCAAGAAGGAAACTGTGTCCGCGAAGTCAAGTAAAAACACGACCGGCCCTTTGTGTCATTTCGCATGGGCCATTTGTGATAAGCCAAAAATGTTATCATGTCATAAAACTGTATTGTAACACCGTCTATTTATTTTGTAACTGTGGCTGCAGTGTTTCATCACAGCTACAACCTGCATTTACTCTTTGTTTGCAGAGGAGGCTGCAGAAAACAGGCTGCTCTCCTGCGGAAAAAAGGCCAGAGGTGGAAAGTAACTGAGTACATTTACTCAAGTACTTGTAGTAACCTGTGCATTCTCATCTAATACTACTTACTCTACAGTTCAGGGCCAAATATTGTACTTTTTCCTGCAGTGCATTTATCTGACAGCTTTAGTTAAAGATTAATGATTTATATAAAATATATGATAGTCATAGTTAAAGATTAAACCAGTAGTTTCCAGCTGTTTAGTGCGGACAGATGAGTCGCTGGCCACTCCACCAAAGAGACACTTCCCCTCTAAACGTTTAAGCTGTTTGAGGCCCAATCATTCAACATTCAGACCATATACAGGAGACATTCAGGTGTGTGTGTGTTAAACGCAGTAAAAATCAGTCTCTCTCAGTTGCTTCTCAGATATGGAGCTGGGCACAGCTGACACACTGCTCTCAGATAAGATAATGCTCCTGTGAACGCTCGGAGAACGATGCACAGGCTATGTGAAGTGATTGCAACAAACTCTGGAGGGCGTGAAGCTCATATTTAATCAAAGGTGCATGCCGGACGATGCAGGAGAAAAACAAGCAGTGTGTGCCTGCTCGTCTCTGGTCAGATGGTCGCTCTGTCATCACGCACTCGTGCATCAGTGTGCATAGCGTGGAGAGATGAGGGCCATGTTGTTTACTTCCAACCATGAGGAACACAAGTTACCGATAACAATGCACAGACCCCATCCTTGTTTCTCATGCTCTGACTCCTCCGGTGGCACCATGTGCCTCGCCTTATGTTCTGCTGGTCTGGTTTTTACTATCAGTGGGTGACTCACGGGGGATTATGAACGCCTTGATGGATGTCAGAACAGCCTTCCTCTGGGATAAAAGTCAAATGTTTGGGCTTTTGAGTTCTGCTGGATTGATCATGTGGAGTTACAGGACAGAAAAGCTCCTCTCCAACCTTTGTTTCTTGTGCTCAAACTTAACCGTGTTTGTTATATGAAGCATTTTAATGAGGTAGAATGAGTTTATATGTCAGCAGTTTAAGAAAATAGTAGGATCTCAGTTGTGGTAGTTAGGTGTCATCACAGCAAACATTTGACACCGCCAGTGTTTACCGCGCTCTCAACTAGTCGGCGGTGGGGTTTTATTGTTGCTGTCTCAAAATTGAGAACACATTTCTCATAAACCTGCAGTCATAAAGCTGCTCTTTGCGTCTAAAGAGGATAAACGTGTTTACATTTCTACTATTTGTCATCGTCCTCTGCTCCATGCTGAGCAAGCTTTCAGCTCATATTAGCAACATCTTCCTGTTTCGTGCCATAAAGCAATCGTACAACACCGTCTGACAAACACTGTGAAATATGGTGCCGATCAGACTTGTCAGGGTCTCATTTACTGTAATTAATGCAATAATCGCTCAAAATGGTCGTGGGAATGACTTGTTGCATAAATTACTGCCTTCAACACGCAAGCCAAAATATAACTCACATGTTCTGAACTGTGGGCTTCATTGAGCCGCTGATGTAAGAGTCCGAATTGATCTCAGAGCTGTCAGTCAACACCCTAGGTATTTTAATAGAGGCAATAATGGCAGTTATAAAGGTGCGTTTAACTCATCAAACTGAAATGGAGATCAGAGAGTGAAATTATCTTCCCAGCAGGGAAATCAGAAGCAGTGTGTGTGTGAGTGTTTGCTTGCGTGTTATGCCTGTTGAGTATATTCATAAATCCTACATATATGGCAATCAGATGAGGGACAATATTTCATTTTGCCAAGCTTGCAGTCACAAAAATGTCATCTTTTCAGGAACTCAAAATAACAGCTCTGTGTTGGTGTGTCAGAAGTGCTTTTGAGGTCATCCAGCATTTACAATGGAAACATGAAAGTCGCCCAAACGGCAGGTAAGCAGATACGTCCGGGAGCAACTCCCGTCAGGGACACACAGAGTGGATAATAGTGGTAATGTCTGTCTGTCGGCTGGTCTGTCCACCGGTCTGGTTCAGAGGGAAATACATCAGATGAAATGTTGTACAGACATTCATTGTCCCCAGAGGATCATTACTGCTTTCCACTTTTCCTCTAGTGCCACCATAAGGTTCACATTTATGGGTTCGAGTGTCTCAACAACTACTGGATGAATTACCATAAGGTTTGCAACATATTCATGTTCCCCTCAGGCAGTACCTTATATTTTCAATGTCAGAAAGTCTCCTTATGCCACAAGCTCCTGTTGTGCAACACATAAATGCAGAATTTGTTAACCATCCATTATTATTGGATAGCTACATCTATAGCTCCTGTGATACCCATTCTCCACTGCCTTTAATTGTTCTTATACAAAAGGGAAATAATAGAGAGCAATAGTTCGGCATAACATCCAGGCAGAGTCTGAAGCAGTGTGTCTTTTGTCTGATCCAACTCATCAGCGAGAGGAAGGGCTAAAGGTTTCAAAATAAATATGAAAGAACTGAGAGAGCTGTGAAAGTCAGACAGGATGATTCAGGGACATTTCTTGCTGTTGGAATGAGAATAGCAACTATTCATTAACCGAATACTTTTCATTTTTCAGACCCTTTTCTTTACGTCCTGGTGCACTGTTCTGTTTCAGATCAGCCCTCTCGCGAAGCCACCGCACATCTCCGCAGGCTGTGGGGCTCTCTGTGTTGTCAGTGTCATCCGAGGGGTTTGCTCCATGCAGGTTTGGAGATGCAGCGCCAAGGTTGCACATGTTCGAGTCAGAGGTGTTTCCACAATAAGGCGACTGACGTCATTATCTTCAACTAAATGCCATTTTGCATTCAGCGAGAAGTCAAGGACAGACACATTGAAGAGGAATGACGAAACCTTAGTCAGGATGAGCATTATATGCAGTACAGAAGAGACAAAAGCAGCTCAGAAATCAAGGAGTAGTATGTCTCCTTTCTTCTCTTCTCTTCTCTTCTCTTCTCTTCTCTTCTCTTCTCTTCTCTTCTCTTCTCTTCTCCAGACATCAGGTGTTGAATTAAACAGCATGTGTTGTCAGAGATGTCCCTGAAGGTTTGCTGCCATTTGTAGAACTGAATGGACCAACAGAAAAATACCCAAACCCTTTTCAGCATCTCTTTTCACAGCTTCACAACCTGAAGGAAAAAAAGCAGGGGGGGATGAAACAACGGGTGTAGATAGCATCCAAATGACAAAAAAATATGACCACACATTTAAAACAGGTGTGTAGTCACAGTCAAACACTGTTTGCTAAGAGAAAATGGTCAGCTATTCAGTACACAGAGAGAGTGGGAGACAAAAAGGAAGCTGTCAAAGTCTGCGAGGCTTTACTTTGGGTGTTATACGTCGGTCAACGCTGGTGACTTTCAGGAAAACATAATCAGAGGATTAGCTGCCTCAGTAGTGAGTGTGCCGAGGTGATCTGGACCTCTCCAGGGGAAAAATAAAGGAATATATGAAGGAAAGAAGAAAAGCATCGCTCTGCTATATGAAATTATTCAACCTTTTATGTGACTTTTCTCCTACATTTTGAAAGACTGGAAGGTTTTACGTGAAATCCCTCCCGCTCGCATCTCACAGATAAAGAGGGGTAGAACGTTACAGTGTCCACAAACGCAGCATGACTCAGCCTGCAATCATTCAGACAGGCAACGTTAACATGATAACAAGTAGTAAACTGTTGTGAAGCATTAAAGACGCTACAGTCAGAGTTGTCTTTTTATAGAGGCGGGAACCTTTAGTGCTTTTACTGTGATGGATGTAAATTTTTCAGATGGTTCAGTAAAGCTGATGCCATGGTGTAAAAATACTCTGATACAAGTGAAAGTCCTGCTTTATCTAGGAGGAATATCGTTACTGTTGAATGAATGAGGCGTTTATTTTCATGTCTGGAATCATTCGGACACATTAACAAACGGCAAAACAGTCTGTCCGTCATCCAACAGCACAATACATCAACATCGTCCAAGCAGAAACATAAACCTCCCACAAATAACACTCCAGGAGACAATCCTCAACGAACATGCAACAGGTAGCCCCTGAGCACACGAATCCAAACAAAACAAAAACTACACCTGCATTCATTAGTGGAAACAACACTGTGCATTTGATCTAGTTCATAACTAGTCTGCAACCCATGTGGAACAGAGTCTAAAGAACGTATATTATGTTATATTTCACGGCTTTGTTGCAATAAGCTGCATCTTAATATTCTAGCTCCTTATTCTATACAAATCTGGAGCCCCTGTGCTACCTAATTCAGCTGTGTGGATGTGTATGATCTATGCTTGATTGACAGCTCCCTCACCCCTCTGTTGATTTGATTGTACCTGTCAGGGCCGGGCAACTCACCCTGCTAGCAGTTTTATTAGTGCATGGAGTTCAGTGACATCATGTCGTTTACAGCATGGCTCCACCCAACTCCAGCTCCAGAGCCTTTAATGAGCAAAGTAACTAGTTACTGTATCCGTCAGATGAATGTAATAGATTTAAATGTACAATATTTTGCTCTGAAATGTTGTGAAATAGACATAGAAAAGTAGCATAACATGGAAACACTGAGGTGAAGTACAAGTACCTTGAAGCTGTACTTTAGTTCAGTACTTGAGTCATGCACTTCGTTGCATTCCACCACTGTGCTTCTGACGCCTTCATACAGAGCCAGTCAGTTATGAAGCATTCAGTTGAAGAGTGATTTTCCCCTTTCAAATTATTTGATTTGAATCATTTTCAGAGGCCTGAAGAGGTAAAACTACACAGTATCCCACAAAAAAAGAATGTTTCCAAGGCGACGATTTCATTTTTTCTTGTTTTTCCCTTAGTAATCATCTCACCAACACTGATGGGAGTTCTTGTTCTACTTCTGTACATGTTTTCGGCCCGTTGAATCCTATGTGGTATGTTTCAGGGTCTTCTTTCTTTAATCTTATATATTTTCTTACTACTGAGCACCATGATGCTTAATATGTCTTAAACAGTGGTGGAAAGATATTACTTATTTGTATTCATCTACCATACCTAAATACAATTTGCCTGCATTTTATGCTACTTTACACATTTAACTGTGCTACATTTGTTTAATAGCGACTCACAACTTTTCAGATTTTTTGCCCCAAAACTTGATCAGTTTATAGAATATGATGCATGGTTACAAATTAAATAACTCAAAAGTGTATGAAGTTGTAAAAAGTGCTGTCACTTTGTCCAACCAAAAAAAAAACAATTACATATTAATTGATTTAAAAGTTTACACTATTAAAAATGCCAATTAAACATAATCTTACTTATCTAAGTAAAATTTTGAATTATAGACTTTCACTTGTATTAGAGTCTCTGTGTAGGTTGGTATTAGTAAATGATTTGAAATCGTGTTCCCACTCTTTACTACTTCCAACTTTTTAATGAACATGGCCTGAATGGCAAACAGCAGAGAGCAGCCTGCTGAAACCCAAAGCACTGAATGCTTTTCTGTCAGGTTTAACACATACCGGGATGACTGAACAGCGTCAACTGAAGTGTGCAGGAAATAAACACGTTTCAACAAGACGCTGCTGCCGCCTGGTGGACAAGAAGCTTAGAAGAAAACTTCTCTTAATTTCCTATTGGCTGATGAAACATGACGCAGCGTGGGCAAACACGGAAGTGATATCTTGGAGCTTTTGTTTTCGATTCATGTGACCAAACTGCACAGGAGTCAGTGATTTACCAGGTAAGTGTTGATGCTTTATTGCAGTTATTAGTCAAAAACACACGGCGCACTTGTACACTGATAGTTACTTTGTGTACAGTAATTTTCTTTGAGTTGTGCTGACTGTGTTGTCTCTGCATTCCTGTCACAGATACGGATATGGGCGACCTTCCTGTCAACCCGCTGCTTTTGATTGGTGTCGGGTCCAGCTTTGCCTTCTCTGGCCTTTTCTATCATTTATACAAGGAAAAGAAAGAAGAGCTGAAAAAGCTAAAGGTAAGTACATCACTGTCTGACTACTTGTGAAAGTATTAATACAGCTCTTTTTTTGTAAAAAAAGGAAAAAAGAAAAAGAAAAAATGAAACCAATGCTTTTCATTTAAGGAAATCCCCAATTTCAAGCCTGATCAACATTTGGTCAAAGTACTGAAAGCATCTCCCCACAAGCGACTTCAGTATGTTGCTGTAGAAGGTACAAACATGTCTAAAATTAACAAGTTTGCAAATGCAGTTTTGAATGGGATCAGTCACAGAGCTCATTTTAAGGGGGATTACAGTTTGCGTCATATCTGTTTGAAGGTCTGGTCCAGGCAGATGGGGAGCCTCTGCCCAGCCAGTTTGTCCCACGATGCTTTGGTGTGATTCAGAAGATAGCAGTGGAGGAGCACTGGAAATACTGGAACTCCCTCAGCCGGACATGGTACAGTATGCTGCAGAATAAAATCAAAAATGTGTCTTTATCAATCTAGTAGCCTGTTAGTAAGAGTCTGATTTCTTTTCCAGGAATTCTCGGACAATGAACAGAAAAGAAACCAACAACGCGGTGCCTTTCAGTCTGGTCAGCCCTGGAGCCTACATCACTGACTTGTATGTGAAGGTTCAAAACCCGCTGGAGGCCTCTGGGTGCTGCCTGGAGAGGGTTTATTTCAAAGTAAGACGTGCTGAGGACGGCTTGGTGAACATGGTGGTGCAGGGCCTCAGCGGGGAGAAGCCTGTGGCGATGGAGGAGAGCGAGGAGATGCTGCGGGTGGGGAGCACCCTGACTGGTTTTGGTGAGGTGGTGCTGGAGGGGGGCCAGGTGATGAGACTGCAGGCCCCGCAGGATGGCCGCAAGTATATCCTGGTACCGACTGACTACAGGAGCTTCTTGGACAGGCACGAGAGATCAGCAAGCATGTGGAAGACGCTGACTGCCGTTACTGGCATCACAGGGGCTTCTGTTCTAGCCAAGATCATTTACGGCTTGGTGGGGAAACAGGATGACAGATCAAAATAGGCTTTAACGTGTATACTGCAGGTGGAACTGCTTTTTTTCCCAATACTGTCTCAGGCGTTTTATCTCAGAGACCACAGCACCATCCAGATCCTAAGATCTCCGTCACATGTTTATATTTGTTTCATTACTGACAGATATTTTCATGTCATGTTGCAAGGTGGCATGAGGGGCAAACACAACACAGCGTTGGATGAAACATATTAGAAAAATAGGGTGCGCATTTTAATTTTTTTAGTTTAATATTATGTTGATGTGTTTTATCCAGTGTTGTTTCGCCCCTCTGGGCCACCGTACCTAATGGACCCCTTAAAAGATTTGTAACCACTGTCAAAATCTGTATTATCTTGTAGAAGTTCTTCATACATCCAAATCCAACAGCTGATGGTGTGAGCACAGGGCGAGTGTGGCAGCTGAGTCTGATGAAGGCAATAATCAGAACGTCTTTAGCCCTGAAAGGGGATGAATGGAGCCTTGGTGCAAGATAAATTTCTCAACAGTGCACAGTAGCACGTCAAAGCCTGTCAGTTATTGGGCCATTGTTGTTATTCTGTGACAAGTGATGAAACAACTCAGAGGGGCATGGATGTATTGCAGGATATTTATCTTGTGCTTTATCAAGGGCACTTATTTTTGTAATGAAATCGTATTTTTTTATAATTCAAGATGAAATCACTAAGTTTAAGGAGTTTATGGTGTCAAAAAAATCAGTTTTACTTTTAATTGCAAGGTTTTAACTCTGAACCTGTATGTTCCCATTTCCGGTCATATCCAGACAGGATGGAAGTAAAACCTAATTTTAAAATGATTTCAACTGTATCAATCAGCAGATAATCTTCTACCTCTTAAATCATTGATTTCACTGTATTGTTTTCTGACCTGCAGTCAGTGTCGAGTCTGTAGGGAAAAGCGTAATTAACACTGTTGTTCACAATCTTTTTTAAAAGGTGACGGGTTTAGTCTTAGTAAAACCTCTCTTTATAACCTTGTAGCAAGTTGTATCTTGAGAGAGACATTTTGTGTCATTGACAATAAAGTGAGACACAATACTTCAACATATTTCCAGGTGGTCCGAGGGTCTTTTTCTTTATTTGGATATTGACATTCATAGTGCGGTTACATGGAGCGGTGCTATGTAATGCATGTCAGCTTGATCTGTATAGAGAGGATCCAGGTGGATGTTCCAGGCTGAAAGCTGTTGTAGAGGGTATCTTTGTCCTTTATTAAGTGCTCCTCATTATTCCCCTTCCTCCTCAGAAGACTCCTCGGCCTCCTCCAACCACTGGATGAACTTCTGAAGCTGTTGGAAAAAATCAAGCATCAGAACAGGGTTGTTTGAAATCCAGTGTGACAGTTGCTGGTGGACAGGTGAGAAATGATGAACAACTGCAGCTACAATCAATTTTGGGAAGTGTTCAACAGCACTTATGTGCTGTACGTACCCCCTGGTTCTTGCGCAGCTGTCTGCTCTTGTCGGTGGTGGCTCCTTGCGAGAACCAGCGCAGTATCATCTCCTCCTCCAGGATCTCCAGCTGATACATGTTCATCAGGACCTGGATGTAAAAACATTTTTTTCTTGTGTCAGAGTTCAACCGTCGTGAGAGTCGGCAGATAACTGAGCGTGCACGGTAGTGACCCCGACCTTGAACATAGCAGCCCAGTGATTCTCCTGCTCCAGGAAGTGTTCTTCGAAGGCAGACAGACAGTCTAGGTGGTCCTGTGCTCTCTTCACATAGTTCTTAAACACCGGTGCCCATTTCTTCAGTAACTGAGGGGACGAAAAACAAAAACTTCAGTGACGATATTTATCTCTATCATGTCTACATTTAGATGAATGTGCTGTAAAAAAAACAAAACAGATTTACAGGTAGGAGCAGAGCAACGTATTGTGATGCTGTCAGCTGTGGGCCCTGCTGCTGGAACGGGTACTCAAGCACCACTCTGGTTAAAATCTGCATCACCTCCTTCAGACTGATATTGTAGGCATACCTGAGGAGAAAGAGTGTGTCAAACTGAATGTGCAAAAACAATCACTTTGAAAAGGAAAAGGCCATTTTAACTTCTTTCTTACTTGAGAGAGTTGATCTCAAGGACAAGATTGTCACAGCTGATGTTTTCCTCCAAACCTCTCTGCAGAGTCCCCAGCACCTCCATCTGGAAGACTACACATGAACACAAGTCAAAAAGGAGCACGTAGTCTACAACCCAATTTTGTGGGTTTGTTATGTCACAATGATGTTACTAGAAAGAAGTGCATCATTCGGTAGTAATTCCAGGTAAAACAGAGACACAGTTTAGTCAGCTGTCTTGTGTTTAAAAGCTAATGTTGGCTTTCAGAGGAAATATGAAATATATTTATACATGTATCAATATAATTGAAACACAAGTAAATAGTCATTCTTCATTAATTTATGATGAGAGACTTTATGTAACAACATTAACATGCTGTTCTGCCTATAATCAGCACTAAATTACATAGTTCTTTGCAGGAAATTAGGAATAAGGAATTTACAGCACCTTAAAATTACAGTATGTGTTAATAGACAGAAAACTGGATGACATTAAATTTCTAAATTACCTAAATCAAAATTGAATCGCTTGTAGAGCACGCCTCTAGTGGCCATTTGAAGAACTGCAGCTTTGGGCACTCATGCATTGGCCTCATTTTTTAGCCCTGGAGGTTGCTGCTTAGTCTAAAGCAGGCATGTCAAACTGATTCTATTAAGGGCCGTGTGGCTGCAGGTTTTTGTTCCAACCAAGGAGGAGCACACCAGGCTGAAATCAATTAATTAGCTCATCTCAGTCTTCAGCTGATAACTAAGTAATCCCTTGATGTTGATTGGTTGGCCAGGTGTGTTCCTCCTTGGTTGAAACGAAAACCTGCAGGCACACGGCCCTTTATGGAATCAGTTTGACATGCCTGGTCTAAAGGTTTAAACAGTGACTGAGAGCCAGAGCCACCACCTAATGTAATGAGTGTGTGAAACACTGCAAAAAAATTTGTTGATTAATTGGCTCCATATGTTGACATTTTATAAACAATATGTGCATTAATAAAGAAAATAGTCAACGGATTCATCTGTGACACAGATTATTGTTAGGTGTGTAATGTATTCGGAAAAACGCAATTTCCTGATGCGCTGTCTGAAATTCACCCATAAATCTTCCATCAAAATTCTGAGAGTAATCAATTTAATCAGAGAATGGCCATCATCGCTGGTTGGCATTGTGTCTCTGTGGCCAGTAGGAGGCAGTCATACGGTTCCACAGACAAGTGAAATGAACAACTCTCACCTTTGACATCGTCCATCTCCGGGGAGGGGATCACTGGATCATCAGGACCATCAGGCTCACTGTCCTCACTTTCACTCTCAGGGTAAGGGATCAACACCAAACCTGTTGCACGAGAAACAAAAGCCAGGCTGCTGGGACATGGACTACAGCATCATGGGAAATGCCGGCTTTACAGAGCTGCTGTCCTACCCCAGAGACAATGTGACAACTCTTCATCCTCTGTGTCATCCAGACTGCTGGCCTTCCAGATGTAGCCTTTTCCCTCTGCTCCAACCTCTGCTGGGTTGAATACTGGAGGACAGAAGAAAGCTCGTTACCAGAAACATTCAAGCATTTTGTTTACTGACGTATATTTGTGTCCGTACACAGTCAATACACACCTTTCAGTTTGGTTTTGTCTTTACTGTGACCAACCTCAGCATCGTCACTCAGGAATTCATCATCATCCTCCTCCTCCTCCTCCTCCGGATGGTGCATGGACACTACAGTACCCTCGGGAAGAAAGATGTCTGGTCCAATCACCACCTTGAAAGCATTTCACAGTCGTTGTTCACAAAGGAATAAACAGCGAATCATCTTAGTGCACACACGCACACACACACAAAGTGGTGGATGATTTTTTTTTTCTTTTAAACAAAAGTAAAGCGCATTGTCCAAAGTAAGCAGGACTCGTCAGTGATGGCTGAATCACTGTTACAAAGTTCTCCAGTCAAGCTCCGACATGGAAAGAAGTTCTGCAAAGGCACAAATGTAACATTTGATGGATCAGCTTCGAACTAAACATTTTTTAAGGGTTTGCATGCTATGTACAAATTTCCAGTTGAAACATTTGATAAAGTTTCAATTTCAAATTCTTTGAAACAACATAAAAATGCAGAAAAGTTAAGAAGTTTTCAAATGTTAATTTTTGGCAACTTCTTTGCTTGTAAATGTCTCAGTATTACAGCTGAAGTTAAAACACTTAAGGAGTTGAAGGAGTTTGAGGTATCAGTTCAAGTGTGAGCAATGAAAGCAGTTGATATGCCAATTAAAGGTTCATCATTGCAAGCACAGCTGCTTTTAGCTGAAGTGAAAGTGCTAAAAACAGCTGAATTGTGAATTTAAGGGAGTTCATGAAAGCTGTTGAACCTCCTTTAAAGATTTGGGGGGAGAAAAGTTTGAAATGTCAGTTGAAGTGGAAGTGTTGGTGTGTGCATGCAAACTCACAAATCAGCTTTTAACTCTTCACAATCAAGAATAAATGATACTACATGCACTGCTTACATTATACGCCAGGACACACTGTTTATTCAGCGTCACGCCTGCTTTGACCTCAGCCTTGTCGCAGACCACAGACTGACTGATCACCACGTTGCTGGCAATGTGAACGTTATTCCAGATGTAGGCGTGGTCCAGCTTTACATTGTCCCCTGTTGCAATAATAAAAGGGGCTGTTAATACATCTGTCATCAGAGACTTACAAATAATCTCCTACTTTCAAACACACAATTGAGCCCTTTTAGTGCTGGACGCTCACCTATGGTGCAATTGTTACCGATGACACTGTTGGAAATGTTGCAGTTAGCGCCGATGCTTGTGTCGCAGCCAATGAGAACATTCTCTTCCATCTGGCTGCCATGACCCAGGCTCACTCCGGACCCTCTATAGACGTTGTGGCGAGAATACGTGCAGCTCCGTCCCTTCTGATCAACAAAGTTTGCCTCGGGGGTGAGCGGATAGACCCACCGCCGCACGAGGTCCGACGACACCGAATCGTACATGAGAAGGTTGGACACTCGGACACCGTAGCCATCCTTGGTGACATGCATGTGTATCTGGTTGCCCAGAATCTGAAGAGAAATCAAAGAAACATTGGCTTAGGCTGCACTATATGATACTTTCACCGTAACATGATTTCAACAAAAAAGACTGTGGCTGTGTAGTACCTCTTCATTGACCAACATCCCTCTGACAAAGTCATTCCTAGTTTGGTAGTCAAAATTGTCAGTGAAGAGCTCAGCAACCTAAAAATGAGGGGGGAAAAAAACCTTGTTTCTTCAGTCAGTAATGATGAGTTCAACAGCTTTTGTCTCTGTTTGAAAACTAACCTGCGGGGAGCAGATACTGATATGACAGTCCAGGAGGTCGTGTCTGATTTCAAACTCATCACTTCCACTGTGGAAAATGTTCTGTGAAATAAACAGAGGCGACTGAAATTCATGAATCCAAAGCCAGATGAAGTTACAGATGTGATACAAAGTGAGACTCTTACGACGGGGAACTGTAGCCTCTTCAGCTCTTGTGTCTTCTGGTAGTGTAAAATCCGCTGACTCTTGCTGTCCACAGCTACAATTACATCATCTTCCTCACAGCGGGACCTGTGACCTGGCGAAGATTCCTTGAAGACCATCGTCATCACTGAGATGTTCTTGTCGATCTTTCTACGATGCCTGTGCACATACAAAATTACACATGGAGCCGCGCAGTCGTGGATATCACTGATATTGTCCTTTCTCCTGACTGCATAAAAAAAGACATCTCTTACCTGTGCTCATGCAGCGCCTGGCTGATGTCGATGTTTGATACCACATCTCCATAAACTAACACAAAGTCCGAGCGAACAAGGGACTTTGCATCTACATCCCTGAGCACGTCGCCTAAGGAGCGGTACATTTCTGAGGTGATGATGTGGACTGTGTTCGGAGAGGTGGGTCGACACCACTTCGATTTCCTGTCAGACACAATGACAGGTCAACATGTCAACATCTGTCACTGAGACCGGTCTGCACAGACGCGGATAATAATCACACAGTGAAACTTACAGTAAGTGCTCCTTGATTTTGCTGGCCATCCAGCAGCAGAAGACAAATGTTTCCTGCACCCCAGTGGAAGTGAGGAACTCCAGGGTGTAGTCGATCATGGCAGCGTTACCCAGCGGCAGCAAAGCCTGTCATCATTGAAGATATGACACATGACATGAGCGAAGTCAATGTAACCTTATAGACTAATGCTAGAATTTCAAAACAAGTCCTAAAGCTTTATTAAACAAAACCAAAGCAGCAGCTCAATTGAGTGCTTTCAAGTTACATGTTTAGCTTTGGTAAAACGGTTTCATCAGTGCCAGTGGAGCCCTGTCACTGTTTACAGCGTGGACAGCATTTAGCGTTCATTAGCGGTCCAGTTAGCTTAGCTCGCTACCTACCCTCGGCTGGTCTTTGGTCACCGGGAAAAACCTGCGGTTGAAGCTGTCGGCGACTAAAACAGCTTGCAGCGGCTGCTCCCCTTCCTCCTGCTCACCCGCAGCTTTTCTACCGGGAAGACCAGAGCCCGAACGACTCTGTTTTCCTCCTTTAGCAGCCATGTTTGACTCTCAAGTTAACCAACTCTGGCGTCAGAAATGTGTACGGTGGCTGCGGTGGGACATTCCTCATGGCGTGGTTATAGTGCAGCTGCAGAAGGGTCGACAGGGCATTATGTACGTTGACTACGTGTTGATAATGCAGAGTAGTGGATGTACACAATGTTTGTCTTTTATTTGCCATTTTAATTATTGAAAAATGTTTAAGGAATCGACAAGCAGAACCGTAACCAGCATCAAGTGCCAGTCTCTCTAACACATCAAAAGGTCTCGAAAATGACTTCATATTATAGATTTTGAATTATAATAAATATTTTGCCTATAAACTTCGTTTTTTAACATGAGGATCAAAATAACGTGTGAAAGCTGGCCTCGCAATGACGTGATGGTGACAAAGAGTTAGCCTGGAGCATGGAAAGGGAGTAATCCGCAGACAGAGGTAAATATTTACATTGCATTACATTTTTTTTAAACCATATTCATTGTGGGTTACATGAAGTATTGTTGTAACATTTAAATGGAACATTGTTGTTCTTTTGACATTGTTGTCAAAATGATGAGCTTCACCTTCTCTGTTCGACACATGGTGCATCACAGTTCAGCCCAGCTAAACACTGTACAAACAATTCTCCATGACACAGTTTCTTCAGATATTACTTTATTGCAAAAAGACTCAGTTACTGAACATCTGTGGCAAACATGTTTAACTTTAACAGAGACAAAAACATCCAGCTCCTGCCGTCCAACAGTTTAGACAAGAACCTTCATTCACTGTTCTGTAAAAGCTCAACAGTTTTCCATTTTGTTCACAGGAACCTCAGATTGTACAACACAGAAAGAATAACTATTGGTGGTGCTTGGTTATCTTCTTGGCATGCTCCAATACTGAATCATAACGGAGTGTTTTTGATGTCCAGGCAGCTGGAATTCCCTCAAGTCCAACCTGAGAGGATCAAAATAGCACATTTTATAAACCATTAGACATACAGTAGAGTCCTAATATTAAATATAATGAATGTAAGATTAGCGACCCATCATACCTGAGCCCCAAGACAGGCTCCAATGAAGGACCCTCTGCTACAGGTGCATCCCCCACAGCTCATGGTATCTCTAACAGCCTGCTCGTAGTGCTTGGCTGTCAGGACTCCATGCAGCGCTGCTTGGAACGCACCTGGCAAACCTGAAAGAACAGCAGCACCACATGTGAATGACATGCAGGCATTTGAACTGGTTGGCCCAATATTTGTCGAGGAAAGGACAGCTGAGTTACAAGTGGCACTTGATTACTGATCTTTGCTCATTAAAGTATAATCTACTGATGAAAGAGGTTAACACGAGCTTTGTGATTATACCTCATGTGTTTGGGAACACAGTGGGGATCAGCTCTTGAGGAGTCTTTGATAAATTCTCCTTCACCTGATGAATGTGTCCTGGAATCAGAAAAAAGGGTAAACACAGACTCACTCAAATATAATTAACATGTTAAATGTTAAGTTACATAAAGCATACATTGTTGCGTGTTACTTTGTCTTTAGCTTGAGGAGTAGAAACAAACACAGTAACTACTCAGTATGCTAAACTTGCACAAAATAAGGAAAGGTAAACCCTTTAATCCCATGACTCTGTCCCATGACTTTGGTGTAGTGAAGCAACAATGCTGCAGGCCTCACATACCAACGACTGCTTTATCCAGATCCTGGGGCTGCTTTCTGTTCGGGTCACTGAGCTGATCGAGCACCGAGTCCAAGGCTTTTGGATCAGGACCATTCAGGATGAAATGCTCCAGGAACCTGGGGAATGAGTCAATGTGCAAACCATTATATATCTGAATTTTAGCTCAGCTCCCAACTTGGTTTTCTGTGAATTAATTGAAACATTTTTTGTTTCTGCACACCTGAAACTGAGATGCTTTGAGGATTTGTGCTGCCTTCCATTCATAGTTACTTTGACATTGGACATTTTTACTTGGCCACTTAAATCGCCAATGAATAAACAGACACCTTCCACATTAAATTTGCCAAACAGTGATGATGGCTCAGATGAGAGGTTCGGAAGATGAAACAGTTTTGAAATCTAAATGCTACTCCACTGCAGTTTTTCTATGTTGATGCTGAAATGTCCAACTTTTTAACAGATCTGGAATGCAACCTTTGTCACATATGCCGACATTATATTCACATTGTACGGATTTTTTAAGCATCTGGGTTATTGGGCTATTTTTGCCTTTATCTTGATAGCAGACATTAGAGAGGTAACAGGAAATGGGAGAAGTCATGACATTGTCTTGTGTGGCTGTATTTGGTCAGGTGTAATAAAGAACATGTGTGTCCTTGTCTACTGCAACTACTCTCTACCGTGTGTGTGTCATTGGTTTAATTGTCATTTATTAGTTATTTTTAGATTTCAGATTCAGTACTGTAATGACATCAGCAACAACAAACTGGTAAATATAGAGTGCATACTGACCTTGCAGCTGCCAGAGTCTCAGCCACACATGCATCATTGTTTTGTGTGACACGGACTGCCTGCTCAACCTTTTCCAGCATTTCAGGCTTTCCTGCATAAAAAGCCACTATAGGGGCCAGTTTGGCTATTCCGTCAATTTGACAGTCGTTCTCACAGCCTGGGGCAAATGTACACACATTAGTTAGAGCTCAGTTATGTCATTCATATTGTAATGAACATACCCCAGGTTTACCTGTCTCCTCTTTTCCTGCATCCACATTCTTCAGGAAGCTCTTCAAACTCCCATGTCTCCAAGGTCCCTCGATGGGCAGCTGAGGTCTTGGCCCTGGTGTACAAATGCACAACATCATCAATATCCACACCTTACTAAGTGAAAAGAATTGAATTCATTCTTCAGCAGCAACACAAAGAACAGACAGCTTTCCTACCTCCTTTCTCTCTGTAGGGATCGTTGACAGGCGTGTCATACTCTGAGCCAGGCCCAAAGAATTTCAGTGTGCGCTGCTTCAGATCGTCAACATTTAGACCTGGCCAAAAAGGTTAACAGGCAAATATAAACTTATGCTGTAAAGCCACACACAGTGCCTTTACATGTATGAGAAGTTGTTAATGAGACATAAATCATCATGTTGTATCCCAAACAGAGACAACAAGGACTGGTCTAAAAAGCCTAACTTAATTTGTTAATTTAATTGTTCATTAGTGAGTTCTTTTTTCAGGTGTGGTGAGGATGAGTCTGTTACATGTCCAGAACAGAGCTCATCACCCTGCTAATAAGCCATCTGGAAGTGTCACAGGTCTAATTATAGCATCAACAATGACAGGAAGTGCTCACTTGATAACAAATTGGTTGTTGACAACTTGTCAACAACCAATTTTTTGTCCAATAACACAGAAAGTGAAGCTTTATTTTATAATAACACAGTTTCAACAGATGTAAAAGTCTAAATGGGTTGATAACACGAAGAAGCAAGCCTACCTCCACATTCAGACAGGGACTCCAGCAGGACAAACGCCTGGTCCCCGTAGCAGCTCTGCTGGCCCGTCTGCCTCCTGTAGAAAGGGTTCGCCGACTCAGAGCGGAACTCAGGGTTTGGATCCTGAGCCAGAATCCCCTGCAGCTTCTGGAGGTCGTACACCCAGTGGAGGGGCTGCGCTGTGAGGGACGAGTCATCGGATCAAGTTCATTTCTGAATGGAGCCATGATCTAAATTAAATGGCTAGCTGAGTACAGTAAAGGCGCTGCAACAGGCAAAAGTAAAGACACAGATGATAGGAAAAAACTAGAACCTCAGCAGAAAAATGATTGCAGACAAGATTTTGTGGAAAAAATAGGCCCTTCTGAAAATTAAATTGTAATGTGTTTATTAAAACAGTGGGTAGGACTTTTAGTATTACTACCTGCTGCATCTGCAACGGCTGAACCAACGATGGCTCCCATCGCTCTGTTGGCCAGAGCTGCAGCCATCTGTAAAACAGTCAAAGTGCTGCTGGAGTGCAGACATGCAAAACATCTACAGAAGTCACCCTGAGCTCTTGGAAACTGCGTAAGGCATTTTTAAATGACAGTTTATAGACCAAACACACACGTGTATCATCACGTGAAACACTTCCTCATTGTACGATCTTTATGTAACTGGGAGTTTTATCTGAACTTTGCCTCATATAATTTGACAGGCTGTGTACACCTTAAATACTAATTGCTTAGCTAATAGGTTAATAGCGTTAGCTTTTAGCTCGGTGTGGGGTATCTTTCACCAGTATCTACCGTCAGTAAGTTAGCAGATGACTTGAACGCTGCATTACTCATCTCTGTATTATTGTTATTAGTAATTATTATTATCTACAACAATAACCTAGCCTAAGTAGCAGTCACGGAGACAGCAGTACTTTTAAACAAATGTAGCTAAACTGCTGGCCAATGCAAGCTAACGTTAGCTTAACATAAGATAGATATTAGGCATAAACACAGGCTGAAATTGAGAAGTCTTACCTTAACCACGGTTTTACGGATATGTAGAAACTACTACTGAAGCCCAGGTCCTACTCCAGTGTGGTTCAACCCTCCGCACACCGTGCAGGTACAACCTGTGTTGACAGGTTTTAGCTCTTCTGCACCGCCCACAGGGAAGCAGCGACCCGACACAGGCCCGCCCCCCGCCGGCCGCTAGCACACCAAACCTCGTTGATGGAAGTAGAGATTTTAAGGACAACGAAAGATGTCTATTCAGTGTAGTATTATGGCATGAATGTATTAAGAAAACGCTAAATACAAAAAAGTTATACTGATGTGGTGTCATAGGTTACACATATAAAATGCCTAAAACACCGACATACGGACAATTAAATTTAAGTGTGTCAAGCAGCAAACCGTAGCATTCAATCTGCAATACCCATTGAAAGTTTGAAAAACTTTGCAGCATGTCAGCTGATCGGACATCACACACAGCTCGAGGACACAGGGCAACTGGTTCAGGATTTTAGTCACAGTTTAGACGCAGGTAGAGAGCGCCATCTACTGACCAGCAGGGGTAACTGCTGCAGACTGAACTGAGAGATCCCTCTTAAGGCCAAACCACCATAGAGAGCCTCAAACCTTAATGTGAAACCCAAATGTGTGTGTCTGCATGATGTGTCTGCATGATGGTAGAAGCGTTCATGTTATTTATTGCAGGAAAAACAAAGACCTCTGAAGAAAATGGAGTCATTTTACTTTTTTTTGAGGAGCAAATTTGTTACACTATATTGGACTGGAGATGGTTCAGATAGCCTGAGAACGCTCAAGGAAGAGCAAGAATAATTAGGTTGTAGAGGGAATTTTTGAAACTATGCTCATCTGTAATCCCAAAGAGTTCAAACTCCACACCAGAGGCCTTTTTCACAGCAGACAGTTTGACTTGTCGTTGTAGGAAAGCGCAGGTGTTACTAATAACATTAACAATAGCTCTGCTCTGTTCAAGTTCAATCATGATGAAAGTTAAAACAGCTGCTGAGACATCACTGACTGGGACGTGGCCAAAAGTGAGACGTGCTTGAGAGTTTCAGCCGAGCAGAGCAGACTTACAATAACTGGGAGGTGGCTACTTGAGATAAATGCAAATTATTACATGCTCCAAATGGTTTGAGTACATTCAAAAGCAAGCAATAATAAACTATAGTGTCCAGATACAACACATTTTATCACTCCCTTCATTCGTTCAAGACACCTGTGTGTGAACTGGCTGAAAGATTTTTTTCTCATTTATTAATAAATTCTCTTCACTGTCTGATGCTGCAAAAATAGTAAAAAAAAAATAGTTATGCAAGCTGTTATAGAAGACGTAATGCAACTAGATGAGGTGTAAAACACATACAGTCTAATGCATCTTTCAACCACTCCCTTCAAATCAGATCTTTCCGCCGTGATACTGTAGGGTGCATGTCCTGCTGCAGCTAGAGGGGTGTGTCACGGACTTGTGGAGGAGGAGGGGGGGCAAAAGGAGAATTACGATACCATGTAGACTGTATTTATTTATAGCTTGCCTCTTCCCTTTCAATTTGTAAAGTAATATCACATGGGATCATCTCAAGCAGACATGCACACATTGCACAGGACGTATACTTGTACATGTACTGTATACACAGATGGATCAGACTCAGAAAGATCCAAAAAATTGCCTCATGCCCCCCCATTAAACTCTATGTTTCACTTTCTTCTTGAGTCAGGGCTAAGTGACACCTATGCACTGAATCCTCAGCAGGTGCACCACCCTCTCCTCTCCTCACTCTCTCCATGTCCCTGGGTGACCCAGTGCCACATTCTAGCGCTGCACCGGTGCCAGCGGCAGCAAATTAGACACCAGCACCCCCTCCTGATATGTGCTTCTCTGTCCTACATCCATTATTTTTAGCTGAGATCCAAGCCTCCATCTACACTTAATATGGGAAAAGACTGCCTCATATTCACAGCCACCTCTAAATCCATCATATCACCCTTTCTTCATTTGGCGCAAAGCAGACAGGCTCAACACACACACACAAGCACACACAAACACGCACACCCCATCCTTCTATGTCTTATTATTCCCTGCTTTTGCACCATCTCCCTCCGCTTCATTCTCTGTCTTCCCCCTTTCACAAATGAGTGCAGGTTGATCATCATCTCCTCACTCCGCCCACTTCGACAGGTCTGCAACATACACTCAAGCAAACACACGTACACACACACACATACACACACACACGCACAAAGCTGTCACCCCAGCAACCACAGCTGCCCCCGCCTCATCTTCCCCGTGCTCAGTAACACCCCACATAGACACACACTCACACCTATGTCAGACAGGCCCAACCCCTCTTGCACCCTGTGCCTCACTGCCAGTTGCCCATGTGAGGTTTTTAATAAGGTGGATGCAGGAGTTGGTCTTGCTCTCTTCTGGGTGACGCGGATTGGAAGGGGTTCTCCATACTTTTACCAAACTATTTTGCTTTTTTTCGTCCCCCCCCTCCCCCTTCGTTTACTTTCTGAAACTGCAAATACATCTACATTATCATAGAGAGGAGCCATGAAGTGGACCTGGGTGCTTGTGGCAGTCTTGCTGTCCTTTGGGGCGCTATCATTGGGCAAGGAGAGCTTGGACTTCCCAGAGTACGATGGAAAGGACCGTGTCCACGACCTCAACGCCAAGAACTATAAGTCCGTGATGAAGAAGTACGATGTTATGGTGGTGTACTACCATGACCATCCCGGATCCAGCCGCGTCGCCCAGAGACAGTTTGAGATTGAGGAGTTGGCCCTTGAGGTTGGTTGAGATGGGAACTGTGGGTAGATTAAAGAGGATAATTTACTGATGAGGAAGCAGAATAACTGGTGCTGGATTCATAACACAAAGCACACAGTCTTCAACTCAGTGTTGCTCTAAAGAGTTTGGCTGCAGGTTCGAGTGGAGATTGTGTTTTGATCTGGTTTAATCTGGTTGCACAGATTTTAAATGGTACAGATGTGAAGTGTGTGACACTAGAAGAAAGATATAAGTGTAAAAACCAAAAAGAGATTTTTATTTATAGTGAAAAAAATTGAATTTCTGGTTACATGGAAAGGAAAGAGAATATTTGGTGACAGAGACACATATTTGTTTCAAGATTTGAAATGAGTTAAATGTGAAATTGAACACAGAGGGAGTTATCATTGGTAAGTGATGCTACAAGGTGGAAAATAGCTTTGCTGGATTCAGAAATGCTGATAAGCGCAGTCCCAAAAATGTGTCACAAGCTGGCAGTGTGTCGTCACCGCCGTCCAGCGGAGCCAAAGAGCTGAGCTGTGAAGACCCAAGATATCATTTATTCTGGCAAAGGCTGAGCTTGTGTACATTTGTGTGTGTGTGTGTGTGTGTGTGTGTGTGTGTGTGTGTGTGTGTGTGTGTGTGTGTGTGTGTGTGTGTGGGAATTGATGCACTTAACACACCTCTATCAGTAGCAGGCACACCTCAGGCCTCCTGTCAGCTTGGATACTCTGCAGTTTCATCACATTCCTCAGACACATGACGTCATCATTCAGTACAAAGCTTCCAGGTCTCAGGGCCGCGGCTGATTGATTGGTTGGTTGATTGATTGATTGATTTACTAACAAAAACACACAATATCACAATGTCACATACTCCCACCGCTACATTTCCCAGGAAAAGCTATATTTGAATTTCTTGTGCTTGTCAGTTTGAAGTTTATTCCATGTTCGTAGTCTGCCAGGAATACAGCAGCCAATTTAAACTGGACCAGAAGCAGACAGCGAAGAGAGTTTGCATCACACACAACATAGGCCTGACTGGTTGAAGAAACACTGGACTCATATCTGCTGTGACAGTTGCGGTTCTATAAAAAAGTGAAAGGAGTGATGACTGATTCATGGAATATGGATCATGTGGCAACCAAATTTTATAGCATTTGGCATTGCCACTACACAGTGTACAGTAAAGGCTGCTACCTTATACACTTGATGCATGATTATATTTCCAGGGGGGCTGCAAGCATTGTTGGTGGTCTTAGCAAAACAGATGTGGGCCTGTAGCCAGTAGGATGAAAAGAAACAGAAGAGTGATCAGCACTCAGCTCTCTCTCCAGTGTATTCACGCTCTCTCTCACTCTCTCTGACTCATTATTGACAGCTGTGAAAAATCCTTCTAAATGGACATTTAACACAGCAACTAAATCCATCAATCAACAAATGATGGATCTATCGTGTCATGTAATGTCAACAAAACAGTAAAAGGTCATTATGGAAAGAAAAAACAATAATAACCAAAACAGAAAGAGAGAGAGGCGCTGCTTTCCTTAACATATCACATCATCTCTGGCGTCTCTGTATGGGAGCGTCAGGTCTCTGCTTCGGGGGCTGGAGGCCAGCGCCGGAGGTTCTGGCTCCAGTAGTGCCAGCTCAGCTCTGCGCTGTGATTGGCACTTGCAGTACTGTACTTGTCAGCGGATCCCAGAGCGCTGAGCATCACTGCCACCTCACCAAAATAGTCCCTGGGCTGGCGTGGCTTCTGGCGCTATATTTACCCTGAGCTGCTTTTGTGGTGGGTCGAGTTCCCTGAAGACTTGTACCTCTCCTTATGAATGTATTATGGTTTACATTTTATGTGGTTTTATTATTAGTAACAGACTTAAGCAAAAGGCTCAACATCTCAGAGGTCAAGGCTGTCCAGGGGCTAGAGAAAGTTGAATGAAATTTGACACGGTGAGAGTGCGGAAGTCATAATTAAGTGTTTTCTCCCTCGGTCAGTGTCCACTGAAACAGATAAAGATCCACAAGTAAACTATCTCATTAACACAGCAGGGAATTACATTTTATCATATATGTCTCACGTATAAAGTGCACATTTGCAGTGCATTCTGCAAGTTGTGTATCATGCTGTGAAATCCCATCCCAGATACTGAGGCTTTTGGTTTGACTTTACACGTAGCTGGGGAGGGTCCAGTTCTCTGAAGAAATGACAGCAGCCACATTACTGCAGATCCGCATTCTGAACAACAAGGTCCGAAGACCGCTTTGCATGTCCTATACTTGGAGGACAAGCAGACATAAAGCTATGAGATGATTTCATACAGTATCGATCGAAAAACAGCAGCAAAAAAAATATCACTAGATAATTAGAGAGAAATCAGTTGAACTAAGCTTCAACTCAAGATACACGACCTCTCATCTGTAATTCGCCTCTCACTTGCAGATTTGAAATGTATTTGTTTTGATTGTTTGAATGTTTTTCAGACCTGTTTCTTACAATTTATTTATCAAATGTATCCTTCCTCAGTTATTTAGATGGGCTCAAGCCTCACTCACCTCAATCACTTGCCCTTTAAAAGTTTATTTTAGCCCACTGAAATGCCAAACGGTTGGGGCCTGCAACAAAATATAGTGGAATGCAAAAAATGGTACTTAAATAGTTGATTTCCTTTTATAATATATATGCATATAATTCATTATGTACACTTACACTTATATTCACTTTTGCATTATAAATATATATAGCTTAAAATATATATGTTTTTTATATATGCAGCTAAGTTACAAACTCTAATTTGCTTTATTGTGCTCCACCAATCTGCAGCTCCTGTCAAATTAAAAGAAATCCTAAGAATTATCTGCACTGCAACCTGCAAGACAGCCTGTTTAGTCAAACTATTTATGCCAGTAAAAGCAGCTGCTCAAGATCTCTGACACCCGTGTGCACTCGCGCGTGTGTGTGTGTGTGTGTGTGTGTGTGGGTGCTTTTTCCCATCCAAACACACTGAGACAGCCCTCAAACCACTTCCTCAATGCAGTCAGGCTGTGAATGTGGCAATGCCATTGGTGCAACCAACTGTCAGTCATGAGGTTCAAGTTTCATACAGATTTAGAAAGTGCATAAGCAGCGCTCTGAAAAGCAGGCTTTTATGGTAATGAAACTACTGAGTGAAACAACTTTGTCAAAAAGGCACAAACGTGCGTGAGATATGGACAAAAACACTAATTTTACTGCACACTCATATATCCGCATGTTCTCTTGTTTTATATACTCACACTGACAACTCGTGCCGTCAGTTATATGACAGTGTGTTTGTTTTACAGCTTGCAGCCCAGGTCCTGGATGAGTTTGATGATGAGGACATTGGAGTCGGCCTCATTGATGCAAAGCTTGACAAGGCCGTTGCAAAGAAATTAGGTAAACACTCAAGAGACTAAACACTGCTGCTTACACTTGCTACTTAGGTCACTGTGCAAAGTGGTGCCAGCCAGTATCAGTATCTCAGCCATTTGGCAACATGGCCTCCTTTACTTTAATGGTTTCTGTTCTGACAGAAGTTAAAATGAGGGAAGGATGAGGTCAAATTGTCCGTTTAGCACATGTAACCTTTGCTCTGGTCGGAGACGAAACATGTACGATAATACCTCTACTCTCTCTCCCCAGGCCTTGAAGAGTCCGACAGCGTCTTCATCTTCACAGATGATGAGGTCATAGAATACGATGGCGAGTTTGCAGCAGACACTCTTGTGGAGTTCATCTATGATGTTCGTGAGGATATAATCTCCCAGTTAATAGCCTGCCTTATTTTAGCTTTTAAAAAAGTCCCAGAATCCCAGTCTGCATTCTCCAAAGATGACCCACACAATCTGACTCCGGCTTCTTTTTTCTCTGTCACCTCCGACTCCAATTGTCTCCCCCCTCTCTCCTCCACCCTCCTTTCTCATAGGTTCTTGAGGACCCAGTGGAAATTATTGACAATAGTAGGGAACTGAAAGGCTTCGAAAACGTCGAAGAGGACATCAAATTGGTGGGCTACTTTAAGAGTCACAAGTCAGAACGTAAGAATCTGTACAGCGGTGGCATGATAACCTGTTGCTTGCTTTTCAAAATTGCTCATAATTGCATAGCAGGCAAGTGCAACAGAGACCAGGCTCACACTGCTTGAGCTGACTTTGAGCTGCGGGCTAATTTGATTTTTAAGGAGATTTTCAACATGCACGCTAGAAGCTACATTAATGATGAGAGCAACAAGTCTCTGTTCTTAGATACTTCAAACAGGGGCTGATCTACTGAAACAGCCTGATGGATGCCTATAATATTTCAGATTTTGAGGCTTTTGCTGATGCCGCTGAAGAGTTCCATCCTCACATCAAGTTCTTTGCCACATTCAGTGCCAAGGTGAGTAATGATGATCATTAACCCAAGTTTGATCAGGCACACTTTAAACACTATAATTAGACTGGGTAGAACAAAAAATGAGTGCTTGAAAATTGATTTTCTCTTTAAATCAGACACATAGAACTAACATAAAAATATGAAACGCTGACAACTGCTAAACCCAAACCAATAGCTAACAGATGCTAAAAGGCTCCATAGAGGTGAGAGAGGTGGTAGTTGGGTGATTGTTCTCTGTGGATTTGTCACTACAAACAGTGGTGCTTTAACATGAGAGCAGCTGTTAAATTATTAAACGTAGTAAAACATGGACCAAAAATCAAGCCTTCAGGCACCGCAGGAAGCTTAGAGCTCTTTTGATGAACGCAAAATGCTCTGTGGATGATACATCTAACAAACCATTTTAGAACAGGCTTCATTCCATGTGTTTAAAATGTATAAAGAAAAATACATATCCTATATTGTAATAGCCCACTGAATCAAATGTCTGTTTTGTAATCCAGTGCAGAGGAGATACTTTGACCAAGCTGCATATTTCCTGTTTGTGTAGAATAGTTCTTCTGAAACCTCCCTACCTATAAATAAACCAGTTTACCTCAAGCAGGGAGGTGTACAAAGTGGACAACAATTAGCATCTATCACAGTCACCCCACTTCAACACCAGAAAAGGGGAAAGGTGTGAAGTTGCATGTAAATACGTGACTTTTTAAAGTTCTTCATCAAATTACATTTAATCTGAAGCAGAATCATTCAACCTAATCAGAACTGTTCACTCATCTTTGTGTGCAGGAACTTCAGGACCTTCATTAACTATCACATTCAGAACTCAGTTGATCCTCACTGTAGCCTAATGTCAAATGACTATTTTGCATCTTCACGACGGCTTTCATTCAAAAGTGCTAGACTGTAGATCTTTCTAAGCTCACATTCCAAAACATAGATTTTACCCTCAAACAGTCAAAATGACTTAAACTCAATATTTCACATTTACTCTAAAACATACATAACTGGTGTAATATTTTCTGAATGAAACTTAACATCCTAATGGTTCCCAAGTCTTTCGTGTTGAGTTATTGCTTCTAACCTTTTGGTGGTGTGTCACAGATCGCCAAGGCTCTGGAGCTGAAGCTTAATGAGGTGGACTTCTATGAACCCTTCATGGATGATCCAGTGGTCATCCCAGGAAAACCTTACTCTGAGGATGAGCTGGTGAAATTCATTGAAGATAATGACAGGTGGGTAGCATTAATGCCATCTCATGAGGTACAAGCTTAACCTTGAGAAAACAAAACATGTGAACTCTTTTTGTTCTGTGCTTTTCAAGACCAACCCTGAGGAAGCTGCAACCACACAACATGTACGAGATCTGGGTAAGAACGTGAACACTTTCAGATCAGATTACAACTCCTGAAACTGTAAATTCAACAAGTTCACCAAGTTTGTCTTCGTTCTTTCCACAGGATGACGATGTTGATGGTGAACATATCATTGCTTTTGCAGAGGAGGCTGACCCAGGTAAAGCAACCCTGAGCTGACTGTAAACCACCACCACAATATGATTATAATTATAACCCGTCACCAATAGCAAATCTAGACAAATCTACATGGGGCAATAACAGGGTTGGAGGAGGTTTTTGCCGGGTGTTGACGTGATGATAAGACAAATTTAATCAGACTGTCAGTATTTCTGCAGGTAAATGAAGAGTCATAAAAGGATACTCAGTATGATTCTTCCAATAATAACTTTGTCTTGGTTTCATCGTCGTCCTCGCCTCTCTTTAGATGGTTTTGAGTTCCTTGAGATCCTGAAGCAAGTTGCCGAGGATAACACAGACAACCCAGACCTCAGCATTGTCTGGATTGACCCTGACGATTTCCCCCTGGTAAGAAGATAACGCCAGAAACCAGAGGAACTCCTCTGGGTACTGCTTGACTCAGTTAACTGAGATTTAACAACGAAGCACACTGAAAGTAATCTTTATGAATGTCACATTTCTTTGACTGACACGATACGATAATCATGATAAATCTTCCCTACAGCTTCTGCCACACTGGGAGAAGACTTTTGGAATTGACCTGTCCTCTCCACAGATTGGTGTTGTTGATGCTGATGATGTGAGTAATATTTTATCGTCTGGCTGAACTCTGTAATACACATATACACGAGACTGGATTACCAACTGGGCAGAGTGGGCAACTTGCAGCAAACCTGACATGCAGCAAACCTGGGGTTTGGTAGGGGCCCACAGGTAAGTGTTGCATGGGGGCCCTCTTACAGCTTAATCTGACTCCATATAGATTCACACAGTATCTATACTGTTTTGAGTATACAGAAGCTACGTCAAAAGGTACAACCCTGCGCGTTTGTGCAACACACATGTGCGTCCTGTGTACGATAAAAACAACCGGGGGTTTGCATATGAAAACTTTTCTCCACGGAGCTACTAGCGGTCAAAAACTCTACAGGGTGCCTTAAAGGTCCACAGTTGGTTCATTTGCTCTCCTTCACTCTGCAGGCTGACAGCGTGTGGATGGACATGGATGATGGCGAAGATTTGCCATCTGTAGACGAGCTGGAGGACTGGATTGAGGATGCTCTGTCAGGTGAAATCGATCCTGATGATGATGATGATGATGATGATGATGATGACGACGATGATGATGACGATGATGATGATGATGACGACGACGATGATGACGATGATGATGACGATGATGACGATGATGATGACGACGATGACGACGATGATGATGACGATGATGACGATGATGATGACGATGATGACGATGATGATGACGATGATGACGACGACGATGATGATGATGACGATGACGACGACGATGATGATGACGATGATGATTATTAAATCATTAAGTCATAATTTACTCTTTAAGTCTGACCAATGCAGTTTCAAGAGTCAACATCATTAACTCTGTCAGATCATCCTCTTTTTTATCAAGTTCTTGTTTTGAACTTCATCAGTTCATTTTGATATCACATCTTCTCATCATCCTCTCTCTGCATCTCACCATAACAATATTCCATGACTCGTTTATCCCTCTCCCCTACATATTCACTAATCCTTCATGTACCAAAGTACTTTCTCAGATCCCACAGTGCCTTTATTCCCACATGTAACACTGTCTGGTACAATAAAAAAGAAATTCCCTCAAAACTTTACCATCTAGTGCTATTGATTTTCAGATTATTAAGGTTTTTATTTAAGTAATGGAGGGGTTTCAATGTTGTACGCATTATGTCTGAGTCCATCTGTGGAGTCTGTTGCAGTTTGAATGTGTTTTATTTATTCACTTATTTTCTTGTTCGCCCCAGCATCGAAACAACCTTAGTCAGATTCAAGGGTGCTAGCAGGCTTTTCTGACGGGTCTTAAGTATCACCAGCCTACTCTGTGAAATCAATGTAACGCTGTACACTGAAAGTGCTGTACATCATATGGATGTTTTCTACGATGATGAAATATGACAACAGCCATATTCTATTTTTGTAACAAGAGAAATTTAACTTACTGTAAAGTCTTAAATAAATGACAGCTTGGACAGAAACCCCCTTACTGCATAGTTTTTTAAAAGTGTGTGTGTGTTTGTGTGTGTGTGAGTGTGTGTGTGCGTGCATGCGTGTGTGCGTGCATGCGTGTGTGTGTGTGTGTGTGTGTGTGTGCATAGTGTTGTAGTATACCTAGTTGTTGTCAGGGTTGGACACAGGACTGTCCAAAAAGCAAAAAGCTACTATCTGTCAGGTTTTAAGATTTGACAGCAGCACAGACAGTGCAGACAGCGGTGCATGCCAATATTCCACCAATTTTCACTGGTTTGACTCTATTTTTCAACATACAAAGCCTTATGCTATTAGAATCATTTAAAACAATCTGATAAAAATACAAATCCATACACAGCAGCAGCTTTCAAATAAAGCCTGAAGGCTGCAAGGTGAATCACAAATGGACTGAGGTGTTTTTTCTGGGTCAGCACCTGCCCACTAACCTTTTAGTCACACAGTGTCTCCGTCATGTGATCTATTTTTCTACATACATCTCCAGTGATGCAGGGTTGGACTTGTAAACCTGTGGTAGAAATGTATGGACATGAAGGAATGTCTAGTTCATACTTTGATGTTATTGTTGACCTGAGAGGTCTCAGAGCCCCTCATGCTTGACTTATGCTGGGAGGCTCCTGGGTGTCTGGGGGGAATGACAAGATGTCGACCATGTCAGTGTTCCAGACTCACCTGACAATGGAAGAGTCTGGGTCTTGAGCAACACACACACACATATTGTCTTGCCTCCTCCCTGGTGGCGTGATTATATGTGATTCTGTATGATGTAGGTCATACTGTATAAAGCTGATCAAATTTAATGTTACTTTAAGTTTCTGGTATCTGACTGTGCCCATGCATACATGTTACACCAAAATCTTGTCTGATATCAGATCTGTTTTGAAATAAACTTATATTCAAGAACAAATGGGCCTCATCGGGTCTCTTCTTTCATTCATCAAAGTAAAGACTGGACAGAGAGTACAATGCTGAAACAATGGCAGTGTCATACATTTTGCAAGAGTGTGAAACCAGAGACTCCACAAATGAGGGCACATTACCCACCAAAATGTTTATAAAAATCCCAATTTCTGGGGATTCTGGGGAAGGTGGTGTTTGTGTCTTTCAAGAATTCACACAAAAACAGGTTTACAGAACAGCAACACAAAGCAACAAGAAGGGCAACAGTTCAATACCAAAAACAAACAAATTGAATCTGCTCAATGTGTGCACAAATGCAAATAATGAAAGAAAAAGTGGCTTGAAATGGCAGTTAAATGGGTTCAGGTTGCAATGCAGCATCAAATTGCAGATGTGGACACATTTTCCCACTAAATTGTATATACAAATCCCAACTTTTCTGTGGAAAATCCTGAACACATCTGTCAAGCCTCATCATCATCGTGGGCAGATGACAGCTCCCACTCTAGCTCCAGCTCTTCTACCAGCCTGAGCATGAACTGCTGTAGAGGCTTTTTTTTAATGAAGCGTTTGCGTAATCTATCCTTACCACCAACATGCACGAGAAAACCATATAAATCACAAGACCATATTAATATTCCACTATGACTAACAGACGTTACACAGTTTGAATATTTTTCATACATAGACGCATCGCAATCATTTAGCTAAAACTTTAGTGCTCGTGATGTTTATCAGCAGTGATGTGATGATGATGTAGAAGAACTTCGCTGATACAAGCTTGAGTTAAAGAGAAATTTATTATCAAGCAGTATCAGATCAGATGGCTGCAATCTGAGAGAGCTTCAGGGTCAGATCAGAAAACTCTGCTGTTAACATACAAACAACACAATATATAGGATGCCATTATGTCTTACTTGTCATGCTTAATCTGTCATATGTTTGATATTTGATTCATCTGATCAAATACCTCGGTTCGCCCCTTCGGGACGTCTCAGGGTCCCGACAAAAAGAGTAGTGACAAATTCATGGTTTGTGTTATTAATCTTGGTCACACTTGCTTGCTTGACAAAGTCCTATATCTAATTTTGAAATCCCATTTCAAAATCTTCATTTGTGGGATCAGTTAATAACCTAGTTCCTATTTTAAGTCCTATATGCACGTTTCTTTAGACTATTTTAGACTAGATAAACTAATCCTATGATTCAGCTACTCTCACCAGCAGATCTCCTTGCAGTCACACTCTTTTCCAGCAAACACTGGGAAATACACTTCATCCTATGGATGCAATAACCTAAATCACCAACTTGTGACTCTGCAGGTGGGGCAGCAAGGAAACCCACTGATCAGCTGTTACCTCCCAGTCAGAAAACCCACCCCTCCTAAAAGGTGGGAAATAGACCAGGTAGCCTTACTAAGTCCAAAACAGAGAAAGCCCAGACTCAAGCCAATCGGGAGAAAAAACTCCATTAAAATTAACAATTACAATAACCAAACTTACATTACTTACTAATTTGATGACCCCATGCCAATTGGTCATTCAACTTCTGTCCACTATTAGAGTAGCATAAGCTTACATATTGCTATTGCAGGACTAAAGACTAATAACAATAAAGACCAACACTGAAGTATTATCTTTCCCATATTGAAATTTCTTTCAACCATTACCATTGTATAACAAAGGATTACAAAATATCTACATAAATGAAAACTCCCACTCCCAGTGTAGTTTACTGTCCGTAACAGGATATACAACCACTGCAATGTCCTTTGTTCAGAGCCCACCGTCCATTTTCACCGTCCCCGTGTGAGTCTCTGAATCCATTTAGTCCCTGAACAGCTGATCACTCTCAACTTGGTCTCCCCAATGTTGTCCTAGGAAGATAGAGAACACCAAACAGTATCTTGTAGAAACATTAGATGCAGTATAATTCACTGCATCTTCTGTTATTCTGTGATTATAGATCAGATGAGAAGTTGTTTTTGAGAAAGATGCATCTGCCTATGATGTAATCAATTTGTTCAAGTAAGTATATGCCCAAAACCCATACTCTTTTGTGATCTTTCTCTTCACCTCCCCCCTTGCAACATGGGCCAAGCCACGTGCTTCTTGAACAACAACAGACTCAGGAGGTCTGGGGGTGCCACCATCAGACCCTCATAGTTTCTCCACAGGCCTGTAGAATCTTGGGTAGCACCTCGCTGTTGAGCTGTTTATCAATCGCATGAACTGCTTCCTGCATTGTAATCACATCTCTGAGCGTAATTTTGTCTTCCAGTTCCACCTCATGGGTGACCAGAAGCACCTTGCCCGATTGATTCGTTCCTGTGACTGCTTTTGCAGCCTCATCAGCCGCTTTGTTGCCTCGTGTAACTCGCGACATCTCTTTAGGTTTCATCATAGCATGTAACAGTATCATTATCGGAGCACGATGCTCTACAGGAGAACCATCAGTTTTCTTAAACCCTCGGTTTTTCCACACAGATCCAAACAAATGACACACATTGTGTGCATATGCAGAATCTGTGTAAATTGTCACCCGCTTACCTTCTGCTTGTAGGCACGCTTCAGTCAAGCCCACAAGTTCAGCAAGCTGTCGTATCACTTTGGCCTTCTCAACCATAATGTCATTTTCCTGGGCCTTTACTACTGTGTAGCCTGATGGATCTTTGGGTCATATTCCTATACTTTGATAGGTTTTATTACACACATATATTTTGCTAATAGTTAGATTACATGCATATGCTTACATTATTGATAGTTGGGTCCTTGCAAACAGGTTGCTGGGCCAGTGACGTTGGATTCTCGAAAATGACCAAGCAGAGGAGAAAGAGAGTGCCCGACGGCAAGGAGGAGCCAACGACTGTTTCAGCATTTCCTCATGTTCTGTCTATAAAATACTGGGTCAGGGAGAGGTAGTGTGTCAGACTTCGTGAACTGACCCAACTCTGTTGTGGATCAGGGAAAGGTTAAGTCGAGACCCAGAGCTCTGTAGCCTTGCACATTCTATTGATGTTAGAATAAAACTGATTTTTTGGACTCAACATCTTCTCCTATTGCTTCATTAAAAGAACCCAGAGGACCAGAGAGATTTTTTGAGACATGTCCTCGACAAGCCAGTGTTCAATTTGTCTCCTATATTCAAGAAACCCCCTGCAATGGGAGGGCTTGCAAGTCTGATGTGAGCCTCGGATATTTCTCTGTTTCCCGAACGCAACCATGTGGTTCCCCATCCTCAGAAGTTGGCAAGCTCTCTGCTGCGTTCACAGTGGTACACCTTGCCAATGTTATATCTTCCAGCTCTAAGAGCCGGTAATAGTCTCTAAGTCTAGACATGGTCAAAGTGTATTTTCCATGATTCAAAAGATTTCTGAGACTGTGATGAGACAGGATTACCACCAGGTAACCCACAGTCACAGATGATGCCTTGTCATACCGCAAGTAGTACTCGCACCATTGCTCTATAGCAATGTGGTGATGTTTATCAGCCAGGTCCTGCTGAGCAGTGGTGTGATGATGATGTAGGAAGAACTCGGCTAATACAAGCTTGAGTTAAAGAGACCTTTATTAACAAGCAGTATCAGATCAGATGAAGGCCATCCGAGAGAGCTTCAGGGTCAGATCAGAAAACTCTGCCTTTAACATACAGACAACACAATATATAGGATGCCGTTATGTCTTACTCCACCCATATCTTTCCTAACTCAAAAACAAGATTATATTTTTAAGATTGTCGCACTGGGAGGTGTTTTCCTCTAATGCGAATTATACATGTTGACCTGTCCATATTCAGGGAAAATGGATCTCTATGTTGACACCTCCACATCTGGTCTCCCTCTTACTGATCTGGCCCTGCGTGACCTCACATACCACAACCCAGAGGGATCAACACTTTAGACCACAATTTACCTCTGATCATGCTTACTCTAACCTATATCTGATATTGGATTCATGTGATCATATACCTCAGTTGCAATCCCAATTCTACTTCTGAATAGGCTGTAGACTAATAGTCAACAAGTTTAGGACTTGTCCCCGTCCCTCTTGGCTTACAAAGAACCAAACATGCATACTTACCTCCAGTGATAGCAGACATATGTTACAAAAAGTTCTTAGAATAGTCTGGCAACGCTAGAGCAGGGGCTTCCTGTAGCCTTTGTTTAATCGTTTCAAATGCCAAGAGACCATCCTGTAATCCCAGGTGAGATTACCATGTAGCTGGTCATTCCCTGTTTCCATGATCATAGCTCTCAAAGGCCCCGTTAGACTGGCATAATCCTCCACCCATGCTGATGAATAGCCAGCAATGCCAAGAAACGTCATGATCTCTCTGACTGTTCTGGGCTTTGGAGGCTTTCGAATGGTCTCTGAATGACTGTCAGAGATACTCCTATGGCCCTGAGTTATTGTTTGCCTCAGATAAACTACGTGTTCCTGATTATACTGAAGCTTCTTCTGGGAGACCTTATGTCCCTGTTGTGCCTAAATCTGCAACCACTTAATTGAGTCCACATGCCACGTCTCTTTGTCAAGATCATTCTCATTCATATTTATCTTCACGGCTGCTCCTTGTGGTCCCAAGATTATGCAGCCTGAGCTGAGCTGAACTTGTTTTGGTTGATAGTCAAGCCACTCCTCTGGATTTGACTCAGCAGCATTCTTGAAATACTTGAGCGTACAGTGAGGTGGATACTTAGAGAGTCTAGCACCCGGCAAATTTGCAATGATGAACTTTTTCCACATTCTGACTGGCTCCAGTAGTTCTGGAATAAGATTTCCAATCCAAAACACTGAAGAAGAGTTGATCTCCGTTGTCATAAACAATTGATGACAAACGTCATATGGCACTTCCACAAGACAGCCGTCCGGTGTACACTGTATCGTACAATTCAGTCTGCAAAGAGCATCTCTTCCCAAGAGTGCTATGGGGGTGTGTTCTGCCACCACAATAGGTATTGTGATCTTTTGATTCTTGTAGCAGAGGTCAATTGGCTTCGTAGAAGGAATCAGCTGTTTCACACCCTCAAACCCAATTGTCCGCACCAATTTTCCAGAAATGGGGAGATGTATAACTTCAGGCCGCAGGTGAAAGCAGCTCCACTATCAGCCATCACTTCCAATGGTCGATCATTTACTTTCACCACAATAGCTGGATCTTGTTCCGGCCCTAACACTGCCAGCTGACACGCCCCCTTTGACTTCTCTGGGCACCCCTAGAATCCAGGCTCTGGGCCCCTATAAGGGTTCACCAGTCCCCGCGGTGGGTGTGATTGCCCCCTGAATCCTCCTATGAAGCACCCTCTGGAGCCTCCTCTGAAGCCTCCTCTAAAAAGACCCTCTCCTGGCCTGTTACAATCACAAGCGTAAGGACCAAGCCGTCCGCAATTATAACATACTTCTAGGGGCTGTTGGAAAACTGGATTAAAATTTCCTCTTCCCAAGGTTCCTCGACCTCTTCCTCTCCATGTTTGTGGTTGGCTGATGACTGGTTGTGACAGGGCGGCGACTGGGACTACAGATAGCGACTGGGGCTGTTCAAACTGGATGTGGTTTGGCTGTGGTTGTGGTGATGGTTGATTTGGTTGTGTCTGCCTCTGCATGACAACAGCTTGTTTCTTCTCTTTCTTCGTTTTTTTATCAGCAGGAGAGTTCGCACCGCTCGAGACACACTGGAAGCGTACTGTAGCCATCCAACAATCTACAAGCACGGATGCCAGCTTCCTCAGATCTTCAGTTTCTGCGCTCTTACTCAGCTGCTTCACCAGCTTGGCTGTGTTGTTCTGTTTGAGGTGGTCCACTTTGAGAGGCAACTTCTGGAGTGTGAGAAGGATTAGCTGCAGCAGGGGGGTGTTGTTGGTGGTTTTGGAGTAGGTGAGCCAGGAGTTGAGCAGCCTGTACCCCCCAACTCTGATAAACCTGTTAACAACATCATGGGATTTCATCTGCAGCAGGATGTTCAGGTACATACATCTACTGACCATCTTTGTCAAAGTCAAAGTCAAAGTCAGCTTTATTGTCAATTCTGCAGTATGTACAGGACAAACAGAGAATCGAAATTGCGTTACTCTTCAACCCTTTGTGACAGGACATATATTAGAAAAGAGATAAATAAAAAACTGTACAATCTAAATAAAAACTGTACAAACTAAGTAAGTAAAAACTGTACAATCTAAATAAAAACTGTACAAACTAAGTAAAAAATTGTACAAACTAAACAATGAAACATTGAGAATGTAATAGTGCAAATGTAAACGGTAGTGCGAAAAGAATTAGCTTAACAACTGGTGGTGAATAAAGTGACAGTGTGTTGTTTTCCTGAGGGGAGGGGTTCACATCAGTGAGAGTTTGTAGAGTCCAGGGTGTATGTGTGTGTGTGTGTGTGTGTTGGGGGGGGGGGAGTTATAGTCCAGGTTGAGTGTTTGTGTGGAGGAGGGGGAGGGCAGGGAGAGAGTTCAGCATCCTGACAGCCTGGTGGACGAAGCTGTCCCGCAGTCTGCTGGTCTTGGCCCGCAGACTCTGCAGTCTCCTCCCTGATGGCAGCAGGCTGAAGAGGCTGTGTGATGGGTGGGTGGGGTCTCTCGCAATGCAGAGGGCTTTGCGAGTGAGGCGGGAGGTGTAGAGGTCATGGAGGGAGGGGAGAGAAGCACCGATGATCTTCTCAGCTGCTCTCACGATGCGCTGGAGGTTCTTCCTGCAGGACGTGGAGCAGGCGCCATACCACACGGTGATGCTGCTGGTCAGGACGCTCTCGATGGTGCCTCTGTAGAAGGTGTGCATGATGGGGGCCGGGGCTCTAGCTTTCCTCAGTTTGCGGAGGAAGTAGAGGCGCTGGTTCGCTTTCTTGGCCAGCGATGTGGTGTTGGTGGTCCAGGAGAAGTCCTCAGTGACGTGCACACCCAGGAATTTGGTGCTGCTTACCCTCTCCACCGTAGCACCATTGATGGTAAGGGGGGCATACTGGGGGCGTCTTCTCCTGAAGTCCACAACAATCTCCTTCGGAGAGAGAAGCCGCTGCGTGAAAAGCTTTGTAGAAGCTTTCATCAGACTAAACACCTTTGGGACTCCTTCCAGGCGGAGCTCTCCATCTTTTCCCAACAGAGCCTCCACCCCCTTCAAAATCTCTCTGGGGTCCACTGGTCCCCCTGCCATATCTTGATCCACGTGGATGTGGGTACACGTACGCGCCATCACCAACAAGCCTCAATTGATGCTCAGCTGTCCCCTCATCTGTCCCTTGGAAGATCCAGATTCAGATCCAGTCCTCTTTTTCTTTTCAGAGTCTCATACCCAACAGCCGAATAAAGAAAGAAAAAGAAGATAAGAACAGAGGCTCAGTGTCTTGTATATCTTGTTTCACAAATTGCATTAACGAATAAGCAAATAATTATTTAGTGGAATAATCATTCCCAACATCCAGCAAAAATTTTGAATTTTAACAGTGCTTGTGCAAACAAACATCCTCACTGATCTTTATGATTTTCAGACTCAGCAGAGGCACATATTTATTTAACAGAATAACGAAATGTTCTTCTCTCGAAGACTCATACATAAATACATGAGTTGTATTAGAAACATATATATATCTAATATATGCATACTATAATAATGTCCTTCCTTTGAAATCTTATATATCATTAGCAAATTCACGAAAGTCCTTTAAAGTCCTTCTTCCGAAGGCTCATGGATTATTATCCCTGAAAAGGCAAAATGCTCTCTCCTTATGACTTTCTGATACCTCCTATGGTCAATTGTAATCTTTACGCCTAATTATTATGGTATTTATACAACATATGCATATAAATGCCTTAAGATATCATCACTCTGACTCATTCATAAACTCAAATCAAACCAGTTTTCCTTCATACAACACTTTTCACTCAACCAAAATGCAACATAACATGCTAAAACCCAGACACCATTGCTTCAGGGTTTACAGTCAGCATCCTGCTCAAACACTTTGTCAACCAGACAATCACACAAACTATGGTGATCTGCACATTCGCACTGATACACTCCCACCAGCAAACATTCACCCCAAATAACTTTTTATCCTCAAATGACCCTCTCTCTCCTCATCTGAGAGCTGGCCGCATCCACATCCACACACATCCACACACACACACCGCAAAACAAACACCACCACTTTAGACAACACAAAGCAACACTTCATCTAAAGACTATGTCGACCCAATCTTAACTTCATCTTTCTTTATCCCCATTGGTCTCTGGGCCAAGCTTCTCAGAACAAACTAACTTCAAAATGCATGCATGTTCAAATTCTCATTTGTTCTTTTTCTTCTCTGCATTAAATTTCTTTTCTCTTATTATTTTACTCTTTTCCTACCACTTCAAACTCATTTCTCCTTCTGTTTACCTACACTCTGCCTTCCAATTTGAATAATCTTCCAAATTCAATTATATCCTACCATATTTTCCTTAACATCACACTTTATTTCTGTAATTTTCCTACCAATTGAAAACATTTTTTCCAATTCAAATTTTACGCAGAGGCTAACTTACACATGATTTACTAATAAAAAGATTTAATTAATCTCTCGTGGTTGTTGAACTCACTCACGTTACCAATTGGTTATGTGTTTACACAACTTCTTTGCTTCTCTGTTTTCCTGTAACTTAAATCTTTATTCTCTTTTTCTCTTCTCATCTATTTCAACACATTTGCTTCTTGCTTTCTGCTATCTAAACACACTGAGGGTATATACCTCCCCCCTGTTTTTTTTTCCCAAACAAGAACCAAACTTAGGCAGAGCCGCTACACCACCATCAACCGTGACCAACATCCCCGCACAAATTAATCTCTTATAACGCTCACAATCATCAGAAAAAAACAGCAATTCCCTGCAGGAATGTGTCCTGGAGAATACACTCACCTTATTTCAACGACGCGTCCGGCTGAGCATTGAGGCAGATTCCAGACAGCAGCCGACAACCGCCGACGGCCGGAGCACTATAACCTAAGTTTGTGACGCCAGATTGATGTTTATCAGCCGGGTCCTGCTGAGCAGTGGTGTGATGATGGTGCAGGAAGAACTCTGCTGATACAAGCTTGAGTTAAAGGAAACTTTATTAACAAGCAGCATCAGATCGGATGAAGGCCATCTGAGGGAGCTTCAGGGTCAGATCAGAAAACTCTGCCCTTAACATACAGACAACACAATATATAGGATGGTGTTTGGTCTTACTGCACCCATATCTTTCATAACTCAAAAACATGATCATGTTCTGTGAATTGTCTTACTAATGAATGTTGTCCTCAGCTGTTATTAATTGTTGACATATACGGCCGAATAAGCTCCTATGTTCATGTTACCATGTCTGGTTCCCCTCTTGGTGCTCTGCCCTACGTGACCTCACGCACCACAACCAAGAGTGGCCTACATTTTAAACATCGGTTTACCTCTTGTCATGTTTAATCTAACATATGCTTGGTATTTGATTCATCTGATCATATATCTCACTCTCCATAATGGACAGACGTTTGCATTGACCTTTTTCACTTCATACGCAGATATACTTAAATGGTTTGAATAAAAAAGACAAATGCACAATAATGAATGAAATCAAAGCTAAAAAATGAGGCCGTGAAACATGCAGGACACAACACAAAGAAGTGGGTCTGCGCCGTTTCAATACCGGCGTACGCCTGTGGTGCGCCGAGTGGGCGGAGACTGTACAACATTTGCTAGTTAGCCGACAGAGACCACAGTCTACGGCAGACACGCCGGAGCCTACAAACACACAAATCGGGGGGGGACTGATAAGACAAAAGGCTGCATGAATGTCTACATAAAATCACACAGTGGGCATTACCGTCCATGCTGACAGTATTTGTACAGGAGGAAAGCGACCGTGGCTTTCACCCTGTTGTCCGACATTGCTGTTTGTTTTGTCAGCGGACAATCATGTGCTTGTTGTCGCTGGCTGACGGATTAAACAGGTTTCCCGCCCCTCGCAGTCACGTGTTCACAGGTGTACCTGCGCAGTAAAAATGGAGCGGACCCCCCTCTTCAGTGTTGGTTCATTTAATCTCACGGTCCCTTTCCCCTCATGTTGTGATGTAACTGACCGCCCCTCCCCCCTCGCAGTTTGGAGCGCGTGCGCCAAAAAGAATCACGCCCCTTTTTTCTGCAAGCCATGTGGCTGTCGTTGGTAAATAAAGATCTCTGCTAATTTTCACTTCCGCTTTATCTTGATTTTTTTGCAAAACCCCGCGCTGACTTCTGCACGGTTGGAGCAGCCAAAATGTCGGCGGGCGTCGTGAACCTCCAGGCGCAGGTGGAGTCGGTGCTGGGAGCGCTGGTCAAAGCGGCCACGGTGGAGTTGACGAAACTGTTCGAGAGCAGCTACGGAGCGTCGGCGCTGGATGTGGAAGTGGGCCGCACTGACAACAAAAGCAAACATGACACCTTTGAGACGCTGGACGGTTTATCGATTGGAGACACAAAACGCAGCATCGGTGTGCAGGTGGACGAGCACATTTGTTCGCCGTCGGAGTCTTGTGGTATGTGATGTGACTTCCTGTTAACGTCCTCGACTCGGCTACATGGACTGATGCATTAGTGCAGACTAGTTGCTCCTGAAGCCTTTAACTGCATGATGAAATCAGAAACACGGTCTATCCGATCTTATATGCAATCAACGCACATTAAGCTTGATGCACATGTGCCTTTACATCGTGCTCTTCCTCTGTGTTCATTTGTAGTTGTTGCACTGAACTCTTGCAAGAAGTACTCCATTGCAAACCCTGTAAAAAAATCCAAGTCTGTCTTAACCCCTCCCCCCTCCTCTCCACAGGTCCACTTTATGGTGATTGTTTGAGGGAATGCAGGGAGGAGGAGGAGGAGGAGGAGGAGATGGTGGGGTGTCTCATTCCAACAGGAATCCTCCAGGCTGAAGATAATGACCTAGTTGACCCCAAGTGGTGGCCTCTGAAGGAACAGGTCAGTGAGAATTTAAAAGGATGTAAATCATGGATGTAAATTTCAGGAACAGGCCGAGTGAAACTCATAGCATGTCATCACAGCCGTTATGTATTTTTGTAGTATTTATTGTTTTAATGCCGTGATTTTAGGTTGTTGTCATGGCATACACCACACTGCAGACATGCACATTTGTTATGTTTCTTCTTTAATCAGGGTGTGGCAGAGACTGCAGTCATGGTGGAGCAGAGCATGTTTGACGAAGGGTCTCTATCTGATGGCGACCCTCAAACAGAAGTTGTTTCGCAAGGTAAGCAAAAGGACGGCGACAGTGAGTTGAGATCAAAGGCTAAAAGACGCAAAGTCTGGAAGCAGGAGCATGAAACAAGTTATACAAATCAGGCTAAAATGGGTTTTTATCTGTGGAAGATTTGAATAGCTGAGTACATATGAAATGAGTGCAACCTCGATTTCAAAAAAGTTGATACACTGTAAAAGATTCGTTCCTAATCCCTTTTTAACAAATACTCACTTGAAAACAGCACAAAGACAATATATTCAATGTTTCACCTCATCGACTTCATTGATTGTTGTAAATATATACTTATTGTGAATGTGATGCTAGCAGCATGTTTCTAATAAGTTGGGACAGGAGCAACATTTGACACCCTTGAATGCCTGTCACCTTCGACCCCAATATGATCGTATAAAGCAGGCATCTCAAACCGGTTCCATAAAGGGCCGCGTGGCTGCAGGTTTTCATTCCAACCCAGGAGGAGCACATCAGGCCAACCAATCAACATCAAGGGATCACTTAGTTATCAGCTGAAGACTGAGATCAGCTGATTAATTGATTCCAGCCTGGAGTGCTCCTCCTTGGTTGGAATGAAAACTTGCAGCCACGCGGCCCTTTATGGAACCGGTTTGAGATGCCTGGTATAAAGGATGGGTTTGGGAACAATTCAGAAAACCATTGTCAGTAAACACGGTTCATCGTTGCATCTACAAATATAAGATTCTTGCATGCAAAGTGAAAGCCATAGAGACAAAATCCAGAAACTTCTTTGGGCCTGAGCTTGCCTCAGATGTTACTGCCATAAAGTGGAAACCTGTGCTGTGTTTGACGTGTAGACATCCTGTTTTTGGAATTGTGGACGTTGGATCCTCCGGTCCAAAGAGGAAACTGATCATCCAGATTGTTACCGTCAAGCGCAAAATGCGACAACTGAGATCTGGGACGGCTGAGTAGTTACAGTTGTATATCAAGCATGAATGAGAGAATTTCACTTCCAACGCTTGAACAGCCGGAGTCCTCAGTTCCCAAAGGCATACTGAGCGTTGTTAAAGAAAAAGTGATGTTCGTGTTCCAGCTTTTTAAGAATCAGGGGTTGTAGTACTGCAGCTGTAGACAATCTAGACTACACTTTTCAAATTTTAGATTAGATTAGACTTTATTGATCTCACAATGGAGAAATTCACTATTCACTATTTACAGGAGGAAGTTGCAAAGGGGATGCGAGACATTGATGGGACCAGTGCTGAGCTGAGGATGCTGTATTTGTCATATTAGCAATAATTGAGAGGAGTTATACAAATGATCTGAAGTTTTTTGTTAGCTTTGTCCCAACATGTTCGTGGTGCGGCTGATTTTTGTCCCTTCAAGGTTCTATCAGTAAAATATGGCCTTTTATTAACACCTAGTGGCAGCTGTAGAAAACTACAACATGGTCTTGGCACCTTGTAGCCAACTGATACAGTACTTCATAGATCAGACCAGTTCATCGACTGAGCCTTTCTACATTCACACTGGCAAGTGTCCACATTTCTACTGTAGAGTGATTCAGGCGAGATGAATCCACACTGCATGAGCTAATAGTTAAGTCTGCAGATGCATTAAAAGTTTAGTCTCCGCTGATTTATTTTAGAGAGAGAGAGTGCCGGGGATGTACAGTATAATTAAAAATGCATCTTGGCTCTTTTTCATTCTCCGCAGAGACATGGACCGACACATTAAAACATGGATCTACGCAAAGCTCTCCAATTAAACAGAAGCCTCTTGTGATCCAACCAGATACACGTAATATCATCTCTGGGCAGACAGTTAAGTTTGTTTGCCCGTTGATCCTCAAGCCAGAAATTCCAGCTCCCAAACCCGACAGTTCAGAGAAACCCGTTCAAGTCGAGCCTCAGCAAGCCTGTGTCAGCACCGCCAAGGGTACCGCCTACAGTCCGTCCCCATCCGATGGAGCGGTGACTCCCATTCAGGTTGGGGTTTGGGAAAGGATCCAGATGCCAAAGGAGACGAAGGACGATCTCCACATGAAACTGAAACTGACTTCTCCAGACCTAAAGCTGATGTGTCCCTGCACAGTACAACTGGTGGACGTGCTCACAGTGCCCAAGTCGGAGGGTCCGCTTCAGGATGCTGCTGCTAAAGGCCATACCCCTAAGCACAAAACTGGCAGACCTCTGCCCAAAGACCTCCGCCACCACCAAGGTCCTCACACAGGCCATCGCCTCTGCTGCTTCACCCCCAGTGGAAACGGCGTTTGGCGGCTGCAGAAGGTGGTCATGCATTCCCGCGATGGATACGTTTGCAGTGTCTGTGAGAAAACATTCAAGCGGAGGAAGATTCTCCGGCGGCACGAGCGCTTTCACACCGGAGAAAAACCGTACTCGTGTTCGGTGTGTTCGAAGACATTTGCTTTGAGGAAGAGCCTCCGCCGCCACATGAGGTTCCACACGGGGGAGAGGCCGCACACCTGCTTGCAGTGCAACAAAAGCTTCCGTCTGCGAGACAATCTGAAAGCGCACCTGAGGTTTCATACTGGAGAAAAGCCTTTCACCTGCGCCACTTGTGGCAAGATGTTCAGGATTATGAGGAACCTGGAGAAACACCAGTGTGGATTCTTTGTTCCTTCCTTCAGGACGATAGCTGGCTTGTAGCTGTGGAAAAAGTGGCTGGTTGTGCCGTTTTCTACCTCAAACTGAAGACACTGTATTGTTTTTGTAGAAGACTGTCATGCAAGTTGTTATAAGTAAAGTTAAAGCTATGAGAGAAACAGATCAGATTAGAAACTTTTACTACTGATGGTTTTGTCTTATTTTCCCCTGTTTCTAATTTCTTGCCATATTTTGTGGAGCAATTGTGGAACTGTGACCGTGTGCGAGAGTTGTACGACTACTTGACACTTTAGCATTAGACCTTTTGAGAAACACATGATCTGCCTGCATGGAATCCCTCCACCCAGCACAGTTAACCAGGTATACTACATACATGCAGAAATACTTTACTGCTGCTTGGAGATATCAGTATCATTTTATGCTTTAATCTACAGAGAGAGGATATCTGGTGATGGCTTGGTGGGGCAAACTGCTGTTCCTCTCCAGTGTAAAGGACCAAAACTGCCATAAACAAAAAGAAATAAATGACTTGATGAATAGATTAATGCAACTGAATACACCAAAAATAATATTAAATGATGATGAAAACTCTATTCACTGATTTTGGTGAAACTGGATCATATTCCATGTAGAAAATAACTGATATATGGAGCGTTGCAATGGACAGATAGCTTTGCTCTTTGTTAAAGTAAATGCTAATTGCTGCTAACTGTAGCTGGCTGTCCTGTGAGCTGACCCCTGCTCTGGGAGCTGCACAGGGGGAGTGTTGCTGTTGAGGATGAGGATGAGGTTTTCAGGCCCAAGGCTCAGTGAGAGTCAGCTAGTAAGGCTGAGAGTTAGCTGTATGGCTAACTGAGCTAATGAGCTGCTGGCAGCTGCAGGTGGCAGTTACTTTAGCAATAGTTAAAGCTATCCACCATAAATCGATGAATGTTGAGGCAGAGCAGCTGGAGGACATCAGAAGGAAAACCAGAAAATGTTTCTCCATATAAATGTGATCCAGATTAGAGTTTGGGTCTAATCTGCTCTTTGTTACCTCAGTCAGACAAAATCCAGAATAAATGAAAAATGAATAAATTAAATGGGGAAAGTAAATTGGTGAGGTGATCCAAAGGTAAATACATACAGACATGAGTTAAAACTGAATTATGATTTGATGTCACATTTTATAAAATAATTAATAGCTACATTCATTTTAATAGTATGTTTGGTGCATATCATGGCAAATTAATTTACTAAGGTCTTTATTTTTTATTTTGGCGGTTTTAGTCCTCATGCCCTTGCCAACCTTTCTTGTGTCCAAGTTATATGTAAAGTACTGCCAGTGATGTTTGTTTTGATATGGATATTCTTTTTATGTTATGAGTTATATTTTTTACATTCCTCTCTTGTTAAAAAGCGTTTGTTTATGATTACTAATGATTGTAGGCCTCTTTCTTTTCATGACCTAGATGTCTAAGGCTGTCCATGCTGACTTTATAATTGCTTTTCATGTTAAAACACTTTGGAATAATAACTGTTCTATGATGATGATGATGAGCGTTTCAGATACTGTTGACTTTATGACATGGGTTAGCGTTTCAGATACTGTTGTTTGTTTTTTACATTCCTTAATACAGCTACCCTACATCGACAAATGTCTGTATTTGTCTTTTTAAACTTCAGATGCTTGATTACATTTGTCTTTTATATTAATAAAAAGTCATTTCTGTGGCACACTTTTTTTGTGTGAACCCTCAACACACCACATTCAGTGTGAAGCACAGCTATGACTTTCTCACAAAGCAACCAATATAAAAGCTAATGGCTTAATTAATAGTTAACAATTTCTTTTGGTAAAGATTATTTTAATTTGCATACTTTTGGTAAAGTCATTATGTGTCTTACTTGACAATACTCTGCTCCTATTTACAGACTACTGTAAATACCATAAGCTGTAAAATGAAAAATGAGAAATATGATACATGTTCTTGTTTTACCCTAGAAGTTCATAGAGCGCTCGCAGCAAATATCTGTATCTGGATGTATAGAATCTCAATCTTCCAGTTACACTCTGAGCTTTGTTACCATCAAAACTTTTGTAAAGTGTTAAAAGGTCCGTGAATTTGGGAATTACAGTATTACATTTTTGCCACCATGATTCCCATCATGCTTTGGGTGATGTTAACAGGAAGTGTCATGTTGCCATGGAGACAGTTAGATTTGGGTAGAGATATATTAATTGATATAAGTTAGTAATATAATAATACTTTACATTAACGGTTTTACTTGTATCGCGTTTTTTATTAAATATTTACATTTTGGTGAACCTACGCCATGGAAAGTCATGCCAAACTAACTGTTCGTAGCTCCTGTTTTCACTTTAACCATCGATGTAGCCAACAGTCTCAGGATTAACTACTTCATGCTAAATTTGATCGTTATGATGAGGGAAGATGTTTTATGTGTTTCTTAGCAGGTTTATCATCGTTTAATGTGGCTCGTCACGGGTAAGTAAATACGTTTTCAGTGTTGGGGTGCAAGAACGCAAATCTTGACACTCAGCAAAGGATAAGATAATTGTTTAAAAATGTCGACCAGTTTCACCTTCACGGGGTCTTCAGTGAGGCGGACAAGAAAAACACATGCAGTGTTTCACACCTGGTTACAACGATTCTCCAGAGATGTAGCCTACTGGATGCATCACATGGTATAATTCAGCTTCTTAAACTGTTGTCTAGCTCCACACAGTCATGGCGCAGCCACATGAGGGTTTTCACTTCGTTTGGCTGATTGGAAGGAATCGCAAGACAGCCACAAGTGGAACCACTAACATTACTGTCGGCTCTGTGCCATGTAGTTGAACCATGTCGACATGCACAGATAGGAGGCCTGGACTTGGGACACTCTTACTGAACAGAGACATTATTAATTTATTTTAATGTTAATGATTTACCCGTGCTTGGTCCAGATGTCCTCTGTATGTAAACGACGGTTCAAATTCCCAGACTAGCTGCAGCCTCAGAAGAGGACTAACCCGCTCACAAAACGTGTGTATTTATTTTTACTCTCTTTGAATGAATAAAAACAACAATTTAGGCAATTATTATTATTAGTAATATATTTTATTGATATATGATATGATGTATGATGTAACTTAGAAAATGATATCTCAAATGTAGAGAGAGTTACTTTAAGTCCTCCTCCTCTTAGGCCCCGCCCCACCAGGAAGAAAAATATAAAGTCAGCAGTGCTTTCATTTTCAGCATTAAAAAGAAAAGAGAAGACAAGCAATATTGAGGGCTTTACTCAGCTTTAGATTTGAAGGTAGGAATCATTTTACTGAGCCTCCTATGCTCCTATGATCTTGGGCTAAAGCTAACAGAAATTAATGAAACAGGAAGTGTTTAGAAAGGCAGCAGCTGAGTGCTGTAGGAACGCTGCAGTTAACTCTGTCCTGTCTGCTCTTTTCAGGCTCACTGGCACTCTTTGAGAAAGAGGGATCAAGAATGGAAGATACAGAGAAAACAAAGCTTGAGGAGATGCTGACGTGCCCAGTGTGCCGGGACATCTTTAAGGATCCTCGGCAGCTGCCCTGTGGACACAGCATGTGTATGGGCTGCCTCGAGAACATGATGGATCACTCCTCAGACATGCCCTTCCGTTGCCCAGACTGTAGGCAATATTTTGGACAAGTCATTGAGGTGCAGAAGAGCTACGCATTGACCTACATTGCGGAGGACTTCAGAGAGAACAAGAAGAGGAGGGTATCTATAAGCACTTTTCTCACCTACAGTCTCTCAAATTTTGCCACTTAAAAGATGTAGAAAATAAATGAAGAATTTTGGAATTAATCCTCAAAAGTGGATTCATGTCACACCTTTTCCCACCTCTCCATATATGATGTTTGTAAGCAGGACAAGCAGACAAAAAGTGTGTACTGCGACTGCTGCCTGGCGGAAAAAACTCTGGCCATTAAAACATGTCTGAAGTGTGAGGTGTCAATGTGCCAAGAGCACGTCAAGAATCACCAGGAGCTGCCGGTGTTCACGGGACACGCCTTGGTTAAGCCTCTGGGTGACCTACTGGAGAGGAAATGCCCCGAGCACGAGGATGAGGTACTGAGGTACTACTGCAACGCGTCCAGGCGCTACATTTGCAACATGTGCGCCCTGGAGAACAAGCAGCACAGCCTGGCCACTGAGGCCTCCACTGTCCTGCGGAGAAAGCTGACCGTGAGTTCTGAATTACTCTTTACACTATATGACACAGGACAGCATTAATAATGTCAATAAGAAAAGAGGTTGGAATAAAAAGTAAGAATTTGGGAGCAGCAGTTTCTTGTAAACAGCGTGGGAAATTCCTGTTGTTGACTGTGAAGAAACAGGAATTTCTGGTCCCTGAGAATCAGAAAGTCTGACTTTCACCTCCCTCCCCCATTCATTCACTCCTTAACCGCTTAAACCCCAGAATTATATGATACTGTCAATTAGCAGAATACTGTGAGATTTTCTTTTAAACTTAAAGCTATTTAAGGACAAGCAAAAGGACAAAACTGAATGTTAATGAGGTTAATGTATAACTGTGTGTGTGTGTGTGTGTGTGTGTGTGTGTGTGTGTGTGTGTGTGTGTGCATTCAACAGGATTACATGGACCGACGCTTTGAAATGCTCAAGGAGCAAATGATGGAATATAACAAGTCTGTAAAAAAACTGCAAGAAGACATCCAACGTGAAGTACGCTCTGTTTACTGAATTCTCTATATCTGTGATTTTAAAAGGTTTACAATTTCTTCTCAATACTTTTCAGATCTAATAATGTGTTTCCCTCCTGACAGAAACAGAAAGCGAATGCTGCCAACTCACCCCTCAACAGTGTCACAGTGGTCCTGCTCTGTCTGTGGTTCATTGTTCTGTATTATGGTACGAAAATACCAATGCCCAGTGTTGTGTTGGTCTTGTATGTGCGAACATGCACTCATTGATCACTTATCTTTTTTCCGACCAGCCTACATCTATTCGGTGGAAAACCAGACGCTGACAGAGGCGCTGGACAAGCAGCAGAACCGCGTGCATCACATTTATTCCACCATTGCAGGTAAGAAGGCAGGTTTGAGATCCCCAGTGCTGCCTGCTGACACAACTACAACAAACACAGGGAATACAGCAACCTGTACTGATTTAAGGATAACCAATGACAGCACATTTTGGCTCACTGTCTTTTGTGTTCAGCACATCTCACCTTTCATGTTAAAACATGCAGTGTGACTTTTGCTAGTGACTATGTGAATAGAGTGTGAAAGGAATAGGTCAGTGTTTTTGAGTTGTATTTTTTAGTAGTATGCATAGCATGAAGCAGGAGTTGTGAGCCCTGCTTTGTTGATTTGTCCATATAATCATTCCATGGTTTCACCAGTAAGGTTGATATATATATATATATATATATATATATATATAAGGAGTCAACAGCACAATTGTCCATTGATGCTCCACTTACAGGCCAACCTCAGCCAAACCGTGTGATTTTTAAAAAAAATATATTTCTAGCTTCTGATCTGATTTTAAATCTCTACACAGAACACTTGGGTGATCATCCAATGAAGAGCCACAAACATCCAGCGACAGAAGATAAAGGTACAAAATGATTTGTTCCACACAGGGTTAGAATTAAAATGTTAAGGAAAGACTGTGTCTTTGTGTTGAAGTACACTGAGTAGCCTGATGGAGATGCTTTAACTTAATTTTGCTGCAGAGAACTTGTGCCCCAGTTACTGTCAGTGTGATGCTGACAATTCAGCAGACAATGAACATGTTGATATGATCACACTCAGGATATGATGTTAACATGGAACATAGACCGTTGCTCATATCAGTTATCATGATTCTGATGTTATCCAGGTTTCTGATCATCTGCATCGTTCCGTACAAACTAAGTTGCATTAATAGTTGAGGATGAACTCAGTTTGGTTTCTGGCTGCTTGGACCTGACTGGATTTAGCTTCATTTAATCTTCAGTAATGGAAGATGAGCGCAACAATAAAATTATCATTTGCATAACTGTTGGACACTTTTATTTCAGCATGTACAACATCATTACATTTGTAATCATGTGTTTGCTTTATTTTCTGACTATTACATGACTTGATTTGAGGTTGCACCAGCAAGCATGGAAAAGACTGATCAGAAACCTGGATGAAGTGTTTACATTGCCACAGCACTAAATCATATCCAGGTTTAAAAAAAACTGGGATAAGGGCTTGTCCAGGTTTCTGAAACCAGAATATGATGTTTGCATGCACAAGCACATAGTCTAGACACTCCGAAGACCTGATCTTAATAGGGATACAAGTGTGCATTTAAACACACTTATTGTTATGCTGCCTAGAGTCTCAAATCACAGAAAATATGTGATATGAAGGACAGCACTCTACTACACTACACAAATGCTGAGCGTTATGATTTTAAAGTGAGGCTATGTTACTTTTGTTGAACAGCAACACAAGAGATAGTTACAGGATTGATGATGAATGCTAACCCGTGTCATAAAGTCAGCAGAAAGAATATTAACTATAGATTAATAGCTTTGTAAAGTCAGCTAACAATTAGCTACCAGAAGCTAACGTCAGGCTGCAGCAGCAAAACCCCTGAGTCTAGAAGTAATAGTCTTGCTGATTACCACTGTAATTTCCTAGGGCTGTATTATAAATTGGGGGAGCATCAAAATATAGTCTTTCTGTCTGTCTCATAGGAATTCTCATGTTGGATCTGGACACAGCCAGTCCTTTTCTTGGAATCTCTGCTGACCTCCAAACAGTTGAGCGATTGAAAACCAAGGTAAGCTATCCCAGCAGTAAAAGCCGCTTCGAAGAGGCCCCGCAGGTCCTCTCTGCCATGTGCTTCTCCACTGGTACCCATGTCTGGGAGGTGGAGGCTGAGGGATACTGGGACATCGCCGTGTCCTACAAGAGCATCCAACGAAAGAGCAAGCACAGCAGCGCCTTTGGAAACAACGCACTGTCCTGGAGCCTTATGCACAACAGCAACGGCAAGCTGTTTGCCTACCATAACAGTGGAAAAACAGTTCTCTCTGAAACCTTGCAGAGCAGTCGAATTGCAGTGATGGTTGATTTTGAAAAAGGCAACATCAGATTCAGTTCTGTGGAGTCTGCGATCACACAGCTGCACGAGTTCAAGGCTGAACTGACTCAGCCAGTGTGCCTGGGTTTGGGGCTTTACCGTGTGGATCCACCCAGCAGAGCCTCTATTGTGAAAGCTTCATGAACAATCTAACAAACTCGTAATATATTCAGTCCACACTGAATCCAGACTGCCTTAAATCCAGCTGTAATCGGAGACAATGAAGGTTGACTTGCACTGAAAGCGGAAGGGTCTGAGAGTAAAGACCTAGATCAAAGCCAAAAAACTGAAGATTTACCTAGTAATATATTTTTATATTGAAAAGTGTTTTAAGGTGTGTGTGTGTGTGTGTGTTTAAGTTGGATATGACACAGGGATATGATAAATTGAAAGACTAAAAAGGGCTTTATTACATATTTCTCAATGTTGCAGGCATTTTAACAGATGAAAATCAGTCTTACCACTTGCAAACTGAAAAGCAAGAATTAAACTCTCTACCCTTTAGCTTAGTATTTCAAAGATGGGTAAAACTATATCCTTGTAATATCATTAAAAAAAACAAAGATGCAAATGTTGTAGCTAACTACAGCAGGGGAAATGAGATGAATGAGCTGAAAGCAACAGACTTCACCACTTTTTCTGCAAACAAAAACCTCTATAATCAGAACAACTCAGATTGTAAATCATACAAATTCTACATATCAGAGCCAGAACTCTGAGTTTGTCAAATGACCTTCTATAAGCAACTGGTCAGATCAGATCAGGCAGGTTTAAGTTACAACAGGCGTGCTTTAAGAGAGTAAAAAGAGAAAAAGCACTGGATTGAGCAATTTTGCTGATTTATTAAGAAAACATAAAAGTCGAGTCTTTTAACAAGTGCTGATGATCTGAGCTGTATTTTACAAAAAAAAAATGAAGGCAACATTAAACCTAGAAGGCCGCTGTAGTGCCACAGTACAAAAACAGGTACAGTGGTAGAAACTATTTTCCTGCTCAGACTAATGCATATTTCAGCTATGTAAAGAAACAAGTTGAATTGTTTCGCTTGCTTGTTGCAAAAGACACCAGAACATTTCAGAGCATCAATTTCAAATCGACACTGAGCTCTGTATAGTCATGTCTCAAAATGTTCATCCTCTTTGTCAGAGAGTTTTAAGAAACACTTTTCCAACAATTTACAGTTAACAAGTATAAATTGACCTGTGTGGGCTATAATAAAAAAAAAAAGTAAGAATACCATTATCTTGACCAACTTAAATACTTCATTGTGCTGATCTTCTCTAGCTGCCTTGAAGTCCCTTGATGCCTGAATAAAAGCTGTATACATAATCAAACATAACACATCAAACACTTTGTTTGGGCCAAAATTGCTAACATGGAATCGCTGTCCTAATTAAGCGCCATTTAGCAATACTACTTGTTTATTGTCCTGAACAGCAACCTACAGTACATGTACAAAACAATGAGAGAACTGACACTGCAGTGAAATACACTTGACTTTTCTGTACTGCACCGGTTCTGCATCCGTCCGTGAACAGTAGCTGACTGGTGTTCTGCTGATGTGATTGGTGGCAGCTGCTCTTTATTTGACTGTTCCCATGGTCTGATTCCTGATCGAACACCATGCTCTGAATATATCTCTGAAAAACAAAAAATATTATGTTCAAAAAAGTTTGTGAATGTCTGCTGGAAACAAAATGTAAAGAAAACTTCTACACACCTGCAGTGAGTGGCCACACACTCATTGCTGCAGTATTCTTTGTCCCAGTCATCGCTCTCAACGGCCGGGTTGTTGCAACCTGCCCTCACACACACACTCCTCATAGCTGCAGCATCACTGGACTCATTCATCTCCATCTCATCCTGAAAAAGGAGCAAAGATTTGGAAGAGTGTCGTTAAGACTGATAGCTGGTATTTTCATCAAAGTCAACATATATAAAAACACAAAATAACAACACTTCAGGTCAGTGTTGAGCAGAGGCAACTTTGACTCTATATATGTATCATCTACATACATCTGGAAAGTGCAATTTTTCTCAGTCCCCTTTGTGAAACTGCTGAAGCTGCATCAGCTTGCATGAGTTGTTGAGTGAACCAACATGTATAACTACCCCTGATGTCATGTGAGCGTCTTCTTTACTGCTCTGCTATAAAACTGATGAAACACCCAGGCAACAGTGTTTGTGTACATTTCCCACCTCAGCAGTGGAAACATGTAGCTAATTCAGAACTGCCTCTTCTCACAGACACACTGATTTACAGCTGTGCTGTATTCGTCCCATGTTCTTATGAATAACCTGACTCCACTCAGAGATGTTCAGTGCCAACTTTGAACAACTGGCCCTTTGCTGTTTCTGAACCTAAAATCACAAGTAAATTCCATTCAGCTTATGAAATGTCTTGAGACATTTGGCTGTGCCCAGTCTGATTTAGGCATGTTATAATAAGTACTCATCGGTGAATACTTCTATAATGATTTAATTTGGGCTTTGTTTTGTTTTTGTGGATTTGTTTTCACTTTGCTATTAAACATTTTCTAAATAAGTGGCAGAAAACTGATAACATCCACTCTGATTCAGTGCCGTAAAACAACAACAAAAAAACAAACAAACAAAGATTTATAGGCACTATTGTAGCAGTAAATAGGGAGGGATAAAATTTAACATTTTCTGACTTGTCGAGCAGATAATGGCAAAGATTTGGCAGTTCCTTAGATTTTGACCCACTTAAATCTGAACCATAGTCTGCACTTCTGAAAGTGAAGAATCTGTTGCTACAACAACAGCTTGGTGCTGTCTGAGAATAAATTATTAGCCACCTTCGGAGAACTGAAAATGATCCAAAATTAGACCAAACCATCAACAATCAAATCAAACAGTTATTTGTAGATAAACAGGCCTAACACAAAATGAACAATGACAATGAATGAAGACATTTACCTCTTCTGAAGGCAACACTTCTGTAACTTCATCCTCCTCTGTATTGCCTGACGTGTCAGCAGAGTTCACCACCTGCACTGACACAACGGGTGCAGACTGGACAGATATCGTTGCAGTAGACGACACAGCCACTGTATTAGGTACAATAATTGGCAGGGCATCTTTGCCCTGCAAGGAAGCAGGGACTATTTTTATCTGGAGTGGAGGCGGAGGTGTAGCTGTGACGGACACAGGGAGACCTGGCGTGCTGCTTCCCTCGCGGGGCTTGGCCTGTAAAGGTGGAGGTGCTGGTGCCATTTGCTGAAGCCTGGGCGGAGGTGGCGCGTTCTGCATCTGTTGCAGCGGAGGTGGCTGACGAGAGGCCCCCGACACTACAAGCGTAGGCTGCAAGGTGCGGACCCCTCCTGGCAACACAGTGACCACCTGGCCCCCAGCCTGCAACATGTGCTTTGGGATTATGATCTTGGTGATGGTCTGAGCCGGGGGTACTGCAGCTGCTGGAGCAGTGGCTTTGGTTGCCCCCGTGCGGGAACGTGTGGTCATTTCTGGGACATCCAGGATGATGTTGGAGGCACAAATGTTGGTGATGGTGTTCTCTTCCAGGTTGTTGTTAGCAGGGCGGATGGGTCCAGCAGAGGGAAGGGCTGCAGGTGTCAGGTTGACCACTGGCGGAGGTGGTGAAGGGGCGGTCTCCATCTCATCAGTGACAGGCTGTGGTGATGACAGATTAAAAAATGAGAAAAGCCTTAGGAAAGGAAACCCCATTCAGGAATCAACTGGTTTGCCTATACAGAACAACATGATCTTACCTGTGAGAGCTGGTTGGCTTTATAAGCTGCCAGTGCTTTCAAATACTCCTTTTTGGCTGCTTCTGTCTTCCTCTTATACACCTAGTGGAGACAAATTGTGTCCCACTGTTATAAAAAGAAGTCAACTGTCTGTACATTACCATAAAAAGGTTTTTTTCTCCTCCAAAGCTGACACGGGATATTAACATACTTTATACAAGCATGTGTTATACCTGTTTCTGTTCCTCGGCCAAGCTGTCCCACATTGAAGCCACAATCTTTGACACCTCCCCAAAAGAGGCGTTGGGGTTTTGGCCCTTAATAGCTGCCTGAGTGTCTCTGAAGAACAGCGCATACGCTGAAACAGGCTTCTGTGGTTCATTAGGGTCTTTCTTCTTCCTTCCTTTCTTAGCGCCCACCGCCCCAGACACTGAGGCCAGTGTGGCCGGCTTGCCCCCACCCCTCCTGGCCGCAGCCGGGGACACAGAAGATGTAGGAGCTGAGTGGGAGGACATGTGGGAGAGGGTAGAGGAGGAGGAGAAAGACATGGGGGAGTCTACCAGCACACTCCTCTGAGCAGGGAGAAATAGGGAAAATAGGGGAGACATATTAGCTTCAGGATCTAAAACGTAGAATGGAATCCAAAACACATTCATACATGACTGCAATAATCCATTCCAGGAAACAGTGATGCAGGCCTCTGCAGGTGTAACCCCTCACCTTGAAGTCATCCATGTCCTCATCCTGCAGGGAGCCAGCTGGTGACGGTGTTGCAGACAGCGGCTGCTCAGGTGTCTCTGAATGATGCCTGATGTTTTCTCCCCCGAGACCCATTGCCAGCTCAGACTGGTTAATTGTAGACAGGTGACTGCTCCCTAAAAGACCATGACCGATGTCACCAAGTTGGACATCAATGGTCATGGGGGACGAGCTGCTGAAATGTGAACCGCTGGAATTCCCCAGTTCCTGCAGAGGGATTGAACGCAAAATATGCAAACAACTCTTAACTGCATTCATGAACAGCTAACATTTAAACACAAGGACCAGGATCCTGTGTGGGGGTCCACAGGTAGTAGAGCACTCACCAAAGCAGAAGAGCTGAGCAGGGCTCCACCACCAGCCTGGCCCATTGCCCCGAGGTTCAGCTGCTCCAGACCTTGAGACCCAGAGTTCACGAAAGTGGAAGCGAAGGAAGGGTCATTGGCCTCCACCACCAGGTTGCTAACAAGGCTACGGGATCCTGAAGGTCCCCCGGTACCGTCTGACCCATCGGTCAACTCAAAGTGAGACACTGTATCGCTAATGCTCAGAGTCGGGTCTGGATCGAGGGAGATGGGGGGGATCTCAAAAACCTCATCCCCGAGACTGGGGGTATGGAATGTCTGCTGTATGTGCAGAAAACAGTGTAATGGGTCAGGCCAAAAATAAACTGAAAGAAATGTTTAAAGAACAACACAATGAAGACGTATTAAACTGCACCACCACCACGTTGTTTAAATTCACTCACCTCGGCGGACAAGAAAGGGTGGCCCGCTCCACTGATGGTGAGGTAACTGTCGCTGCCCTCTGGAAACTGAGAAAGACCGTTAACATTTAACTGATGTGAAACTCTGGCATCTCCATTAGTCAAAGCTCAACTTTCAAATTATAGATAGTTTAGGGTGACTTACCTTATTTTCCTCAGAGTAACCACCATATGCTTGGGTGTCCAAAAACTCTGAATCAACATTTTGTGCGCAACTATCCGACAGTTCGGAGTAAAAATTGAGGTCCATTTTGAAATTATTTACTCCAAAGCAGACTATCACACACGTTGTATACTTTGTCGAAAGTGTAAATTTCTTATTTGCCTACCCATTAAGGTCAACTATTTCAACATTATTGAAAACTGCTAACGGTTAGCTAGCTAGCTAACGTTAGCTAATCACTGCCGGTTAGCATAATGTTAAGATCGAGGAGATGATGCTAAGCTACCTTAGCTCTTCAAGCCCTAGGAAGAATTGGGACAACGGGGAAATTTGAGGCAAAAAAAATTCACAATGTTGCCAAAATATTACGTGTAAGCTCCCCGAGGCGCAAAGCTTACTAGAGGCCCACCACAGACCCATTCATATGCTGTTGTCATGCTACCACTTTGTCTGAACCGGACGCAATAGTTGGTGTCCGATTCACGAGCTGTCGGAAATGTTGCCATTATTATTATTAGTTAACTTTCTGCCAATTCACTCTCCCAGACGCTTGAGTAACGTATAGTATGTTAGGTTTCTTAGCGAACGTAAAATAAAAGTGGTGTTTACAACCATTTTTATTTGCTCAACGTTTTGTTTGCAAAATTGAAGTTCGTACTTTTCGATGGACGAGCAAACAAGGAGCCCTGAAGGCAGCAGTTCTTCCCACTGCAAAGGAGCTAAATCAATTGGATTGCCCTCGCTGTCCCTAAAGTTATCTGACTTTAATGCGTGACAAAGAAACTCGTGCATTTAATAAGACTGAAAGCAAAAGCCAGTGTTTTAAATGCTTTTGAAACAACGGTTTTATGTAACCAACACACTTTCACTTAACTGCCAAATGTAAGATGGTTTTGATGTCTTCTGACCTTTAAGTCACCAAATCCATGCTTCCTGGCATTCATTTAATATTACTATGCTGTAATATTATTATTAGGTATTAATTTTCTATTTGTATATCCCTTTTCTAAACGACATAAAAACTTTAAATCAAATTAAACAAGATTTACATTTATTGTAGTGCATAACACATACTTCTGTCTGTATGTTCTTTCTTGCTTTCTATGAATATAAGAGAGTGATCAACCTACCTGACAGACACGTAGTGGGTTAGATTAATGGCTGATTCTTACCAGCTATCACTTCCAACTGATTGTAGAACGATTAAGACCTTTATTTTCCTTTGATTTAACAGCAGCAGGTATGTGCGTTGCATCTGCAGTCATGTATGCAGGACTGACAAAATATTTCAAACACTCTCCTGTATCCTGTGCTTGGTATTGTTTTGCATTCTTGTTATCAGGACACACTCATGAATTAACACTTAATTTCAGCTACAGCTGATAATGATCACAGATTGGATTTATCCAGACTTGCTGATTCTTGAAAGACGAGTCACATAAACTGTAATTCCATGGTGTACCTAAATACATACTAGAAATAAAAATTTAGACAAGAATGTGTACAGTCTATAACTACTGACTTCATTTCAGTAATCTACTTATTTTCCCATGCAGGGTGAGTCAGAAAAATCAACTAAAGAATAGATGAGTTGTTGAACTTTCTTTTAAAGGTGATGTAGTACTGATCCTATTTAGTACTTCATATGTCTTGACAATGTTGTATATGTAGACACAGCCATTAATAATAATCTAAGATCCTATGCATTACCATGTGCTGTAATTGGAGCACACTTATTAAACAGAAATGGTCATCATCTTGTTCACAAACAAACCTCCTTATTGCTTCTAATGATCAAAGTGACAATAACACACACAAACTTGCTCTCACTGTAGATTGCTGTTATTCATTTCACAGATACACTCAGATCATAAAACAAGAATAGTAACTCATTGCCGTCATCTTTGCACCATGGTACACAATTGACGAGCTCTACATTGTACAATACACCCATCCTCCTAGCACTGCTTCAGTAACTAATACGCCACTTTCCCTCTCCCTCCCTCTCAACCCCCACCCCTCCCACAGAGTGAAAACAATAACAGTACATCCACACACTGGATCCCCTTTTAGTTCACACACTCGTCTGGACACACAAGATATGACCAAACAAGATCGGGGCAGGGGGTGGGGACTGTGGGATCTGGATCCAGGCTCTGCTCAGTACACATGTCCAGTTTCATGTAGTGCTAGAGGACCAGCATTGAGGTTCTTAGATAAGAAAAGGGTTATCTGTACAGCAGGGGTCCCCTTTTGGTCATGGTTGGGAATGTGATGGGAAAGAATAGGTCTGGAGGAAGAGGAGGAGAATGACGAGTCATGAAGTAAGAAAGCTCAGCTTTTTGCCATTTTGTCAGAGGTTAGAGAGGAGGATCGCGAAGACAAAGATGGAACACAATTGTGATGATGGAAAAAGAAAACAGATGGGTGCAAACCTGCTCCTTTCATGGAAAAAATCCCTATATAAAATAAATGAATAAAAGTAGCAACAAAAAGAAAACACATTCATTCAGAATTTGATACATAATATGGAAAAATAAATGATAAGGAATAACATGATTCATTGTTGAGAAGGGGACTAAGTCAGCTGTGTTCGGAGAAAGGGCCCAGTCAATCCTCTGAGCTTGATGAGGAGTCAGAGTCCTTCTGTTCTATGATGACATCGTCCATTAGCGCCTCTTGATCCGAGCTGTCATAGTCACCTTGGGAAAGACTGTCGCCGCCTTCCATTTTAACGTCAAAGTCCGGACTGGTGACGAAGTGATGGGAGGTCTCCAGGTCCTCCTCATCCATCATGTAGGCTCCGTCTGAGACCAGAGTCTCCTCTTCAACTCCATCCAGGTTGGGGTCTTCAGGGATGGGATCTGGAGTATGGTGATGGTGGTGGTGGTGGTGGTGATGATGGCGGCGGCGGCTTTTCTTCGGGATCTCTGAGTGTTCGCTCAGTAGTCGGTGGAAGAGGGTCTCAGGCAGGAAGCCCTGTGAGAAGAATAAATATTATTAGAAACATTGGAAAGTCTAAAGGGGGCAGTAACCGCGGGTTTATCTCATCTTTAAGACCCAAAATCAAGTCAAGGAAAAGAACATATTTCTGTGATCAATTCTCTTCCAGCAAACCACCATACAGCTAATTTCAACACAATTTCTTGAAAATCAGACCTAAACACTTTTTGCAGATAGTGACAGCTACATGCGCGATCTCATAGAGGCAGCAGTTTTTCTACTAAGTAGAAGACCAGAGAGAAGGCAATGAATACGGAAAGTCACATTTCTAAACAACACTGCACAGCAAAGACTTAATGATATAAAATCTTGAGTACTTACAGAGTTCCGAACAGTTTCCGACCAATCGGGTGCTACAGCATTATCAGGATTCTCCTCCAGATATTCCCTCAGGTCTTGCAGCATTGGACAGAAAGCAGCTCCGACCTACAGAGGAGAAACATTTGGGTGTTAGCCTGTTAGCGAGAGATAACACACGGCCAACAAACCAGGGGAATGATATCATTTTACAGTAGGTCTCACCTTCTTTCCTGTCCTCATGTTGATGACTTTGACCTTCTCACTGCCTGTCAGTGCTTTATCTGCCCTCCTCCTCCTCTTCCTCTTGCTCCTGTTCACAAGAAGCTGAGGAAACAAGACAAGTTATGTGATGAAGCAAACATACTTTGGACATTTTTGTGAGACTGCAGGGAAAAAACAACTGACATTTGATGAACAGCTGATCCTATTCCATAACTGATATGTGTCATGAATGTACCTCCAGCATGTCTCCCTCCACCTCATAATCAGGGTTCTCCTTCAGCCATGTGGGAGGGTCCCTGCGCCGAGGAGTAAGCTCCAGTGGATCATGAAGTCCATCTGGGTCAGATGACTAAAAGAGAGACAGACAAAAATCGAGTTATCAAACAAAATCCAAACAGTTTTGTTTTAACACGCAACTCCTCCTGAAGTTTAGATTAACATGTAAACCTGATATATGTACCTCTTGGTCCTTGCGTCTCTTGCGGCCGCTGCTCTCTCCCGCAGACCCGTTGGGCATCAGAGCCTGCTTCGAGAAGGTCAGCTTCAGCCCCTCCTCCTGAAAGGGTGAGAGACAAGAGAAGTTATTGAGCCGTGAGCTACACATCACAGCTGCACCTTGGAGTGTGTTTTTGATTTTAAACACTAAAATTATTTTGACAGACTTGGTATGAAAACCTCTTGAGATTCATACAGATTGGGCTGGCGCCAACACCTCAAATAATTCATTTTCAACTGTATCTTCACCTTGAGGAGCTTGACAGTGAACTCTCCATCGTCTCCTTCTGCCCCTGGGCCACCGGGAGTGCCGCCGGGTTTACGGATCATCCTTGTGTAGGCCATCTCTTCTCCCGCCAGCTCTGAGCTTGGGTTGAGCTGAGCATCAGATACGTAGCGCCGCCCTGAGGGCCACTGACTGGTCAGCACCAGTGTACACAAACTGTCCAGACGGTTGATCAACACGCGGTCCTGAGACAAAGAGGAAGCCACATGTATCAGTCATTCACAACAGGAAAATAAACATGTGGTTTATTCCTCAAAGAGAAAAACTGTAGAAAAATAATTACCTTGGGCCAATCCACTCTGAGGGGATCAGGAGGAGGAATGCCATCCTGAGATGGAGTCATAGATAGTAAACTATTATCTTCATCCACATCACACAGCTTCATGCCTGCTAAGAAAAACAAAGGAAAACAGTTAAATATGTTGGGTTTATTCCTGCAGGAATCAACATTTCTCTGTTTAACTACCAACATACCTCCTTCCGCCTCTTCCTCACTCTCTCCACTTTCATCGCTGCTGCCTGATCGCTCGGATGATGATGAGCCTGAATCAGAATCTGAATCAGAATCCGACCCTCCCTCTCCTTTCCTTCCTCCTTCTGTTTTCCCGACCCTCGCTCTGCTCTTCTTCAAGCTCCAGCCCTGCCCTCCTGCCTTGCCGTCATGGTGACTCAAAGGTGTACTCTGCAGGTCAGCGCTGACTTGACCTCCGAGCAAACGGGAGTCCTCTTCAGCTCCCTCCTCCTTCACACCAGGCACAGCCTGCTCAGTCTTTGGCTGGCTGAGGGGCACGATGGGCGGTGGTGGAAGTGGAGGTGGAGGGGGTGGGGCCTGCTGGTTCTGGATGAACTCTTCCCGAGCCTGACTGAAGGTGAACTGTGGGTCTGAGAAGATGGAGAGCTCCGTGCGGCTGACGCCGTGCAGTGCGGCGCCTAGCATTAGCTGACGATCGTGGTCCGGGATATTCCACCAAGCGGGCAGCTCGGAGCTGAGAGGAGCCAGTGGCAGACGCTCCTCCAGGGAGGGATGGGGCAGGACTCGCTCACGGAGGCGACGTAGGAGGCTGATGCGGTAAAGGGTACGGGAAGCACGTTCCTCAGTGATGGGGGCCACAGTCTGGGAAAGCTCTGATGGATCTGAGCAGGATGAGAGAAGAGAGCTTTACTGTCATGTAACTGTAAACTCAACATTTTCTGCATGTTGACAAGTCACAATAAGGAAACTGTAAAATCACATAAGAATACAGAAACCTGGATTTATCAAAAATAACATGTCAATATTGGATTGAAAACTGAGCCCCCACAAACAGTAAGCATCCAACACTTTAACTGCTGCTCAGGTAGCTAAGTCCAGTCTAATTTGACAGCATGTCTAGGAGCAGTTACCTTCACCACGGCCTGGGCGCAGGTGGCAAACTCTCCGGCACATGGCAACGAAGGAACGAAAGTATCGACTGAGGCTCTCGTCAGTCTTTTTATCCAGACGAGCAAAGGTACGGAAGCGGTTCCAGTCAAAGTCAGGGTCTCCGCCCTCAGGAAGACCTGGCTCCTTTTTTATCTTTTCCACACCAAAAGTGGACACCACGCGGTAGAAGTCGCATTCTTCCCTACGTGTCCACCTGGGAGAAAGTGAAGGATGAGAAGGAAAATACTGAATATTTGTGTCCACTTCAAACATCATTTTTACGGATGGGTCATGACTACATTGAAACGACAGTGGTATGCTTAGCTGCTTTACTTTCACTCCACTAATTGTCCAACCTTCCACGTACAGAAATGCACATAACCAAGTCTTGAAATGCATGCTCCAACATCTTGAAGGAAATCTATGGCGTTATTGACCTTACGTGGTGCTAAGGAGCAGCTGTTGTATGAGTGGGTCCCTGTTTTGTTCGCCTGTTGTTTGTCTTGCACACAAGAAGAAGCTACACACATTCAAGCCAATAGTTCCACACTATTTCACTGACCTATAGGTGGCACTGCAAAAGTTTTATGAGGCAAGAAATGCATTCCTCACATTTGTAGATAGAAAAGAATAGAAAGTGGAAACAGCTGGAATTGAGAGCCTGGATTAACAAATTAAAGTCACCATTAACTATGAGCACCGGACACTTGTGCAACAAGTAACAGCCTTGAATTGAGACAATAATAAGGCTGTGGAAAACTTAATGCTGAAGTATAACCATAACTTGACTGAGCCACTGCAGACAGAAAATAACGTAGCACCAGTGTACCTCTGCTGGCGCTCCTGCCTTGCAATCTCTTTCAGCTTGCTGGCCTGTTCGCACCGCCTGCGCCTGCGGTCGCCCTTTGCCTCCGCTTCAATCTTCAGCTGCTCCTGCCTGTAGCTGCGCTGGTAAGCTGTGATCAGCCGCCGCAACCGTGCTGTAAGTGACGAGCTGGAGGGCCAGTCGCACGCACCACTCTGGCTGGATAAGCTTTCTGTGATCGGTGGACCCGCCTTGTCCTCCACAGAAATCTCATCATCCACGTTCATGGAGTCAGGCTGGAGGACAGAAGAGAGACTCGTTAAATTGTTTATTATTGCTTGGTTCCAAAATATTCACCCATGTCTTTCCAGATTGACCAGTGCAGACAGAACCACTTCAATGCTCAGATTCGTACCTCCTCGAAGAGATCTTTGGTGTGTCTTGATGCGGGCTTGAACTCCGGGTCCTCTGAGTACTTATCATAATCAGCACTGTACGACATAACAATAAAGCACCATCAAGCAGGAGAAGGGCGAGGAATGTGTCCACTGAAGGGGCTCACCTTTCCAGTATGTTTCATGAGGTAAGTTACTTTGACCATTTCAATTCAAGTTGTAATAACAGAGGGAAACTGAAATACATGAAAGTGTGAGTCTGCTATAAATCTATAAAAGAATAAGTTTTAATTGGCCCCGTTAGCCAGGATTACTCACTCGTCTCCCAGCTCGGTGTCACCAGTGTGCTGCTCAGCGTCAATGGCCTTGTCATCAGGCCGCCCAGCTCTCTCCAAGAAACAGAGGCAGGGATCAGCACGCATGGTGGTGTACATCTCATAACCTGGTAACAGAGATAGAGTCAAGGCTGTTAAATGACAGAAAAATACGCTGACAAGTTCCAGATCTGAGGCAACTTTACACAATACAATAATGGTCAACATGGCTGTTACAGAGCTAGAAACAATTTTGTATTGAAGCCAAAACAAATCCCAATCCTTTTCTCATAAATGTCACAAGCTTGTATATAGAAGAAACCTACCATGTTTGAATACGCCAGCAAGCAGTGAGCGGTCTGCGTCACCATCCCACCATCCTGCAGGTACCTCCTGCTGCTCCATCTCAGGCATCCAGATATCAACATCCCTGGAGAAGATTAATTAATCTATGACATACTTTGTTGAAGTGCACAACAGTCAACTTCAGTAATTGAGTCAGTGTGTGTCTGCATTTGGCTTATTGAATGCAGGGCAGTAAGGTACCTGATGTCAGCCCCTTTCAGGACAGAGTCCGCATGCTCACCAATCACCTCCTGCTTCAGGTAGTAGAGCATACGCACCCTCAGCAACACCCTGAGGTGGGAGAGGAGAGGTTTTAGTGTTTGAACGGGGACGGCGACACTTTCTTTCACACACATTCTCACACTCACACACAACTGACTGGGCTATACTGACTTGTTGCACTGGTGCTTGAGGTGTTTGCGGTAGCTGTCGTCCAGGAGCAGGGTGTCAGGATTATACTTGTGGATCCACTCCACCTTCTGAACATCAAATGTGCTCTGGGCCTTTACCCTCTTACCCTTCCTGCCTCTTGGAACAGGGATAGACAGGCCTAGGCAGAGAAAAAAATATACAGTTAATGAACATTTTATTGCTAAATATTTCAACAGACAACACAAATCAAGGGAAAAACTTCAAGCACTGACTATCTGAGAAAGGTTATGAATCAAGGAGGAATGTGCTTTTTCTCCTTCACACAAATGAATCTCTCCCATTTAAAACATGTTATTTGTGTGCAGCTCCTACCAGAGTGGTTGAGTAGTGTTTGAGGTTCACGTCCATTTTCTGGTGGCGTGATGAGCTCCCAGATGAAACTCTTGATGTTCTCATCTCCACGGTAATGGAGCAAACAGAAGACCAGGATGACACGGCAAATGGTCTCCACGTCGCGTTCACTCAGACGGCGCTTACATCTTGCATGGGACAAGATGTCCCTCCAGCGACCCCAACTGGCGAAGAAGGAAACAGATTATAGCGGGAAGAACAAGGGAAGGGAGTGAAGAGCAAAAAACTGACAAATTGATACCTTAAAAACTATTTCTAGCACATAAAACTATCAGCAAAACAAACATACCCATAGACAAGCAGGTGCTTCTCCACCCGGAAACAGTCAGTGCGGCCGTAACCCCCTCCACTGTGGCGGTCAGAGCGTCTGGAGGCACGGGACTGTCTGGAATTGGCAGGTGGATACTCGTCATCGCTGTCCAGATCAGACAGGTCTCCACCTTCACCTCTTAAACTGGAGTACTGGCGGGTCTGCTTACGGACTCTGGGAGTGTCAATCACGAGGGTGTTCTGTGGGGGGAAGTTAACTTTTAGTCAATTACATATTACTCCCAAGCAATACGTATTTAATTTACAAGCCTATATACAAGAGTACCACTAGATAATACACTAGTAAAATCTGCGGTGTTTTACATGCTGTGGCAATCAGCACTGTAAGGTGTGGATAACCACTGCGCACTTACCTTTCTATTGATGGAGTCCATGTCTATGTCAGCTTTCTTGGCCCACTTCTGCCAGAATTCAGGGTCATCAAGGGCGATGTCATTGCGGTTCTCAGAGGCCACAAAGCTGGCCTTGGAGAACGTGGAGCCCTTGCCCTCACTCTCGATGGTGATGGTGGTGGCTCTCCGCTGAAGGATCTGGTCAATGTCCTCCTCGCAGAAGCGACTGCCTTCATCATTCTCATCCATGATGGCAGCGTAGGCTCCTTTCCTCAGCAGGTCCTCAATCTCTTTCTTGGAGAACTGCTGGATCTGTGAAAGGCCAAGCAGAAAGCTGTTTACACAAGCGGCCCAAACTGGATCAAGCAAACGAATTTTTCTAAATAAATGAGGTCAGCAGTCTGAGTGAATGATTGTCAGGTTTCTTACCCCGTTGACATTGCTGTCTTTGTTGCCACTCATGCTCTGCAGGACGGCACGATCCAGGCCAAGCTTCAAACTTGCTTTATCCAGCATCTCCCTTTCGTAGGAGTTCCGAGTGATCAGACGGTAGACCTTGACAGCCTTAGACTGGCCAATACGATGACACCGTGCTTGAGCCTGATAGAAGAATTCACCAAAGGGTCAAAAGAGCATCACATAAAGCTACTGAGATAAAATGATGAGAATGGTTTCAAGCTTTGGACAGAAGTCTGTAAACAAAGAAACAAATGTAAAGAATGTTGTTGTTCTTGCAGTCTCATTGAACAAACTTTATACCAGACAGTACAGTACAATCTTGTACCTGCAGGTCATTTTGAGGGTTCCAGTCAGAGTCAAATATAACACAGGTGTCAGCAGCAGTGAGGTTAATACCCAGGCCGCCAGCACGGGTACACAGCAGGAAGACAAAACGGTCTGAGTCAGGCTTGCTGAAGCGATCGATGGCAGCCTGACGTAAGTTCCCACGCACTCTGCCATCAATTCGCTCATAAAGGTATCTGTAAAAACAATAAGTTAACATACCTCATGTTAACACGTCACAACTCCTACATACATTCTGAACTGCATCAAAATACACCTTTGCCCTCTCACCTCTTGTTAATGAGGTAGTCCTCCAGAATGTCCAAGCAGCGCACCATCTGGGAGAAGATGAGCACTTTGTGGCCACCGGCCTTGAGGCGAGGCAGCAGCTTGTCCAGTAGCACCAGCTTGCCGGCCGACCGAATCAGGGCCTGCAAATGGAAGTCGGGAGCCAGGGGGTCATACACCTCCCGCAACTCCGCTACGATCTTCTCCTCCGCGCCTGGAAAAGAGAGAGACAAGAGATCAGATTTATGATGCTATCCAGTGGTGCTAGCTTGTGGAATGACATTGATCTACTGCGCAGTAATGAAGTTATTGTGATGCATATTTGTTTATCAAATTCATCGTCATCAACTCGGCCAAAATATCAAAGAGTAACATCAACCGTTCACCTTAATGCTTCTAAATGACAAACAGCTACAAGATGTCTTTAAAAATATATTGTGCCTTTAGTCCTTCAAATCTAGCTACCAGTCAACCCTCATACACGCATGACATCTGAATTAGATCACAGGAGGAGCCACCTTGCAACAACTTTAGCTTTTGTTTTCCTGAGGAATGACTGATAGTCGCTCCACAAAGTTATACTGCCCTGTCAAAGTGTAATCATATTACAGCTGATAGTGAGTGACTGCTAATAACAAAGAAGGCCTTTTAAGTTTCTAAAGATAAATAAATGAGTTTAAAAAAAAAAACTGTGCTAACTGTATTTCTCATCAGTTTAAATTTGCAGCTCTTGTTCACACAGCACATATTATGCAATAACCTGTGAAGCTGATCTCTCTGCACTGTCCAAACTTGCAGCAAGCACAGCTCAGGCTGCTTATCATGTGCAGGCAGCTTTCGAGTAACTTGCCACCTCTGATTTAACATAAGCTCACTCTGCAAAATGGCGCCGAATAAAAACTAGCTACAATGACTAGTAGTACCTCCCGAAACACAGCCAAGTGAAACGTTAATACTTGGAATGGCCCTTCAAATCATTATATGGAAAATACACAATGCAGGACAGAAAATGTATGTACAGCTGTACATTTTCAAGCCTGGATATCACACGCACACGCACACACACAAAGCCAGCCAGCCAGCCAGCCAGAACAAAGAGCTTAACAACCATGGCATGCTGTTGTTAATCAAATCCAACATCCGTAATGAGAACACATTAAAAGTTATCAACAGTGAAGTGCAGAGAACTGTATATATTGTGATACAATACCATTGATGAGGTAGGGGTGGTTGCAGCACTTGCGTAGCTCCATCATAGTGTTGAGCAGGTTAGGTACATTGCTGTTACTATTTGCCCCCAAACTGAGGAAGCTGAAGTTCCTCTCCAGGATGGCCCGGTAGTACTTCTTCTGGACATCCGTCAGCTCAACCTGAGAGGTAGCACAGTCCAAGAATCAAATGGTTGGCCTATTTGTGTCACTAAATCTAATCTAACTAACACAACACAGACTTTATATTGAATGTGCACTATTTACACTAACCTCAATGATGGTCTCTTGTTTGGGTGCCAAGTTCTTCTCAACATCCTCTTTGAGTCTTCGCAACATCATGGGTTTCAAGATGGCCTGCAGCTTCTGAACCTGTGGACCCGAAAAAGAAAGATGTGCTCAGTGACAACTGTATGACACCAGTAAGATGTGCACATGCGCTACACAAAGTACACAGATAGGTGTCTGCGAATGTGTGTGTGTATGTTTCATACCTGCTCTTCTGTTTTGAGGTCTCCAAAGTCTCTGAGGAATTCGGTCTCAGAGGGGAACTGAGCAGGCTCAAGGAAATGAAGCAGACTGAAGAGTTCCTCCACAGTGTTCTGGAGAGGAGTGCCGGTCAACAACACTTTGTGTTCCTGGGAGAGACCACAGAACACAAATAGAATATAAGGAGAGGAAGTGGAGGAAGACATTTAACAGGCAGGAAGACGGGAAAGGAAAGAACAGAACAGATACGGAAAAGTCTTAACACCCTTTAAAAGCCATTCAAAGTGAATGGCAACATCAAACTGATTATGGTTTCTCAATACAAAGTGAGTGCCGAAAGGAAAAGCAACATTCGTAATTTAATTTTAAACTGCATGCATTTCTTAAGTGCAACATTTAACAATAAAACTTTGGGACATCCTGTTATTCTCTGCATGCTTGACCACTCATTTTGCCCTGAAATCCGTTTGCAGTCCACTCACCAGATCCAGCATCTTCAAGCTGTCCAACAGCTTGCAGTTACGATTCTTAAGGCGGTGAGCCTCATCAATGATCACACAACGCCAGGAGATCTCCCTCAGCTCTGGGCAGTCTGATAACACCATCTCAAAGGTTGTGATGAGGGCGTCAAACTTGTACGCACCTGGGATCAAGTGCTCCTGCAGACAGAAAGGCAATTTTCATTAGACACGTTTTAACATCAGCAAGGTCAATCAACAACAATCATAATCAATAACTTCACCTTATCATCCTTGCAGTACATCTCATACTGCTGGATCATCTGTCGGCTGGCCAGGCTGCCGTGGTAGACGATGGCGTTCATGTTGGTCCATGTGGAGAACTCTCTTTCCCAGTTGGTGATGGTTGAGAGGGGGGCAATGACCAGGAAGGGGCCTTGGATGCCAGCAGCGTAGACCTCAGACAGCAGCGTGATTGACTGGATGGTCTTCCCCAGACCCATCTCATCTGCCAGGATACAGTTCTGCCTGAGAAACAAGAAACGGAGAGTAATTAGTGAAGCCTTGGGAGAAGCAATTATTAATCATCACTCCAAAACAACTAACTTTTTCTAAAACATAGCTGACACAGTGCTTACTTCATTTTGTTCCCTCATGTTGTGCTCTACTACAATCCCATCCAAACCCAATTCTACAGTTGCTTATGCTATTGCTACACAGGGTTTCTGCACAATTTAACAAGTTATATCCAAGACATTTCCAGACCATTATGACTGCACATGAACACCTATTTCACATCTATACTGGCAAGAATAAGGGTACCACAGGTCATTCATTCATTCAAAATAGTATATAAGTTATTTTAAAGGCCTACAATTCAGATGATTTTAGACTTTTAAAGGCTTTTTATGGACCCACAGAAACCCTTATTACAGCAACTTACTCTGGAAAATGAATCCAGTTTGACTGTGTGCACTTGGCTACAGGTGATCATGGAGTGTAGTGTGGGTGTGTGTGTGTGTGTGTGTGTGATAAATACCTGTTGTACCAGTTGAAGAGCAGCCAGTTGACTCCTTCTAGCTGGTACTCTCTGAGCGTGTTGCCGTTCTTGTACTCTCTGGACTCCTCCAACTTCTTCCATGAACTGGCAGACGGCCGTGTCTGAGGAGAGACAAGGGAACATGGATGAAAAGAAGAGATCACCTGAACCCTTTACTTTTTGGTCTGGGATACTAATGCCCTAGCTTCAACAGAAACACACGCAGGTACAGCAACATTATTTCCATTGCATCTTCTCTTTGCTGATGCATCATGTTTTCCACTTGAACAGGGTGGAAAAATCTTTGCCTTTTTCTGACACAAGTTTTTTATGAGCAAATTCTGAATGTTCATAAAAATCAGGCAATTAGAAATAAACTTCAGTTAAACACTGCTCCTGGCTGTCTTCCACTTGACTGCTCACCGTTCTCTTCAGGCGAGGTTGTCGGTTTTGGATTTTACTGAACTCTTCAACCTTGCCCTCGTCCACGTCCTCCTTCAGTTCCCAAGTGGCGTCTTCATAAGGCAGAGAGCACCACTTCACCAAGTAGTAGATTACAGGCTAGAGGGAAGAGAGTTAAATCGAGCATTTAACTACTGCAAACTACTGCATGTTACTTGATAAAAAAAAAAAGAGAAAGGGTCATATTTCAGCCACATAGTCAGGAGAGGAGCAGCTTTTCTCTTTTATCCAGCTGTGAAAGTGATTTCTTGACCAGGCCTGGTCTCTCACCTCGCCGTTGTCCTTGTCCACACTGTGGGAAACATCCAAGATTCTGTCCACCTCTACATAGTCTGGGTTAAAAGGCTCCTCATCCTGCAGAGAACCACAAGAGATGGTAGTCAGAGAGAGTTGAAATATGTAGAAAGCTGTTGTTCATGGAGCTTAACCACATCCTAAAATAAGAGGTTTCAGCATGTGCCCCCCTCCTCACCTCCTGGAAGAGATGCCTCATCTGTGCATGTTTGGTCTTGAACCTCTTGATTTTTTGATGGATCCTCTTATCTTTCTCCAGCTGCTCCAAACTGGCCCACTCACAGTGTAAGTATGAACTAAGAACAAGAGGGTCAAGTTTTATTCATCTGGATGTCTCTTCAAAAAATAAAAATAAAATAACTGTCATGTGATAAGGCCAAACACTGAGATATTAAAACTTACTAGTTCTTGTATTTCACAAAGAATTCCTCAACATTGGCATACTGGCCCTGGGACACCTGGAAGAGGAGAACAGGTTTTTGGGTTTCCAAAATTCTCAAAATTAGATTAGATCAAATTAGAGAATTATACTGGAATAACTAAAATATGGATTAAACATACCTCCTTCTTGGTTAACCTCATAGAAAGAACTTTGTCTACAATGGCAGCATCTTCCTCACTTGGGTTTTCCTGTAAAAAAAAAAAATAAAGTAAAACACTAAACTGCTGACCTTCAATTCTCTTAATATTCAAAAACAACAGTGAAAATACAAATTGTGTAAAGATTAACAAAGCCATCCCGCTTCAGACTGAGTCCGTCGATCCTTTCAATCGCACAGAGACAAAATAACTTACACAAACTATAGTTCTACACTCACCACAAAGAACTGCATGCTAGCGTGTCCGTCACCATCCATCTCCATTTCCTGTTTAAGCTGTGCTGCTGCCCCGCAACTAATGGAGGCCAGAGCTTCCGCGGCTGTAGTAACGTCTACATCTTCCTGCTCATCTTCATCATCCGTTATTTTGATATCCAGGTCTTCAGTGTACTTCTTCCTCTTCACCACCCGATTGGAGCGCCTCTTCTGGCCAGAAGAGAAAGGTGTAAATTGAGTGTGTCTTTAAAAAGGTCAAGCAGATGAAAACAGAAATGCACATGCACTATGTAAAATGTATGTGTAATGAGAACAGACACTATCAAATGTCCACCTCTGTCTGTAGCAATTCTTTCCACTTCAATTCAGACAACAAAAAAAAAGAAATTGAAAGAAAAGGGGAAAAAAATCAGTGCATTATCAAATATGATTTCTAACAATTAGCCTGTGCCAAAAATGAAATAGGCATGTACCAGCCCTCTCAAAGGCTGGAGGCAACAAGGCTCCAAATTGACCCTGCCACTGCAAAAACACTGTTTCTGTTGACCTAAAAATGTTTTAATATCCCAAAATGTCAGATTATACGTCCAGTTTGGTACAACCAGAAATAAAGTACGCCGATTCAAAAAGATTGAAGCTCATCCAATCTTTAGCAAAGGATGAGCTTAAATGACACACTGAAGCAGTAACAGACCTGTATGCTCTGTTTTTGGTTGTGTTGACTATTTATAAGATTTGTGTGCCGATCTTATTAATATGACCACGTATGTGTTTGTACCGTAATCAAGTCATCCTCCAGCGCAGCAGGTGAGGCAGGACTCAGCTCCCCGTCAGAGTGGTCTGAGGACACGTTTCTCTTTCTTTTCTTTGCTCCCACGAGAGTAATGGTGCTGTGTGAAAGGAGGCAAAAGTGAGTAACAACAAAGACTGAATGAAGCAGGGGCAGAACACCATTAAAGAGCCATCAAGAAGACAACATTTCCAAGCATACAGATATAAGGTGCATTGACATGATTCCCTCCTCACAAACATATACATATTCATATATATCACTTACTTTGTCTTGGTCTTGCTTTTGCTCTTGTTCCCAACCCCAGGTATTACTGTGCATCCAGCCACCCCAGGTGTTCCCCCTGGCATCTTCGCTTTGCTCTTTTTGTCAGCCCCTCCTGTGGTTTTGGGCGCCGTTCCCCCAGCTACGGGACTCTTCTTCTTGCTTCCTCCTCCGCTGGTCTTTTTCTTAGCAGCAGACACCACGGTCAGAGTGCCTCCCGTTTCTGGGGAGGTCTGTGTGGTTGGAAGCTCATCCTGGTTCAGGACTCTGGGCAGGTTCTTCTCACCACGTGCTTTGGCCCGGGCTATGGCTTCAGCCACAATACGGTTTGCTTTCTCCTGCTTGTACAGGATCTCCATTCGTCGCACAGAGGCAGGGTCGTCAGGGGCCTTGGTGATGCGGATGGCCTGGGACGGAGTGGTGGTCGTAGTGGAGGGTCCTGCAGCCGACGTGTTGATGACTTTCACCACGGAGACTGTGCTGCCAGCCGAGGATGCTGAGCTTGTCTGTGTGAAGGAGAATGTTTCAGAGTGAAGAAACTCTTTGCATTTTCTGCTACATTTTATAGGAAACCAATAAACCCCCTCTATTGAACAGTTTATGAAACAAGAAAATATCTGTGCACATCTGGAGGCCTACCTGTGGCTGCAGAAGCATTTTAAGTGGTACTGCAACTCTCTGTCCTCCTTGGCCCTGAGAGATCTGCAACACCTGTGGGCTGCCAGTATTGCCAGCTCCTGAGACTAACTGGTACTGTGAGGGTGGAAGAAGAAACATGTCAAGTCACAGTCCACAAGAACCAAAGAGGGAGATTACAAAAACAAGTTAGATGGAACACAGTAGAGCAGTTAAAGCATATCATCTGAGAATTTGACAGGATTTTAAAGAACACTCCACATAGAAATTTTGTGAAATGCGTTTGTTTGGTGTCTCTTCGACAGTCAAGAGCAGAGCAGTTATCAATTTAATCTTCGTACTCTAATACATACATCTCTCCAGGGTGGTTTAGACAGCTTTTGAGTTGTAAAAGACACCTTTGCAAGGGCTATGTTTCCCTCTGCTTCCCAACATTGTGCTAAGCTAGGCTAGCCTGGACCAAACTCTGTTCTGAATGCAGAGATATCAGTTTCATCTCTAATCTTTTCATCTCAGCCATGACTGTACAAAACGACAATAAACTAAAGAGAAACATGCCCAAGATGTACATGTTTATCTTTCATGGTGGTGTATGATTCAGGGTCATGCAGAGTTATGTGAAACATTATTTTGGGGATATGTAACTTTTAAGAGCCAACAATCAATTTGACTCAACTGCTATATATGGAAAGAGCAACTTTGCTGATTTTTAAACTGAAACCATTCAGCCTTATGTAAGGAGGACACAGGGAAGTCTGATATAAAATACCTTCTGTTTTCTTTATCTCAAAGTGTTTCTAGAACTTGCCCACTCCAGTGCATCAGTTATCCACCAGCTACAGTGAGCAAAATGTGATTCAAAACTAATGTCAGTCATGGCCAATAAAAGGGAGCTAGTGTTAATGTAACAGGTAACGTTGGAAAGGTTGGAAAACGTGAGTGTAAGAAGACAATGTCAATATTGAGTGAAACTTTTGCATATATCAATATTGGTAATTCTCGCAACAATAGAGAATAATTGGCAGTTTGCATGATTTCTTAAGAGAACACAGCACTTTATCACAAAAAAGAACATCAGAGATGAGTAATTTGTCAAAAACAAGAGAGGAGGAAAAACAAGACTGAAAAGAAAACGCATTCTGAAGGACAAAAGCTATATGATTTAACAGGTGCTTCCAAACTCTAAAAGACTTCTCTCTCACCTTAACACCTCCTTGTTGGTTGGGCTGTTGCTGCACCTGCAGCTGAATTGTGAGGACTTTGGGCTGCCCTCCAGCCTGTCCTGCAGCACGAGCCTGGGTCAGGGCAGCTAGCTGGCTTCCCTGGAGCACCAGTTTGCCTCCAGGAAGCTGGCCCAGCACTAGTCTAGCTGGAGCCTGGGGCTGCTGCTGTTGACCCCCTTGGGCTGTCTGAACCTGCTGGATTTGTGTGACCTGCTGCTGGGCTGTAACAGCCTGACCCGCTGGTGCAGCAGAGCCAGCCTGCGAGGGCTGCTGGAGAACTAGGGTGATCCGCTTTGCTTCACCACCCTAGCATCAGAAACATAGAATGAGACTTATTATGGCACTCAGGAAAGAGACTGACCTAAGAATACAGACCATTAAACTACCCCAAGCGTGACCTGCTGTGGAGCAGCTGTCAAAGTGACACCTAACAGTCAGCCTGTTGTGGCAGAGGAGACGGTGCTTACCTGCGTTTGGGCCTGCATGGCTGGCTGGAGCTGCACCTGGCCCTGAGCCTGGACCTGGATCTGAGCTGCCTGGCCTTGGGGCTGTACCTGGATCTGGGCAGCCTGGGACTGGACTTGGACTTGGGTCTGGCCTTGAGCCATCTGTGCTTGGGCTGGGATCTGCACCTGAACCGTCTGGCCTTGCGTCTGCTGGGGCATGGAGGTCAGCAGCATCTGTTTCACTGGCCCGTTGGGAGACTGCAGCAGCCTCTGTACCCCTGCAGCACCCACCTTGACTTGAGCTTGACCAGGGCTTGCCTGATTCAAAACGGTCCCCCCCTGCAGTATGGACATACCAGGTTTAAGAGGAGTACCAGACAACACACGGATGACTTTTCCACTGGTCTGGCCTGTAGCTCCTGATACAGTCTGCAGCACCTGGGCTTGCCCCTGGGGACCTTTGAGAATTACAATTTTACCACCAGCCTGCTGTGTGATAGCAGCTAACTGCTGTGGAGTAAGCTGGTGAGTTATGTGTGTGAGCTGTGTGGTGGCAGTGGTGGTGGCCGGGGAGCTGGAAACAGTCAGAGGTGGGCTTAGCAGGACAGTGCTACTGGTGGCCACGCTGGTGTTGCTGACAATAGGTATGGTTGTCTGGGCCTGGATCTGAGGTACAGTATCAACAGAGGCCGGGGCTACAGTGGGAGCTGCAGCTATGGAGACAGTCTGAGCAGTCACCACTGGCACTGGCTGCTGTGAGGAGGCTTGAACGGGGGCAGGGTCTGGGATGACGGGAGCTGCTACAGGAACATTAAGGTCTGCGCTGACCGTGAGCTCTGGCTCAGCTGGTGGGTCCACTTGGCCCAGTGCCAGCTTAAGAGCCTCCTCCACCGGGTCTGAGGATCCCTGAGACAAGGAATCATCCGGTAGGGCATCCAGGTTAAACAGGGGTGTGTCCTCAAAGAGGTCCATGATGGGGTCTGCCATCTTGCCCACTCCACTCAGGGAGACGGGCACAACGTTAAAAAGACTCAGAGATGGAAGCTAAATAGTCGCAGTCCAGTTCTTCTCAACTTTTAAGTAGACAGCTGTGAAAAGAGGAGAAACACTGACGTCAATGAAGCACCAATTAATGACTTGGACATTATTTAAACACGCTACTGTATGCTAATGTACTCTCATCACACCTGCTTTAAACCTGAATACATTAACCGCAATTCGGTGTGCCTCATTTGATGGTTAGTAAATGTGTTTAAACGTATAACAATAACAAGGAGCAGACAGAAGCCTGGCAAATGTGGCCCTATGTGGCAAAAGGCAATCGTGTAACTTCAGGTCGTTGTTTCCTTCTCAGCTCAATTTATTGTTGTCCATATGTTCATTTGAAGCATATCAATATCACAACATTCATTAAAGTTTGGTTCCTGTAGCACGGAAAGGAAGAGCACGGACAACTTTCACATGAACACACATTTATCTTCAGTGAGCTGTCACTGAAATTTTCAGGTTAACTGTATTGTTAATGAAGTGCATCATACCACGCACACATTTAATGACCATGAAGTAAAAGTAATAAAGTTTGAATGACATGATAGACGACCACTGGGTTATAGAAAAATACTTGGTTGGGATATAACATCGAACTCTTGGCCGCCTTATCCAGCAAACGGTCTCAATGTGACATTAAAGATTTAGGGAGGGAAATTACAAATATGAGGCAGTTTCGATGGTAATATAAAAAGCTAGACTACCAAGGAGAGATTCAGTGAATGAAAATAGTTGGTAGTGAAGTCAGACGAGGAGGGTACTGATGCTGGAGAGGCAGGATGCTTTCCTCTCTGCTCGTATTGCAGTCTTTCTCACAAACCCGTCGGCTAGCATTAGCTTGTACCGCGACCAAGATGTGCCTATTACAAAAGCGTGTGAGGGACCGAAAACGCTTAAAAACACGGTGTATTGTATGTTTGGAATCGTTACCTCGCTTCTCTGTCATTTACTACCAACCATTCAGTCTACCGGACTCCTTCAATCTCATCAACAAACCGGACCAAACCAAAGCAACGTGCCACAATAACCATTGCCCGTCAACGTTCAGACACGGGTTAGGCCGCAATACTGTTTCGGTTGATCTGCGTCTAATTTTCGGCAAAAATACCTGAAAATAACCATCATATCCACTGCCCTAACTCTCACAGTAATAATTTCGGGGTGCTAAATTTACCTTTGCATCGACACACATGGCTTTCTCCGTCTCACAACACTGTACGATTACAGGAAACGGCCAGGGAAGAGCAGGAACTAACTTTCTTGCCAGAGAAAGCGTAGAACGCGTGCCCCTCGTATGCTATCAAACGGTGATTGGTCCGTTTTCCCCCAAGCCGGCAGCATACGGCCATTTCATTGGCTATATGAGCCATCCATCATATATACGGCTGCTTCTGGGCGGGATGAGAATCATAGTTGGGTTGAGAAAACAATAAATGCGGCCTAGCTGGGACCATTTGACTGGGTGATCCTCAACATTGCCGTTTTACTGCCATAGATGCTCACATTGGAAAGCGCAGGCCCTTTAGAGCTGACTGGAGAAAAATAGGCGGCGTTCTAATCTTCTGAAAGCGGTAGTGGAGAGCACAACCCAGCAGGCCTGTGAATGGAAGACACTGTCTGTTTTTTCAGGGTTTTATTACATTGGCTACAGCTGAGGAACCATCTTCATCTTGTGATATTGCTCGATCATTTTCTAAAAATATATACCCAGACCCCGTGGGTACAATGTGGGATTTTTGCCCGTCATTTTGTCTATTATTACATTTTTGAGAAAACAAAAATAGTTTTTTTTCATGCGCCAACGTGATGACCTGTGCGCTTCCATGGGTGATTCAGTTCTATGTGATGTGGGTTTTGGCGCCCTCTAGTGCCCTACGACAGAAATACGATTATTGGCTGACTTTATTACAGCATAAATTTCAGTTTTTATTATAAGTGTGGCGAGATTATCCCCCTGTGGGGGCCCTGGACAGAAAAGGGTCCCTATTTACCTATTTCATCTCCTTTCTGTGCATTTGTGTATGGTTTCAGCAGGTTTGTTGCGTGGTAATCAGAATAATCAAATTAATTTAGGATTATGCCCCATGTAAGCACAAAACAAGATGAAATAATGAAAGTCTTACAACTAAATTATAATATAGGGCCTCTCTTAAGGATAAGGCCTCAAGATCAGGTAATAAAGCCCTTGTGAAGGCCCCTATCATGTCAGATGATGTTGTATTTTAGTAACAACAAACAACAGCAAACAAAGCTGCAATTAATGATATTGCCACAAACAGATTGCTCCCTCTTTTGCAAGTCCCTCAGGTTCTGGGGCTCTAGAACAAGTTGCTAATTTTGCATAGTTGATATTGAGCCTTTCATATCATATTTAACATTTCTATTCTCCTTAAGTTAAATGTCACAAAGATTTATTAGCTATGATATCACATCATAGTTAAAAAGATGAGGAGAGTCTCTGCAGTGGAACTGAGGTCACTATAATCAGAAAAAAAACATTTAACATGTCCACAGAGTTTCCCATCCATTACCATTAAAGCGTTGTCAGTCAGTGCATTAATGTGACATCATGAATTAATGTCTTGGTTCTCCTTTTCCAGAAATACTTACTGACCTGGCCTAAAATCACGAAAGTGTGATTATGATATCAGACAGACGGTCGGAGAGACAGAGAAAGAGAGAGAGATTGTGGTCATGAACCAGGGAAGCGTAAGTGACTGCATGTGACAACACACCACACTTTATCCACGGCAGCCCTGTAGAGAAGAGCCTGCCTGCTCGCCAAAGCCTCCATCTGTCTGCGGCCCTGCGAGGAGTATCCGCTATTCACCACACTTGCACTCTGCCCCATGCTGGTCTGCTTGGTCCACGCCAACACCAGCTCTGCTGGTGAGAGCTATATTTACAAACAGCTGCCGCGGCAATGGGTAGGGTACCATGAGAGGAGGGAGAAATACTGCTTTGCATATGCAGATTCAACTGTCACACCCCCAACACCGAACAGTTGATCTGGCAATGTTTCATAAAATATTGTCTGTCTTCAAATGCTTGTGGAAAGGAATATTTGACCACGCATGCAAAAGCGATATGCTGAACCAACATTATATGATTTTATTTTAATATTTTCCCCTCAATAGAAATTTCTGTGTAAACGAACATTTGTTGCAGGAGACTCACGGGCATATAGAGGAGCATCAGTCATACGACACAGCAGAGTACAGGGCAAGTTTGGCAAGTTTGTTAGCTATTCAGGATGCCATGTGGAGCACAGCAGTGTTGCAAACATTTTGAATGAAAAAAACCCAAAACATAGCACAAAAGCCCACATTGCACATGGCTACTTTATAATTTTGTCACAATTGAAATATCTCTTATACAAAGCCAACAGATATTTATACACAGAAACAGAGCAAAGTAAATCCACAGATAAATCTCGTTTACTGAATGTTTGTGTCTTTTGGTCTCCGGTGAGGATTATCTTAATTTTGAACAATCTTCATCTCATTTTTTGCATAAAACACATCCTGTCATGCACTGTATTAAGAGTTACAGACTGAAGCCTGCATTTTATCCTCATTCTTTATCTGATTCTCACCCTTCCAACATTTGAACCTGCTCTCCCTCCACATTCCTCACAAGGGGAAGACCAGGAACCCAGAGAAGGTCGAGTACTTCCAGCCTCCCATCAGGTTGCCTCTCTCCAGTCTGAGGTAGGCCTTGTCCCCCTTCTCCATAATCACCAGGCCGGCGTTAGTGGCAGCTTCTCTGGTCACGTCCTGGTCCCCGGCGAAAGCTGAAATCATCGGCCAGCCATTCAGCATCAGGCTGACCTAAGAGAGAGCAAATAAAGGGATTAGAGAGCGCGTGTTGATCCTCTGCAGGTCAGACTATAAGAGTTATAGTTTAGGTGTCATACCTGAATAGTTTGTCGATTGTAGGCCTTTACAACATGGAAGTTGAAGCTGTACACGCCTCTTCTTGGTGCCAGGAAGACACTGCTCTCTTGGTCAAAATGAGTGCCCACGTTCACCAAAATCTGATACAACAGCATGGAAGGGAGAAAAGGGAGGAAGGCAAAGTGATATATATAAGTTACACATGGAAATATAGAAGTATGGCAGAGAAAAAAGCTCTGGAAGCCCAGTGATAAACAGTGGGGCTGTTGTCGCAAGATTTCCCCCTGAGTGCATCACTGCAGGGTCTTTTGGGTCATTCTTTCTATCCATGCAGTCAGATTTCAGACTCCCAAAATACTGAGTCCTATTTTTTCCACATTTCCCCCCAAAAAAAGCCCCAAATGCCCATGAAAATGCAGCCCATGCAGCACGGCTGCACCGTGAGTCTGAAAGTTCACTGCTTACTTCATTAGCATTTTTCCTCACCGTCTGAACTCTAATATGTGCATCTTATTGGCAGAAGAACTCCGACTACGAAACACTTGGAATACAGCTCACATAAGCTGTATGGGTAAACTGATCAATTTTTACCATGGCTCTGTGAAAAGATCGTGTCCTATGAAATAAGGAGCTGTCTAAGAGGAGGCTACAGTGGAGAACTTTGTTCAAACTACCTGAAAGGTTTGAAGTAATCTGCCCTCTCATGTCAACAATGAGCTTTATTTGAACTGCAAAATGACATCCTGTAACTTAAAGCCAGAAGCGGTGATATACTCACATTATCAAAGTAGATGATCATGGTGCGGTTGCTCATGTCTGTGGGCTCGTGGTTGGTTTGGCGGCTGGCGGAGAAGGCCACCCGGCCGGAGCCGGAGCGGACCGACATGCCCAGGGCGTTACCGGCGGGCTCGGATGAGGGAGTGGAATCACATACGACCAAGCATTTCCCCTCAAGGATGATGGGCTCTGTGTCATTCTGGGCCCTCGACTCCATAGGGCCCCACAGCAGGAGCACAGCCAGCAGTAGGGGGAGGTCGAAGGCGACTAACGTGGGGTGCATGACTGAACCTGGGTGGTTAAGCCAAATATGCCTGATCGATGCTACTGTAGAGAAGTGTCACTTTGGACAAGTTGACATGAAAACAAACATGCTACGGTGAAACAAACTGTCTTTCTAGTTTTGGCTGGGACCAACTAAAGTACACTGATATGCACCCAGGCAGCAATAGAAGCAGCAGATGGGTCTGAGAGCCAAATGATATTCAGAAAATACTCAGAATTGTTCAATGGCCATAGCTGTCACTCACTCCTTTTCTGTCTTTCTTTATTGTTTTTCCTCTTTGCCCCCACAAATCCCAAAGCGTCGTACGTGCTGAGTCAGCAGGGGCCAGAATGACAATCACTGAAAATCTCTCGATGCTTTCAAGTTGGTTTCTTCAGCAAAAAACCTGACGAGAAGGGAGACGAGACGTAGCTGCGAAAGGGAAGAAAGGGTTAGAAAAAGACTGAGTGCAGCGCAGCGAGTGAAGATCCGAGCTGAGACTCTTAACTGACGGGGAGAAGGACGGGACGATAAATGACGCCGAGGAGAGGTGAGGAAATAAAAACAGATGAGGTAAGATTCTGGAGAGGTGACAGGGAAAAGATGTAGGACCCAGAAGGGAGTGACAAAGAGAGAGGGAGTGGGGGAACAACTCCACTGAGTGACCATCTGTCTTTTACACATACCCCCTCCCTCCCAACGCTGCTCAACACGCATTCCCTCACACGACACGCACACGCACTCGCTCTCACTTGTGCTTTTGTTTCACACCTATGGACGCAGATAGAGTAGCTATAAATACGAAAAAATGCCACTTTTTGCATCCTGCTTTTATTTTCTCTCAAAGTTCAACAGCCATTCTGTTGTTTAACTCAGACACATGAAACATTAAATCAGAGTTGACCTCAGGTGATGCCATTAAGTTTCAAACAGTACATTTTTAAATGCCATTCTCTTGTGAAAACACCTTTTTCTTAGCACTGATTAAACTTACTTCCTTACACACAAAAACAGCTGCTTTTTGGTTGGAGAAGGAGCCACATTACTGCAAAATGATCTGTTATTCACCTCACAACAAGTGTTCTAAAATGACCCGGCTATTTATGCTGTGCAGCAACATACCAGTATTGGAAGTGGACAAATAAAAACAGATGATCACCTGTTTCCGTCTGAACAGTCTTGACTTCCATACCAGGTGAGCACAGTTGTTTCCTCGCAGCTGGAGCACCGTGAGACGATCAAAAATCCCCGTCCTCTTGCTCTCCTATCACATTATTTCCCAGCACGGCAGCCAGTGCGATCGTAACCAAGCCGGAGTATGCTCTGATCTCTCTTTCTCTCTCCCTCTCTCCCTCTCTCCCTCTCTCAGCCACCCCCTTTTCCGTCTGCTTCTTTCTCACCCTCTATGTTACATCCGCCCACTCACCTTTACAGAGAAATAAAGAAAATGGGAGGATAATTGGGCATCTGAGCTGCTTCAAAGAGCAAAGCTAGCGAGCGAGTGGCAGCTGTTTTCCTTATTTCTTTAATATCCAATCAAATCAGTGATTCCCTCTTGTGTGTCTTCAAGTTGAGTTAAAAAGGATCAAATGCTGGCGCACCTTCAATTTCCTCCTCCAGTGCTTGATGTAGTTAGGTAGCTTCTCCTATCAGACACTATAGCAGATATCAGACTGGATTAACAGGACATGTGCATCAATTTCAAAGGACCATGCTTAAGTGTTGTTTTTCTTTTTTGTTTTCTTCTTGTTTTTTGAGTACGCAAACACATGAACCAGGCTCAGGAAGACGCATTTAATGCCTACAGACATGGACATAATTTGGAATTCACAAAATTTAGCTTCCAGTCAAACTGAGGTAGACAGTCAGAGTTAGCGTCCTCTTTCTGATACACCTGACAAAATTATTTCTGGCATCCAGAGTTACCAAAATTTGAAGCTTTCTTTTACACAATTGTAACATATTTTAAATCACCAGTCATCTGCATATGTAATCAAAGAGGAATGAAAAGCAAGTAACAATTTAGCAGTTTTGTTAGGGAACCTATTTGTGGTATTTTTCAAAGGAGCGTCTTCATTTGCTAAGGATCCACTCACATTATCACAATATCACCTGATCAGAGTTTTTGCAGATGTGGTTTTGTCGCTATATTGAGTAGTAGAAGAGCTCAGCCTTCAGCCTGAGATCTGTCTTTCCAGAAGTGAGGAAATAAATCAACACCACTTTGTCTCAGCACGGCTTTGCCATAGTTAAACCAGCCGAGGGTCCGTCAGTGTTACTTTCTCCACCTTTCCCTTTTGTCCGCCTCAGACTTTGACCAGAGAGATGCGGCTGTTGAGCTCAGCTTTGTAGAGTCCAAAGCCCAAGCACACGGGCTGAGTGAACGTGGTCGAGAAAGTGTGGATGTGGGTCAGGCTGCTAGACGGTCCCACCTCGGAGAAGGTGATGGTGCCTGCGCCGTAGTCCACAGCGATGGCGACTCGGTCGCCAGTCATTTGGTACACGAGGCGGGTCTTCCTGCGGTTGTGCCAGGCAGCCAGCTTCCTGTCGTGCTGCTGTGTCAGGCTCCATGATACCTGGGAATTTAACAAACGCATTTTAATCAAGGACCGTGTTTTCTTTTTGGTTGCAACTAGAGTTGAAACAATTAACTGATTAGTCAACTGGAACTTGGCTGGAATAGTGCTGTGTGGCTCGGCCCAGGCCACTTTGTGTCCTATTCACAGAGCCAGGGCTATACACAAAGGCTGGATTTTTATTTCAGTGCACACGGAACAGAAATCCAGCAGACTGTGAGGAGATATTCACTGAAGTTGAAGTTCTCAGAATGACTCAATCCACCTTTAATACATGAAACAAACATAACATTTCACTGTTTGAGGTTTGACCGGCGCTCTCTTAATTGCATCATCTCATTGCATCTCTTCTTCTACAGTGGTAAAGAGAATTAGCACCACCAGCTGTTTATCTGAATGAACCAACTCCTAATATTTCCTCAAAACTTGGTTAAAATTTGTGCTACATTTGGATGGAAACCTTGATAGTGCTGTAAAAAGGTTGCATTGCTTTGGAGCACAGATTTTGTACAGCGTAACACAGGAAGAGGGTTCTGCTGTTGAGCACAAATGAATAGTTTCTTCTATGACAGATAACTGAATGGGTATGGGAATGGCTCTTTTCATTTTCTCTGAACACAAACACAGACAAAACAAACTCAGAGTATTGCCAGGGAAGGGTTTATGGGAAAGGTGCTCAGAAACAGCACAACAAATACCACTGGCATCAAGCAGAAGCTCCCACTCATTTTATTTGTCTACATGAACAACAAAATGTGACATAAATGGTTGAGTGCTACCAACTAAATCTACTACAGTAGGTGTCTTATATACCTTGTTGTTCCCGAAGGCATTGCCGTCTTTCCCCTTCCGTCCAATACTTCTATAGCAGACGCCGATATCCCAGAATCCCTCAGCCTCCAGCTCCCAGTAGTGAGTCCCAGAGGAGAGGGTCTGGACGGTGAGGACCTGCGGCCAGTGGTCAAAACGTTCGGGGTGAGCGGCGCAGGGAAGGCGGTTTTTAACCCGTGTCGCTGAGCGGAGGTCATCAGAGATGCTCAACAGAGGATGAGCCGTGTTCGTGTCCAGAGTTAAAGGGCTGGTTACTGTATTAGAGGGAAATAAAACAATAAAATCAATATAATATATATAAAACAGGATCTACAGTTTGTTGCTGCTCGTGGAAACAAAGTTTTTTTTCCTTTTTATGAACTGAGAAAAATTTCCAGTTCCAGACACCCACATATTATTGAACTGCAACCATCCGTGTACAGTCTTATTACCACACAAAGGAGACCACTTAAAGCCAACCTTTTCTGTACCATGGCCCAGTTTAATGTCTGACAATATTTTCACGGCCCAGTCTAAAGGTGTAGCAGATAAAAACAAAATAAAATGATAAGATCGGCATTAAAAACTGTGGTATTTTCTCTTTAATAATAATAATAACAATAATAATGAACGTAAATCCACTTTTTAATCATGTCAAGAGGACCTGGCTGCAGACTGGCACTGTCAGGCACCACCTGGTTTTCAAATTATGTGAAAAAACAAAATAATGGAAATTATTTTTTCTTTCTGTGCGGCCCAGTACCAAATGACCCACGGCCCACTAGGCCGCGGCCTACGGGTTGGGGATCAATGACTTAAAGGACCTCTATATCTGTTAAATTAATCTTAAATAATACATGAAATTCTAAATCAAAAATCAAAAGATGACTTCATCTTTGACATTTGACTTTTTCAGAAAAGGCTTTCTTGCCAAGAGGTTGATGAGCAGATCAATACCACTCTTATGTCAATAATATAAATATAAAGCTAAACGAGGAGGCTAAATTATGAATCCAACTATGGAATTCATAATTTAGCTACTAGTAGCTAATTTACCTACTCTGCCTCTGATTGGCTACTTGTTGCTTTGCCACGAGGAGTGATGATTGGTTAGGGTTAGGGTAAGAAAATCAGGATGAGGCAATCAGAGGCAGAGTATGGCAGATCATTCCTTTGCCATAATGAGATTTGAATATTCGTAGACAGTTAGCTTATCTTAGCATAAAGGCAACTATAAAGCTCACAATTTAAGACAATATATGTTGTTTTTATAGTTGATACAAAAACCAAAGTGTTAGGGTGACAAGTTGTGGTTTAATGGAGGATTATGTGTGACAGAGTCACGCTAGCAGTTCTCCCATTTCCTAAGCTAACCGGCTGCTGGCTGTAGCTTCATATGTAACAGACAAATATGAGATTGGCCAAGAAAGCGAATAAGAGCTTTTTCCAAAAAAGTGAAACCATTCCTTTAAGAAAGTTAAAGGGGCGAGCATGTGTCACCCATCTGCCACTCACAGAGCTCCCTCTTGAGTTCACTGAGGCAGCGAAGGGTGGCAGTGATGAACTCCCGATACTTGTTCTCAACGTCCTCCAGGATGTGTTTCCTGTCTAGACTGACGTTATCGGGGATGAAAATTGATCTGTTCAGGTCGGCTAGTAACCTACAATACAAGAGCACAACATATATTGTAGGAGGAATCTCATTTGAAGTCATGAACACATATCGATTAAAGGCTTCTGTAATGAAATAACTACATTTATCTGTTTATTATATCGTCTCCTCGTGTCTCATTGTCTTTGCTATCCCCTACGTTCATACAAAGACTGCCTTCCTACACACACACACAGACACACACACACACACACACACACCCCTAAGGACATAGCCTATAGTACTAAAAAAGTGACATTGACCTATTCTGGACTTACTTTGTGTCATCTGATTGAAATGCCTGAAGAAAGAAGAGTGAAGGACAGCTGAATAAAAACATGTAAAAGAAAGATTGATTTAAAGAAAGAGTTACAAATGTCCTTGTGAATCTGCCCAGCTGGATATGAATATAAAGAAACGCAAGGTTAAACCGCCATTCAGACATATGACTAACCATCTGTGGACCTGCACACTTAGGTAGATATTTACCATCAATAATAATACAAGTGCTGAACATAGGCTGCACCCTCTTCTGAAACTATCTGCCTCTTTTTGAGAAAATAAATTGATTTTTGTTATTACAATGTTTAACAGTTTAAAGACCCTTTTTCCTCTGTCGGTGTTTCACCACTCGCGATTTTGGTCATTTCTGTTGTTGTATGTTGTTTTGTCTGTTCTCACTGGTTTAGACTAAGAAACTGGTGACATCACATAGTGCACTAATCATGACTTATGTGAGGAATGAGGAAAAGTGAATAACTCTAGGTATTTAGACCTATATTACCTGATGTTTCAGTGCAGCAGTGCACTTCAGTAAGAACTTATCTGTCTTATTTAGCAGTGGTGTGGATCAGTTGTTGTTTTCATCTGAGAAAATATATTGCCAAAGGAAAAGGCTGTCTAACAGCAAGGTAAAGCACAGAAGATATATAACATATAGCAAACACTTAAACTAATATTGATTATTTTAGGTTGGTCTTGCAGAGTGCATTGCTTAGCTTCTATGCTGATACCACTGTCTGCTTCTCCTGAACTATCCCTTTAATAATCTCTGAACATGAAGTACAACCTGAGGCTGATGGGAATGCCACTTTTGCAGGTATTTGCTCATAAACCAAAGTTTTCTGACAATGGTGCTACAGAAAAAGTTGGCAAGTAACTATGATGCATGCTGAAGGAAACATGAATATCTGTACCAATTTTCATGGCAGTCCATTCAATTGTTGTTGACACATTTCACTCAAACCCAATCTCATGGTGACAGAAGGGGAAAAGTCAGGGAATCACCAAAGTTGGCAGAATTCATGCTCTGAAGACCATGAATGTCTGTATAAGATTTCATGGCAGTCCTTTGAATGGGTTTTGACATATTCAGGACCAAAGTTGCCATCCTTTGAGTCAGCAGAAAGAGGACTGATTCAACTGGATTGAGATATTCTGTTTAGCACTTCAGAAGCTAAATGGGACCAACAGCTCGTTCCACAACTGAGAGCACTGTATCATTATGTCTCAGTGGCAGTGGCTACCCCACTTATACAATAACACAATTGCAGTCACAATCAGAATTGTATGTCTCACCCAGATGAGCAGGAAGGGGTCCGTCTCTGCCAGCAGCGAGGCCAGATAGTGCTGGATGCTCAGTGTCTGGCTCATGTCCTCTCTCACCTTGGAGCAGTCTTCATGCACACGCTCTATGACCTGCTGTCTCTCCCTCTTGGTGATCTCCCTCAGAGCCACCACCAGGTTCTTCACCTGCACCTGCAGGTCTGAGCCCAGCCGCTCCACCTGGGTGTCATCCTGCTTCAGAGAGTCCTGCAACCGGTCATGAAAGTGGTGGTTGGTGCCAGACCAGTGATTGAGACAAACCATCTGGTCCATTTGAAATATAAGGAGAACAAGGCCAGTGTGAGGGTTATCATACATGGGAAGGATTTAAATTAGGGGTCCCTTTTGGGTTGTAAATTGAGCAGTACAGGGTGCACAGATCATCTACCCAGAGCTTCATTATGCAACATTTCCCCTGCAGTTCAAACAGTTTTACTCACAGCCATGGTGGCATCAATATTGCCGTGCTCTTTGAGGAGTCGCTCTCCATCTTTCAGCTTCTCCTCTGCTTTACTGAGCAGGGTCTGGAGAATGATCTGTGGAATCACACATATATGAGCGATGTACAAACAAACATAAAAACACACACATATTGTGTAGTCTTTCAGCTGACCTTCAGATCCTCCTCCACCTGCCTCAGTGCCTTCACTTTGTGCTGAACATGGCCTCCCTCCAGCAGACAGTCACCGCACACGTACACCCTCTCATCGGCACAGTAGTAGCGCAACATCTCTGTGTGTGTTGGGCACCTTCGCTGGGAGAGGTCCCCCAGAGGATCCACCAACAGGTGGGTGCTAAACGCCGGCCTCTCCAGGTGAGGCTGGAGGTGCTCAGCACACAGCGACACTTCGCACCTCAGGCAGGTCTTGACTGCCAGCGATGGCTGTTCATCCGCTGGCTGTGGAGGGCAGCTGTCACACAGCACTTCACCATGCTCCTCCTGACACTGGGTGCAGGTAAAGCGAGTTCTGCCGTCGCCCTGGTCCCTCCAGGCCTCGCGGATGCAGGCAGGGCAGAAGCTGTGACCACAGGGCAGGGGTTGGGCTTGGCTGAAGGTGTCTCGGCATATAGAGCAGGTTAGCTCTTCCTCCAGGGAGGCCATCGTGAGTGGACGATCCCTGATGTGTGTGTGCGTCACACAAGGCTACTAAGCAAACAGTGGACTCACACACTAAAGAGAAATTAAAAAAAACACTAAATTACTTACACATACAAAACCCTATAACAAAACCTACAGATTTCATGGAGAACGCATCCAGCGATTGTACATGCAGAGAAAATATGATCAGATATCATGTTGTGGGCCCATGTGCCACCAAATGAAAGACAATATTTGCACAACTTACACGCTGCTGTCAGGTGTAAGAAGTACTAACGCTGACGAGTATGTAGACACAGCTAGTATAGAGCTGATGGCAAGTGGGAAGTCCTTGTTTCACTCCAACTATGCACTCAGATCAGTAATCCTGTCTACTGGGCTTTTGCCTACTGTGCCCTATGAATAGAATACTTAACCACTATTACTGGGAAAAAGTACACTGGGCTGACAAAAATAACAGAAGCACCTCACAAACCAGCGTAAAGTAATACACCATCACTAACAAAAATGGCCAAAACAGTTACCATAAAGCTGAATGAAGGCCTCTTTAACACATAAACTGACCTTGACTTGTTTGGTGAGACAGCTTGATGGAATTTAAACATTTAATTTACTGAGTAAACATTGTTTACAGTAGATCAATTTATAGAGAAGAATGTGACTTGCTGGTTGTCACAGTAAGAATAAAGGGCTGTAACACTGACCCTATCTGAGCGCTAACTCGACTCAGACCCAAGCACAGGGGATCAGGAGATCATCCTTGACAGCTTGCTGGCCCGATTTACTCTTCATGTGCTCTGCTTTTCAATGTTGACCACCAGCTCGTGTATGTTAACCTCAACTGAAACTAATGAGAATTTCTAATGAATATCTTGAACAAAAGCTGGATTTCATACCTGTTTGTGTCCTGGCGTTTGCAGGCTCTGGCCATCGGTGAGCGTGAGTGCTGTCAGCTGAGTTGACTGTGGAGGCTAATCCCAACAGATTCACCGCCCCCCCACTGACAGCCTGCTTCAACCATGGCACTGCATTCAGAGAGGTCACATGACCCTGAGATGGGGGCGTGGGGAAAAGTATTAGGTAACTTTGAAGTAAACTGTTTTCCAGTAAGGTCACAGTGGAATATTTAGCCTTTGCTCTCAGAAGACTTGCCTGACTTATTTCTAGTGAATACTGTTTGTACGCCCTTTAAACCCTTTAAGCTCATTTGATTTGTTATTGTCATGTGTAACCTCCTCCTCTTTTAATTTCAACTTGTGGAACTGAATATCAGTGGTCCTACTTGACATGACATTGTGATATATGAACAAAAATGTTTTCCCTGTCTGTTCCACACATGATTTCCATGTGTGCAGATGCAGCTGGACATGCACATGTTTTTTGGCATTTCACTTGTTGGATGATTTAACTGATTGTACATTTTTAAGCCATTGAACTTCCAAGCTCAAAACAGGTGTCCTTCACATACCTGAGGGATCAATATTCTCTCAAAGCTGACCTCAGGATGATTCCAAATGCTGCAGGTGTAGAAAGCAACAAGGTACACAGTAAACAAGGATGCTCAGAATATGTGCATGTAGAGAGACTGAAAAGAAAACAGTTTGCACTTACACATAGGTGTACAGTTTCATAAGTGCCTATTTTAAAACTGCTTATTTCAATTTGCCATGTGCCGACCTGAGAGGGAGGAGCTTGTATTTTTCCTTTGACTCTTGTTCCTCACACTTTTTTTTTTCACAATTGAAAAACACAAGCTCAAGAATCTTCAGTGCTGAAGATCTTCAGTGCTGCATGAAGCAGCCACGTTAATCAGCCTCACAGTTATGCCAGAGCTGGCATTTCTCTTCTCCAAACAAGCAAGGTTGAATCACGTACTCTAAGTTTTGTCAAGGCAACATTTCTGCCGTTGTTTCTGGGCAACTCCCAACAGAAAAGTGAGAGCACCGAGGGAGAAAGTCGTGATTTATCTTAAATGCACAGCGTTTGATCATTTCAGGGATGTGATAAACTGCTTGTTTTTAGCTGTTGACGAACAGACAAACAGTCAGATCCCAGTTTTTATGTACACGCAGTGCAGTCTGCTACAACAGTCCTGCAATAAATCCTACCTTTATGAGGATTAAGATGTTGTGCTTTTGTTGAGGTGTTGATTCAACAGCATGATCTTTTTGTTGGCTGTAATTGGTGGTGCTGTTGTACTGTGTCATGCTGTGTGTTGTCCATTTATACCAGTGAGGATGGACCAAAATAGCTGTAAAATTGTATCAACACCTCTCTAAAAAAAATTAAAACACTGCACATTATAACCCTTGAAGGTAAGATTCATTATACCTCTATTAGGCTGCAATAGCTGTGGCAAGGTGTGTCTAATAAACTGGCAACTGGGTGTTTAAACTGTTTAACACGACAGTTTGGGACACATTTCAGCCTGTTCGATCCATGATTAATCATAGTTTGGCTAGGATTTTTTTAAAAATCAGTTGGAAAACTCACATTAATTCATTCATTCATTAATAATGTGGTTCTACAGCAACACTGTGTGAAATAAAGGACTTCTTGAATCCAGCTTAATCATATAACTTATACTGGTCACTTTTTATACATTTTCAATTTAAATAAGGGGCATAAGAGTTGTAAACAACACTAATTAAAAAAATTAAAGGCTCTTAGATTCAAAGACAAGATAGATCCTTCAGTACAAGTCTTAAACAAATTATGACCTGAAAGTGATCAACGGTTGTAGACAGCAGAGTGAGCTGTTGACAGGAAAACACTTTGTCTGGTGTTACGAAAAAGACACTCCCCTCATTCATTTCAATGAGGCCATCCGGCCGACGCAGCTGTGTGCTTGTTTTAGCCTCTGATAAGCCGTCAGTCACAGGTATGTCCGGCTGGTAGACGCTCCCACTCCAGAGATGGTGAAGCGGTAGATGACAAGTGGAGTTTCACACATAAGGTCAAGTTGAATGTCATTATACTGCACAGTATTATAACAGTGCTCATCATTACAGTGTAATGATGTGCCACATCATACATTTACAAGCATGACGATGCAACTTTTGAAATAAGAACAGTATTCCTCTCCCAAATTAAAAGTTAAAGTATATATATATATATAAACCTTGTTTAATTCAGTGCTCTCAGGGGTTGTGTTGCTATAGCCTTACTGGGTCTGACATGACCCGTAGTGTGTGTGTGTGTATGTGTGTGTGTGTGTGGTTACATTAATGTTTGTGCTTCTACTATATATATCATATGTTTATATTCAAATGACTATTTAAGCAAAATGAAATTTAAAAAAGCATGTTTTCTTTTGTGTAACTGGCGAAACTGTGAATACATGTGCTTGCTACTCAAACTGCTGCTCTGTCTTCCTGCAGCACCTGCTCGCCTGTTTTGCCTTGTTTTGTATATCGTCAGAGTGTGATAGGTACCATATCTCCACTGCTTGTGTAACAACAAAATAGATTTGCCTTCCCAACTGTATTCATATTGTAAACCCAAGAGAGATACTCCTGGTTTGCATAATAAGTGTGCCATGAAATGGCTGCAACAGAGGTAACTAAGAACCTCTGGCTACTCGACGGACAGCGAGTAGCTTCACTGCTTTAAGAGGAAACACAGGTGGGAATAATGCAATAAAACACTGATGCAAAGGTAAGGAATTCAATTTATAATGACTCTAAATGTTTTCATTTAGCCCTTTTGTGTGCATGACGTGTGGATTTCGACTCTATGGGTCATTAGTTTATGTGTTTGTTTTTGTGCTGGGATGTTAGCAGGAAGTGACACGCAGTATAATATCTGATGAGCTCAACTTCAACAGGCTCTCTGCTGACGCCGGTCGAGCTCTTCCACTGCGAGTGGACGCCGATAAATGGGAAACAGCAAAAATACAGCTTCACTGTGGAAAAAACGCAGAGCTGAAAGCAAGGTCACTGCAGATGGCGAACAACAGCTCGGTGGCAGGGATCCGTGACAATACTTCACTTCTCTGCGGGAAAGACCCAGCCTATTACACAAACACCATCGGTATTGTGGTGGACTGGGTGATATTCCTTGTAGGACTACCTGAAGTCAGCCTGGCCTGCTACGCTCTCCTGTGTCTCCTCAAGAAGGACAGAGTAGCTCCGATCTTCACCATAAACCTGCTCTTGTCAGACCTCATTCAAATCCTGATCACGGTTGTCTTTATCGTGAGCAGGTTTTTTGACGCCACCTTCTACCCCTTCGTCAGGGCCCGCTGCGTCGCACGACTGTTTGTCCACTTGGGTATGATCTCCAGTTTGGGCTTCATGCTGCTGATTTCTGCCGAGAGGTATGTAATGGTGGGCCGTCCAGTGTGGTACCACACAAAGAACAGGACAAAATTAGCCATCCTGATTTCAATTTGCATGTGGATCCTTTCAGTGGTCTACTCCACTTTGGATTATGTCTTCATGATCCACACCAGATTCTCCTCGTTGATGTTCTCCATCATCTGCCTCCTCCCTGGCCCATTTCTCCTGGGTCTCCTCATAGCCACGTGGAGAGCCATCAGCAAGAGCATGGCCATGAGACATGAAATAAGGAACAGGAGGAGAGTTTTGGGGGTTCTGAGTCTGGTGTTTGGGACATACACAGTTTTGTTTTTGCCCTTCAGTTTCAGGACCCTCTACTATTCTATCAAAGGCGACAACGCATCAGAAGCAGAAACCTCAGTCAGGGATTTATGCAATGTTTTGACCACTGCCCTGGTCTATCTTAGCCCTTTGATTGACTCCTTAATCTACATTTTCATTAGAAGGGACACAGGGGAAGCATTTACCTGCTGCAAAATGCGTCTGACGAAGCTGAAAGTGTTTCAAGAGAGGCTAACAGACACTTCCAGGTAGAGGTTATAATTCATTAGATAAGTGGTTTAAAAGGGGAACTGTATCCATGAAGGAGTTTTTCATCACACCCCTTGTAGTATTGTGGTTTAGACTGGATCATTTGTTTCTTGCATGTTATGCTGAACTGCTTTGAATGATTTCAATGCTCTGAATAACCTCAAAAATCAGATTCAGAGATCTTAATGTTTTTTTTTTTGTTCTTTTTCTATGTCTCCTTTTTATTCTTGCTGTCTGTAACAACTTTATTTCCCTGGCCTGGGATCAGTATAGTTTTTTCTTATCTTATATTATCTTACCCATCTCATAAAGTAGGGCAAATGACGTCAGCTGGAAAATGTCTTTTGGAGGGTGGCTTTATTTCTAAATCACAATAACTTTGTTTCTAACCTGTTTTTACTGTATTTTTTCTGAAGTACATTGATTATTTTAAAAAAAAACATGTGCTTTATTGTGATCGCTGTTATTAAAATAGCCAGGTGGAGCTTGTTGCTTCATGTCTCTAATGTTTGTCTTTGAGAGACACCTAGTGGCTTTACTGATGTAAGACCTGAACCACGACATCTGCCAGCCACAGTGTGCCAGGAGACATAACTGTGAGCCGGTAAGATGACACATCCAGTCAAATAGTGGTAATAAAAAACACTGTCAGGTTGGAAAATGGCCTAAGCAACCATATGTTCCACAACTAGACTGCCTGTCCTGCCACAGCACCATCATTAGCTGACAAATTCAATGTGCTGCTCCTGCTATGCTGCAAGCTACTGACTCCTGCCCTGCACAGGATACTGTGATGCCTGAACACAGCATATGCATATGGTGTGTACACAGTATACACATGTACAGCAGAGTGGAGGGTAGGTGAGTTATCATGGTTAAATAGTCATCAGCAGTGTCCTTCCAGCAACAGATACAGTACATCAAGTGAATGAGTGAATGAAAAAAAAAAAGACGCCCTGTCAAATTTAAGAGAAAGTGATCTTGATATGAGTTTTATTTTACTTGAAAGAAGCGATTTTGCACAGTGCAGTGAGTGATTTTCATACGTCTTACAGAAAGACTTACTTTTTATTTAAAGCCATCATTGTGTCAAAAATAGTTTGTCCAATACTTTGGTTTATGACCTTGATTTATACCTGCAAAAATATTTTATTAATTAACATAAACCATGCCAAATCATCTGAAGCACGATTGTTATCAACGCAATCCAACAAATGAACTCATGTGAACAAAAGGCTAAACTTTAAAATATACAATCAGCAAGCCATAAAACTGACATTTGAAATGAAATGTTGCTTGAAACTTCAGAGCTTAAACTAAGTGTCAGAGCACCCTGCAGATCTCATAACGGATATATCCCTTAGCTGGATACTAGTTGAACATAAGATAAAACTGCTATCTTGAGACAAGACAGGTGACATTTGAAGTAAATCAGACAGCTTGCAAAGTGGATAATCCAGTGCATACTCTCAAGTCTGAAAGAGTCAGACTTGATTTAATATCTATAAGCATTTAGATATTATGGAAGAATTTACTTATTTAGCATCACACCAAGCAGACAAATTAGATATTATGGGAATGGAAACACAATTATCATTAGCTGTAGTCATTTCTATGTATTTTCGGTATATTGTCACCCAAAACCCAAAATAGCCCATTAAAGACTACAATGAGGACACTTTGTATGTGTAAGGTTAGAAAGATCAGTGCTAATATCCAAAATTGAAAACAAACTGTTATCACTGAGACTAAATATTCATTTTTAAACTGAAATATGAAACATATATGAATTATGATTTTGATGATGGGGGGCGGGGGGATTACACACCTGTGCAAAACTTAAATCACCGTCTGATTGATTCAGCCCTGCATCAGAGTTGTGTGTGTGTGTGTGCGCCCGGGCCTGCGCTCCTGTGCGAGATGCACACTGAGAGCCAATGTGGAGGTAACCGTGGTCACCGTTTCCCAGAGGACCGTCTGGCGGCGAGGGCCATTAATTATAAGAGACAGGGAGACAGACAGCTAGCCAGCTAAGCAGACAGACAGACAGACAGTACCGCAGAGAGCGCAGACAGGCCTGTCAGGGGCAGGCCCCGACAAATACAAAGAGAGGAGGAAGAGCAGCACGCACGGCCAAGAAAAATAATCCTCCCCCTGTGCCGAGCACAGCTATCTGCAGCGCCCCGCTTCTCCTCCTGCCGCCGGACTATGAGTAAATACATTCAGGCATAATAACCCTTTGTCATAAGGGAAAGAAACGCGATTTGCGACGGAGATAAATAATTGAAAAAAATGCGGCTGTCCGACTGCGCATCCCTGGGAGTGAATAGGGAAATGCTGCGCCAGTGTCCCGGCTGAGAGACGGAGCCGACCTTACACAACATAAGCTCCTGAGCCTTTTACCCCATTGTCATTACACAATATCGCTGCCAAAAATCATCGTTTCCAACATGGTAAGTTGTTTTTGTGTTATCTTTAAAGGGGGTGGGTTGGCGACGAGCGGCCTGTGGGGGAAATGCACATCCGGGACTGTATTTTTTTTTTTTTTGGTAGAAGTCATAATATATTATGAATCATAACTTGTTATGATGTGGGAGCGCGCGTGGCGTGCAACAGGTCGCCGTACAGTAGCGGGGACGCGCATCTCAGCGCCGGTTTTTGCGCTTGTTTCCAAACATCGGTGAGAAAACCGGCCGTCGGACACGCGAACATATTGGCAAGATGGCACGAAAAAATGCGAATGGATTGTCAACACAATGGAGTTCTGGGGAAACAAGCAATAATATTCGCTGTTTTGACTGTTTGATAACTGTTTTGTGATCACTTCTCTTTGACGAAATATGATCGATTGCGCAATGACGCGTACGTTCCGAACGGTTTTATTTTTAATCATTTTCTGTTGTTCGGAAATCACTGCTTGGTTTGCATAGAAAAGTGTCCGTTGGCACACTTCAGAAATTACATAAGCCGGATGTTAAACTGTCTATCATAGTGAAAGAATCGGACTTTCACTGTCCAGCAAAGGAAAGCCTATTCTGAATAATTCAGACACAAATCATCACCTGATTTCCAACCACCTTGAGACGACCTATAACATTCAGACTTTCTATCAAACCTCGGATGCGTTTTATTATTCCATTCAAGCCTCGGAGAGACAGAGGAGGGGCGGGTGTGGTGTGGGGTGGGGTGGAGGGTGCTGGGGTGTCACAGGGCCCGGGTGAAAAATGATTTTCCTCCTCGCTCTGGCTGTGTCTTTCTTTCATTACCTCTTTCCACGTGGTAAGCAGTCGGGATGAGGGTGAAAAGGGAGCATTGTGCCTCCAGTCAGTGGCCTTATGTGCTGGAGAGGCTCTGAGAGGGTGATGTTCACTCAGCTGTGCTCCCTCAACGCCATTGTTGCAAATTCCACCTCATTTCAGCCACTCTGTTGACTGAGCTCACACAGGAGCCTGTTTCAGGGGCAGCGGGGAGCGTCGTGAAATCTCTCCCACACACACTCCGAATAGACTTGAATAGGCGTGAGCGCGTGTGCAACGAGGTGGCCTGTGACACTGTACCTCTTGTTTAATTTTAATAACAATAATAATAATAATAATAATTTGAACCGAGCTGGCGTAGACGTTTGCGCCCACCTGTGCGCACAGTTTCCTTCTGTTACGCACAGAGACGCACATGGTGAGCTTCAGACTTTGCAGGCTCATATCAGTCATCGGAAGCCCAGGCAAGGGTTATTATGTGATGAACTTGAGCGTCGATGTATGAGGGTTTACTAAAGAGAGGCAGTGGACTCTTGGCTCAAAAGAAGGGGTGTTCACTCGCCATTTGAATGCAAAGTAGTGGATGAACAAGTGAGCTGTGTGTGTGTGTGTGTGTGTGTGTGGAGTGAAAGAGAGAGAGAGAAGGAGGGCCAACGGTGAGTTTTGAGAAAAGGAAGACTTGTGGAGAGAAACTGTCACATGGCACTTTAGTCCTGTTTTTCTGTCTCTGCACCACAATGCCACCAACGTGGACAAGCTTTGTAGAGACTAATTAACCCGGAGCATCCACTGTCACATTTTTGGAGATGATTTTAGTTTTCCTTCATTTTTTTTTTTGTTTGAGTAATTTAGACACCTACCTTTTTCAGTGCGCAGGGAGACAGAATAAAAGTTGTGTGTTGGCCAATGCGCCCCTGCGTCGGTCCCATCCTGCAGAAGCATGTCCCGTCGGAAACAGAAACGACCCCAGCAGCTTATGAGCCTGACCCTCGGTGCCTGTCGGATACTTGAGCATGGTGAGAAATAGAGTGTATATGTCAAAAGAATACTGCTTGTTCAGTAGGATTGGAGTCACACTGAATGGGAAGGTTAGACCTCAAAGAAGCCACTTTTCCTCACTATGCAGAGATTGGGCCAGTTAATGGTTCATAGTGTTTTCTGGTATATTTATTGTATCATTCTAGCAAGACTTAAGTTAATGCTTAAACCTTTCACACTGTATTGTAACTTTTGACATAAGATGACTCTGAGTTTTTAAATTTGAGCAGAAATGTTATTATATACGTCAGGGGCTGTTAAGACTTAATATTTTGTTGATTAAGAGGTAATCATTTAATGTCAACCATCATTTCTAAATGCTTTCCTACCAGAACTGTTCAATCTGGCTAATTTACAATGAAAAATCGGCTATATTTAGGTGCATGTTATACTTGCTCACTGAGAAAAAGAAGGCTTGTTGGAATTATTGGCCTGCAGAGTCTTTAATCCATTCTCTGTGGTTGCAGCCATTAACTGCTTTCTTTGCCTTGTTAAACCCAAATGTCTTCACTCCTCATCACTGCCAGGTTCAAAGACAGAGACCACCCAGAATAGGGGGATATAGAGTAAATCCCCAGATAAATATTGGCGAAAAAGAAGGTATAGTGAATTAGAAAATGTGAATGAAAAGCAAGAAACAGGTTTGGTAGACGTAAAGAGATGAGCATGAGAAGGTCAAGCAAAAGGAAACTTTGTGAGGCACTGTATAAGGTGTTCTAACTGAAATAGCATTAGACCCCATTGTCCCCTTTCAGCTTTGTTGCTGGGCACTGAAGCATGAACATACCCATGAAGAAGTGTGTATGTGTGTGTGCTTGTGCATGCAAGTGTGTGTATTTGTCTGTCTGTCCACTCCAGTTACAGGAATAGGGCCCACATTGTGTCATAAAACTGTAGCTTTTGAGCAAACAGCAGTAAGTTCTGTATGTGTTTGCAAGTGCATGAGCAACCCTGCGCATGCAAAGTGTTCACTCTTTTGTGTCTTTGTGTTGTGCGTTGACAGGTATGCTGTGTCTTTGTGCTTTCACCTCTGTCCCTCCATGCTTTTCGGGGGTTAAGTTAGCTTGTTGATGGTCTGTGAGTCATCCTGTCTGTCTGCAGGGCTGTTTGTTTTCTTTACACGCCACCTCTCTTCTTCTGCCTGGTCCAAAATCGTATCAGAAATTCGACCTCAGAGTGTTTAAGGTCAAGCCTACCAGCCAATCAGACACCTTTTACAGTGTCCAGTACCCAACCAGGACCTAACCCTCAGCACCCCATTGGGCTACTGGGGGAAGGGCTCTCAAGGAGATGAAAGAAAGACAGATTGAATGGAGGAAGAAAGAAAGAGAAAGGGGCAGGGATGGAAGAGTGTCTTAGTGTGTGGATGTGGCTTCTTTTTATGGGGGGTGGCGGGTAGGGGGGTGTTAAAGTCCATTGTCTTGTGCGTGTTGCCCTGGAAACAAGGTAGGCTCCTCTACGGGTGAGCAGTGTATTCTTGCAGATCAGTGGAATCTGTGTTCGTGTGTGTGTACGTGTGTGTGTTAGCATGCATGGGGTGTGTGTGTGTGTGGTGACAGTGGTAGGGAGGCTGCAGTTGATGAGGATAGACAGGACAAAGAGGAAACGAATGTCGTGGATAATAAGGTGGTGGAAGTTGAAGCCAGAGGTTAAAAGTCACCTCTTAGTCACCTGCCTTTTGTAAGTTGTTTCAAAGTGCTCTGAGATATGGAATTCTTACATTTTTATTTTGTTTTTTAAAGGACTACCTTATAAAAGATTGTAGACCAACATGTAAACTGTGATTACTTTAACGATGAAAAATTTACATTTTGATTTTCTTTCAATTTCCCTAGATGACAACTCGGCAGTGAAGTCACAATCCTTTCCATCTATCCTGGATTCTCCCTTGTACTCTCCATCCTCCTCTCGTCAAAGCTTCCAGCTGCCCCTCGCACTCCGTTCATCTCCCAAGGGCTCTCAGACCACCTTGCTGCCCACTGAGAGTCCACAGCTATCCTCACCGAGCCAGCCCTCCCACCAGCCCCTCAAAGACCCACAGCCCTCTCCCTGTCCTGACTCTCCTTACTCTTCTCTCTCCTCCCAAACTCAAAATCCACCTGCCCGCCAACTGTCGGGTTGCAATCCTACATCTTCTACAACCCACCCTTCCCGAAGCGCACACATGGCCTCTCCCAAGTTGGGGCTGTCAGCCACAACCACCACCTCTTCTTCCTCCTCCTCATCTTCTGCCTCACTATGTCCTCCACCACACCCTGGAAGCCCCAGTCGTGTGCCTGAGGGTCCCCCAAGTCCTGTTACTCCCACTCCTAGTCCAGGAGTGACATCTGCCTCAGCTGCGCCCTCTAGGGCCCAACTGAGTATTGCCCTGATCCTGGAGGAGCTCCGGGTGCTGCAGCAAAGGCAGATCCACCAGATGCAGATAACAGAAGAGATCTGTAGACAGGTGCTACGCCTCGGTGGAGCCTCCTATGCCATAGAGACACCTTCCCAGCATCTCCTCCCTCCTCTGCCTCAGCTCTGCCTGGAGGGCAGGAAAAGGGCAGCCAGCCCAACTACTAAGCCAACTGCACCTCAGCCTTCCACCTCTGTGGCTCCTCTCCTGGCATGTTTCTCCTCCCTGCTCCCTTCTCAGGCAGCCAACAAACCCACAAAGCCAAGTAGTTCCTTGTCTCAAATACTGCAGCCCCACAAGTCCCAGATTGAAGGAACAGGAGGAACTGCAGGGGCCCATGGTTATCTGAGAGTGAGTTCTAGATCCTCAGCTCCCTCCACCTCTTCCTCCACTGCCATCTCCATGGCTTCCTCCACCTATCCGCTTGCCCTGTCTTTAGCTTTGCCCAACCGCTATCTTCATGAGAAATCTCCAAACACCACTTCAGTGAGTGGGCACAGTGGCCTGTCCTTCCTAAACTCATCCCTCTCCACACCAGTATCTATGGTCCCAAACTCCCAACATGCTTTGCAGTCTGTCTCTGGAGGAGCAGACTCTTCCTCTGCATCCAGTTCCACTACTACTGGCCGCCTCCAACATGCCTGTCGCTTTTGTGGAAAAATGTTCAGTAGTGACTCTTCCCTACAGATACATCTACGCTCACACACAGGGGAACGGCCCTACCAGTGTCCAGTGTGCCTCAGCCGCTTCACCACACGGGGCAACCTCAAGGTGCACTTCCTACGCCACCGTGAGCAAAACCCAGAGCTCTCACTTTCACTTCTGCCACCTTCTTTGTTTGGGGTAGCATTAGGGTCCACAGCGGGGTCAGATATGGGACAGACCATGACCAGTGGTAGCAGTACTAGTGGCATGAATATGATACAGAAGAAGCCAAAAAGCAGGTCTGAGGATGAAACATGTGGAGATCATCTGGATGTTAGTGGTACAAGTGCAGGCTTTTCTTTGGGGGGCTCTGGAGGATCTACACCTTCTACCCTACCCCTGGCCCCTAGTGTGGATCTGGCTTTGATTTCCCACTCTCTCCTGCAGCTCAATAGGGCTGCAGCTGTTGCCGCTGCGGCCTCTATCACCTCCGGCTCGTCCCACTCATCCGCCTCTTCAGCCTCCACCTCTTCTCTGGCTACCTCCTTCCTCTCCAACCCATCCTTGTCTTCGTCTTCCACCATCACAGAGTTATTCAAAGGTGCCAAGCAGCAGCACTTTGATGAGAACACACCACCTCATGCCCCAATGCTTTCTCCTGCAGCCTACTCCCAGCTAGCCCACCTGCCGAAGCTCCTTTTTCCATCTGTCTCCACTTCTTCCTCTACCACTGTTGCACACTCATCCATCTACAATCATCCAGCCTTGGGCTTGCTACATACCCCACTACTCTCTACTCCAGGCTCCCACCAACTTGCTTCTTCCAGCCATTCTCAGCTTTCTTTCCCTTTCTCTTCCTTTCCTAAAGGTCCACCCACCACCACTCCATCCTCCCTGCCTTCCTCAATTGCTACCTCCACTCCTACATCTGAAACCTCCAAGCTGCAGAGGCTGGTGGAGAAGCTAGAGAAAGCTCCTCCCCGCTCCTCTTCTCCCTGGACTTCTTCCTCTACTTCCTCCTCCATGCTGGAGATGTTATCTAGCAGGACCACTACCTCTTCAGCAAGTCCAGCCAACAGCCGTTTCACAAATGCCAGCACTTCTACCACCTATGTCATGGCGTCCCCACCATCTTCGACTCTTGTCTCCACTTCTGTTTCAAACTTCACCCATGACATGGTTGCTGCCCTAGGCATGAATGCCAATGGAGCAAGGGCCATGGCGGGGGGCTTGCTACCATCACTAAGCATCACAGGTCCAGCTGGCAACCTGACAAACAATCAGTGTGGTGTGTGTCTACGGGTGCTGAGTTGTCCCAGAGCACTGCGTCTACACCAGGCTACACATCTTGGAGAACGGCCTTTCCCGTGTAAGATATGTGGCAGATCCTTCTCTACCAAAGGCAGCCTGCGGTCACATCTGGCCACCCATCATGCCCGACCACCGAATGCACGTGTCCAGAACTCTTGCCCACTGTGCCAGCGTAAGTTCACTAATGCCCTTGTGCTCCAGCACCACATCCGTATGCACCTTGGTGGACAGTTGCCCACAGATGGCACAGAGGATTCTCCACAAGAGATGCCAGCAGAATCTAATGCCAAATCCTTGTCACAAACTCAATCCCAGTCCACTGAGCCAAACGCTGCCCCTAGTAAAACACCTCCTCTTGCAGGCCACTCTAAGAGCCCAGCACCAAGTTCAAAATTTCAAACTTCAGCAGTTGGCTCAGTCCCTGTTTCTGGCAGTATGAAATCAGTTGAGCTCGACAAAAATCCCAGCAAGTCTGGGTCCTCCAGCCCAGACCTCATCCCCCCCTCTGACCTTAGTCCTGACCCCTTCATGAATCCTACCACACAAACTCCACCACCAGGCAGTGTAGACCCCCCTGTCCTTTGTGTCAGTGCCCCCTTGACAGCTTCTCAGCAGACAGACCAAGCATCCCCAGTTGAAAAAAACAACCAAGTTGAACAGCAGGCCACTGTTGATGTTCCTGTTCCTAAAGCCACCCCCCCACCAATTTCCTCCACTGTTACCAAAACGACAGTGTCATCTAATGCTATGGCAGTGGACTGTGGAGAAGATGAAGCATCCACCTCCTCTGATGCCTTCCTTGGATCCAGATCAAACCTGGAGGACTTACAAAGCACACCTGCCCTAGGTACCCCCTTTGCTTTGACTGGTCCCAGTACCTCCTCTAACCCCATCCTGAGTCAAGATGTTCTGAATGTTAATGCAGTTGCAACCTTGGAATCAGATTCAGTCTCCCCAAGGCTCCCATCACCAGAACCCATGGAAGAAGACAAAGACCAGTCTCCTCCACCAGCAACACCAAAGCAAGACCAAGCAACTGTGCCTGATGAGGACCCCAAAATGACGTCTACTTTGGAGACTGTTGATACTACTGGTGCTGAAGTAAAGGGTGCATCCCAGAGAGCTGCCACTTTTGTAAGGGAGACGCGTCAGAGCTTTCATTTTGGTTCATATGGGAGGGAAGACCGGGTGGAAGGTGTTAAAATTAGTGGATTGGCTCCAAGTGAAGAACTGGATGCTTCTGTCCCCCTCAGCCTCGCCCCAACCCTCCCATCTCCAATGTCTCGTCCTGAGAAAAAGACTTATTGCTGTGCTGAGTGTGGAAAAGAGTATGCTAGTCGCAGTGGACTGAAGGTGAGGAAAAAAAATATTTGATATAAAAATAGCTTCTGTGTTGGATATGTTGGGAAAGTAATTGCTGCAGTACAAAGCTTTTAAACAATCTTTTATAGCTTTAGTGTAGAACTATATCCTGCAACAGACTAATATTTCCATATAATGAGCGCCTTCATCCTGGGATCTGAACAAGACCCACACTATGTTGAATTATTTGTCCACATGCATCATAAAATGAAAATCTGCATGCACCTGTCATAGATTGGACTAAATTACCCATAAATTTTAGTCTACACTGAATTATATTGAGTATGTTTGATAGTCAAACCTAGCCTAACCCTAAGCCTTTGTGTTCCCAGGGGCACATGAAGCACCATGGTGTGGTAACTAAAACAACACGTCCACCAGCCCGGAGTAGTCGTTCCTCCACTGACCAACTTTCCTCTTCTACATCTATGACTTCCTTGAACATTCCTGCCACCAGGAGCTCAGTAGGCTTCTGGAATCAGTACCAAGCCTTCCTCAGCACCAGTAACGAGCCAAATGATGATCCAACCGCTGGCAGCCCAGGAGAGAATGAGTCAGCACGGTCTGCAAAATCACCTGTTCGGTCTCAGATGGATCCAAGAGCCCCTGATGAAGCAGGGGAAGAGTCTAGTGAAGGTTCATAACTCGAGTGAACATGACTGGTTGGATAATGTTCTTGTGTTTTCAATCAATGTTTACCTTTTGGTGAAACTGTATGGGCATTTCCGTAGTTCTGCTTCCTTAACACATTTCAAGTCAGTTTGATAGTCAGAGTAATATGTTTGTATGTGAAAGTTGTGAGTCAACCAGCTTGGTCTTGTCTGAAAAAAAAGAAAGCTAATGTACAAATAAAGCTAAAAATAATCAAGAAGTAACAAATTGAGTCCAGTTTTTACTGGATTTGATAAAAAGTGACACTACCTTTGTCTGGCTGAAGTTGTTAATAGTTTGATGCACATTCTAATAAAAAAAAGAGTATCTCTGTTGTATCAATGTTTCGTATCAGACCTGGGTCAAATAGTTCTCACTTTTTTCCAGTATTTGCAGATTTTTTTGATATTACCAGATAATCAGACAAATTTGATATTAGATAATAAGTCACAGAGAATTACACCAAATTAATAGTTTCAAATAATTTTGTCAGTGTGTAAACATTTTGGGACTCATCGTGTTGTGCCATTTACCAAATCTGATCCAACTGGCACCAAAGGAGGACCATGCTAACCAAAATAAAATGGCTTTGCAAATGCTGCCTGACCTAGGTCTGTTTCATATGTAAAGATTCTTTCCTTCAGTTACAGAGGAAAATGACATAAACGAGAAAAATACTTGTTTTGCTTACCTAACTTACCTTACTTTGTTTTGCAAAGCAAAACTTTGTTTTGCAAGAGCAAACAAGGCCAAGCAACTGAATGTGTTTCTGTGGGGAATATTAAGTCTTTCGTCCCCTATCTTGTGGTTCAGATAAACTTCTCACTCATGTCATTGTGGTTTACTTTTCACTCTATTGTCCTGTCCAACCAGAAGCACAGCTGCAGTGTTTGTAAACCCAGTGAGGACGTTATCTTGTGTGTGACCTTTGAACTTCAGCTTTGTGATTATGATTGTTGTTTGGTCCAAAAGTAATATCTGTAAAACTTTTTCAGTTACTAAAACTCTACTATATATATATCAGAAGTCTATGTCTGTTTGTTGTAAGCTGTACTTTCAGTATCTCCATATTAAAAACTGCGTTTGGAAAAACAAAAAGCTGCCCAGATGGTCATGTTTAGGAGATTTATACAAAACAAAATATGTTGTAACTGCTATGCTGTTTTTATTTTTCATCAACACAGCATGTATGAATACAAGTATGAATGTATGAATGAATTCATGTGTCCAGTTAAAATGTCCCTCACAGTCACATGTCACTGATCTCTGCTCTGCCAAGGCAATCAAAGCTCCCATCTCTTGTGCCACATCAACCAGGAGGACAAAGGGGAACATTTCTACAAACCAGTTGATTAATGGTGAAAATAATCAGCAGATTAATCCATAATGAAAATAATCATTAGTTGCAGTCCTATGGGCTTACATTAAAAGTCAGCTCCACCTCAATCAACTACAAAAATCCTGCTTTCCATTAATGCATGAGTAATAATAATCTAACACCAAATAACTTAAATAATGGAGTATTTTTGCAGTGTGGTGCTAGTATATTTACTGGAAGGTCTGAATACTACCTCCACCACTGGCATGTAGCAACCTGTCCTTAGAATCTGCAAACCGACTGTCTTTACAAATGAAGACAAAGATTTGTCTCTTAAGAAAACAGAAAGCATCATGCAAGACAGAATAATGCAAGGAGAGCGCAAAGCGTGGGTGTACAGAGGGAGTTTATCCGCCTCATCTGACACGTTACTGTTTAAATGTATGTGCCATATGTGCATTAGAGGGCGCAATCCCCCCTTTAAAGCAGTTTGATGCTGAATGTTGTGTACAGTACGTTTGGCCATATTTGCGCAGCACTCATTAAGAATCATTGTGAGACAAGAGGACTAATCTGTTAAGTGTTGGGTGCATTACAGTAAGGACAGCTAATAACAAACAGATCATGAGTTCATGTTTAAGCCGTAAACAGTTTAACAATGTGGCAATAAGATCTTATTATAGAACATTTGTTTTTTTAATCTGCCGGAAATGTCTTAATAAATGGCTGAATTGTATAATAAGGTCAAATCATATCTCTCTTCATGGAAGCAGATTGATAAATGGCCCATCCTAAAAATATTCTTATTGCCAATATCCTACATTTCCAAATGTGAGTTCATTGTTTTCTGTCTTCTCTGTGAATAATGCCAGATTCAAGCATTTCACACAGTATTAAGGCATTTAATCACCGCCTGAGGGTGAGAGCAAACCGTGCCAAGTCTAATGCGAAGGTCACCAAGTTGATTCCAGCCTTCGGAGGGGCGGGCTGATTCAGGAGGGGAAGGTTTACAACCCTCTTCTTTCCAGCCCAAGGTCTCCTGGGAGTATCAAACTACCACGTCTGCAGCTGGGAGAGAAGGGAAGAGGAGAGGGTATCAAAATAAGCCGACTGTAAGATAGTGAAGAGAGGACAGCGATGAGTTAAGACTGCTTCAAGGAAACAAATTCGGCTGCAACATCTGGAGCGAAGCGCAAGCTGAATTTGGACATAAAACACGCACAGCCCGCAGCTGCAGAGCCCCCTTCAGACTTCCTGCTTCCACTAACGTCCCATAGTTTTGTTCAAATTCACCAAAACGCGAGAAGAATGCACAGACTGGACAAATCCCTCACGTGGTTTAAGTAATCGATCAACAAGTTGCAGAAGCGCACCGCTGCTATCTTCTGGGAACTCTTTTGCGCCAGATCGATCTCGGTTGCGCCTGGAAAGTCGTTCATGGGATACGTTTTTCACAGATGATGTTCTGACAAAGAGCAAAGTGAAGTTTGCGCGAGCCGTTACAAGATCTGTCCATTTTTGTACTGTTTTTTTTTTCTTTGGAGAGTCGAGTGATGGCACCGGAGCTCAAATCGCTCGTCCGTCTGCTGCTGCTGGCTGTGGTGTGGGAGCTGAGCGCACAGGGGGAGACGGTGCGCCAAATCAACCCAGAGGTGAGAAATAAACACAAAGGCGAGGCGAGGAGGGTAGCCACAATAGAATGAAGGAAGAAAGGCAAATAAATGAAACCAGCGATGAGGAATAAGGTTCAACAAATAAACCTAGGATTGAGAAATAAAGACAGATAAGTTAATTCAAATTTAGAATAGAGGATAAGCCAGATAAATATATTGATCATTAAAACCTGATAAATAAATCTGGAGTTGAAGAATTAAGCCAAACAAGTGAGAAGAGACTCATTTCCATTTGGGGGAAATTCGAGGATTAGGAAATACATTTAGAGTGAAGGAATTAAAAAAAGATTTAAATTAGAAGGATCTTTCCTGCTACTCGTCACTAATGTTCTGACTTGACCAAAGAAAACAAACAAACAAACAAACAAACCCCAGATTGTAAAACTCATGAAACTCATGCATCATGATGGATGATAATTTCAACAGTTCTTCAGGAATATGGGAAGGGCTTTGACCCTGGGTTAGAGGAAGCAGCCCATAATGAGGATAGCGCTCGTGAAAACACTGAGAAATGCTGAGGGGGCAAAAACAGGAGAGCAAGAGAAAAAGCAAATGAGGAGAAATGCATGAGCTTGTATTGTGGTCGGGGCAGAGACAGAGGCAATTTTTGTGGGGATGGAGGGGGAGGGAGCTTGATAGTTGTGGGTACAGTTATATTCAGAGGGACGGGGATGTAATTGTTGACATCTGTCCTGAGCTACGCCTCAGCGGGCCGTGGAGAGGTGGGGTTTACAATCTCCGATTCTCCCCATTTAAGATTTCCAATAACCCGCTGAGCTGAGGTACCGGGTCTGTGCAGCGTTGTTGACCAGGGAAGACTCTGGTCTGCTCTGTTCAGTCTGCAGCATCAGCCAGCCTCTCTGTGAATGCTGCAGGAAGTGACATTGTTATGATACTCCTACACACCTGCTTCCTTCAATATCATTAGTAAACACTGTGTGTGGGTTTGTGTGTGTGTGTGTGTATTTGTGTATTTGTGAGAGACAGAGAGAGAGCTTGAGAGCACTCATAATAGCGGAGAGGCCTAAATGACTTTGATATGTATATATAAGTCATACAGTGGCGCCAAACATCTCTCTAATCTCTGGATCCTGACTGTGGCCTATGGAATGATAATTCCAGCTGTGCTAGTGGAAGAAAATGGCATTACCTCCACTGACCTACATAAGATTGTCAATGTAAACACACATTCGGTGATTCAAATGTAAACCGGAGAGCTTGCTCACAACCACAATTCAAAACCCAGGACCGGAACCTGCTGCCAGTTTTAAATTCCATCATCAGTGTTTCTAAAGCTATCATGGCAAAATCCAATTAAATGGGGTATTTGAGCAATAAATTTAATAAACAATAAGATTCTATCAACAAAATAATGTTTCCGCTTAAATTGACAGTGCTCTGACTCCTTTTGACGCTATTCCACTAATGGTCCAAAGTTTTAATTGGAGCAAGTTTGCTAAACAACTTCGAGGCCTCCATGAAGACCAGAGCTAAGACGTGCCTGAGCGTGCTGGGTAGAGCTAACACTCAAAACATCATCTAAGCCACTTTTTTCTTGTATCAGCAAAAAAAAGCTTGCTTGAAGATCATATCTCATCATATCTTGAAGAAAGAAGGCAGTCACACAAGTTAGGCCGGTAATTGATCTGGGTGGATGACAGCAAGACTGGAATAGTTATCAGTCATGAATTAAATGTGGAAACTGAGACATGGAGATGAGTTTTAAGACACTTGTTACTATGGAAATAGGTTGAGTCACATGAAGAGTCCTTTCGTTTTGAGCTGATCTTTATGTATCATCAGCATTCACCAACGAGCAACCCAACAAACAGAGTGTGTTGAACATGTCTCATACTGACAGAAAAGGAAGTGGAACCTAAGGCTTCAACATAAACAGCTTTAATGGTCAAGAAAGTACTGGTTGACCTTTAAGTAAACACACCATTAAGTTTCTGTGGAAATTTGCACCAAAGTGCAGGGACAAGCCTGGCCTGGCCTGGAAAGTGTGTTGGTCCAGTAAATTTATTTTCATTCACTGATTCACCTCCTCTGTTTTACGATGTTTATAAAAAACACCACTTCCTGTGTCTTCTATTTAACTATATTCAAATTGGGGATGTTTGATCTCATATAATGCCTCCACAAACCCACAAGTCACCAGTATCAGCGCACAGTTCCGCTATGGGGGAGGATTTTTGTGTTTTAATTAACATTAAGTCTAATTTAGTGAGTCTGATGGTCAGCGGGGGTGTGCTGGTGAGGTGAGCAGTAAGGGTTGTAAGGATGCAGATGCAGGAGTCATGTCCTGTGGTCTGTGGCAGAGACAGGAAGAGGGCAGTGGGTTTGTGTTTAGCCACGCAAAAACACCTTGATGAGTCAGAAACCACCTGACTGTGACACACACATACAAACACACACACACACATCCTCTCTCAAACGTGCAAGCATCTTCTCTTATACTCATAGAAATGGCTAGGGGCTGAAGTCATTCACTGCAGAGGAAGATAGATGGACACGAGATGAGATGATGAAAGCAAAACAGGGAAGACAGTGAGGAGGCTGTTGCAGACTAGAAAGAAAGGCATTGTGGTGATGGGAGTGATGCAATGTGGGAAAAGGACAGTTGGAAAATAAAGCAATTATCCAATTGAATAGGACAGGATGTAAACCATAGCTGTCATGCACACATCCTGTATGAGTATATGTCTCGCTCCTTGTGCTCCTAACAAGAATAAGCATTGATGCACGAGAATGGTTAAGCTGGTTACTTCACCACTCCTGTCTTGATGTCTCACTAGTCATTTAGAGGAAGAGAGGAAGGAAGAGAGCCAAGTCACATCCTAAAGATCACCAGTGGGTGGCCCGAGGGCAGCCCCCCTGAGGAAAGATAGGAGGTGTTACAGGAAATAAGGTAATGCGCGAAGTCATTACCTCATTTCCTGTTCATTAAGGACTTCATAGAGGAAGCAAGCAATGAGCCAAATTTCGAGGAAGGTTTTTTTTTGTTTTTCTGACACAAAATCCTGCCACCGAGATTTGCTCGGTATTGACCTATTGGTGAAACGACACTGGCAGAGATTTGTGTTTTTCCACTCTTTTGTCACCGGGTCTTATTGTTGTTGGCTGGAGAATGGCTGTTTTAACAGACAGCAGCTGGGGGATTACACACACACACACACACACACACACACACACACACACACACATTTATAGACCTTTTTGCATGTGTGTGGAAGAGGTCCTGGCCAGCTGGCAAGGTCGTAAATGTCTTCCTACAGGAACAGCATTGCCTCGGGCAAATGCAGCAAGAAAGAATTTAAACCGTTTCATTTCGACATGTTGTGCTGAAAATACCCACACAGAAACTCCCTCACACACACAGTCACACGCTAACGGCCAGTAACGAGCTGCTGCAAGTGAAGTGGGAGCAATAATTTCATACGTTTATGACATCTGACATAATACTGCAGCTCTCTGGGCAGAGTGAGTGGATGTGTAATGAGGAGCTGTGTGTGTGTGCTGTATACCCAGCATGCTTCAGTTGGACTCCCATCGCTGTTGACCAGAGTTTCTTTCCATTGGCCCTCACCAAACGGAACAACTGACTCTCTTTCTTCTCTGAAATGCAATCCCTCCCTCTCCCTCGCTCATCCTATGCAAAACGAACACTCTTCCTCCTGACATCCATAGCAACCGCTGTTTGATTTTTGTAGCTCTTCCATTAAACAATAAACTCACATCACTGCATATAAGCGAGCTGCGCCCTTGACCTCAAAAGCCTGGATTTGGCTTCCTAAAAGCACCTTTACACTGTGCTTCTCTTTTCTCTCTGTCTATGCATTGTTAAAAACCAAGAGATCAAGCATGACTTTAACACTAAAATACTACCATGCAGCAGTTTTAAGTATTCTACAACCAGGGGTGCTTCAGCAGCTGCAAGGAGTGGAAAGAAAGTAGCTAACTAATTTAAAAGAAAAGAAATATGATTTGAATGAAAAAACATATTATAATACTGAGTCAACTGTAGTACATTAACACCAGGTTAGAGTGCTGGAAAACTAGTTTGCAAGCAAGCAGAGAATTTTAAAGAATTAGCAAAAAGAGACGGTCAGTTATAAAGCAATGGCTAAATAGCGAAAATGATTAGCATGAAGTAATGAATAAACAGTTGAAAGTTAGCCAAAAGTGATGGATAAATAGTTAAAATTGTTAGCATAAAGTAATAGATAAAGAGCAAACATAATTAGCATAACTTAACGGATAAACATTTAAGATAATTAGCAAAACGTAATGGATAAACAGTTAAAATGATTAGCATAAAGTAATGGATAAACAGTTAAAATGATTAGGATAAAGTAATGGATAAACAGTTAAAATTGCTAGCATACAGTAATAGATAAACCACAAACATAATTAGCATAACATAATGGATAACAGCTAAAATAATAAAGTAAAGGATAAACAGTTGAAATAGTTAGCTAAAAGTGATGGATAATCAGCTAAATAATTAGCATAAAGCAATGCATACAATTGAAATAGTTAGCTAAAGAAATTGGGGGGTTGTCAATAAAGGGATATTTGAGTCCATTGGACAGGGTTGTGCGGGTAGAACTGACCAAAGCGTTTGGTAACCACTGCTCTACATCAAAATGCTTTATTAGCCTGGGCTGTCGTCTCCTTTGCCACCGTAAATAGTGACCATTTCCTCTTCCTGCTACTGCTTCAGTTACTCAGCCCATTAGTGTGGTCAAAAATAGTAGAGTGCGACAGTGAATAAGACTTTGTCAAGTCACCGGAGGGACCCATGAAAGAGGTGTGGGAGCCTTAAAGTTAAAACAAATGCTCAGTGTCACTCAACAGCGGCCTTTTGACTGAGCTTAGGGCAAAGTTAGGATTTTGCCGAAAAGCAAACAGCAAATGTGTAAAAGAGAAGAATAAGGTTTCAAGCACAGTCAAATCACCCCTTAAATGCCAATTTTTCTTATGTTCACAGTGAAATCCATCCAATTCTGAGATGTTGGTTTGTGTTTGACTTTCCCGCTCATGTGGATGTGCTGTAACAGTGGCGAACAGTGAGTCTTTATGTGTCCACTGGAGCTCCACGGGTGAGTCAGGACCAGAAAGGGCTCATTCAGGGGTGAAGTCTAAACACTGAGACCTCCATGTCTCTCTAGGACAGACAGAGACGGAGAGATTAGACCTTCAAGGGCCTCCAAAATGCCATTCTGCCATTCACTCCTGCCCAAACTCACAGAAGCATAGTCATGCATATTTAAACCCACAGACCTGAGCGCATACAGTATTCACAGTCTATGTCAGCACTGCTTGCACACATTAGCTCTGCACTAATTTTCTGTGGAAAAATGCAGAAACAAGGCCGTTAACCACGTTCTGCCTTCATCGTGTTTAGCAACCTTCAGCGGCAGATAGGCTTTACAGCAATAATTGAGTGGCTCTGGGTGTGGTTGTTCATAAGTATTTACACTCGAGCCTCAGGGTTTTCCATAAGAGAGGGATGAGGGAGAAGAGAGGAGAAGGGGTGGAGTGATGAGGCGAGGACAGAGACATGGACGTGGGGGGAAGAGTTTGACTTTGAGGTTTTGGATGCGAGTAGGAAGAAATTCCCAGTTAAATTACTGACTGACGCTGCTGCTCGACTGGAGACATCGGCTGAGGTTGCCCAAGGCCTGAGTCTCACCCTGGGACACTCCCTATCTTTCTCTCTTCCCTCTCTCTCGATCTCTCTCTCTCTCTCTCTGCACAAACACCCACTCCGCTTATGGTTTTTAATCAGAACCATCCAAAACAAATAACAGATCACATGAAGTTACGTCACACGCCTCCCCCTCTTCCAAACCAGCTGGTTGTTTCTGACAGGTTACGGTTATCAGCCCAATCGACATCCAAACAGTAAAGCACATCCTAAAAAGTGCATTACAAGCTCACAAAGTGGCCGTGCACAGCAGACTATCAAAGTGGTCTCGGTTTTTACTGCACTCACAATAGCCTCAGTGTTATTTTTCGGCTCTAGTTCGAGAGGAGAAGCTGTGTGGGAGAGGTGCGGAGCGAAGCCGCTGGCACGGGTCCAGATGTCAAACCAGCACCGCAGTCAAATGGTTTTCCAGGGGAAAGTAAGGTCAAGCTAAGACCGAGGGATCTGGAGGCATGAAGAACTCAGTGACCATCTTAATATGTCCTCAAAGGGCTCCAAAATAATGCTTTCTTCATATACAAACCCAGATGAGTTCAGTTAGAACTGTCGCAATCTGCACTGAAACACTAACAAGTAGCTACAGAATAACTTTAATGCAGAGACTGAAGTTAATCTTTAACTCCTTGAGGGGGATTTCCTTTTCCAGTTTCTGTCTCGCTGTGCTTTTGTTGAAACCTGAACCGTCTTTGTTCAAACCGTTTTTTTTGGGCTTAACGTTGGCATTAATCCTGCATGTTGACCTTAGATTCAATCCACTTTGGCCCTCACCAGAGAGCTCAGTGTTGATGGTTGGATAGCTTTTGTGTTCAGTCATTAAATGGAGATGCGCCAGGCGCTAAATTATGCTACTCTGACTGTCCAAATATCTAGATACCAAAACACAGAGATGTTATTGGAGAGATTATTTTCAATGTCAGTCAGGAATGTGTTTTTGCTGCAGTCGCATAAAAACATCCTGAACTTGTAGTGCCTGTAAGTCATAATCCACATCATTGCTCCTTAAGTCTGGTTCTGGTTTCAGTAAACAACAAGAATCAGGTGAGATATCACATGTTTGCGTCTGTGTTTCTAATTTAACCGTTTTGGTTTTCTTTCTCTGTGCAGAGACTGGAGTTTCCTTGGTTTCATGTTGCAATAGTTCTCATGAGTCACACTGTTGTCTGCTTGTTGCTTTGCTTTAAAGTCATGGCTGCAGCAGTACGGCTACCTGCCCCCGGGGGACATGAGGACCCATTCCCTCCGCTCCCCTCACTCCGTCTCCTCGGCCATTGCAGCCATGCAGCGGTTCTACGGCCTCACCATCACGGGCACCTTTGACGCCAAAACCATTGAGTGAGCATCTTCTTGAGCAGCTGTATTCCTCACAGAGTAGAAGCGCGGTCATTCTCAAATCAAAAGCAGCATTCCTCACCTTAATTGAGTGGATTTTGTCTTGTCTTCGGCAGGGCCATGGGCCGACCACGATGTGGCGTGCCGGATAAGTTTGGTGCCGAGTTGAAGAGCAACCTGAGGAAAAAGCGATACGCCATCCAGGGCCTGAAGTGGAACAAGAACGACATCACGTTCTCGTAAGTCAGCAAAGCTCAAAGTGAATGTGATGGAACAGTCCCTATAGCTATTTTACTCAATGATTTATTTATTTTTACACCCAAAACCCAAGCACAACACCTAACTTTGGCTTACCTTTTGCACCCTCCCCCCTCACACACCCACACAATTACACCCTCCTCAGCATACAGAACTACAGCCCCAAGGTGGGCGAGTACGAGACCCACGAAGCCATCAGGAACGCCTTCAAGGTGTGGGAGAGCGTCACGCCGCTCCGTTTCCGGGAAATCCCATACAGCTACATACGAGACAAGGTGGAGGAGTTTGCAGACATTATGATCTTCTTCGCCGAGGGTTTCCATGGTGACAGCAGCCCGTTCGATGGCGAGGGGGGCTTCCTGGCACATGCCTATTTCCCCGGCAATGGCATCGGCGGGGACACCCACTTTGACGCTGCCGAGCCGTGGACTACTGGAAACAAGGATCTGTTAGGTGAGGCTCTGCTGAATCGAACTTTAGCCTGACATTTTGATAAACGGGGGGAGTTTTTTTCTCCAGTTGAAACCTGATGACAAATGCTGGGAGTTCTTCATTTTGCGGTTGTGAGCAAAAAACACGAGCAGGTCCAGTCTTGTGTCAGTACACTGGAGGGAGTGAGTGCTCTGGGCTACGTTAATACCACAGAAATGCAGAAGTGTTTATTTCAAGTACAGGAGACACACAGACCTGCAACGTCAGCTGTTTGAGTCTGACACATCTTCACATGACCTGCAGGTCATTTTATTTTTGATTCACTGATGTGAGAAGTATTTGCTTGTGTTTGAGTCACTCAAACACGAGGAAACATTTGCTTCTTCTCTTTAATACTCACTGTCTCATTAGCATAAAATCAAACTCCTGCTATTTCATGTATCGCACTTAACTTTCACTCATTTGAAAAAAAAAAGGGTCATCTTAAATGATGTTTTGGTGTTGACGCTGTTTCAGGTAATGATGTGTTCCTGGTTGCGGTGCATGAACTGGGCCACGCTCTGGGTCTGGAGCACTCCAACGACCCTTCAGCGATCATGGCTCCTTTCTACCAGTGGATGGACACAGAGAACTTCCAGCTTCCTGACGATGATCGCAGAGGCATACAGCAACTTTATGGTGCGTAATGGACAGCTCCCCCTCTGAATCACAGTCAGAAAAGAGCGCTAACAACCAAGTGTATAAAGCATAAAGAACTGAAATGATACACTGAGAGAAAGGAGCTGAAAGGCAGATGTAGTCAAGTCAAAGTTTATTGTAGGTTGATATCACAAAGTATGTCTCAAAGGGCTGTGCAAACAGTAAAACAAGTGATGAGTTAAGTGAGTCAAAATAAATATGAATGTAAAAGTGAGATAAATTACATAAAAAACACTATAAACAGAATATTGAAGTATTCATACCTCATTTTTTTCTCATGTTTTTCATTCATACCTGGGTACAAATTTTAAAAACACATATATGTGTTATATGTACTACAAAGTAGTAGTAGTAGTAGTAGTTTAGTATATTGGACAGACTAGATGTGTTTGGAGTTTGCTTTTAAATGAGTTGAATGAACCAGCCTCTCAAATTTGGATAGGGAGAAGGTTCCAGAGAAGAATGTCTCAATATCAGAGAGCCATGCCACCTACTGATGATGTATTTAGTTATGGAGCAACAGCCCCAGCACATATATATGTGGTGGCCAGATGTGATAAGTAGGATTTGTTGATTTTTGTTATTGTTTGAGCAATTGTTGGTTATCTGTTTTCTCTCTGTTGTCCTCTGTGTCTTAGCCTGTAATCTACAAGGGGTGCCGTTAAGTTTTGTTTGATCTCACAGCACCAGAATTAGATGATGTGTACAGGTTCAGGTTGGGTCCCTGAAAATCATTTTCATATGTCACACAGGGTCTGGATCAGGTCCTCAGCCCCCTCCTGTTACACCCCGCACACCCTACCACAGCCCCCAGCCCACATATTCACCGGACAAGCCTCGCTTTGGCCCCAACATCTGTGACGGACACTTTGACAGCATCGCTATCCTCAGAGGAGAAATGTTTGTGTTCAAGGTGAGCCCACACAAACTCGTTGGACTTCTGATGCGACAGTTCGTCAGGCAGGCTGTTAATTAATCTCTGTTCCCTCTCAGGATAAATGGTTCTGGAGGGTACGCAACAACCATGTTCTGGACGGATATCCCATGCCAATTGGTCACTTTTGGAGGGGGTTGCCCACTCACATCAATGCTGCTTTTGAAAGGGAGGATGGGAAATTTGTTTTCTTTAAAGGTAAGTCTTTAGCATCGTGACAAAACATTTACGAGAGTTCCTTTTAAAAGCATCATCAAACAGGAAACATTGTGCACTTATCTCACAAGTGTTCTTCCTCTGCTTCTGTGTCCCTGTCTGTCCTGACTCTGCCTCTCTCTCTCCAGGGGACAGGTATTGGGTGTTCACTGAATCCATTCTGGATCATGGTTACCCTAAGAGTATAAAGGAAATGGGCAGCGGGCTTCCCAAAGATCGGATAGACGCTGCTCTCTACTACACCCCAACTGGACAGACATTTTTCTTCCGAGCAAACAAGTTAGTCATCTTACTCTTATTTGCGTCACCACCACCAAAACATGTGTTTGAATGTTGACCATATAAGGTCCAAATGCTTGAAGTCGGTCGCTTGTCCTGAATTACAAAGCTGCTTGTCATTTCAACGTTAAAACAGATTTCGAGGAACTTTAAAGCCGACTGAGCCTCGCCATATTTCAACCTGTCATTGTTATAAACAAGCTGGGTGAAGTGTGGCAGTCAGTAATTACAGTGCAAACAGCCTCCGACAGAAGTCCATGACGTGGATGTTTTTATTAACTGCTTCTGAAGGGGGGGGGGCAAGAAAAGGTTTGAGAACTGCTGCTTTAGAGCAAGTCTAAGTCAGGCCTTAGCTCATGTAGGCCAGGTCCAAGTCAAGTCTCACCTCTGTCAGGACAAGAAAAGTCAAGTCTCAAGTCTGTCAAAACAAGTTTCGAGTTGAGTCTTTGTGAGTTAAATCAAGTCTTAAGTCTCCTCTAGGGAAGTCTGAGTCAAGCCTCAATTCATTCAAGACAACTCCAAGTCTCAAGTCTGTCACATGTCACAAGTCCTGTGGGCCAGGATCAAGTCAAGTCTCACTTCAGTCAAAACAAGTCTAAAGTCAAGTACCAAATCCTTTAAGCCAAGGAAAAGTCAAGTCTCAAGTCATTTGTGACATGTGCATGTCAAGTCTGTCAGACCAAGTCTCAAGTCCCATTTAATATTGTAGGGCTAGTCAAAGTCTAGTCTCAAGGCATTCAAGACAAGTTCAAGTCTAGTCTCAAGGCATTCAAGGCAAGTTCATGTCAAGTCTCAAGTCTGCAAAACCAAGTCAGGTCTTCAGTCTGTCAGCACAAGCCTCGAGTCCTTCAGGACAAGTCTGTATCAAATGTCAATTAATTCATGAAAGGTCCAAGTCAAATCTCAGTTTAGGTCTTTTAGGGCAAATCCAAGGCAAATCTCAAGGCATTAGAGACTAATCCAAGTCAAGTCTGTTGGAACAAGTCTGAAGTCCTTTACGGCAAGTCAGGTCACAAGGTCTTCATAATCAAAGTGTGTCCATTAACTCAGTCTGTCTGTCTCTCTTTACCTTTCCTGTCTTCCTGTCTTATGCTTTGTCCAGGTATTACCGTTTCAGCGAAGACTCACGAAGTGTTGATGATGGTTATCCAAAGTCAGTTAGTGTGTGGCAGGGAGTACCTGACAACATCAAGGCAGCCTTCATGAGCAAAGACCAAGGTAAGGGTTGTGTGTCCAATATTACCTTAACTTAAACTTAAATACGCTGCTTCTGATTGCAGTTCAGGACTATTTCTCACATTTCCTTCTCTCACCCCTCAGCATACACCTACTTCTACAAAGCCAACAAGTACTGGAAGTTCAACAACCAGGTGATGCGTGTGGAGCCGGGATACCCCAAATCAGCCCTTCGTGACTGGATGGGTTGCCCCAACGAAGACCCCAAGACGGACGGAGGAAGAGGTGGCGGTGGACACGACAAGGACAAGGAGAGGGAGAAGGAGAAGGAACGCGAGGATAAAGACAAAACCACAGATAGAGAGAGGGATAGGGAGGAAAAGGAAACGGAGAAGGATACGGAGGTGATCATTATTGAAGTGGATGAGGAGGAAGGGGTTGGTGGAGGCAGCGGAGCAGCGGCGGTGGTGGTGCCGCTGTTCCTGTTAGTGTGTGTGATTGCAACGCTGGCAGCCTTGGTGTTTTTCCGTCGGTACGGTACCCCACGCCGACTCCTCTACTGCCAACGATCTTTACTGGACAAGGTGTAGACGCAGGAGGAGGAGGAGGAGGAGGGAGAGAAGAAGGAAAGAGGAGGGAAAAACAGGGAGAGAAAGAGAAAAAAAGTGGAAGAAAATGTTGAACACAGATCATAAGAGCAGGAAAGAAAGAGATAAAACTGGGGAAAGAGCAGAAGGAAAAGCACCAGACTTGCATTTTAAAATATTCTTACCACTGTCAGATTCCTTCTGCTCTATCTCTCAACCACTCCGTCCTTCCATTTTTTTTCTTTTTTCTCTTCCCTCTGTCTCTGCCTGCCTCGTGGTTACTGACGCCAGCTCATTGCTGTTTGTTTTAGCCTTTTTCAATGTCTTATTTTTAGTTTTTGTCAGTGGTCAGTGTTTGTGTCCTCGTGAATTTCCGCTTTGAACCTGCATCTTCACGATGCCCATCCTAGCATGTTCCTTTGAGTAAGCAAAGAGCGCGTTCGACCGCTCGTTTCTCCCCCTTGTTAACTTACACACACTCACATTAGTACACACATTTGGAAACCACAGTGGCGCAGTCATTGTGTTCTCAATCTTCCAGTAAAGTAACACGTCAGAGCCAGTTAAGGACCATAAAAGGGGAAGAAAACATTAGCTTAAGTCCTTATGAAGCATGAGATACACTCATATCAGAGTAAAGCAATAAATGCGACTGTGTCTTTTCCTTTTTTATATCAATGTCTTTAATGCTGATTATTATTATAAATGATGTTGTCACTATTATTATGACTATTACTATTATTGTTGTTGTCCTCTGTTTAAAGAATGTGTTTTTGTACATTGTCATTAAAAAGTCCTGCTGGACAGTGACATACAGTTTTGAAAGTGGCCTTAATTTTATATATGTGGGGACAGTGAATGGGGAAGGGGGTTATGTATTCTTGAAACTTGATTGTTTTTTTTACCTACCTTGAATCCATCTCAAATGAAAATAAATTGAAGATCTGAAAATGACTCCTTTTTGTCATTGTACTTGTTTACAAATCATGGTGCTACATTACTAGTCAGGGGTTATGCGCAGTTTAATGACAATGATAATGATACTAGTGATAATGATAAGATTGATAATGATCTAGTTTCCTCAATGAGATTGTGTGTGTGTGTTCTTAATCACTTATATTTTTAAACTTTTCTCACTAAATAAAGTAATTTCAAAAGGCGTTCTGTGCTTTGACTTTCACTTAGCAAATCATTTACCCAGCCTTTCTCCCTTTGTGCCATCTTTCTGTTAACTGCCTTTAGCTGAACTGGAGCCGCTCACTCCCTTTAATGTAGTAATATTTCAATTTAGGCCTAACTGCTTTCCTATTATCCATCTTATCTACTTGAGCTCTTTACCTCTCGTGTCGATCACATTGCTTCTCCGCCTGGTCCTCCCCAGTCTTCCTGGACCTCCAGGTTTCTTGCTCCCCGACTGCACCACTCTGCGTTACTGGGGCTCGGAAACTGGCAGGCCAGAAACTGGGTCGGAAAACGCGGACTGGATCCAAAGCTTAAGTAGAAACAGGGATGAAGACGACTGTGTGAAGCCGTTGCTGCACAGCAGGAAAACATATCTCAGCTATACAGTTAGAGAGACAGAGAGACTTAAAGACCTATAAGGACCAAAAATCCTTAACAAGAGTAGGACGATGAGGAACATCATGCAAGTGGGAGGAAATGCTCGTCGGGTTTGGGTTAAGGCTTGGATAAGCGGTGGAAAGGTGTAATTTTTTTTATGATAGGCTCAGTGGGTGACCTTAGATGTGCAGCAACACAAATACACTCTCATGTTTCGCACAGCAATAAGTGCCTTTTTTTTGTTTTTTTGGATTATGCACTCTGTATGTGCACACTCCCATCCACCGTGAGCCAATAAAAGTTCAAACAGCAAACTTAGGCGTCTCCCCACTCGTTAATGATCCCACTAATGAACAACTGACATACAGCCATCAGACTCACTGTAAAGATGACTGATTGCGAGAGAAAGAGAGTGGGTGGGGGTCAGCGCCCCTATGATATGTTATGATTACAGCAACAGAGCTTTATGCAATTAAAATGATGAGGTATTTTCCTATTGTGCCGAAAAGATTTAGGGCGCCCATTTGTCTCCACTTTGCTGCAGTGTTTTGAAGAGCTGGGGCCGGGGAGAGAAGTCACGAGGCTTTTTGGGGGGGCAAGAGGAGGGAGGAGGAGGAGGAGTGAGGAGGGTTAAGTCACATTTGGAGGCCAGAGATGGAGCAGAATTCCATGAGCAACATCTGGAATTCCAACTGCATCATGTAGGCCAGACACACAGCGGGACACAGCAATGAGGGGGTGGGGGATGGGAGTTGGTTTGGATCTGTTTAATTGGGTTTTTTTTGACTACATCGAGATCACAATAAAGGATATGTAAGAAAAAAAGCGTGTGTTTATGGAGTTTTCATTCTCCTCTGCAGGTTTCAGCGCGTCTCTTTATTTGTGCATGATGTTTTCCTCGCTCAAACCATCTCCTTGGCCCGCGCACAAGTCCGGCTTTCAGCTGCGGGTCACTACTCGATGTTTTCTGTCTTCCCCAGCTGATTCTGCAGAGTGGAGAAAAGAATCGCCTCAGCATAATTCTTCCCCGCAGTCCTCTCTTTTCTCCTCTCTCTGTGTAACTGGAGAGCTTTTCTTCACTGTCTGCGAAATGACTCACTTCTTTTTCACAAAGCCCAACAAAAGACCACACCACAATGCCCCAGCCTCTTCCAGCCATCTCCACTCCTCTGGCTCTCACATTTCACCCAGATAAATGAAAAGGTAATTTCGAGGCCTCGTTCCAGTGCTGCTTTCCACTTTCCACAAAAGCTGATCTACAAACATGAACTCCTCCATACCAAGTACCTCACACCGCATCCACTCGACTCAACAAACGTCATTAACGGGCTCCTTTTATGTCCCTGTCTTCCTCTGCGCTGGACACTTCCTCTGCCTGTTTCAGTTGGCATGTGTGTAGCCTGCAGGCTGATGAATGGAAACTTTCAAGCAGGGGAAGTCCTGCTTTTGGCCATTGTGTCTCACAATAGCCAACGCGAACATCATACTGTAACCTTCCCATTAAATGAGAATGAATAATAAACAGTACGGTTAGTGTTGCACTCTGCCTGGTAACAAGGATGTGGCATGACGGAAAGGGGCATTTCTTAAGAGAACTGGTGAGCAGCTATATAGATTACACATGGTTTTCATTTGCATCAGCTAAAGCTCTGCCACATCCTGCAGCGAGCACAAGTACGACAAACAGGAACAGAGGGTTTCTCTCTGGAGTGTCTTACACTCGCACACAACCAACCAAACATGCACAGATGGGATGTAAAGGGCCTCAGCGCTGCAGTGTTCACTTCCTCCATCAAAGAGCGGAGGTCAGGTGGTCGTATCTTGTTTGATCGTGAGCAAATGGGAATGTCTGACATGAAATTTGCTTTGTGTGTGTGGCGTGTCTCATTTCAGAAAAAAAATCACATTCATTTAGCGACCCTCTGGTCATCCTGTGAGTGCAGCCATCAGGCCATATTTTCAATTTACAAATAAGCCAGTCTATTAGGAGACAATACAGTGATTGAGTTTTGCTCTGTCTGTGTTATGGTGGGAAACTTGTGAGAGACAGACTTAAAAAAAGATGGTTACAATTGATGCACCCGAGGATTCTACACTGGTCTGTAGGTCCAAAAAGAAAAACCCCAACCGCTATCATACAGACTGCTATTAAACTTTGTATGGACATTCATTGTTTCCAGACGATGTAACCTAATGACTTTGGTGATCCCCTGACTTTCCCTCTAGCTCCACCATGACACTGACATTTTTGACTTTAACCGATGTTCATTTCCCCCCTCAGGATCAACTGTCAACTTCAATCTTAACCTCATCTAGCGCCATCATCATCTTTAAATCTTTCAAAACTGAAGACATTCCCGTCAGCCTCAGCTGTACTTTGTGTTTGACACAGACGGTCGCTCCATTGCATTGAAGTGCGCCAGTAAGGCATGCCACTGAGCCGGCCTTCACAATACCATGGCTGTGAAATTGGTGAACGTAAATGGAATGCAGCCATTGTTAGGGTTAGCAATTATACCTGTGCATTCCCTATGAAATGTCAAAATGCTGTGAAAAGGTCGTGCCTCAGCGGAGGTTTGCTCTTTTTTAAAATGGAAAAATAGTTTTACAAGGTGCTGTGCTCTCTCGGAGGGTGCAAGGGTTCTTAGCTGCTGTAATCACACACACAAACACACACACACACACACAGACGCTTTTTATCACGATCCCCTGTGGGCAATCCATTGACATAATGCATTCCTTAGCCCCATACCCCAACCACAGCCACCACAACTGAATGCCTAACCCTAAGCCTAAAACCAAGTCTAAATCCTTAAAAAGCAGTCTGGACTCGTGGGGACCTCAATTCTGTCCCCATGGGTCAGTGTGCAGTCAGAGTCCCCCCTGAGATATAAAAACACACCTACACACACACACAGGGTTTACTTGTGGTGTACAGCGGCAGTGAACGAGAGGGATCAATACCTAATACTTTTTTCCGTTCTGTCTGCATCTTGTTATTCCATTTAGCTACGCATGGAGGTATGCATGGAAAATAACTTTCCACATTAGTTAAACATAACTTTTTTGTGTGCCCCAGATGTCCCGATCTCAATTTTCTCTGCTCCGTCGTGTATTTTACCAACTGTTTGCTTTGTGATCTTTGTTAGCCACATGGCTTTGTCGGTATCTCCCCCCTCAGTGCTGAATCTGCTTAAAGCTATAAGTTTAAAGCTACATGCCTGCTTTTGTTACGCTTAACACAATGTCTGCACTTTGAATTGGGTGTGGTGCAGTGGGAGCAGTCTCTTTTAAATGTCGGAGGGAGGCATTGTGTGGGTGAAAAAAAATACAGGTGCAAGGAAGTTGAACAATCAACATTTCAACTTCTTTAGGTTGCTGTTTTTTCAAACCTGTCTCACATGGCGTGGTTTCCCAAGCCCTGCAGAAAAACGCCTCCATCACATGAGATGCTGATTCAGGCTCTCCAGGCCCAGCTACCCTTGCCCTGACCCAACCATATCCGCAAGGAAACCCCCCTGCTTTGCTAAGGGCCTGGTCAGGATAGTGGGCACATTTCATCTGACAACAAAATATATATAGAGTCCCTGTCTGAACTCCTGAGACCCCCAATTATTCCTCCTCCTCCCCCTCCCCACATGCCCTGCAGTCTCTTAATGAAGTATCATACAACCTCATGCTTGGTTTTTCTCTTTCTCTCACCGCCTCTTCCATCGCAACAGCACACATCTGGTTTCCATAAGCACATACATGTCATCACAAAGACGGGGAGGGGGGAGAAACGAAGGGAGGACTGAAGGAGGAGGGGGAAGGGTGTGTGTATATCAAGGGAGGTTTGAACTTCGAGGAGTGGTAAGACTGTCAAGATATCGCTGTCCTTCATCAGCTCTCCAAACTCCTCTCACATGTTTTCTTGACATGGGCCAGCTTCCTTTCAGTCTGAGATTAAAGGGAAATCTATAAGAGCAAGCATGCAGTAGTGAGGGAGACCATGAGTAAATAGGATGCAGACAGAGAAGGAAAAACTCCAAGTCAGAGGAGTGTAAGAGGAAAGTCAGTGAGACATGCAGAGATCAGAAAGGCCACATCAGAGGTTGTCTTTGAAAGTGGAGCTTAGTGGGCCTCTATGCTGAGTTCCTAACAGTGCTGGACACAAAGACCTATGTGGTTACACTTAGGAGGGGAGGGCTGGGGGGAGGGGAGTGGAGGAGAGGAGGAGGTGGGTGGGACTGCTTACAGAGCGAAAACATATTGTTTTTCCTGCCCACTCATCAACATAAGAGTGGCCTTGCTGAGCCGACTGGCTGGTCACGGAGGCCCTTACTATTGACCTGAGCTCTACACCAGACACAGGTAGTCTGCTGTGCTCCTCCAGCTGCCACGACAGGTTCTGGAAAAGACCCACAACTGCAGAAACATTGTTTTGAGTCATCTTTTCATCTGTGAACACAGTGCTGTCCATCTGTTCCACTTTAGCTTCGCAGGGAAGGATCTGTGGCCTTCCACAGACAAAAAAAAAAAAAAAATCTAAAATTCTTCTAGTGCCTGGAGTTGGACGAGGTGAAGGGGATCTCTTTGATGGGGTCAGTTCTCCATGGAGAGACTGCTCGGGTGATGCTGATTTGAGGAGACTTTATTTGATTTTGTCACTTCCTGTAAAGGCGGACACACACATTATGACTGTTGTTGCGGCAGATAAAGCCATAGTGTGCGGTATGTAAAGAGTCTCGTCTTGAGACTTCAAATCCTGTCACTGCCAGTCGATTTCAGAAGAGATTTGATGCTTGCAATAGACTTCGACAGCTGATGGTATTACTTGAGTGTTCCTGAGGGAGATGTACTGGTAAATAACAAATGAAGGATGGCGAGCAAAAGGTTTCTAGTATGAGAGGACAACCTGAAACTGTGCTTTTTGGCTTTTTCAGCACAAATGTCACAGCATATGAACAGTGCGAGGTGCTGTTTGCCTTCCAAGAACAAGTGACAGTCGGCCTTCTCACGGGATCTGCAGGGTCGTCTACCTCCAGAACTCCAGCCGTTACCGACCAGTCATTCATTGTGTTGTCTGGTGTATTTGATCAGATTGGAGGTTTATGCTTCTTCCTGACTGTCAGAGACAAAAGAACCTGCATTGGCAGAAACAAGGTTCATGTGTCGTTTTCTACTTGTTTCACTACAGGCAAGAGGTCAAAGAGACAAAAACCCAATCAATGCAGGTTTCGGTCAAACCCTCCACTTTTACACGCATCAAAATCTAATTGGAATATTGCTACAATTTTCCAGATACATTCAGCTGTCCAGAGGATGTCTTTCCAGTTCATTCCATGAGTTTCTCCTTTAATGCCACCCTTAGGCTTTAGGTCAACTCTTTATAAGGGACCACATAATCTAACAGATACATTGCATTACATCCATACTTCAGGTGGGGTCGGGTGCCGTGATGTCTTTCTGCCTTTAGTCTCGAATGACATTTTCTGTGAGAAAACTCATTGCCTCAATATTGTAGGCTTATTGACAGTGTCATTAATGCGCCTTTGCTCCTTTACCCCAGGCCTGCTTCATATTTTAACACTCTGGACTGAAACTATCTCTTCTAACTTTCCATTTGCCCAACACATCATCTCTTAACCCCAATGTTCAGCTTATCTTCAAAACCAAACCAACACAGACGATCTCACAGACAGTTTTCTCCTCAAAAAAATTATCTTCTGCGTGATGACAGACAGGGTCTTTCTCCAGCACTCTCATTCCAACTAGGCTCCCTCAGTTAGAAATCTGCTCTCGGGCTGCCAGAGATGCCAGGGTGAAGGATTCACTGGTCCTCACAGAGTCCAGACACACTGAGTTGCATCAGGGCAGAAAAATGTTATGCTCAGCGACCATAGGGCTGTAATTACATAGGAGCACTGCTGAGCTCTGCAGGATGAACGTCAAGACTGGAGAGATGGTACAAGGGAAAAGAAGAGGGCAAATACGTGATTTACAGCAGATTGAGAGAAGGGTGGGTAACGTAGGTAGATGATACAGAGGGTAAACATTCCCAACTTGGAGGAAACCAAGATTAAAATCATTTTAAATAAATGAAAATGCCACTGTCACCTTGAGGGCACCGAGGGAAAGGGGAATATTCCGATATACAGATAGTAAAAAATACTGTCAGATCAGCGTATTCTTATGACATTTTGTTTTGTATTCTTAGTTTTAACTTGACTGCCATATCTCATTCGCTTATATGCCATGACTGACCAAAGGGCCAGGGCACAATGTGGTGTGACTGACACCTTGTGGACTCCAAGTGTAACCGCAGATTTACTTCGTAGAAAGTGTAGTTAGTTTGACTCGAGGTATTCCCACTAACTAGTGAGACGTTTTGATTTGTTGTCCCCAGGAGGACTGACGATGGTACACTTCAAACCAATCAGCAGGGAGAATGGAAAAGAAATGTCACAATAATTTCAAATTTCAACTTTTATTATTTGTACATTCACCACTGATAGGCGTACTCAAAGAAGAAATTAAAAAACAAAAACAAAGCTTGGTACTAAAATGATAAAATAATGATTAAAAAACAATATTAAAACCATTGGTGAGAAAACTCATAATGCAACCTCCCCTCTTAGGCCTGTATTGACACTACAGGATAAGAGAACTTGAGGGAGAGGAGGGAGGAGGAAGAGAATCAATGATAAGGACAAAATCATAACTTGTGTCAGGTGTGACAGACATAGATTCTCCCCCCACAGAATCATCTCATCTCTTAACTAAATCGAGGGAGAGAGGAACACTGCATTGCCTTGGTAGTTATTCCACACCTGTCCAAAATACCCCAAGAGCTGCCTCATTTAAAGACTTGATTTTGAGTAATCTTCTATGTCTGTACAAAATGCCAAATACAGCTACTCCAATATTTCTTTGATTTATGCAAGCTTCTGCACAGAGGGCTAAGTTTTGTCTTTAGGCAGGACCGGCAAGGAGAGCCTTGGACTACATGCAGCAACAAAAGGATTCCTCATCCAAATTGCAGAGCTGTTAAAACACTGAGGTGACGACAATTGATAGCAAATCATGATTGGCACCTACACTTTGGGGCAAATGGGAACATTGGGGGAAATTATTAAAATTACCCAGCGTGCCATACCGCTATGCCGTCAAGACAAAAAACAAAGAATAAAGGAGAGGCAAACATGTAAAGAAAATATATCAAACCTTGACAGGAGCAAGACATACAGCACTCTGGGAAACAACACTGCAAAAAATCATGGTCCCCTTTAAGCATGACTGTGTGTAGGTGTAGATGTGCTTTAAAAAAGGTGACAATTTGAGAGATGGTGACGACATCAGTTGGTCCTCTGTTGGGTCTTAGTTGTAACAAAGTACATGTAGTGAAAGGCAAATGGAAGAGGGTGGTCTCTAGGACAGTTCAATCAGTTGATTGGCCATTAACGCCGCCTTTCTCGTGGATCGCTGCGGCTGCGTGAGCGTCGCCCCCCACCTGCCCCGCTGCCCCCTGGCCTACGGTAGCCATCCCTGCGTTTGTCGTTCTCCCTCTCCCTCTCCCTCTCCCTCTCTCTGTCTCTGTCTCTGTCCCTGTCTCTGTCTCTACCTCGGTCTCTGTCTCTTTCCCTCTCTCTGTCTCTGTCCTTGTCCTTCTCACCCTCACTCCGCTCTCCTGCCGCGCCGCCTCCAGCTTTCATCCTCTCCCTGCGCTCCTCTTCCTTTTTTTTCTCCTCCTCTTCTTGCTCCTTCCTCTTTTTCTCACGCTCCTTCATGCGTTCTGCTTTGGCAGCTTCCCGCTGAGCACACTAAAATGGAGAAAATGCACAGACCAAGACTTAAATAGGATATCTAGGCCATGTACTTCAAAGTTATGCATTAAAATCATCAAGCGAAGAGTATAAACTAGTTTGTGTCTCACCTGTTCTTCTGTAAGTGGAAGCCAGTATATGCAAGGAGGTGCTTTAGTTTTGCGAAACAGATCATCAAGCAGTTTTGCAGGGGGGTCCTCAGCCGTTTTCTCTGCCAAAAAATACAAACTATTAGGGCTGCAACAATTAACAATTCTAGTTAGTATCAATCAGCCAAAGTCAAGAAAAGGCCTATCACACTTTCCAAAAGCCCACAGTGACATATTGAACTGTCTTGTCATGTCTGACCAACAATCACATAAGACAAAAAAAAAGCAAAAAAAGCCTTACAATTAAAAAGGTGGAACAAATGAATGCTTTAGTATTTGTGCTTGAAAAAAACATGAATGAGTTGAATGAATCAATTATCTAATGAATAATTGATAAAATAAAAAATATATTTTCAAATTAACTGTTCCGTCGGTAGACAAAAGCCGCATTTCCACCAAGCAGTCCAGTTCAGTTCGTTACAAATTACGTTTATCTTGTAATCTAATTACAATTGTACCAAGAGAATTAGTCCTCTGTTAAGGTTCCAAGCGAGCTGAGCCGATACTAAAAGGTGGAGCTCTAACACTGCAGACCACTGAATTGAATCAAGAATTGGAGCAACCATTCGTCTTGTTGTATGTGCTCTCCTGTTTTTCCAGCAGTCTTTTGTCTTGCTACCTTCAGCCTTTTCTCAAACAAAGCCTCTCTCCTTGTTGCAGAGGAAAAGGCTTGCCCCCTCTGGGTTGGAGGAGAGCTCCTGCCTCAAGTGGAGGAGTTCAAGTATCTTGGGGTCTTGTTTACGAGTGAGGGAACGATGGAGCGTGAGATTGACAGGCGGATCGGTGCGGCGGCAGCAGTAATGGGTAAAGAAGGAGCTGAGCCGAAAGGCAAAGCTCTCGATTTACCAGTCAATCTACGTTCCTACCCTCACCTATGGTCATGAACTTTGGGTCATGACCGAAAGAACGAGATCTCGGATACAAGCGGCTGAAATGAGTTTCCTCCCTTAGGGTGAGGAGCTCTGTCACTCAGGAGGAGCTCAGAGTAGAGCTGCTGCTCCTCCACGTCAACAGGAGCCAGCTGTGGTTGCTCGGGCATCTATACCGGATGCCTCCTGGACGCCTTCCTGGGAGGGTGTTCCTGGCATGCCCCACCGGGAAGAGGCCCCGGGGAAGACCCAGGACACGCTGGAGGGACTATGTCACACGCCTGGCCTGGGACTGCCTCAGGGTCCCCCCGGAAGAGCTGGAGGAAGTGTCTGGGGAGAGGGAAGTCTGGGCATCCCTGCTTAGACTGATGCCCCCGCGACCCGGCCCCGGATAAGTGGAAGATGGATGGATAAATGCATACGGTATAAATACCACGCCTGAATCTCTTACCTTTCTTCTCAGTCTTCTTCTCCTTGCTCTTTCCCCTCTCTTTGCGTCGTCTCTCTCTGGAGCGCGACCTCCGGGGACCTCCGTCCTTTTCTTCTCCAGGTTTCCCAAACTCTCTGACCTTGTCACGATCCCACTCGCGCTCTGCTCGGGCCCTCTCTCGACGCTCCATTTCACGCTCACGCTCGGCCCACTGGTCTCGCTCTGGGAGGAGAGAGGGCAGGCCCGATGTTCGACCACGGCCGAAGCCAGGGCCCTGTTCCTCTCCACCCTGTCTGTCGGCTGCACCCAGGCCTTTGTGGAAGTCCAGCTATAAAGCAGACAAATAGACTGCAGACCACTCAACACTGTGGGTGCCAGAGGAAAAATTGACTGATAACAATATGATCTTACCTCATCCTGTTGGCAGAAGTCTACGCTAAGAACTTTTGGGTTGCTCTGAGGCCATTTCACTCCGTGAAGAGCTGCACGTGTAGCGACTGCCTCATCTGAGCTACAGTACTAAACAGAGAGAGGACGATAAGACACAGATGAACCTTCCACAGGCTAAAAGCAATTTGATTCAGAGCTAGAGTCCTCTTTCAGATAAAACACATGCTTGTGGTAACTCACAGTGACATAGCAGTGAGATTTGATTTTGTCGATCCAGAAGCCCTCCTCCACCAGGGTGCCGGTTCTGCTGAGCAGTTCCTTAAGCTGCCCCAGAGTAAACGGCCTCACCTACACAAAATTTTACAGAGGACTTATCAAAGGACTGCTTTACACAATTAATACTAGTAAGAGAAAAAATAGCAAGCAAGCATACATTAAGAAACACAATATGTATTCAAATACAGTATATGTGTAACTAAAATACAAAAAAATAATAAAGTCCTACATGCATGTATTGCACTTGAAAGATAATCCAGGCAACATTTTAGATTTTTGTTGAGAACAAATGTCTAGAAAACCCCTGTCTGTATAGCCAAAGGCTGATATACAAAGCATATGCCTCTGTGCCAGAAAACTCCACTGTCACGCAAGAACTATTAAGAAGACAGATAAGGGCCACACTGTTGCACCTTCATTAAAATGAACACAGGCTGTGTTGTTATTCTGATTAAATGCAGAACTGCATTCTCAATTTCTGAGAGCAGCTCTGTGTTGGGCAGAAATCACTACGTATGCTGGGGTAAGAGGCTGTGCGTTTATACCACTGGGAGCAATAAGCCACACTCGTCATATTAATCATACTGACAGAGTGTGTCCACTAATTAAACCTGTATAACTATTTTCTGCATGTGGGGATTCATGGTTGATTTTCATCTTTCCATGGGATTTGCTTGTTATGATAAAACACAAAATACCAATCTAAGCCTTAAAAATGAATAAAATGTGCTTGTTTCTTCTTGTAAGGAAGCCAGTTAGTTTCTTCAGTACAAGGAGCATGTATTTTGGACAAGATAAAACCAGTGTATTGAGGCACAAGAGGCTGGGTAAGTTGCCTGCAATCAGAGGCAAGAAGTTCACAAATATCCAGTATTTTCATCAGTTACACCAGTTGTTTGGTTTCTTTTTCCATCTGTTCTGAATTATACAGTAAGCACTACAGCACTACAGAGTCACTACATACGGTTATCAATTAACGTTAAAAAATAAAGTAGAAGTAGAGTGTTCCCTTACAAGGTTGCTGATGTGAACAATGCTGGAGACTTTGCCGCGAGGTGGCGAGGGCTGCCGGGATGTGCGAACAGGGTCGTCGATTGTGATGGAAACTCCTGTTTTCTGCTGGCTGATGGAGCGACGAATGAGGGTGTCGCTGGGGGTCACTAGGATTAAAAACAACAGTTACATGGCATCACACCTTCTTTATCAATCCTATAACCTGAACACATCTGAACTCTTAACTTCTATATTTTTTTTATTAACTTTTTATTCACAAAAAAATAAGCTTGCGACATGTTTTTGTGTTTTAGTTCAATGATAACTTATTTTAAGAAGCTGAAAGGGGGAGAAGCAGAGTGCACATGGAATATAATTCAAGGCTTAGTTACTTGGTGAATAATGTTACAATTTTTGCCTTGTTGTATTCGAAACAGCTAAAAGTTGTATCAGCACATCGTCTCTCGTATCGTTTTTATACTATACTGAAAGCTTGTCCCTAACTTTTTCAGCAATTGTGTTGAAGTTGGTAGAGTGTTAGCTAGCTCATGCTAGTAGGCCCTAGTCTTTTTTATGTTTTGTTTAACAGTGGCAGCAAAATGTTAATTGGCACTGAACTTCTGTAGCGTTATTGTAACAGTGCAAAGGTAAGAGGCTACATCTTTTGCTGTCTCCTACTTAAAAATTAGCACTTCTTCGATTCAGGTTTGGTTGAGGGTTTGACATTCATGACTAAACCTGTAACAAATGTAGGTTACCACACATAGTTCTGTCTTAAATTGATGCATGTTGATGTTTAAGCCCTAGAGTTAAATTTCTTCAGGTTAAAGTTGGTTACTTGACTTAACATCTGGCATTACAGCATTAATGAGAAACGTTTTTCGTTCCATTGAACAATCTGCTGCATAGTGTGTGATAGGTAGGCAGCTGGCACATTTGGTTATGTATGATTATGTATAATCAGTCAAATTGGTCAGACATTTGGAAAGATTCTTTAGTCAGCAACATGTTAAGACTGACAGAAATGAAACAGGTTAGTCCTACTATAAAAATGATGATAACAATCTGCATGGACATTTCTGAGTAGAGTGTGACGGATCTATTACCAGTGTTGATTTCTACATCATGGCTGGCATCTGATGGAGACTGGGTTTCCATGGCTTCAGGAAATGAGGCGTCTATCTTGTCTTCATGCTCCCTTGTTCTCTCTCGGTCTGCATGCGCGTCATCCTCCTCCAACTCCTCATGTCTGCTCCTCTTTGCCTCTTTCTGTCCATTCTCCTGACTCTCTGAGTGCACCACCTGCGATAGAAGGCAAGCAAGTCTTGATTATGAGATTTATGGACTTCTCACTTTTATGAGAAGCACTTTATTTTTCACAGTAAAGAAAGTCTCTAACCTGTCATTCAGGTAAAACAGTCAAGAGCTGTAGACCAACCTGTGTGACAGTGCGTCGGATCTGAAGGTCCTGGTCAGAGCGCTCCCTCTCTTCATCCTCAGCCCCAGAAAGGACAGCTTCCTCTGGGTGCAGGTCTACTACGGCCTCCTGGCCCAGACACTGCCTAATGTCTGGAATCAGAGACTGAGGGCAAAGAACAAGACCATGCAGGGTGAACAGGTCTGCCATATTCAGCATACATGACAGAGGCAGTCTAGTGCATCTATGCATCCACATGAGGATTACTAGCAACCACAACATATTGTAATCAGTTTTACTATGCTGCAAATACCTTGAGTGAATCTGTGGTGATGCTAATGGAAGGTTTCTTGGCAGTGACAGCTGTGCTGGAGCCCCACCTCCTCTTGCGACCTGCAGCGGCCCCAGAATCCTGCTCGCCCTCTGCACTGCCAGTGCCTGGGGATGATTTAGTGCCTGGTAAGACAAGAAACAAAAAACTTTGTTGAGTCCTTAGGCACGTAGCATATACAGTACAATCATACATGACATTACAAATTCACCCAACACTATGTTCTGGTTAGGGTTGAAATGACTCAAGACATTCAAGTAACTTGGTTAGTAAAATGAAATCTTCGTTCGTTTAATCCATACACCCATACGCAGTGTTTCACACGGATGATTATAACTTCAAAAAAAAAAAAATTAACAATTGTTGTCTCCATTAGTCACTTGGTTACAAAAACCCTGGGAAAATAGGGTCCATAATAAGGTAAGTGACCGAAATTCCTCCCTTTCATCCGGAACATTCAAATCTTGCAAGACATGTGGACCAGCACTGATTGGAAACTCTGCACACAACACTTTCACTGATTGAAAATGAAACATAGGTCACGCGGAAATGTGCGCATAAGACATTTTATTTCATTATTTTGTAATGTGTATGTATGTTGATCTAAAAGACGTGTTTAGATAACAAACAAGTCTTGTGTCTGGTATTGGTTTTGTCCCTTATGGACATAATGGACAAAAACAGCTATTCAAAAGGTTTGAACCAATGTGTGTGTGTGATCATGCAATTAACATTATTTAAGACTCACTTATGCTGAGTTCCCAAACTGTAAATTAATAATGCAATTAATCCATACATTATAAATAGTGAAAAGGTACAAAATCAACACTAATCATCAGCTATAAATGCTGGTAAAGCAGAGAGCCAAAGTCAGGAGGGTGTACTCACTGCTAAGAGAGATCTTTCGAGCTGAGAAGGCCTTCGGTGTCTGAAACACAAGATAAAAACAACCCAATAGACATGGGAGAGGTGAGAGGCAGACACCATGGGTGCAGACAGATTGTTAAGGATAGGTTGAAGGAAAGGTGGAACAATAACAGGAAGGGAGACAAGTAGGGACTGAGAGAGTGAATGAAAGAAACTGCTGTTCAAAGTGTTTTTCAATGTCAAGTCTACTGAATGGCACCAAGCTGTGTTTTTGTACTGCACTCGTAATTAACTGCATACCATAAACAATTATTTGATATCGACACCTATAGATTGTTTAATATTACTTGGTTTTGCAGACTACACTGTAATTGCAGTCTCTATCATGCAAAGAAGGATCTGGTGGAAATACTGCAGTTTAAATTGTTATTTCAAAACTCTGTGTCTGAATAGACACATTATCTCCAATCAGCTTCACAGAAGTGGAAGTCAACAAAGAAAGAATAAAGGTTATAAACAAATGTTTAGAACCATTTGTTTAAACAGTAGCCACAAATACAGTAAACCTTAAAAATGCTGCTTCTCCCAGCAAACACTACAGAGAGTATGATTGAAACTAAGCATGTTCAAAAAACTGTATAAAATATTACATTGAGTGAATGTCTACTTATTCCCTGGTACCACTGACACCTGATCCTTACTGGTTTGGATATGGCCCAATCACGACTGCATGTACTGTATCTAGGCAACAAGGGTCCAATCAAAGGTGGCTGAGATGTTTGGATGGAAATCTGAAAGTTGGTTGGCTGGCAGGATGGGTTCAATAGTTCATTGGGGTAGGGGCTTTGAAATGTTTTTAGCCAAATCCTTCATCCTCAGGTGTGCTGGCATTAGTCCTTACAAACATGTGGCAGGCTCTTATAACAACAGAAAGGAACAATGAGTCCAAAGAGTTGGAGATCAGATGCTGAGTGTTGTCAACAGTCACTGTGCACACAAAGCCAGAAGTTTGATTCTAATGTTCAGTTGTCTTTAGGGCACAGGAAATTCAAACTCAGTCACAAAGCAGCAAAAATCTGGCGATGGCTGGAGTCGACAGGGACAATGGTAAGTCCTTCTTCAGTTCAAATAAAAACTGTTAAGCCCATTGTGTCCAGATAAAAGCTTTGGTCTCTTTTGAAAACTCATTTAGTATCCAATGAGGGTACCTGCTGAAGAAGTCTGAATCCCATTCCAAGAGATGAACAAACTCCAAATTGTCCTTCGTCAAGCATGTTACAGTTCACGAACCGCATCAAATGACGTGTCCATAATATCCAACATTTCTTTGCAAGTGGGTTACAAATGTCTCAGAGGGAAACAATCTTAAAGCTACTCAGTTGTTGAGAGGGCTTCACAGCAGCCTTGTTTTGATGTGAGCACACACCCTAGCTTGTCTCTTCTCCATGTTGATTTTAAGGGCCATGGCCAGATTGGTAGCTAAAAGGCCAAGAGTAGTGGGTCACATTGACTAGCCAACCCCTTCTTTGAGTCTTCTGGTCCCATCAATAGCTCCTGCAAGCCATATCCATGACAATGAGGCAGCCTTTGTTGCCAGGGGTGTCCCTCTGCAGTGCAGCCTTGGGGGCTTATCTGTGGTCAACTCTGGATTCTTGGGGAGAGTGGAACAGGTGCAGCAGTAGAAGTAGTAGTAGTAGTGGCAGAGGTAGTATGCAGGTACCAAAAGGGGCAATGGAAGAGGCATGAGCACCTTCATAACAAAGCAATCATTTGGGGTTTAAACATCAGCCACAGTGAGAAATTACCCTTGCTGTTTTGGCTATGACAGTGCCAACAAAGATTTTACAAACAGCCAAATTTAAAAAATGTAATTTCCTACACACATTATACCACTTGTATAAAGGACACATTAGGTCATTGAATGGACGAATCTTTAAAATGTAAATAAAAGACTTCCAACAAAGAAAAAAGACAAATAGTTACATGTATCTAGGTTAATAAAAAACTATGTGTAAATCATAGTGATTCAACTATACGGGCTCAAATGGATCTGTCCATCTAAGTCCTCAGATACCAACAGGTTTGAGGACCAAGATGATTCATGGTTCTTCAGGTGCCTTACCTCCTCGCTGGTCTCTGGAAGCTTCTCTGGCTCTTCCATGACAGTCTCCTTCACCTGCCTGTGTAGTGTGAAAAACACATGAGCAGGAAAAGAGGGAACAGATGAGCAAAAAAAAAAGTTTTTAAGTGAAATTAGGTTATAAAAAAATCAAACCTTAACAAATGCAACATCATACATTCATAGTTTAATATGTGTATACCAAAGTCAGATTTATGAACAATTAAATGATTGATTGAGAATGGCAATGCATAAGCCCTCTAAAAAATATGGGTATGTAACAAAAATCATTAGTAAGCTATTAACCCTATATTATTTCTAATGCACACGTAACTGAACATGAACATGCAAAAGCACTATTCTAACTTCCTAACTACATTTAATAGTTACTTAATCTGTCATGGATTCTTTAATACTGATATAAATTTCCTTTTTAAGAACCAGAAAGCAGCATAACAAATCTCAGCTGTTGAAACTATTCCGTTGAGACAAACAGCAGCCAGGTGATGCTAAAACAACTGCGCCTTAAACGCATCTCACGCTGCTGACCAGTCACTTAGTCATTCCATAAATACGCGGCTCTTAATTTTTCAACGGGGGGTCAGCGAGCTGAGCCGAGGAGGAGTGAAAGAACGCAGAGCCACCGCAGTCCTCCTTCAGACGTGCCGAGTCCGTCCAGACCGAAGCAGACGCTCAACTACGGCTACACAATACCTGACAAATGAGCGCGCGCCTCACGTTCTCATGGCATCCTCACGCGCGCACACGTGAACACGTCTACTCATTGTGACTTACATTAACTTGGGGGAACTTCACAGCCCAGAGACAAACTGTGCTCGGTGAAAACGCAGCATACAGGTTGCGACTGCTGCGAAAATGACTGCGTCGCAACGAGACCACTCTCTCCCCTCCCCCCGCCTTCCCCTCACCAGGGACTACTCCTGTCTGACCGCGTTCATGTCCGTACCGGCTATCAAACAAAACCAGCGACGGAAAAACCCTCGCCTGCTGTTTAGCTGAGCCGCTGTAAGGAAAACCATAGGCCGGCATCGGCAGCTAAAGCAACCGACGGAATACAGCCATGTTGCTACGAACGGAAAAAAAGGAAAAAAGATCGTGTATAAAAAGGACCCGCATCTTCTCAGCCACACCGGCCTGAAGGTAGTCTCATCAATCGCCTGATGGGAAATTCAATACACATACCTGTCAACATTTGCATTTGAAAATAGGAGAAAATTTCCGACGCCCCGCCCTGGGCCGTCCAACTACCCCCACCACTGTCAACATCCTTACATGTAGACAAGGACACACACAGTGAATCCTAAAATCACCACAACACAAGCACTTGCTATTAAAGTACCAGAGCAACAAAGATTGTGTTTACTACTTTCTACACTAAGTGACTGCAATTAGTTGGTCAGATTCAGATACCTGATTGAAAGTCCCTCCATTATGTAAATGAGAACACTAAAGGGCATTTCAATTCAGCACTTTATGTATTACTTGAAGGAAATGTAAACATCACTTACACATTATTTTTCACTTGTGATTTTGAGAGAGGCTACTGGCAAGTGAGACATTGATGGGAGAGGGTGAAAATGAAAATGGATGGGAGACAGAGTAGAAAAGGCAGAGCGTGTTTCTGCACCTGTTGGGCGCTTATGCTTTGTCACTTTTCTCCCTGTGGCATATTTTACAAAAACATAACTTTGACCGAAGTTGCTCTTGATCAAGGATGAGCCTCCTCCCATTTGATGAGATGCTTGTTCAATCTTTTCACCTTTTTGGCAGGTACTCCATCCCTCCTTCTTGTTCGTCTTTTTGTTTTAATGGCACATGTCGTTTCAGTGAATGACTTTTCATTAATGGATGTGACAGCTAATGTTCTACATACTGTCACCTGCTGTGCTGGAGGCGAATGTAGCAAACACATCAAATAGATGTTTATGCCTCCCATCAACGTTAAAGCCAATGTTGTCTAACCCCCAGTTAAGACTTGGACCACCCCCAAAAGAGGCAGAAATGATAGATCGGAAGGGTCAAAAGATTTATATATCCTTCTTACCGGTAATTGTAAATATTACAATACAAATCCCTCATTCATGCCTGGAAGAATGTGGTGATATGATTTCAGACACCCTTAAAGTGGACCATAACATTTCTTAAAGTGGAAACAGACAACTTTCAATCCTCCCTAGCATTTCCAAGTGGTACTATTATTGGCACCACCACAAGGAGATCACTTTGCGTTTTCCACAGACCCCAGCAACTAACAAAAACACAGGATATAATGCATTCATTTCCAAATACCATGAAGAAACGATCAACACAACTTTGGAAATAAGACAGAAGAAAGAAGCATATTCGTTGAAGAATAGGTGCAATCGCCATAATGTTATATTTAGTAAACAAGTGACTACAGCACAGTGTTGGTGTCAAGATGGAAGGGGGGAAACATTAAGAGGAAAAGCACGAGTTCATTCACTCACTTAATCTATAATGGGAGACATGAAATCCAGCCAGCCTTAATTTTCCCAGGAGAGGACAAAATTTCATGGTGAAGGCGAGGCTTATAGGGAACAAATCTAAATGCCAATAGTGCAATTAGTCTATAGCCACTACATTATGCAATCAACATGTACTCACAATGATGTATTAAAGGTCCACTGTGTAGGAATTTCTCTCCTAAGGTGGCTGCTAATAATACAAACTGGTATGTCCACTCTAAGTTACTGTAAAAAACATATATGTAATTGTATTGTATGTATTTATGTAAGGCTGCACTAACCTCTCATACACACATGATTATGTATTTACTAAAATTCTGCACAATTTAAGCAAATTTCAAGGAATATTGTGAAGAGAGTGCCACAACATTTCATGTTTAGAGTACCCTTAACTGTTCTTCAACTCATCAATTTCATTGCAGCTCTTCACTGTATATAACATTTAGGTTATTTCATTGAATTCATTTGTTTCCTCTGCACACTTACACAGTATGACTTTTCATTTTCCGGTATTTCTGGTGGAGTGGAAATATGTAACAGTGAGGGGCACAAGTACCCTTATGCTTCATCTTGAAAAGTAGAAGCAGAAGTAAGTCCTGCAATGTCACTGTTGATCAGCAACATTTTTTGAGGGTTCCTTTTCAGCCCTTTTTAATCTTGCCTTTTGTTGACATTTCCAGTGCGAGTTTTGACATTTCACCTGCTTTCAACTCTTGAAAGCAGGTGAAATCAACTTTTGAAAGCAGGTAATGTGTCATGACTAGCTGTTGAACTCCTGAATGAAACCTGCAGTTTGGGACTTTTATATATGAATGGAGGTCTGTTACTTTCAAGCCCTTGCCAAACGAGTTCACAATGCTGATTAAGCCCTTTAATGCCAGATATATCTCTCTGTATTTTCCAGCATACCAGAGATTTTAAATCAGCAGTGAGAGTTGACATGGGGAGCATCAATAGTAACGGAGTAGGCTACAGAAACTAGGAGTATTGCGGCGCCAATGGCATCATAAGCACTTTGACAGTGTTCATGTAATGACTCCCACTGCCAGAAGGGGGGCGACAAATGTTCCGCATTGCAGGTTTAAAGAATGTCCTGCTGACTATATAGTAGACACCCAATTAAGCTTGACAATCAGTAGACACCCTGTTCACAGCATGCAGACTTAAGTGTTGTAAGGGCACAGATTCATTCACCTGTGTCAGTAAATGTGACACACACACAGGACATGTTTCATTAGACCAAGACTTAAAAGCAGACCTTTGTTTGTCCTTTTCCTCCTGTCCCCCGCTGCCCTTTCTCTTCCTCTGTGTCTCGTCTCTGGTTGGTGCTTCAATAAACAGTTTCTGGGGATTTAAAAGGGGAGGAAATTGAACAAAATGAAAGAATATAATGTGTGTCAAAGTTGTTGAAGTAGTTATGGTAACACCACCAAAGACAAAATAAATGCCAGATATAAAGCTATCTTGAGATGGGTATCTTGATTTTAGCTATATCTACTTCCTTCAGAATTGCAATTTCTAGTTAAGAAATGGATATATGTGGTTGTCACAGATGTTATAAAAATCCGGTGTCGTGTTAACTTGTGTGCAGCTGACCTTGGGGTGAATGTCTCCATCAACAGTTGTGTCGCTGTTCTGAACAGATAGCTCTCTTTTGCAAGGGGATCCTTTTGGAGTTTCCTTTAAACCCTCAGCCTGAGCCTCTAATGGAACCCGGTACTGTGGTGAGGAATCTTTTTCAGGTTTCCCTTCCTAAAAGAGACAGACAACAGAGCAGCACACTACGTTTTACAACAACTTATATGGCAGGCACTGGTTCTTGTGTCAATTAGTTTGTTGCAGCAAATGAAAGTAGCAGACTACAGTGAGGCACCTGCTGTGATGATGCCATCTGATTGACAGAGTGATTTTAAACAAATATTGATAAGTAAGGCACTATTATATATAGCTGAATGCCATGGTGTTTAAAACTTCAGAGACGGGCCCATCATGAGTGAATCAATGTTGTTGTAAGGCTGCAATACCTTCAAAGAGGCTGTTAAAACACGAGATCACACACACTGTATGTCTGGGACAGAGAGACAGGTTCCTTTAGACCACTTACCCTTCTACCTCTTGAAGCAGAGCAGGTTTTCTCTTGAGACGATGTGGATGAGCCAGAAGTGCGAGATGATGAGGACCCAGAGTCTGATTCTGAGGAAGAGGAATCGTTAGAGGATGATCTTTTTCTTGCTTGTTTTTCTTCCTTCTTTCCATCTCTTCCCCTCCGTTGTGCAGCATTTGGACTTGAGAGACCCTTGCTTTCATGCACGTCTTTTGCTCTTTTGGAGGATTCCTTGGCAGCCTGTTCCATCTTCACTGAATCCGCTTTTTCACTGTCCTCCAACACGAGGCCTGTGGCTTTTTTGGGACTCTGGATCAGTGTGGTGCCAACAGTTTCCTTCTCATGCTGGGTCCCAACAGCTCCTGGTGGCCCAGCAACTACCTCTGGTTTTGTCTGCATCTGTGGACCTTCCTGTTCAGTGGAGGGCTGGTGTCCTTCTTGCTGTCGCTCCCCGACACTGGTGGGGGAGAAGACAGGTGAGACCCGAGGCTGGGGCGTATCTGAGAAGCTACGGGGCTGCTTGATAACCATGGATGTGGAGGAATATTGAGGCTGAATTTGGGAGTCCCTTAAGAACCGGAACTTCTTGAATGAAGACTGAGGCGACAGGGGCGTTGGTGACATGGGTGCACTGGATTCTGCTGCTCCAATCCGGGACATTGGAACATGGACATCTTCCTGCTCTCCTGCATCAGTTGATGACTTTCTACCTGGTCCTGTAGAGAGGGGGGGAGGAGTGGGCAGGGGGGTGAGACCAATCTCACGGCCACGTTTGGATGGAGGGAGGTGACTCTCCCTCTCCTTTTCAGCCATCCTAGCCCTCTCTTTCTCCTGCTCCAGGGCCCTCTCCTGCTCCTCCTTCTCTTTTTGCATGGCTTTCTCCTTCTCTACCCTTTCCTGTTCGAGAGCCCTCTCTTTCTCCTTCCTTTCTTCCGCTCGCTCCCTTTCAAGTTTCTCCTGTTCTAGAGCTTTCTCCCTCTCCAGCCTTTCTTTCCTCTCCTTCTCTGCTCTTTCCTTCTCCACCCTCTCCTGTTCAAGAGCTGCCTCTCTCTCCATCCTCTCTTTTTCCTCCCTCTCTCGTTCCAAGGCCTTTTCCCTCTCTATCCTCTCTTGCTCCAATGCTTTCTCTCTCTCGATTCTTTCCTTCTCCTTCCTCTCAAGCTCCAACCTCTGTTGTTCCATGGCTCTCTCCCTCTCCAACCTTTCTTGCTCCAGAGCTTTCTCTCTCTCGATTCTCTCTTGCTCTATGGCTTTCTCTCTCTCTAATCGTTCTTGCTCTAGGGCTCTCTCCCTTTCTAGTCTCTCTTGCTCCAGGGCTCTCTCTCTTTCCAGTCTCTCTTGCTCCAAGATTCTCTCCCTTTCTAGCCTCTCTTGCTCCAAGGCTTTTTCTCTCTCTATTCTTTCTTTCTCTAAGGCTTTCTCTCGTTCCAACCTTTCCTGCTCCAATGCCCTTTCCCTCTCAATCCTCTCCTTCTCCTGTCTCTCAGCCTCCAGAGCTCTTTCTCTCTCTAACCTCTCTTGCTCAAGAAGCCTTTCTCTCTTCCTTTCTAGCTCCATTGCCCTCTCCATTTCTTCTCTCTCTCGCTTCTCCCTCTCCTCTTTTTCTCTCTGCAGACGTTCTTGCTCCAGGGCCCTCTGCCTCTCTAGTTCCTTCTGCCTCTCAAGCTCCAGGGCCCTCTCTCGTGCTAAGGCTTGCTCTCGCTCTTCCCTCTCTTTAGCCAAAGCTAGTTCCCTTTCCTGCCTCTCTCTTTCTAGAGCAAGTTCCCTCTCCTGCTGCAAAGCCTTTTCTCGTTCTTCTCTTTCTAAGGCCTGCTGTCGTTCGATTCTCTCTTTCTCCAGAGCTCTCTCTCTTTCTTCTCTCTCCAGTGCAAGAGCTCTTTCCTGCTCTTCCTCCATTGCTCGTTCTTGCTCAAGTTTTCTCTGCTTCTCTTGCCTTTCCAGCTCTAGGGCCTTTTCTCTTTCTACCCCAATGTCCCTCTGTCTGTCCCTTTCTTCTGTTGCAGTGGCCTTGAGCACACTCACAGGTACTTGAATATGGGCCGAATGTGTTCCTGTGACACCCTGGTTAGTGCCTGGAATCATGGGAAATGGTGCATGGCCTGCCATGTTGGCTGTGTGAGTGATAGCAGATACCAGACCCTCTGGTGGTCCTCTGCCGGGTAATGATGTAGTCGAAGGAGTGCTGTTGTCCTGCCTATCGCCTTCACCATCACCACTGTGCCAACCTGCTCCAGAGAAAGCGCCTTCTGATGCCATCTTGCGTGCCAGAAGGGTCAGCGGGCCGGGCTTGCGCTCAGCATGTCCACTCCTCTGTGGCTCTGGGCTGCTACTGCGGCTGCCGCTGCTGGAGGAACCAGAGCTGGAGGTACTAGGTGAGCGCCTAGCTGGGGCTACATCTGGACTAGGGGGGCTCTGTTTAGGGGTGTCAGGCAAGGGGAAGGATAACTCTGGAGGTGGGGAGGGAGGAGGCGTTGGTTGGCGGAGTTGAGGGGACAAAAGGGAAGGCATGTGTTGCTGCTGTGGTTGACAGGATGCTCCAGACCTCTCTCTTGTCGTGGGCACTCTGGCTGGTTCTCGGAGGCTTCTCCTTCGAGCAACGCTGTCCCAGTCATCATCGTCACCATCTTCCTCGCCATCCTCACTGTCCTCATCGTCACTGTCAGCGGCAACTTCGTTGGATGCAGAACCCCTTTCTGGTCGCTGCTCACCACCAGGAACGCGCATGGCCACTGAGCCAGAGGCAGGAGGACCAGGCATGTCAGCCTCCAGGTTCCTGTTAGTTTCTCCCTCATTCACTGCACCAAACAATCCCTCTCCACCAGAGGGGCCAGGTGGCTTGTGCTGCTCAGCCAGTGCTGGTGTGACATCCTGATGAGGACAGAAAGGGAGGTGAGACTTATTTTTCCAAGCAATATGCCAATTTTCTTCCGTGTAAACAATGTGGCACCATTCTTACCAGCGAGTTCTTTTGGAGAAACTCGAGACAAAAAGATTAGAAAACAGGACCAATTGCAACAGGTAAGAAAAAGAAGTGATGTCTGACCTGGGCTTGAGGAGGGCATGAGGTACTGTTATTAACTTCTGTGTGGTCCTCTTGCTCTGTTGACAAAAGACAAATAAATAAAATCACACAGATGTATTACATAATGACCTGAGGTGTGTACGGTAACTTACTTAGCTGCAGTGCAGGATTCTAATAACACTTACCATTTGTTTCATATGCTTCACGAGCCTCTCTCTCCAGACGCTGCCTAAGGAGCTCCTGTTGTTTAGCCAGATACTGCTTGATAAAGCTGTTCTGGCTCATTTCCTCACCAATCTAAATACAGAGACACCATTAAAAATAAGTTTTGAGCCTTCAAGGCCAGTTGTGCATACTTTTTGCAGACATTTATTAGAATGGTGCTAATGTAAATTTTATCATGCATACTTTGTCATCACATGTGAAGAGGCTTAAGTCATTGAAATTCATGCATCTGTGAGACACTTGCCTGTGAGTTCGGCTGCAGTCCAATGTGAGCGGTGGAGGTTCTCTGCAGATTCTCCAGCATGAGAGCCTGGTATTAAGAAAATACTTTATTCATTTGACGTAAATAACGGTCAGGTATTTTTTCAGAGTTGTTAGACTTGGTACTGGGGGTAAACATCTTGCCCAATTTTAAGAACCTTGTGCACTGTTCTCAGAAACAATTTTCATTATGACTGCCAATATTTCCATCCTTTGCAAAAATATGAATCCCTGTACACGTCAGCATAGATGGGACAGTTAGCATTACACCCTCTCTTTCTTGTTAATTTTCGGTATGGAGGGTTCTGCCTTTGATACATTTTAAAGTAGAGAGCAACCACAAGCTTATGAAGTAAGAGAGGACAATGGAATACAACAGAGTTATCTGGTCAGAAGCAACAAGTCCTAAGGGTCAATCAAATCCTAATGACAAGACAACTCACAGGCTGTGGTGGAAAGCAGACCACACAGACAATAACGTGGGCAGAGTCGCAAGCAAGAGCTGCCAGATCAAATTTGGTTTACATTTTTTGAACAAACACTTTTTTTGTTTTAATTTATCTCTTTTCTGACACTCAATGTCAGCCATGCAGGATCCCTCCTACTCCACTGCTTCTTTTCTTTCACCCAGCATGCACACAAAAAGATAGAAACAAAAACACTTCTTTAGGTGTAAGAATGATAGTCTCCTTGGACAGTGATGAGCAGTAAAGCAAATAACACGTGATACCTAATACTGCAAAAGTGACCATTTCAGATCAGTGGCTTGCTTTTGGTGCCAGAGGGTCCACACTGTATACAATTGTGTTGTAACTTCTATATTTCAAGGGGATTTTTCATGTGCCTATGATGGTAACAGACGGTGTACCAACATGTTTTGTTATATCGTACGTTATAACTAAATAACATAGTGTTCACATTTCACATGTGGAATCAGGATGATATTGCCACTTTGGGACAATTAACGTTTAACATGGAAATGCAAATGTAAACACCGCTTGCTGCTTTCATGGCGCATTTCAGCGGACAAATGATAATCTAGCGGACATAGTTACCCAGTTTAAAAACGAGAAAAGAATACCCCAACTTTCATGGCAAAGTAGATACGGTCAAATAGCTGTCGCAATGTAAACAAACTGGCTCATGCAGGACATATGGCAGCTCGTGGGCCTAGAGTACATTTGAGAGCCAAAGTACTCCTATATTTAGCGAGATACCACGAAATGTGTCCATTCACATACGTTGCGTTAACGTTAGCTTCAATGGCATTTAAAATTATATGGTAAAAGTTGTCGGATTACTAAATAACCGGTTTAACGTTAACCTCCCGTCTCAACTCACGCACAGCAACAGCGCTTGGGACAAACATCGTTTAAGGAACACAGCAACAAGCCAGGCCACCGCTCAAGTCTCAGCGTTAGCCAGGGGAGCTAACGCGCTAACAGGACAACATCACCCGATACACACTTTGAGATTAGCCACTAAGTTTATTGAACTCCCTGTCTTGCTCCCGGTTGGTGTATTCCTGCACGCCGAAGACACTGTTGAATTACATTATAGTGCACATATATGCATTTTTCAGTTGAGTAGTGGTCGTTAACCTCGACAACTCTACTACGCTGCTAGGCAGTAACGATACTCAGTTGTCGGCCCTCGAGAGAGCATCAGCCCGTCTCTTCGTTAACGCTAGCTCGCAGCAACCGTGCTCCGGTATTTCGCAGCAGAACTCACCCCTTTGAGTCTTTTAATGAGAGCATTCTTCTGCCCGCTTTTCGAGAGTCCTCTCTCCTCAAGGGCAGCTTTTAAATCCGCTACTCGAAGGGACTGGAGCGGTCTCCCGTCTAGGGTAACGTCTTCGAGATCCGCCATTTTCCGTTCCTCTAGTTCCCATCGAGAGCGACGAGCAACGCCTTCCTCCACCCAGCGTCATCGTCAACGACTTCCCCCTAATCAAATATCAAATAAATAAAACGTTTCGTGATATTTAAAATCCAAAACACACGAAATTAACGTTGAACCCAATTAAATGTATGTATTTTACATATTATAAACAATTTACCGTTGTAGCGCTTTTATTTGGTCAGTATCAAACTTTGCGCAAAATCTGCGCAAGCTTGATTTCCTACACAACTAGGCTGCACTCACTTCCTGTCTAATATTGTTAGAAAGCTTAGCGCCACTCTCGTTCCAACGTCGCCGCACTTCAGATATGCCGACAAGAAGGTAATTTATGTAAGGAAACATGGGTACTCAGAAATATTTGTGTTAAAAGCACTTTACGCCAGTTTTAAATTCAGACTCCGATAGTGTTGTTTATAAGCTAAGCTACATGTTAACGTTACCCAGACCAGCGTCTCTCCCGGCAGCTGGCTTTGCGGATTAATTAACAGCAGAGGAATAGCTGGCTTTTCTCGGGCTGAAACAAACCTGTATTTCCAAAGATGTCGTGGTTCAATCATGTCAGTCAAGGCTCAAATCAGCAGCAACAACAGCCCCCTGACAGCCACAGACCCACAGCCACAGACACCCTGTGTAGCACTCTCAACTCCAAGCTCAGAGGTCCGACAGATGGATCAACGACCATGGCAACACCACACTGGACCGGCTACTCCTCTCCCAGCCCGGAGGACTTTCCATCAGCTCCACAGGGTGTAGCCAGCCCTCCCAGCCTCGAGAAGCTGTCCTGCTCTTCCCCGAGTGCAGGTCAGATGAGAGACCCGGAGCCCATCTCCTATGTAAGCCTCCAGGAGCAGCGGTGCGTCCTGAGCTGGTTCCAGGGCTGGACCGCCACACAGAGGGAACGGTTCTTGCAGGACCTTCTGGGTAAAGCTGTGCCTGGAAAAGTGTGCACCCTCCTCGACTCACTGAGTACTCTTCAGGTACTTTCTGCACTGTCACTTCTCGACAGATAACCCAGAGAGTGATGTCATGTCATTTCAAACATTAACAGCTGCTTTCTTTATTTGTGCCCTGACCAGGTTAAAGACAGACTGCCCAACATCTTTGAATGCCAGCTGCGCCTGTGGACCCAGTGGTTTGAGTCTTGGGGAGAAGAGGAGAGGAATCATTTCCTGCATATGCTGGAAGAGTGTGACCCAGTGTTTGTCGCCCACTTTTACAGGAGCGTAGCCGGTACAGCAGGAAGAGACTGAGCAATGTCCCCAGTGTGATGGAAAAGCAAGTGATTATAATAAAATGTGTTGAGAGGTGATGTGTAGTGGGAAATGTGTGTTAGATCTGAGATAGTTCTCTTGAGAGAAATGTTTGTGCAACAGTGATGGGACTTATTGTGGAAGGTAAACCATCTCATTCTAAGAACAGAAATGTTAATTCAGTATAAGCTGTTTCTATCCCGCTTCCTACACCGGTTTCTCCAGGGCTGCATCACACATTATACCAATTTTATATAAAGGTCAGAACTTTGTGCACAATGCTTTCATCATGGGCTAAACTCTGCCATTTAGGGACCCAATGGCATGAAATTTAAATAAACAGGTTTGACATCTGGCTGTAGGACAATTCAACTTACAGGACTTCATCTAAAAACACCTGGAATGACATGGACAAGACGACAAAGCCTTTTTCAAAGAATAAACAAAATGCATTCTCGTATGTTTGTTGTTGTTTTATTGTCTTAAACATTCAGCAGCAGTGATAATAAGGGTGTGTGAGAATTACTCTGCAGTCACAGGGATTGTTTTATTACCTACTGAGATGTCCATAAATGGTGAAGATTTGACACAGGACAAAACATAACTTTCAGTGTTCTCTATTTTATCCAGTCAACTGATCCTTGAGGAAGTAACACAATTGGAGTCTGATTTTCAACATCCTCAACACAAAAATTAATAAATGGATAAATATTGTCTGTAAACCTTTGACCTACAAATGAGTACATATGAGTTCTTGCACCAGCGTCGTAAAAAGAGATCCGTCCCTGCTTGATGTCCAGCAGAATGCCCAGTGTCAGAGGTTGCGTCTGAAGTGGAATAATAACAGGTCTTCTATCAATAGCTCTGTACTGACCCTGTTTGTTCAGGACTACAGTCCAGAAACCATTTGCTGGCGTGAATATTATCGTTCCCCTTCTTGAAGCAGATTCACTGGCCATCCCGAGATGGAAACAAAGCTTTCCAGCTACAGACACCTCCCAGTAATGTCTGCCAGATGAGAAGCCATTCTGACCCAGGACAGCGAGAGACACATCAAAGCGGCCTGGATTGTCTGGGACATTTTGCATTTCCGTAGTAGTGGATATCTCAGTGTTATCTGCAGACAGCATTATTCTTGGGTTTGCCGTGTTTGGATCCATGGTTATCTTGCCTGTAAATCGAGAAATGTAGCAGATGCATTTATTTACATATAATTTTAGAGGAAACTGACATTAAGATGTTCAAAGCAGTTCTCTAGTGATTTAGCATGTTGCTTCTATAAAGCTGGAAAACTCACAAGAGACAGATGAAAAAAGAATGGTCAAAATGAAACCCGCAGAGGCTGAGATATCATGACTTCTGGGTCTTGGCACAGGTCAAGCTACAAAACACTGCATCCTATGTTTCCCATAATGCAACTGGTTAGCATATTTCAATAAACCCTCCATGTCCCATAAACAGACTTGACAAAGCTTTTTAAGAGCCACAGAAGACATGATACAACTATTTTGTTGACAGGCTGAGTAGCAGTCGGTATGACGGGTAAAACCTGCCCTTTCAAAGTCATCCATACAGTTGGATTAATACAGTATTTCACCAGTGTGTGTACAGTGTGTGTGTGTGTATGTGTAGGGCTGTATATTTGTATCATGACATTAATGCAGTTTGAACATTCACCATGTAGGATTTGAATGTCAACATGAAATAGAAATACCAAACTCTTGTGTGTGTGTGACTCACTGGGATAGATGGTTTTATCTTCCACTTCAGTCACTTTGTTTTGGAGATCTGAGGAGAGACAGAACAGCACAGTATAATTTTACGTGTTTGCGTGTGTTAGGGGGGTGGTGGCGCATTCAATTCTGCACCTTGCTGAATAGAAGAATTACCTTGTATATCATCCTCAAGTTTGTTCTTCTCATTTTGCAGGCCTGGAATCGGAACAGAAAAGACAGCAACATTTATCCATTTCATCAAGAAGAATGACGAGAGCAGCCTCCCCTCTATTATGCTGAATGAATCTACTTATTGTGTGTATGAGCAGCACTTTCAGAGGGCTGAACATACTGTTGTAGTCGTCCTGCAGTCTGTTATTCTTCCTGGTCTGTTCTTTTAACTTGTGCTGCAGCTGGTTGAGCGCAGCGTCCTTCTCATGCAGCTGCTGCAGCAGGTGATCAGTGTTGTCCTGGGTCTGATTCCTTTGTCTCTCTAAGTCTGTTTGATGAAATATATAGTTCAAAAACAACATCAAATAACACGCTGGACTTCAAGGATACCAAATCCCACCATTGCATTGCATGCATTGCATTACCTATTAGCTCTCCTCTCTTATTTACTGACTGAATGGACTTATTTTGTCTATGGACAGAGGGGTGAACTTACTGTTGTATTCATCCAGCAGCCTGGTATTCTTCCTCGTCTGTTCTTCTAGCTCCTGCTGCAGCTGTTTCAGGTTGGCATCCCTGTCGTGTAGCTGCTGCTGCAGGCGATCTGCATCCTCCTGGCTCTGTTGCAGCTGCCTTTGCAAATCTGTTCGATGAAATACAAAGTTCAAGAACTACATCGGATGACTCGCTGGATACTGTTTCAAGGACAGCTATGTGTCGAGAGTGATAATAAGGTCATAATGAGGAACTCACCGTCACACTGGGTATTGGCATCTTCGCAGCACATTGTCAGTTCCTTGACCTCTTGCTTTAAGTCTGACAGAGGAAGGATTGTAAAACATTGACATGTATCAAACACAAAGTGTGAAGAACAAGTTTTAAACAAATACGTCAGTATTTTGGGAAATCTTAACTTAGCACAAATAGAAAAAGGGTGAAACGGGTAGCCTGGCTCTGCCCAAAGGTAACAAAATCCCCTTCCAGCACCTGAAAATCACTAATTAACACATACAAAAACAGATGTGTAAAAATGACAAGTTCTGCTTTTGCAGGGGGGTTATGTGCCGGATTATTTCCTGACCAGGCACACTCACTTCCTGGAGTCATGTCAAGTTGCCAGGCAACCAGTGGAGACTTCAGGAAGTTTCTGATCCTGGCCAAGAAATAGTCTGGCACATACCACCCCATAAAAACACAATGCACTTTGTTAACTCTGGAGAGAGCCAGCTAAGCCTTTGCGCTAAGATACGCTAATCGTCTTCTGTATGTAGACAGGAAGTGGTATCAATCTTCTCATCTAATTCTCAGAGGAAAGCGAATAAGCATATTTCCCAAAATGTCAAACTATCTCTTTAAACCAGTACAATGTACAGTACATACCTCTATTTGTATTTTCAAGTTTTTTGTTCTCTTTTTGCAGTGTTTGTGCTTGTTGTTCCAATTCTGAGAGAGAAGACGAGACACAACCACAACTGCATGAACAAACAAATTGGTTTCTTTCAACAACCTTCCAGATGAATACAATCTTTAACCACACAGACAGATGATTTAGTCATTACACGTTAGTCTTAGGAATGTTAATAAGATCTATTCTAGCACTCATAGTAGGAAATATTGTGTTGGATGACAGCACAGACACGACTGACACACCGTTGATATCTTGCTTAGCAGCCCTGGATGCCTGCCTCTGAGCCTTTTTCAGTTTTGTCCTCAGATCAGCAATCTCCATGACTGGCAGAGACACAGTACACAGCAGCAGTGTTACTTTGTGCTTATACGAAACAAACAACATGAGACGCAAAAAAAAAAAAAAAAAAGCAAATAAAACGTTTTCATACTCAAGTTGAAATTCTTTGTATCTGCTTCCTTGAGTCGAAGTTCACTGTCTTGCAGTTGCCTCTTGGACAAATCCAGTTTCTTTTGAAGCTCTGAAAACAATTTAGAGATCAATGAAATACAAAATGTGTGTATGTGTCATCTCACGGCACAATGTAACTGTCCCATTTTCCTCTTTACCTTCTTGGTTCTCAGTGTTAGTTTCTTTGAGGAATGCTATCTCTTCTTCCAGGGGTTTGATTTTCATGTGAAGCTTCATAATCTGAGCGGCTAAAAAAAGACAAAACAAGCTACTGTTAGTATTCTGACGCGGGCTGATACTTTTGTCTTTGTCTTTCCTGATCAAAACTGAGGAGAACACTCACATAGATTAGCGATCCTCGTGTCACTTGAGTCCAGGACCAGTGTCTTTTCTTTTATCTGATTTCTGACATCCTCCAGTTCATTCTCCAGTTCTTCCAGAGGAACAAAACAAGTGTGTTATTTCCTCGAAACGTATGGAAAAAGAGCATCAGGACACATGTGACGTGCATTTGCTGCTTCCCACCTTTAATTTTGTCCAGTTCTGCTTGTATCTGAATGTTCTCTTGCTTCTTCAGTCTTGCTATTTCATCTCGCTGAGCCAAGATTGTAAACACTAACAGGAGAAAGGTGTGATTAGATCAGTTCAGCGAGGGAGCAATTACGTTTCACTGTCATTCTGATGATGACGACTCACTCAGTTTAGTATTTTCATCGTTTTCATCTTGAATTCCATCAATCAGATTATTCAAGTGGTCTTGGAGTCCTGCAGACAAGAGACACAGAACACCTTTATTTCATGTGATCACATGTATTGTTCTTTATGGTTTACTCAATATTATACCATAATTTCTTATTGCTCTAGTGTTCTTTGTATATGTAGTCAAAAAACATTTCTGTCACTCACCGCTAAGCTTATTGAAATCTGTGTCATTTGCTGCCACATTCACCAGTTTCTCAATCTCTGTTTGAATGGCAATAATCTGTAGAACTGGAAGAAAGATTTAACATTGATCACAATCACATTTGAGCATGTAGCACTTCCCATCTTGACTACACAGATAATTCAGTGATTGTGATTCTGTCAGCGGGTTGTTCATCTCGTTCTACTCACATCTTTGTGGTTGAGCACTTCTTGCTTTTAGCTCCTCTGTTCTTTTAGCCAGCTCAGCCGTTTTCTCATCTATAATTTTCTGAAGTTCTGCAGAGCCAAAGACAATATTGTAACTGTAAAGAAATGGTGCATGCTTCATAAAGTACAAGGATGGAATTTATCAACATATGGCCAATATTAAAAGGTATAGTGATAATGAAACACACACATACACACACACACACACACACTGACCTTTTATCTTGGTTTCAGATTCAGTGTTCTGTAGTTGTCTCTTTAGCTCCTCCAGCTGCAGAGTTAAGGTAGAAACTTGAAGGGCTGAAAGAAGCACAATTAAAAGCAGTTAAGTCAGTAACTGCGTTCTGCCTTATCCATAAAACTTTCTCTTGACACAACTGTCATCGTAGTTCAAGAAAAAATGAACTGCCTACATTCTGATAGATTTCCACCATCCATTATCGATGAATCATTCATATTATCAATGAATCGATGCAGTGTTTGGTAACTCAGGTCCATCACTCACCAAGTGAAGTAACGGTGTCAGATTTGGACTGCAGTTCCTTCATTTTAGCGTCCAGGTCATTCTGCAGATCTGCAAAGGCACATCTGTAAAAACTCTTGATCCCACAGACAGAACGAGATCTCGCATTTAAACTGCTTAAAAATAGGGCGATTTGAGGAGTGTGAACAGTTTTTCTCTTATTCAATTCTTTATGCTATTGTGAGTCATGCTTTTGACAGGCATCGTCTGCTCAGCAAGATTTTCTATCTTAGGGTCTCGCCAGGGTCGCCCTCTCTCCTGCTTGTCATTCGCTTCATCGCTCTAGCTACTTGCAATCTGGCAATCACAAGATCATGAGCCAATCACTGTCCATAACATGCCCCTTTTCATATGAATTTATGCAGATGATACTGTCATACGTGTAAGAACACGCTCCAAACTGATAACCTGTTTGTCAACTATCTGACAGGTCAAAGAAGCACTATTGCCCATGATTGAACATGTTAATTGTTTAACATGAAACATTTCTTTCATGAATTATTTTATTTTAATGATTGCACATAGCCTATTAAACTAAGATCTAACACAAACTTCCTTCAAAGAAAAAAAGTCCTGTGCATTAAATGAATAAAGCAATATTTTCATATGGCTCTGTCAGTAATTAAGGGAAAACATTTTCAACAGGCAAGTTGAGTTCAACTGAAAAATAAATCTAAATAAATTAAAATACAAAAATCTATAGGACACAGACAAAACAATACTTTCCTTTTTGGGGAGTGGGTAACTGATAGTTAACATCTGTTCTGGCTGCTGATGAATAATTAGGCCGATACCCGTTTGCCGCGCTGCAGTGAGTTCGCAGGCTACCGTTGCATTGTGGGGAATGTAGTATTGGTGCGTGCAAAACACCAGCGGGCGGCTGCGGCCAGTTCTAATACTAATCAAATATCATCCGGGGGGCCACATATAAATCATTTGTGGGCCGCATCTGGCCCGCGGGCCTTGACTTTGACATATGTGCTTTAAGTGCATTCAGTTTTGAATTGAGGGAAAACACCAATAGCAGTAATACATCAGACCCTCTCTGCATGGTGCAAAATCCAGTCATCTGCTAAACATAAAAAGATGCGATGACTGGCATATTTCACAATTCCTTTGAAATAGAAAACAAACTCATTCATTTCCCACAATGGAGTCCCATGGGTGTGACACTGTTGGCTAGTCAGCAGAGGTTACACTCACCCTGAAGTTTCTGCTCAAACCTGGAACACTGTGCCTCCGTCTGGCTCAGTTGATTCTGCAGAGCTAGAAGAGAAATCACATTCATTTGTAACTTCATTTTCTTTTTCCTTTCCTCTCGCAGACGCATGCACATTCTACTACTGAACTTACCCTCGATCTCAGCCCGATCACGAGTGTGCTCCTCCACTTTTTCCTTCAGCTGTTCCCTCAGCTCTGGAAAGAGTAAGGTATGCTTCAGTTTAAGAAGGAGCGACAGTGCTGCTAACACATGAACTCCATAGTGCGAAAGGGAAAATGAGGCGCTCACTGGTAATTGTAGCAGAAGCTGTTTGGCCCTCCTTGTGCTTCTCTCTTTCTAGGTTTCTGAGTTGGTTGTGCAGATCTGTGACTGTCAGAACTGAGACACACAGAAATAATCTATACTACAGAAACACATTACAGATCATATTGAAAACATTAACGCAGACACGTTTGCTTTTCACTTACTCAACCTGGCATTCGTCTGATTCTTCTCAGTCAGCTCACTGACATATTTCTGCAGCTCTTTCTTCTTCGTTGCAAGATCATTTGTGAGCTCTGGGACAAATTTCAACACATTTCTTAGTTATATGCAGCAAATCAGGATACAATAAAAGCAGTATAACAGAAAACCTTAGCAGCAGGGAGTGATCAGCTTGTTTGGGGATTTGTAAAGGTTTGCTGGAGATACTTACGGGTCGCCTGAGCAGTTTGTGACACCTGGAGGTCTGACAGCTGTCTCTGCAGCTGCTCCACCTGACTCTGCAGGCTTATGATTTTCAGCACTGAAGCACATCACAACAGAAAGGACAAGCATGCAGTTTAATTCAAGAGATACTGTAACAGGATGCCAAACAAAGTGTGCAGGGGGATGAAAGACAGGAAACCTAATTTGTCTGTGAATCTGTCTGCTCACAGTTTTTTCAGACTCACTCAGTTTTGTGTGTCCGTCGGCTTTGTCGTCTATTTCAGTGATAAGGCCGTTCAGTCTGCTTTGCAACTCTGGGAAAAAGTAAATCGTCTTCAATGCAGATTACATTTAGTCATTGCTATTTAATTGTTCAAATACTTTCAGTCTGAATTGGTACATTGGCATCTAAAACAGACTAACCTTTTAGACTGTCACCATCGGTCTCATTGCCAGCCTTTTTCTGAAGGTCCCATATCTCATTCTGCAGCTCAATGATTGTCAAAACTGAAACGAAACACACATACGGTGAGTTTGACTGGCTTTGTTGTCTCAGAAATCTGTCTCACCAGTCCTCGACAGACTAAATGTCCATTTACTTTATCTATTATCTCTGAGCTCTGGTCACTGGGAATCAACAAGTATTGGTGCAGTTTAAAACTGGAGTGTCTGCTTGGCTATAAGCCCCTGGCTGATACTCGAAACATCTAACACTAAACGTCACAAATAGATGAGAGATCTAAATCGTTGCAAGAAACAATCTCAAGCCAAATCACATAAATCACTGAAACACTTTCTTTCTTTCTGCAACATGATGGTGATTCTGCAGAGTTCGGTTCGGTTTTCATTGAAGAGCATTTTATAAAAAAAGAAGATAATCCTTGCTCAGGACATTTTTTCTTAAGCAGTTGTGATTTTATATTCTGTATGTCATAGTACAAAAGCACCCCTGCCTCCATTTTCAGGATAAATCAACATAATTTAATATCATGTCAATATCTGGTTTTCCAAACCACCTCCACAAAAATTAGATACATGTGACTTTTACATTAAAGAACACTTTCTGTCAAGTATTACCTCTACCAGTTTATTAAACACTCAAATATCGACACCACAAACAATAATAATTTATTTTGATTACGCTTGAAAAAAAAATTGAGTTCATATTTTCGATGAGGCTGCGTTGTTAACAGTGACCCAGACGATCACAGTGTATCAAACCAATGCAAACTCACCTATTTTGGGGTTTGCAATTAGTCTCTCTAAGTCTGCAGTCTTGGAGTTCAGATCTTCTTGCTTCTTCTCTAGTTGCCTCTGCAGCTCTGCAAGGAGACAAACTGATCAATGATAGCTGGGAGAGGCAGAAAGAAACACCCACTGTGAGCACTGTCACTCACCTGAGATCCTCTCTGGGTCGTCTGTGGCGGAGATCAGCTCCCTCAGAGTCCTCAGCTCATTGTGCAGGTTCATCACGTTCAGAGCTGAGTCCAGAAAACAGAGCAGGCATCACAACAAGGTCTGTACTTGTGAAATAAACTGAGCAGCAAGGAGGGATCCCACCTTTAAGTGGAAATGACACTGTACTGAGGCTATAATAGCAATGCTGCTTTGTAAATTTACTCACTGAGTGCTGCTTTCGAGACTCCGGTTCTGTTCAATTCTGCAATCTTCTGTTCAAATTCAGTCTTTACCTCTATTAGAAACACACACAGAATCCAAATCAGATCTAACACAAGAACCTGAATCACCAGAGCCTTTAGCTAAAGTCATATTTACAACTTACCCTCATATCTTTCCTCAAATCCGGAGCATTCTTCAGTCTTTACCCGCAGTTTCCTCTGCAGCTCTGTTGAAAACAAGGAAGCCGGGTCATCAAAGCTCACCCTTCAGACAGGCCTTACTGATGACAATCCAATTAAGAAAAACCCAACTCACCTTTGGCCTCAGCCTGAGCAGCTGCAAGTTCCTTTTCTTTGGCTTGAAGCACAGTCTGAAGAGCTGATTTAAATTGATACCATGTAAAGTCAGTTTTTGTTTGCAGTAACCAAAATAGTGTAGGACGGCCACGGCCGGAGTTCACAGCTTACCCTCGATTCGAGCTTGATCACGAGAGTGCTCCTCTGTTTTTGCCTGCAGTTGCTGCCTCAGCTCTGGAAAAGTCCGATTTGCTTCATCAAACATCATATATTTGGTAAATTCAGCGATGTCAGAAGAAAATGAGACACTTACGGGTAATGGTTAAAGACGATGTTGCGTTATCATTGTGTCGCTCGTTTTCGAGGTTTCTGAGCTGGTTCTGCAGATCAGTGGCTGTAAGAACTGAGAAACATATAAATAAGTAAAGAAATAGATTTCAGACTATTTCTCAACAGAGGATGAAGACACTCATTCCTTTTTTACTTACTCAACCTGGCATTTGTCTGATTCTTCTCTTTCAGCTCGTTGACATATTTCTGCAGCTTGTCCTTCTTGGTCCTAAGATCATCTCTGAACTCTGAGACAAATGAAAACACATTAATATCACTGTCAACCTTTGTATAATGTGTGAAGACTTGCTTGCTTCCTTGTCTTAACTTTCATTCTCTGCTGTTTTATTCTATAGTTCAGTGGAACAAACTGTAAACCCTTTGATTTGATGGTGCTCATGTTGTGGAGGTCAGGGGGTTTGTAAAGAACCACTACAGATACTCACGGGCCGCCTGACTGGTTTGGAGCATCTGGAGGTCTGACAGCTGCCTCTGCAGCTGCCCCAGCTGATTCTGCAGGGTTATGATTTTCAGCACTGAAGCACATCACAACAGAGAGGTCAAAAAGAGTATTCTGGAAAATATGCTGTTGTAAGAGTGTACACAATTTCTCAAATTTATACAAACTCACTCAGTTTTGTGTCTCCGTTGCCTTTGTCGTCTATTTCAGCGATAAGGCCATCCACTCTGTTTTGCAGCTCTAGGAAAAGTCAAAAGTCTTACATGTAGATCACATTCAGACATTTTTTGACTTGACAGTCAAATAATGTCACTCTGAATTGTTAAACTGGCATTTTTCTCAGGACTAACCTTTTAGACGGTCATCATTGGTCTCATTGGCAGCCTTTTTCTGAAGGTCCCATATCTCATTCTGCAGCTCAATGATTTTCAAAACTGAAGCAAACACATGTAGTGAGACTGACTGAGTCTGTTCACAGCAACGTCTCACTGGTCAGTATTTTTTTCCTGACTCTTAGCAACAGTGGAGGAAGAAGTATTCACAGACTTTACTTGAAAGTAGCAACAACAGTGTAAAATTACTGTGTTGCAAGAAAAAAATCCCTGTAGTCAAAATCTTACTTAAGTCAAAGTACAAATGTATACATTTTAAGTACCAAAAGTAAAAGTACTTTTGTAAATAGTCAATTTCAGAGTGATATATATTGCATGATTGGATTGTAATTATTGAGGCAATATTGTGTTCTTCACTTTAATTTTACAGCTAGCAAAGGTGGCTTTATTCAAACTACTGTATATACTGCTGGGTATTTTAATCCATAACAATGCATCATAATTGACCGGTTGATTTATATTTTGTATGAACAGGAGGGGTGAGATTCAGCTGGTTGCAATCTGCAACCTCACCACTTGATGCCACTAAATCCTACACACTGGTTCTGTCAATCTGGAAACTAACTACTGACTACTATCAAATGAATGTAGTGGAGTAAAAAGGACAATATTTGTTCCCAAAACTTGGTAGATAGAAGTGGAAAGAAGCATAAATGTAAAGTACAGTACTTCAGTAAATGTACTTAGTTACATTCCACAACTTATTAAGATTAGTGGTTGATAACCTCAACCTATATGGAAAACTAAGAGGCACTCACTCACTGTGAGTTTGTTTTACTGTAAGCGCTGAAATGCCTCTAAAGAAACGTTCGGCTGCGGCTCACTTTTAAAAACTCACTTAAAAACGTTTAACTCAGCTGTTCGGTATGTAAGCAGTGACTCAGGCTGACACAGTGTATCAGATCAATGCACTCACTTGTTCTTGGATTAGCAAGCAGTCCCTCTATGTCTGCAGTCTTGGAGTTCAGTTCTTCTTGCTTTTCCTCCAGCTGCCTCTGCAGCTCTGTGAGGAGGAAAGACAGAAAAAGAAAGAACAGAATTTTCTCAGCGCCGGACTAAAGGCTTTATTAAGACATTTACACATTTGCATTGGGAAATGTTCACTGTGACCACGGTAACTCACCTGAGATCCTCTCTGGGTCGTCTGTGGTGGAGATCAGCTCCCTCAGAGTCCTCAGCTCATTGTGCAGGTTTATCACGGTCAGCGCTAACCCAGAAAAACAAACATCACTACACAGCTTATACTTCTGAAACACCCTGTCAGATGAGACACTGAGCGGGAGAGATTTCATCTATAATGTGAACAGTGCACCACACTGAGGCAACATCGGCAGTATTGCATTGTAGTGTCACTCACTGAGTGCTGCTTTCGAGTCTCCGGCTCTTTTCAATTCTGCAATCTTCTGTTCAAATTCAGTCTTTACTTCTATTAGAAACACACACAGAATCCAAATCAGACCTAACACAAGAACCTGAATCATCAGAGCCTCTAGCTGAAGTCATATTTACAACTTACGGTCATATCTCGCCTCAGATCCTGAGCATTCTTCACTCTTTAGCTGCAGTTTCTTCTGCAGCTCTGTTGTGTGAAAAGGAGGTCATGAAAACACTCTCCTGAAATTGTGCTTTGAAATGTTCAGGTTTCAAGTTTATCTACAAAGATAAAACAGACTCACCATGTATTTCAGCCTGAGCGTTGGCATATTCCTTTTCTTTGGCCTGAAGCAGAGTCTGAAGGGCTGATTTAACACAATAAAATGTATGAGATTTGTGTAAGGCACCAAATACACCCGTTGATTGCAGCCTTTTTTTCAGGCCGCCTTTAACAATAATAGTAGAGGAACTCACTGGTCGCTTGACTCGTCGATGTCGCCTGGTCCTGCTCATCAACCTGCAGCTCTCTCACCTCTTTCATTGTGCTGATGATTTTCATGACTGGTCAAAGTGAAAGCAAAGACTTGACTGGATATTTTCCCAACTTTTAAAACAGAGAGGCGTTATCCAAGATTTTAGAAAAAAAAAGTAGAATTAAGGTAGAATCGTTTGTATTTTTAAAGATTTGTTAATTTGAATGAAACTTAATTTTAATGCATAAATGTACTCGGTAAAGGCAGATACTCAGACGTACTCAGTTGTGCCTGGGCATACTCTGCTTCCTCCAGTTCTTTCTGTAACTTTTCTTGATGTTTCCTCTCCTCCTCCAAATTAGCTCTCAGCTCTGGGATGAAAAAACAACAACTACTTATGACTTTCTATAAGTGTCTATAGGATTTGTTCATAATTTCATCATGTCATAATCCCAACTGTACAAGCACAAGTGTAATTTACACGTAATACGTTTAAGCAAATCAAGTTTCAGAGAGCTGTAGGATCATTCACCTTTAAGCTGCAAATCAGTTGTCGTTTTGGCGTCTGACATTAACTGTCTAAAATGGTCCACTTCTGTCTGCAGCTTCAAAATCTCCTTAGCTGCAGGAAATAGGACAAAGGATGTCAAATCAATGCTGTAGTGAACACAACAATAGCAACAAAAAAGTGTATTTTGTTGAGTTTCACCCTTACTAAGTTCTGAGTTTCTCTCCTCACGATTTAACTGTAAAATTTTCTTTTTCAGGAGCTCAATTTTTTGCCTCCATTGCCTCTGGTAATCTGAAAAAGAAACCAAAATGTTTGGTAGCATATAGAAAGTCACATACAAGGTAAGACAGGAACTATGATACTTTGAGATCTCAAGACACAAAGTAAAGGGCCTCACCAGCAAAATTAGTTCTGGATTTTTCAATGTGGACACTGATGAGCCTCTGCATCACTGCGATCTTACTGTGCACAGAAATCAGCTCCAGCACTGCAGGACCAGCAGAGACTGTGTTAAATCCCGAACATTTAGGATTGTTAATCATGATGAAAAGACTGACAGATGTAGAGAGATGCACTGACTTGCTGATTCTGCATCTCCTTTGTGTCGCAGCTGACTGATCTTCCTGTCCAGTTGCTGTTGCAGAGCTGATGAGGTGAAAGTGATTATGCAGAGAACAAACCATAAATGCAAACACAAAATGCTAAAAGATGGATTCCTGCCAAACAAAACTGCTGAACAGACAGAGGATATAAAGTGAGATGATGCAAATGCGAGAATATGTGGCGCTTGTGAACAGCGGCCACAAGAAACAAGTGACAATTATGAGGTCATGCTAAAGTTTGCTAACATTAGCCACATAAGCTAGTGCACACACCAGACCTCAAACCTTACTGAAATGAGCAATAATGCACTTTATTTATGAATTAAATATTCTACTTGTAAAAGGAAGAATGTTTTATTTCTTGCATCAAAAGTTATATAATCTTGCTTCAAATGTGCTGTCTGAATTATGGACAGGCAGTTTTCATAGCTTAACATGCAAGTATATCAGTGAAGTGGCAGCAATTTACCCAGAATTCTATTGTCGGGTTGAAGACTAGTTTCTCCTCGTCTCGCCTGTTCCAAATCCCAGATCTGATTTTGCAGTGAGATGATCTGAAATACTGGACACACACCAAAGACGTTAAATCCTTGAGATGTCACCGCTGCTTATGTCTGTTCTACAAATGTCTTGTAAATTAAAAAAAAAAAAAAAAAGAGCTCTTACTCAGCGATGAGTTTGAGTGGCTTCTCTCAATCTGCTGCATCTTTTTATTCAATTCAGCGTTTTTCTCTTCCAGCTCCCTCTGCAGCACTGTGAGACACACGTTCAGATGTGAAACACTTTCATTCAAAGGCATGTATCGACAGTAACACAAGAGTTAAGTGCTGATCTGTAAAGACTTTGCCAGCAGATGTGCAGCATAAAGCAACACTCACCTCTGCTTTCAGCGGTGGTTTCTGTAGAATTAGCAGCATGTTTGACCTTCTTCTGCAATGCCCTCACCTCCCTGGTGAGAGCAATGATTTTCAGAACTAGAAGAAAACATTTGTATTAGATCAAACTGACACTTTGATGATAATAAATCTACAGAAACTGTGTTACGAAACATTAAACAAATATGAGAATTTTAACTTCATGTCAGGTGAACTTACTCAGGAACGCGTCACTATCAAATGTCTGGAGAAGCTGTGTCACTTTGTTGTGCAACTGGGTTCGATAAGCTGTCAGGGAATTAAAGATGCAGTTAAGCACTGGTTTATATGTTCCATGTGCATCCTCTGGGCATGTGCCATATAAATTAGAGTATGATTTACAATCAAAAGCTTACAGGTGGTAATAGCTGAGGCTGTCGAACTGCATGTGGCGAGCTCCAGTTTCAGCAGTCTGACGTCCCTCCTCAAGCCAAAGGCTTCGTTATCTGCCAGAGAGAGTACGGGTCATGTCAGAGCAACAGTGCGGCCAGCAGTCCTAACGAGCGACGCACCTCAGACTCTACGCACTCACCCAGCCGGCTGTTGAGGAGAGTTGTCTGCTGGAGCTGCCTGTTCAGCAGCGCCAGCTCTTCCTTCATACCTGACAGGGCATGTTGGGGATGTCAAATGTTAGCTCAGCACGATAATAGACAGAGGATGTCACAATGTGTTTTTACAGTCTTATAGTCTCAGCCTAAACAATTGTGTGCATTTGCAGTGGTAATTTTTACTATTACCAACACTGTCAACAGCGCTGATGTTATAACCAATAACATACAAAAGCTGCCCTGTGAGCCTGCCACCTATTATAATGTGTCTGACATGCACCTACATATAAAGAACCACTCACCAGTACAGGTTTTCAGAACAATTGTCTGTGTGGGAACAAAACATGTTAGTTTGGTTGAAACAAATACAAAACGTAGGCAGAAAAAAGACTCTTGGATATTTCTGTGTGACGTTGGTGACGTCACGGTAACAACAAACCGCAGCAGATATGCGTAAGCATAAAAAACATCTGTTACATACCGTTACATTTACATTCTTGGGATCAATTCCTTCGGGGAGGGTTATCTGAAGTCAACAGGGCAGAAGACAGAGCATTACGAGGATGGCCCAGATGGCTTTAAAAATGTGTATATCTCACTCTGTAAGTCACAGTTTGGGGGGCTCACTGGTATCTTTGAAATAATGTGGTCCACCTCTGAATGTCCTGTTTGGCCAGATAGAGTGTACACATCCTGGTGGACTGAGAAAACAGAGAAAATTCAAATCAACCGAATGTAACTGTCAGAGTTTGAGATATTTACATTTTATATGCAGCTTCCTGAGTGCAGTGCGGATGGATTACTGCTCCTTACCGTGTCTGTTGTCAGAAGCTTGAAAGACACAGGAGAGAAGGAGGGGGATCCAGACGAAATCAGAACCTCCAGCCATTGCGCTGTCTGCTTTGTCTCATAAAACTTCACCTGTCTATTAGCAGCAGTCCTAATGCTTTTTTATACCTCTAAATGATGGATGTCTGGGGGCGGCATTGGCTTCCCAAAAGAGGAGGAGCAAGCAATGACTACCCTCACGAAAAGCTAACACCTTGCATGGGACATCTTTCCAGCTGTACACATTTCATACACTGAAGCTGATTACAAAATGTGTAAGACATTAAAAATAAGAGCAGGACAAGTTAATTAGTTACGGTGTTGCAGACATTGTGTTTGCTGAACATAAACTTCAACATTGTGGAAACACTCAGAGAGAAGTCGATGCCAGTAGGCCAACATTTAGAGATCGGGTACAGCCACACTGGCAGGGCTGAACTTACACTCAGTGTCGTTTGTAAATGTAAAACTTCAGTATCATTTCAATTAAATCTTAGTGAAAAGTTTGTTCTACTTAATATTTTAGGTGACGAGTCTGATGATAACTTCTGCAAGAGACAAGTTGAACTTGACAAACACATCTATTTACACAGAGTTAATGATTCAAAAGTAAAAGAGTTGTGTCAATCGTAAAACACAATGTTTGTATGCCATGAGTCAGCGTTTGCTTGGCTTGGCTTGAAATGTGAGCTTCCTCCGATGTTTACAGTAAAGCGCGCGTTTCTTGTAGGGTTTTTGAAGAAAATTGCATCAATCAAAACAGCCGAGCTGTCCAAGATGTAAATTTACCGTAACAAAAACTACAACATGTTTTAAAGGGTTGTTTCACACAAATCACTACAGAAAACAGATTTTCTACCTAACTTTTTTTTTTTTTTACTCAGGTTTGTGATTCCTGCCTCCACTGCAGTGCACTGGGGCTGAATGATATTTAGTTTGTGTTGATCTCAGCATTTAAAAATGTCAATTTGGAAAATCAAACAGCAACATGCGTTTGCAGTGTCTCATTTAGTCTTTATTGCAACTGTTGACAGACCTGGTTTTCATAGTGATTCTGAAAAATGAGATGTTGCAGTTGAAGTGTTTTAAATGGGAACTTCGATCTCTGTTGCACTGTAGTGGAGGCCGAAAACCTCAGAGACAGACATCTCAAAATACCTCTGCAGATAAAGCCAAAACTATGTGCATACGTACACCACTAATGATGCGAGAAAATGTGTCGTTTTGTCATTTGTGAGGTCACGACCCAGCTCTTAGGCCATGACGAAAGGAGGGGGGGCCAGACAGCCGTCACAATATGTATTTTCAGACTGATGAAGTCAAAAAAGAATCTTTTTCTTAAATCACTTAATGTGGAATCAGAAAAACGAGTGGTCGAGTGCATAATCTGAATTCTGCATCTGTGTCGAGGTCATGATGCAAAATAGAGCATACTATCAGGAATTAGCATTACATTTGTTTTCTTTGGCTTGAAATTAAAAATCTGTTTGCAGTGTCAGCAACCTTCCCGTAAAGTTCATTTGTTGATAATGATTGACTGAATCTTTTCCATCCGTGCCAAAAAAGAAATTTTTAGTCTAAAGAAACCTTTTCCAACCAGTAGCCCCACTTTTCATGCAAATTACTGATGCCCCAGCAAGGCGATAATCCCCACACTAATGTGCCAACAGATACACTGGGAAAAATGACATGGGAGATACTGGCTACACATACTATACAACAGGAAAAAAATGAAGGAACATCACCACAGCAGTATGAAGAGTGCACACAGACCTCAACACAGTTGTTATTAACCATTAAACATATTAGAAATTTTCTTTCATGGTAATATTACAGCACTTTAACGCCACTAAATGGCAGAACCAACCCCATCGCTTCTGTTCCCCATCAAGTGCACAAAAAATGAAACAATCAAAACAAGCCAAAACCATCATTATTCATTACTACTACTACTACTATTCTACTGTGAGCCAATATGCCTTCAAAATATAATCTGGAGCATTGTTAGCTTGTTATAAAATCAATTAATCAACATTGATGTCACACATGTTTGTATTCTTTGTAAAATAGAAAACACTGTTAGGACTGTCACATAAAAAACCCTGTGTCAGTGCTCTACCATTAAATAAAGATAATCCTCTTTAGATACACTGTGAATAGGAACTGAATATTTTTCATGTACACTGCCAAAAAAAAACACCCCAAACACATGTTGAATACTTGGAGTTATTTAAAAAAGAAAAATCCAACACACTATTGTAACACAGGCTACATGTATTGTTAGGAAGACAACAGCGCCATCATGTGTGAATTGTTGTGCATTAAACCAAAGATCGCTTCCAACACTCAGCAGCAAGATGGCTCACTGATTCTGGCCTGCGGTCGAGTAAACTGTTAACTAAACTGTTAACTAAACTGCAGCGGCCTACAGATGTGTATATATCGGGCTGTTGCTGTACAAGCAGGATAGCGAATGAGTCAAACACGGCACCTGTAATGATTTTTCAGCCTTTAAAGAATTAGTTCACGCTTAAAACGTCATTATAGCTCACTAAGTTATTAAAAATGGCGGCGATTAAAGATCAAGTTAGAAATAAGGTTCAACTATCGTCATCCACTGCGAAACCACAATATTTGGGGTGAGTGTGAGGCGCTCACGTTAGTCTACCGGAATTCAAGCGAAGCAGGAAGTTGCCGCGAGTGAATCCTCAGCAAACCTCCACTCTCTGCGTCGTCTGGTGTGTTCTCGCGATATTACGATAGACATGGTGCCTTGCTCACATTGGTGCAGTTATTGTAGGTCGAGGCGTTATACTGCATGACATCATAACAGCCCCGTGCAGCAGACCTGTCATTGTTGCTACCGATACGCCTCATCGTCGGAGCCAGATCCAGCGCTTTCTGTGGAATGAGGTATTGTTGCTTTCGTTATTGCAACTGGGTGAATTATATTTATTTTAAAGTTCATTTCACAATCCGGCAAAAGAGTCTCGCCCCCGATGAACACGAGCTATAACTGAATCAAGTCATGAAAACGAGTCGTCAGTGTCTCCGAAAAGTCTTTGACTCTTTCTCGTTGAGTCTAGTAACAGTAAAATTGTCGGTCAAATGAAAAAAAAAAAAAGTTGTTAAAAAATAGATGAGATAATATATCGTAAGAACCGCACAAACATGACCTTGTGGCAGGAAAGTTTGTTTTGAGTGAAGATATTTTGTTACATAAGAACATCTTTGTCTCATTCTGTGAGAAACTGAACAGATGTTTCTGTTGGCGTCAAAACATTTACCAAAATCAAAGGCAGACTTTTACTGTGTGGTGTTTGATGCTGTATTCCCCTGCTGTAGCATGTAGCTATGTCCTGTTACAGAGTGAAAATGCCTTTACAATCACGACCTTTGGGCAAAGTTTGCACTCCTTTTCTTTGGTTGTCATTAAACCGATCACTGATAACTTACTGATCACTCTTATTATTAAATCAGCGTCATCTGTCAGCTGCACATACATAATGTTGAGTAACAGTGACTGGACCTTATGTAGTTGTGCAATGGGAAAAACTAAAAAACCCAGTTCAGATGAACTTTGGACAGTGGGTGGAGATGACAGCCTCATTTATGCAACCATGTTGCCCGTTCAGTTTATTATTTCCCATTTTCATTTGACCTCTGATCACATTTAACCAACACAGACTTCTATTCATTTTTCATACTTGTAGTTTACCTGCTGTTGTGTGTGCTGGTGTTTCCTCCCCCTGCAGAAAATGTCCTTGTCTGGCTGGGTGTGTGTGGTGACAGGTGCCTCCAGAGGTATTGGCAGGGGAATAGCTCTGCAGCTGTCTGAGGCCGGAGCCACCGTCTACATCACAGGACGCCAGGAGAAGTCTCTGAAACAAACCGCCGCACAGGTGAACCTCTGAGCGTCACACAGTTACAGTGTTAGGTAGAGTGACAGAACCAATGTTCATTGCCACTTCCTCCCTGCAGTCGATGTGTGGGGCAGGACTCGGAAAACGCTGCACCTGACATGTGGACTGCTCTGTAGTATTGCAGAGGCGGACTTTCTGTCAGGACTTGTGTCTGTGGTTTAAAGCTGACATGTTTGTTCTCAACACAGGTTAAGGAGAGGGGTGGAAACTGTGTGCCGGTTATCTGTGATTCGACAAAAGACAAAGACATTGAGGGGCTGTTTGAGCAGATCAAACGTGAGCAGGATGGCAGGCTGGATATCCTGGTTAACAACGCCTATGCTGGAGTACAGGTAGGTACGCCGCACTGTCATGAAACACTGCTCAGCTTGCACATATAAAAGTAGAATGACTTGTGGGTGATTTGTTCATTCCAGGCCATCTTTGAGAGCATGGGGAGCAAGTTCTGGGAGATTGATCCGTCTATTTGGGATTCCATCAACAACACAGGTCTCAGGTATGTGTTTTCGTGCTTAGTGGTGTCTAATAGGTCAACTGAGTCATCGGCTGCTGCTTAATCATCTTCTCGTGCTTGGTGACAGATGTAATTCAACTTGTTTTTTTTCCTTTGAAGTTAGTTTTCAGGAGGAAGCAGTAGCTCTTTCAGAATACAAAACAAGAAACCGGGACAGTGATGTGAAACACAGCGTGATATGGTTACTGTAGTAACTTTATCAGAGGTATTTTAAACTGATGATTTGACTTATTTCTGTTTTTATTTCTCTGGCAGGGGCCACTATTTCTTCTCAGTTTATGCATCCCGCCTGATGGTGGCTCAAGGTCGGGGTTTGATAGTCACCATTTCATCAATGGGGGGGTTGCGGTACCTCTTCAATGTGCCATATGGTGTCGGAAAAGCCGCAGTAAGTTGTCTTCTCATTAAACCATATGTTGTTAAGGCCCAAATCTCATTAAACGTGAGTGCTCGTGCTGTATAATTAGCTCAGTGTAATCAAAACCTGTTTTGTTTTGTGGTTTGTTTCCAGTGCGACAGACTGGCAGCGGACATGGCTGTTGAGCTGAAAAGCAGGGGAGTGACTTCTGTCAGCTTGTGGCCGGGAGCGGTGCAAACAGAGTTGGTGTCTCAGTTGATTCTTGAGAAAGACACAGTACATGGTGTAAATTGGAAGGTACCCTCTTCCCGAACAGCAACTCCTCACTCTTGTTAGCTCCCTCACTTTTTTTTTTGCTTCATCTCTGGATTTTCTTTTCCTCAGTTTAAAGATGTCTTTGCCAGCGGAGAATCCACAGAACTGAGTGGGAAGTGCATCGTCAACCTGGCGACAGGTGGGATTGTACTGCGTGAGATGGTGTTCACCTCAGATTGTTGAATGGAGTGAAATGCAGAGGCTTTACAGAAGGCAGCACTTGAGTAACTCTGCTCACATATTTGATGTGCACATGCTGTGCATTGCGACATGCTTTCAGAAACTGATTTTATTGCTAAGAATTTGCTGGTTCAACTGATAATGTAGAGTCTTGTTCATTTGCAAACTCAGCATACTTTCTCTCTCTGCCCGACAGATAAAAATCTGATGTCGCTGACTGGAAAAGTACTCATGACCTGTGATCTGGCAAGACGCTATGGGATACAAGATATTGATGGTGAGTTTGTATCAGCCTTTTCTACTGAGGTTTTCTTTTAGATTTGAATCACATAATTCTAACATTTTGTTTGTCTGTTTCTTTCCAGGACGGAGTGTAGCTGACTACACCTCCCTTAAATTCCTCCTGACTCAGGTCCCGTATCTCTCCTGGCTGTCAGCTGTTGTTCCTTCATTCCTCCGCCTGCCACGCTTTATGCTCACCCTGGCAAGCAACCGCTTCTGAGCGCTTCCTTTATCAGTACCCAGGCGGCAGTAACAGACTGTTTAAACTACATGGTCCAAAGTCTCGCTAAACCTGTAGCTGTCATATCGGTGGTTTCAGATGAAGTCCATTACTGATGGCTTAAAGATGACAGAGCAATTAAGACAATGCTGTTTATTGAAGGAGTATTGGTTAAGTTACTCTAATACATCCATTGCTTCTTGAGTACTTAATGAATGCCGTTCTATGAATACTGAGGTAAACAAGGTAACCATGAAGGATGCTCTAGCATGTTTTCTGTATTTAACATTTTGTTTAAAAACACTAAAGTCAGCTGTGGGTGAAGCCACGCCATGTGAAAATGACTTTATTATTACTACATGTGCACTTTCTGAAGCAGTATACAGAATCTAATTATCTACAGAAAAATAGGACACATTTTAGAAACATGATTATTTTTTCGTATTTGTTATATATCTATCCAATGTGTGTATACACACAACACTACCAATGCTTATGTAACAACTGCTTAAATAAAGAAATGCATCTTCATAGATGCAGAATCGCTTCCAGAAAGATTTGTATATACATCTTGTTGATGTCATCCTATTATTTAGCATCAATAATTGATTATAATTGCTACCGCTGACTTTAGTATAGTAAATCACTGCTTTCTAGTTGCAGAACATCAGCTGATATGAGTTCAGCGTATTGCTCGAGGGCACGCAGAAGCGCTGGAACACTTGATCGCACACTTCCATCTTGTTTACAAAACAAAGAGGAATCTAAGAGCTGCCTCAGTATTTATAAGTTGTTGGATCGTATTTGTAAGTCTAAACCTCTCTATGTCAAAATTGTGGTGATATTATTGGAAATCGCCCCCCAGCACAAATTAAAAGGATTTTAATTATTTGGATTTTTACAATCTGTTTATTCACTCAAATTCTCAGTTAGCTGTTCAGTTTATTTTCTGGAAGCGTTATTCATCAACTTGAAGGTTTAAAATGCTATTTCAAAGACTTTACTGTCAGCGAAAAGCATTTTCTTTGTTTAGTTATTTGTTGTCACAAAGGCAGCTGAATTTAAATAAAGCCCACTGGGTCTGAAATGTACAAACCACAATGTGTTCATTTTTTAAATGCAGAATGTCTCTTCGCCCATGCTGCTATAATGGCCACATTTTAAGTAAACACAGTGTCCTCAGTGGGTGGATGCTCTGTGAGTTGGCTCCAGGGGTCCTGGAGGAGGCCATCAGGGAGGTCTGAAAGTGCAGCTCCGGTTATTCACTGCTGTCAGCTGGGACAGCAGGACGTGGATGAATTCAGTGTTCAGATGTAACAGGATGATGATTCCCTTTGCTAATCACATCAGATGTTTGCGGGCCTGGTTGGGGAGGGGTGGAGGGATGGAGGGGTGGGGACTGGTGGGTGGTTGACGTGAAAATGTTTAGCCTACTGCCACGGATTTATTATACAGGCGCCTCCTCCCTCCAATCCACGGCCTGCTCTCCCAGACTGGCACACCCACCCCCGCCGTCACTGTGGGAGAGTCCGTTGGGCCTACTGGGCTTCCTGGTCTTCAGCTCCGCCTCGCCTCGATCTGGCCGGACAGGGAAAACACTTCTCAGTTAAAGAACAAAAGCAACAACGGATGGACGGAAGGCGACGAAGTCACAGCGACTCGGATCCAGACCTGAAGATCGCGGATTGAGAGATTTGAGCCCCGTTCGGCAGCGCTGAGCCGGCGGCTCAACTCCTGCGAAAGGCTACAAACTTGGTCGCCTCGCATCTTTGTATCCCGGCCGTAATCCGTCGAGGTGCCTGATAAATAAGACAAGGGTCAAACAGGCAGACAGACGGCATTGTTTCGCCGGTCTTCGTCTAAACTTCGGCCGTAAAAAGCGGAGTGGAAGAGGAGAAACTCCGGGTTTCTTTTGTTTTCTCTTCGCTCGGGCGGTCCTCGGGGAGAAAGGGCCGTTTAAGGCATTTTCGGTAAGTTTATTTTTGTGTTTCACTCAAGCGTGTCTGACGGCGAAGTGCGCCTGTGCAGTGTGGAGGGTTTTAGTTAGTACGCCATAAAGGGGGGAGACACAGGACCGCTGCTGCTGCTGCTGCTGCAGGCGCACCGAGCAACTTTTCCAGCGTTTTGTTGCACTAAAACAAAGATGCCAGACGTGAGCTGCGAGGGCGCATTGAAGCACGACAGCGAGCAGTTGGGAGGCCACCGCATGATCTCACCCCGGCGGCCTCCGGTGTGTCACCAGTGACTAATAAAGTGATTTCAGAATTGTTTGCTAATGTTTTTGGTACACTTGAAAATTTCTTGCGTGGCTCAACCGACCTAAATCGTCGGCCTTTGCGTAAGCTCCTGAATGCGCAACGTTTCCTCCGCTGTCCCAAATACAGAAATCCTCCTAAGTGAAGAGCACATAGTGAGTTGGAAGACGCTTTCCAATTAGTAGTTACAAGCACCTGATTCGTATAAGCAGGTAATGACTGCCTAATTATGGAAAGAAGTGTCAATAAATGCTGGTTACGAAGTATCTGAATTACACTTCATTGCATTTAGCCCTCTAGCCACCAGACTGACATCTCCATGGTGGTATGTGTTGGCGTAAGACTTGTTGCTCATGAACAAAACTGTGTTTATATTCATTTGGTTTTTCAAATCATTTTTCATCAGCAGTATTTGATGCCGTTTCAGTGTGTGGTGTGCCTCGACTTGAGACTCGAGTGTGACTAATGCACCTCATTTTCGCCGTCCTCAGGTTTCCCTTGTGGTATCTGCCTTTGTGAAGAGGCTACGCTTAACTCTGGGGACTGAGAACTTGGACGTGGAACAAAGCCTGACTCGAAAGGGGTGAGAAAGTAGACTGTGATGGATTTCTCATAGATCCCCGCACTCCCACCCTCTGCGACCAATCCCCCCACTCACACAAAACAAAAGTCAGCCACCACACTTTGGGGGAGGGGGTCCCAGTCTGGACAGAGTATACGACTAGTTTCATTGGGAGTTCAGAATTAGGAGTGCAAAGTAGGGGGGAGGGGAAACAGCTGTCAGATAATTGACTTTGAGAATGGATGAGAACAGAAAGTTCTTAAAACATCAAACATCTCGGCCGTACTCCTCAGAAGCAACTTTCCTTTTCCTTACGGTGGTCCTATCTGTGCCGTGAAAACAGTTTGCCAGTTGTATCCAGAAAAAACAACAACATCAACAACTAAATCAGTTTTTGTTTCTTCTCTAGGTAAAAAGGCCCATTTTGGTATCCCAGATGGCGACCTACAGTGAACATAATGGCAGAAACGGACTACTTGCAAGCATGGAGGAGTCCTTTGAAGGGAAAGTAACAAAGCGGGAATGCGATGGAACGTTTGAACTTAAACGCTCCTCCAAGGATTTGCACCACTCTGCCAGCTCAGCTGAAAGCAACGCAAGTGGTGTGGCTAGTTTCACCACTAACCACAACTCTGTTGTGTGCCTGCCTCTGGTGTCAGAGGGACTTAAATTGGTATGGACGCAGTCAGATCAAACCCGTGAACTTGACACAATCCCAGAGCTGGTCCAAGCCTTTAACTTATTTCCATACCCGTCATCCCATGAGGTTAGCACTCTGGCTCGGGTATGTGCCTTGCCGCTGGACAAAGTTAAGGTATGGTTTATGGTGCAGAGAATTAAATATGGTATCAGCTGGTCCTCAGAGGAGATAGAGGAGACACGGCGGAAGCTGGCAGTGCCTGAGCTTTGTGACGACTCTACTGAAACAAACGAGGAAGCCAAAATGAAGAGCGTGAGCAAAAGTTACGAGGAACTGGTAATTGAGGAGAAGGATAGCGACAAAGTAGAGGGTGCTCTCTCCAGCTTCACCCCCCAGAAGAAGAAACCAAAATGTGAGTCACCAGATTCCTATAAACCAGCCAAACCCACTGCCCCGTGTTTCAGTTCCACCCTCCCGCCTCCTCAGGATTCATACTTCTACCGCTCACCAACGGAGACGCCGGCAAGCACCGCAGCCGATGTCTCCCTTGACCTTTCGGAGTCATCTTCTCGACAGCACCGTCATGGGCGCTACAAAAAGTCTAAAGCTCAGCTTGCTGCCCTCCGGAAGAGCTTTCTGAGAGAGAACTGGCCTGCAGAGGCAGAGCTTAGACGTTTGCAGGAAGAAACTGGGCTGAGCCGTAACGACATTCGGAAATGGTTCAGCGACAGCCGGTACCAGCTTAGAGTTGGCCGAGGAAGCCTGGCAGCAGCCCAGAACTACTCTCAGCACACAGCAGTTGGAGGTAAACATGATCAACCTCTTCCACTTACTACTCAAAAGACTCGTCAAATAAATGGAGTGAAGGGCCCCGAGGGAGCCCGTAGCAATGGGATTAGGAATTCACATTTCTTTCAGGCCTTTTTGTCAAACAGCCTGGAAGCATTTGGGGAAAGGGTCCTTGACACAGAGGGGTATGATGTTATGGAGGAGCTTTCTGGTGATGGGGACAGTTTTAAAGATGAGGAACAAACTGAAGAACAACCCCTGCAACTGACCAAGACCTGCAAGACTGAGCCAGATGTTCCACAGGAACCACCAAGTACATTAAAAACCTCTCCCTACTCTTCCCCTTCTGGCAGCCCACCACTGACTGCCTCGCCCAATAAACTCCTTTCAAAGAGCATCAGCACATCAAAGAAGTTAGCCCACTCAGCCAAAGCCAGTCCTTCACACACTCCCTTGCGCATCTCAGGGGTTTCCTCATCCATATCCCCTGCCCTCACTCCTGCTGGGCGACCAAGAAAGACCAAGGAGCAGTTGGATGTGTTAAAGCAGCACTTTTTGCGCTGCCAGTGGCCCAAGAGTGAAGATTACACTGAACTTGTTAAGCTTACAGGTTTACCTCGTGCAGATGTTATTCAGTGGTTTGGGGACACACGGTATGCTGTTAAAAATGGCCAGCTGCGCTGGGTGAAGGGAGTCCGTGACCAGTTCTTGGCAGAAGTAGCAGCCCAGCAAAGTAGCAGTGGTTTAACTAACGGAAGTAGCTCTGCAACATCTACTCGGGTTGGAGGTGGCCGCAAACGGAAATCTCAAGCAAACGCAGCAAGTGCAGATTCCACTGATATCCAGCCATTAGTAGCATATTACCTTTCAACGGGCTCGCTACATGAAAAAGATCTCGACTCTCTATGCAAGAAATCTAGAATGAGCTACCAGCAGGTGCGAGATTGGTTTGCCTCTCAGGACATTGGGGAGACTGACCAAGAACTTATTGTTACTGATTAAGACACTGGAACCAGACTTAGAAAACATTAATAAAAAGTTGGTGGAGTGTGATCCTCACATCCTTTCCACCAACAAGCGTAGTTATTACTTTGGTTTAAATTGCTTTAATTAGGCAGGTTTGTCACTTCCAGTCTTCCCAGTACAAGCCCGAAATGAGGTTTGTTTTTTTATATATGCTGCATTTCCAGCTTATCCTAATATATTTGGACTTGGATTATAATTGTGCTGCCCGTGTTGCTGTAAATAGGACAGTAACTTGTACACTGGTTTGCTATGTTTTTGAGCTACTATTTTTGTTTAGACATCATGACTACAGATTTATGCTATTGTAGCAGTATAATTTAAACTGGTTGTTCTTTTGGTACCTGACTATAGCAGATGAGTAACTGCTCCAGAAAAATGTCTACGTTAATGAGTTTGTTGACTGATCACTGTGTGTAATCATTCCTTTACAGCCAATAATTCCTTGTCATGAAAAGCACACTGGACATGTACACTTTAAATTGACATCTTGCACTTTGGTTTTAGAGCCTGCTGCCATTATGTTCATTAAATCCAATTCTTTCACGAATGATGAGTTCCTAACTTAACAGTGTCATTCTTGATCCATTAACACTGAAGTCAGTGCTCATGCCTTTTGAAAAAAAGCATGATGCATCTAATTGTATTACTGTCTACAGCACATTTCAGAAACTCATTTCCCAATTCTCTTCTTGAGGCTCTGCTGTAATACTGGGTTTACTATTTGAATGCTTTGCTTGTCATTTGCATTTAACTGCACCTTTTTTAATATAGTAAAGGCTAACAGTACTGAGAAACCAGCAATCACATCATACAGACGTCAGAATTTCCTATTTCAGTTTTGATTTGCCCTTATTCAGTCAGTATTTTTACCTCTCTTTTGTCTTAATAGGATTAGGGTGTGACTTGATGGTTTGTAATATAAACAAACTGGATAAGATAACATGTACTTCATAAGTAGCAAAGGGTTTGAATCCAAAGAAAAAAAAATACAGTTCTGTCAAATCAAATTATGAATCATAGCACAAACCTTATACATTCAGGTAATCAGTTCATAAAAACTCCATACTGTGTAGTATTTCTTAGTTTACCTACAGGGATGATGTGGGCTTTAAATGGAGTCGAAGTTTAGTTCATTAGAAAAGTTTAGATGACCAGAATGTTGGTAACGCAGTGTGCATCACTGTATTTTGTCATTCTATTAGTAATGGAAAGTTAATGCAAGTGTCATGCTGTGAGGAAATGTCAATAACACTTGGTGTCTTCCTTTGCAGATGTTTCAATGTATTTTTTTCCTGTTCCCACTGGCACAATTGTCACTGGAAACCAGTAAAGGATTTGCCTTTATAATCGTGTGCAAGCAATGTTTCTTGTGTGAAGTAATGACTCCAACTGCTTCTGACTGATCAAACATAAATTCTGTGTTGTGAGCAGAAAGCAAGTGGCTGTGTAATTAATGTGCAGAAATCATTCTAATATTAATTACTGCCACATATTGTACTGCCAGAAACAATAGATGAATCAACCAATGACCAATAAGCTAAAGTAGCAGGTTACTTCCTAAACAGAGAAACCACATGGTACAACATTAACAGTTATTAAGTGCCTGCACTCAGCAATGTACAAGACATTCATTTATTACAAATTTGTATCTCCAACAAAGACGTGACGGTCTTAATGAACTTAACTGACAAAAATGTCCCTGGGGGGCCATTTCATTAACGCCTGGGCGACTGTATTGATAGTCCACTCATAAACTGGAACTGGAAAACATTAGGAGTCTGACGACGAGTTCTGAGGATGACAGAAATGGACTTAATAGTAACATGAGAAAAGCTTCCCATCAGAAAATTTAGAATTGTGACACAATGTGTTGGCAGAAGTTATTTGAAAGCATTTCTTACCTTGTAGGAGTCGGTGTTCCTTTTTAAAACAGAGGTGAAAGGATTTTGATTAATAATAGAATACACTTCACTTCTGAGCTGATTTAGTATAGTGTCGTGTCGTTTTATTCACAGAAACTATGGCAGAGCTACAAAAACATGTTTGCAAACACACTTACTGTGTAGGTGTTCATGAAGAGAACTATGGCTAGAAATGGGGGTAGCTGATCCAGGAGTCTGACAAAAGCAGAAACACGTCAGTGTTTATGCAACAAAAGTTAAACCAAATATCTGAAACACTTTATAAGAAGTCCACAATTACATATTTAATGAATACTAATGTGAGCCTGTTCTATAAATGTGTATTTTGTACTGAGCATGTAAATCTAAACTAAAGGTCCACTTGCTAGCTTCTTCTCATTAAGAACAGAACAGAAGAAACTCCATCCACTGAGCCAGTCAGTGAAGTGAATTCTCTTGGAAAGTTGCAGGAAAAGCTATTTACAGTAGTTAACCTCGAGTTAAGATGTTTGTGTTGTCAAATTAATGGAAAATACCGCTTCTGTCATCATCACATTCATTTAGAGTAGGCTCTCAAACTATTACATGGACCCAATCTAACTCAAAAACTTACTGTGAGGGAGGATAGACTGGGACCTCTGTCTCTGGCCCACCGCTGCACCTCTGCTGAGCCAAAGTGACTAAGACAACATGGTTTAAACTAGCAAAATATTTTGGAAACTTTTTATAAAGGATAAAGAATGAAATCCAGTTGATCATGCTACAACACATACCTCGTGGGTCTTGAACGGGGGGTAACTGGTAAAGGAAAACACGCTCATCAACTTGAATGAAAAAATCTGAAATGAGCCATCACCACTTAAAAACATGAACTGCAACAGCTCAGTTTAAGTCATTGGGTTTACCTGGGGAGGCGACGGCCACAGGGAGGGACATCCTTTGAGTGCTGTATATGTGATTAAAAAGGTATGACTCAATTGTTTTAAAAACCTTTGTTCTGGTTTGTTATTAATCATGACTGAAAACTGGTTTTACCCATCTATTTGAAAATGTCCTGGAGAAACCTGTGGCAGAAAGTGAGCAGACTAAATTAGGTATTGAACATGAACACTGGTTTATTTGTCAACATAAAGCTTTTCTCTATTAGACTTTTGAAACACCTACTCTCCTCTGAGAAAGTGGCTTTCTCAAATCAGCAGTCTCTCTTTTCAGCTCTGAAAGCTGCTTTTTTAAGTCAGCGTTCTCTCTCCTCAGCTCGGACAGTTGCCTTGTGATAACAGACAAGGGAAGAATAGCGTTGCAATCAGGGATTTTACTTACACAGCCACAGAGGAACAATAACAGATATAACAATCACCTGTAACCCTGCTCAGAGACTTCCTTCACACGCCTTTCCAGTTCAATAGACTTATGCCTGAAGTGCGCCGTGACTCTCTCCATCTGTGTCTGCTGAAAAAGGGCAATCTGTGGAGCATGAACATCTCACAATAAAATATTCTTCTTGTGAAAATAAAACATGTAAATCAATTCTGGCTTTGGGATTGTGGCTCAGTGATTCCCAAATGATCTTAGAGTAATCCTACAGTGATGCTTTTAATCTTGTCAAATATCACTCTAACTGAAGCAACTTCTTGTTGAATGACTCACTGACCGGTTATTAATTGAGTGACTGCTCTGGCATTTAACATCCCAGGAAAGCAATTAAAAAGGGAAGCAACAAGGGAGCTTGGGGTGAATGCAGCACAGAGGAGACAGACCTGTGAAATGTTCTCCAGCCGTGATTGGATGAGCTTCACAGGGTCCTTGAAAAACACCTTTTCCTGTGGCTTCATCTGAAATAGAACATCTGTGTAAATTAAATAACTTGGCTATGTAAAACAAGGCCATTCTTTGTTTATGGCATCAGAGAGTAACCTGCAGTAAAAATGTCAAACTCACCAACCTCATCTGTGATGGGCAGATAACTGCAATGGGTCCCACACACGCTGCACTGCTCTGTGGGAAAGGACATAATCACAAGATGCATACGAGACAAGAGCCATGATATGCAATGCTTATAGCTGAAAAGTAGAAGCAAATTGACTTAAGGTGCAGAGCAGACACTATAGAACTGCCTCACGAGATTTAATGCATGCTTCGCAGCAGATGTGGCCACAGCTGGACACAGCAAACTTCGACCCCCTCCTTGTGAAGCACTGATTACAATGGAACCAGTCCATTTTTACGCCTGTGGCTTTCCTTCTCTGCAAACAAGATTACAATACACAGATGTGATTCTGTAACATTCAATATTACTGTATATGACCATAAGTATGTGGACACCTCTGGTCACATACTTTTGTGTGCTTTTAGTGTTGTTTTTTTTTTTCATGGTTTTGGATTGGCCTCTTAGAACATATTATGGAAAATCTTAATATTGCATCATACAATAACCTTTTAGACAATTGCGTGCTTCCAATTTGACAAAGGCCCTTTCCAGTTTCAACATGACAATAAAGAAATTATTTTGCCAGTTTAGTGTGGAGGAACCAGGCTGGCCAGTACAAAGACCTGGCCTCAACACCATTAGAATGAAGTGGAAATGAACTGGTGGCAAGCCATATCTTATCACCCAGCATCAATGCCCCATGTCACAAACGCTCTTCAGACTACCAGGGAGCAAATACCTGCAGCTGGGCTTGAAAATCCTGTGAAAGGCTGGCCCAGACTTATCGCGGCATATTAATTATTATTATTATTGTAGTGTACCAGTATGCAGATACATTTTAATGTTAAGCTTGTATGACACTTTTTTTTGCCCATAAGATACACAATGTAAATTCGTCACATTCACACAAAGTCGTTTTTCAACCACGCACACACATACACAACAGTGCAGTGAGGTACAGCAGTCTATAGAGAAGCCGAAGCTACTCATCCACAATGCTAACAGCTTTTAGTGCTGGCTATAAACGTGTTTGCTAGCTAGCTAGCTTAAATTGTGGAAAATGCACTTATTCCCAAAGGCTGAGAATATAAAAAAGGCTTAGAGGGTAAGAAGGGCTTAAAATTTTAATAGCATGTTGGTTAGAAAATATGTTTTCTCATTGTTGTTATCCTTCCAACATTACCTGCCGCCTTGCTCAAAAGTCCTGCTAGTTGAAGTTTTATCCTCCCGACGGGAGTTAATTCACTCGGCTCGGCTCGGCAGTCCCGCCTCCGCGCGGGTCCCGCTCTCTTCTGATTTGCAGAGTAACGTACGTGGTAGTGACGTTAGGACGTGAACGATGGGAGCCGACTCCCGGCCGAGAGCCGTTTTTTTTGTTGTAGATGCGTTTTCACCGCACATGCGCGCTCAAGGCAATTAACGTTGTATGAATGTGTATGTGCGTGCGGCCAATCACTTGTAATGGCAAAATAGTATTTTTACAAGTTGTTTTCCTATTTGTTAAAAAATGTTCTCAAGTGAAATGTTTCACAGATGGTTGTTAGATTTGCACTCAAATCTGTTGTGCACAAAATACTATTTTGTTGTGGCAATAAAAAGTTTAATATTAAGTGTTGCTTGAATTGCATTGAACCAAGGCAACTTTATTTCCAAATATTTCATACAGAGAGTAAATTCAAAGTAGTAGATTCACTGGCAAAGCTGAGGGACATCTTGTGTAATGTTTATATAAATATTGACATTGGGTCTGGCACTAGGAATAATTTAGCACTGCTAAATCTAGTCTACACACACAAATAATTAAACTGTTGGTGCAATCTATGCCATCCACCATTCCTCTTCAAAGATGGATAACATGATTAAAATATGATCTTGATCTGTATAGAACAGGAGGTCATTGACTGATTTAACAGGTCTTTGAACGCCTGCCATCTTACTTGGACTGGTCTAAAACAAACACCACCAAGGACACTTGTTGCACAACATCATGTCATGACCTGCACATGAAGCCAAGATCAAGATATATTCACCTTATGGCTAAATATAGTGGAGTATTCCCTCCCCCTCCATTAGCCGGCTGATGTGCCCTTGAGCAAGGCACTTAACCCCCCCCCCAATATGCTCCCCGGGCATATGATTGCAGCCCACTGCTCCTGTGTGTGCTTCACTGCATGTTGCATGTGTGTGTGTTTCTTCAAACAGAGATGGGTGAAATGCAGAGAATAATTTCCCAGTCTTGGGATCAATAAAATAAAAATTTAGTCACAGCACATTTATGCTGGTATGGGGTGATGAACTGCACTACATACACAGGATCTGGCATTTTAGAATGTAAACATGTAGGACCTGATGGTGCAATGAACATGAAGGTCAGCATTGAATCGTGCATTTAGACAAGCCAGTCAATGCATGTTTCTTCATTGATTTGAGTAAAAGCAAGCTTTTCTCATGTTTCTTAGCAAAAACACTGAGTTCACCCCTTTAAGATCATTACACTCAAATCAAGTCAAATATTTGAGAGCATTCAAGTGGTTTGGATACATCTTTAATGGCCACATTACCATCTGAAATGTAAAGAGACAGGCAGTAAGCTTTAAGAAGCTTTAGAAACCAAGAATAAAACCCCAATTCAGATTGAAAGAACCAGTCTGTAAAGATGGATCCGTTCCTTTTGAGAGAAAGGAAAAGTTTAGTAGTTGACAAATATAATAGTGCAATTCAAACATAACATGCCTACCTTGATGGTACTTCAGGAATTCACATCAGTGATGGTAAGTGGCCCCAGGACTGCATTTTGTACCATTCCATGCTTCCCTGTTTATATTAAAGAAGAAAAAAAAGTTTTAGGACAGTCCCATGACAGCAGTTTAATACATCAGAAGTTGTACAAATACCTGATTCTACACTCCTCATCTTCCTGGACTTGCAGCTGGATTCACAGCAGTCACACAGATTGCTATAAGCAGAGTCATCCAGCAGCTCCCACCTGAGTTATGAAGACCAGAATAGGAGTGTAACCGTACCTTCTCAGATCTCCATCAACTTCAGCTGTTGCATGATAAGGTCTGAATACAGAATCCAACATGATGCAAATGATTAAAACTGAGTGTTTAGTGTAGAACACTTAACTGTCCCATCTGACCAGCTCATTGGGAAAAACTATCCAAATCAAAATCTGATATACTGCCATTTATAAAAAGTGACATTTTTACCCATGCTGTTGGTCGTAGTGGCAGGCCTTGTGGGCATGGTCAAGACCAATAGGATCCCAAGCCACAAGTTTACAGTGGATAAACACCTGTTGATTAGGAGAAGTGAGGGTGCATGGCATAAAGTCTTCAGTGCAGATGTTTCCACAATAAAGCCCTGCAGTTAAAAACGAGCATGCAGCATTTACAGAATGAGGCTCACGTACCTCTTCTCCAAGAGCAAACCTAAAGGCTTGAAGGGACAGCAGGATCTCAGATGATTTTGACCTTGGTTCGAATTTTGAGCGTGATATCTTACTGTCCACAAGACATCTGTATGGTTGAAGAACACACATTTTACTTCCAGTCTCTGGAAAAGGAAAGCTCAGGAAGTCAGTCCTTATTGCCAGTGTAACAAGGGTACCCCTTATTGGCGATTATCGGGTATATGCTGCTCTCAGGCTGCAGCTCTGGTGTGGTGGCTGCAACACATTCCTCAAGAAGCAGCAGCAAGGGCTGATGGGTCTTCTGCGCCACACTCGCCATGATAGGGATAAAGGAGCCCAGAGGGAAACTAGTTGATTCAGCAGGGCCTGAGAAGTCACCTGTAGGGGGTAAATGAAGATGAGTTATAGGTATCACTGAGAATTCAGCTAGTTCCAGTGAGGTCATGTTTTACACTCACCATTCATAAGTCCAATGTGGAACACTAGATCTCCTTGACCGTACGTATTAAACACTGGGTCATAAATCAAAGGGTACCAGTCTTTGGGCCTGCATACGATGAAGCAGATTGAGTACAGCAACAGCTGCCAAGGGCACATGCATGCGTAGAACTCAAGTTTGCTCACTTGTACTTAACAGCTATTGTTGACATACACCTACCTCTCATATGCACAGACAACTGGGTGAGTGAAGGGGGGGATGTGAGAACCGGGAGAGGAACTATAGGTTAGATCATTGGTGTACATCAGATGATCTCCAGTAACCTACGAGAGAGACAAATGGCTGTTAAGCTGCAGAAAACAGTTGACTCACAGCCTGCAGGTAGAAGTGTGCGACTCACCGTTCTCCTGAAGTTACAATCATCCAGATCCACGCTGAAAACAGCCTCCCTGGCCGAGAGGCTGGTGGGGAAACAGTTACCCAGACGGAGGAGTGAGGTGTCGGCCTGGGATCTGCTCTCCGTCCACACCAGCGTCACAAAATCAGGCTTGCAGTCCAGTCTCATGTCTGTAAGGAGCACAATACAACTCAAGTTTCAAAGTTTCTACTCATCAGTTTTCAGCTAAAGATGACGTAACGCTGCAATATCACCTGCATATACCGACACGGCAGCTGCCAGGCTCAACAGCAGTGCACCTTGCCAAAAGAAAGCCATCATGACTCAACAGTTGCCACTGACCCTGTGAGTTGTTTTATTCCTGACTGGCAGACATCCATCAAGAAAACCTCTTTCACCTGGTGCGTGTCAACAATCTCAGGTGCAGCGGCCATCAACCTAATTATAATAAGCACAGAGAGCAACTAATCATGTCACACGTCGGACCCATTTCATTTTGATATGGTGTAGCTGGATCAGCGGCACGAAAAGACACATCTTATACATTTAAATATGTGCGTTTGTCATATCATTTATGTTATAGTATATAAGAAACCCACAGATATGCAAGGACAGGAAGCAAAACCGTTTTTCTTTACTACTATCCTTGCAACCATGCTGCAGGTAGTAAATACAGGTTAAGTTGCAAATACTGAGAGATCTAGAGTATCCACACAGAGAGAGTCATCCTTCTATGTAAACACTTGCCCTTTCTCCATTGATTTTAAACTCAGGAATACTCCATGGTACATTCAACCGCAGACTTTAGAGGCCCAATTTTTATTCCACATAAGAAATCACAGAAAGAAACTGACAATACAGAGATGTGCTGTTTTGATGTGCTGCCTCAGTGTATGATCAGTAAGATCAGAATTCAAGGACTTAAGTTATGATTTGCAGCTTGAGCTTGAACAGGGAGGTGTTCATTACAGAAAAAATGGCTGTGTCCTCTAAATCACATGACCCACAAAGATGGCTCTGAGGACCTGAAGGCCACATTACAACTGATCGTCTGAGGAGACATAATTCAGATGGTCCTTTAACTGTAAGTTTATTGCGAGTCAGTTGCCTTGAAATAGCCAGCAAAGTGTAAATACTAGTGATAAACCAGGACAGGTTATGGGTTTATAAGCTGTGACAACAAGCAATCGTGCAGCAGGTTACAGCTCAGACTGAGACATGTGCAACTATAAGGCTTTAATATAAAGTCTGGATATTTGTATTTTCTTTGTTTATTCCCTCGAGTTGTGATGACTTCATTGAGAACTAAAGACGAAAAGCAGCAGCTATCAAGTGCTACTGATGGCGTTCTGTGCCAGGATAAGCAGGATGAAGACACTGCTACCAGATGCAATAAAAACAGTAAAATCTCAATGGAGTTTACAGGTTTATTTGTACAGAGGGTTTCAGATGGATGCATTATGTTGGCAATTACCACCACAGCTTCAACTGAATCTGCAAACAATTTAAGCTGAGATCTTGTAAAGCTGATGTCCCAACATCTTGTAAGTCAGGAGGCTGAGTCCATCTGCTACTGACCCGACTTATGCACAGTCATACAGCCTCCATCAGCTCAGACTGGGCTGTCCTGTGAAGAAAACGTTGAGAACTTTAAATCTTTGTCCAGTGTTTAAAACAACCCTTCATGGCTTATCATTACACATGAGTCAGCTGCAGTAACAGACACCTGCGGTATGCCGTGAGCCTTCGACTCAGACGGGTCCACGATGATCAGGGGTCCCAACACAGAATTGTGACTAAAGCCGTGGGATTCTGATAAAAGGGGAAAAATAAAAATTAGAAGGACTTAGAAGGAAAAAGCACAAAGTAAAAAACAGCCAAGCTTGTAGAGAGATACCCAAGTCGACTCCTCTTTTGGAGCGAGACTTGCAGGTTGATTCACAGCAGCTACAGATGGAGCTCCGAGAGGGGTCGTCGAGTAGTTCCCATCTAAGAAAGGAGCAATGGTGTGTGTCATATCAGCATGGTGTTAATAAAGTACCGATTATATACAGAAAAAAAAGCATAAGGGCATGATTTTCTGCTATTTAAAAAACCCATATTCACACATTCAAGTAAAAATACAGTTGAAGTTTATATTCTGATGTTTTAAACTCACTCAGGTCATTTTGAGTTAAGATGGTGTTTAAGAAACTCTTTTGTAAACAGTTATCAAGCTGTCAGATTAATGTGAAGTAAAATAATATTTGAAATGTAGTGCAGTCAAATTAAACAAGTTGTTGAAGTTTTACATAAGCGCACAGGAAACCAATACCAATTGTGTCTTTGTTTGGAGCTACAGCTGTGAGGAAATTAGCTTAGTTGAGTGTCAAGACTGGAAGCTAGCCTGGCTTTCCCCCAAGTTCAAAAATAAAAATATGCCACTACCAGCAGCCAGCAGCCAGGAGCCAGGAGCAGTCACCAAGAAAGTTACAACATGCAACATCCTGTGAAAAACGAGCCAGCTGCCTCCTGGCTCACGCTTCATGCTTCCAACAACTCTCCAAAATGTTCCCTTAATCCAGGATTACCTCCCATTTTCCTTTACATAATGGCAGGCTTTCTTGCTTTCATCAAAAACTTCAGGATCCCATGCAACCAGTTTACAGTGAATGTACACCTGAGGAGGACAAAACTAAGTCAAAATGTGTTACAAAAGAAAAAAAAATCTTTATAGCAGCTGCCATTCAGCCTCTCACCTCCTCTCCAAGATCAAACTTGAAGGACTGAAGGTAAAGGATGACAGCAGACGAGTGGTACCGGGGAAGGAACACAGAGTTTCCTCTCATGCTCTCCAAAAGACACCTGAAGAAATTTAAATCTCAGATTCGCACGAAGATTTTATTCTGAAACAGCCATTGGAAAAACTAACCAGTGTCTGATCCCCACCCCTTATTGCTGATGATGGGGTAAACTTGGTTGCCGGGCTGCAGCTCTGGCGTAGTGGCTGCCACACAGTGCTCCATGAGCAGCAGCAAGGGTTGATGGGACTTCTGCTCCACTGCCGCCCATATCGGCATGAACGAGCCAAGGGGGACGACATTTGTCCTCGCCACACCTGTTAATTGCTCTGTGGGGAAAGCGTAATGGCTTAAACCGTGCCCTTAAGTATCCACATGTTGTATTTGAGGTGAAAACTCACCATTGAGGAGCGCCATGTGGAAGACCAGCCCGCCTCGACCTTCAGAAACACCCGATCCAGGGTTCAGGAAAGGGGGAACCCACCCTTCAGGTCTGGAACCGAACAGGAACAGTTCTCAGCTCATGTTTCAGCTTTAAAGTGGAGTGTCATTTTTTAAAAAAAAGATACTCTACCTTTTATAAACACACTCTATAGGATGCACAAAGGCCGCTGGTTTGGACTTTGCATGCGGCCTGTAAGTCAGTTCATTTTGATACAGCAGACGTTTTCCTTTCATCTGTCGAAAAACAGGTTATTGGAGAACTGGAGAAGCTCAAAGGTATTTCAGGTAAATACAACATTTACATTACCAGTCTTTTAAATTTGCAGTCAGCAAATTGGTAGTTGAAGTGTGCTTCCCCCTCTCCGGTGGGTAGAACATCCAACTGAGACGGCATGCAGCTTCCAAGGAAAAAGCGAGCTGCATGCGGCACCAACTCGGCACTGATCCTCCATGTGATTTTTACCGAGTCCTTTGCACAGACTACTTTGATATCTGCAAGCAAATTCTCATGAGACCACTTGCTGTATACGAAGCACTTTCAAAATGTGTGTAAGGTTAACACAGATGTACAAGGACATGCAAAGAATACCTGCATTAGCGATAGCCGTTGCAAACGCAGCCAAGATTATCACACCAAGGTAGAGATGAGTCACCATGACTGAATGATCCAGAGCACACTGGAACTGACACAATTTGTAGACTTCCTGCCAAATTAGCTGAATGATCAACATGTGTGTGGGAGCAGCACATTTGGTGCATTTCTACCTAAGATGGGGTGTTTTTGCGCCTTCTCACCGTTTCATATGTGTTATACGGTGTTCATTTTGACAAATTCCACATGCAGGGGTGGAACATTACAACATTTAGTGAAGCGCTACACTCAAGTAGTTTTTAATGTATTTGTGCTTTCATTTTATTTTTTCATACAAATTAAGATACTCAGAAGTAAATATATTGCGTTTACTCTGCTGCATTTATTTGACAGCTCATTACTTCGCAGATTATTTTACATTCAAAACCTGATCAGTTTATGAAGCAATCCAGTCATTCAAATTAAACTACTCAACAGTAAGTAATATCTAAAAGTAGCTCCACCATTACCAGTTGCATTACATGACAACATTAAAATGCTTAAATGTTACCGCATCAGTAAAAATGATCAAATGATATAGCAGCACTGTGAAAATGTACTTTTAATTTGCTGCTAATACTTGAATTATTTTACGTGAGTGAATTTTTAATTTTACTTACTGGAGTATTTTTTACAGCGTGATATTGCTACTATTTCTCATATGACGGGTATAAAGAGTTTTGTGCACATGAACGCTGCTCTGAGCTTAAAAATAGACGATTTGTACTTTATCCAAGCGGAACCACTTTTCTGTGTGGCCTGACGCCATCATGTCCGGAGCGTTTAGCAGTGTACGCAGGAAGTTAATTCAAGTCAGCCGAACAAGTAGGCTGTAATACGTTAATATATCGAGCGTTTTGGTCTGTAAACGGTTCATATCGTTTAAAATTGCAGTATATTGTTTATTCAACATGCTGATCAAAGTAAAGGTAAGACCAGTGTTTTTACTTCTCTTCCACTTCTCCGCCGGCTCATAGCTGCTGTTGTTGGTTAGCCTGCTAACATCACTGACCGGTTCGCTAATTTATTTCTGGGCCAAAGAGCAGTAATTTATCCTGTTATGATGTCCATAAAGCTCACTCTGCGTGAAAAAAAGCTTTCATTTATTTTTATCTTTTTTGGCTCAATATTAAATTGAGCTGTTAATTAGCCATGTACATGCTGCTCTTTGGGTAATACTCTTCGCCGGTCAGTAGCTGTTTTTTTGATAGCTTGCTAACTTAAATGCAAACTCCAAAGCAGGTTAGCCAATTCCTTCTCCGATGTTACAGTAAAATATGTGACCCTTGAGATTCCGTGACGCAAGAGGATAACCCACAAGGTGGGTCAGTGTCCTACAGAGAGCACCACTTTACTCTAGTTTCCGCTGTTACTGGGGCTGGAGAGTTTAACTTAATAGCTGAAAATAATGGATCACTTATTTGGGACGATTATTAGGCAGAAATGGCACAAATCCTCTGCGTCCAGTTTCTCCAGTGTGTAGATTTACAGCTGTTGTTTGTCCTATATCCGTGTAAACTGAATATCTTTACGTTTGCAGTGTTTGTGCCTTGTGTTGATTGAAAAGTCCTGTTGCAGACCGTGTGTATCATTTCTGAAAACAAAGCTGACATTGATTTTGTTAACTTTGTTTCAGACTCTCACTGGAAAAGAAATCGAGATCGACATTGAGCCCACAGATAAGGTGAAATATAATTGTTCCTATAAGACATGAAACACTAGCCCATATACTCTCAACGTGCTTTATCATGTCTTGTTTTTGTGTAAATAAAGGTGGAGAGAATTAAAGAAAGGGTGGAAGAGAAGGAAGGGATCCCCCCACAGCAACAGAGACTGATCTACAGTGGAAAACAGATGTGAGCTCCTCCATCATGAACAATGTTACTCTGTAGTAGCTGCCAGATGCTCTTATTTCTCCACAAGCCTGCTTGAAACCATCTCATGCTCTCTCCTGTCTTCCTTTGCTCTCAGGAATGATGAGAAGACAGCTGCAGACTATAAGATCCAGGGAGGCTCAGTGCTCCATCTTGTGTTGGCGCTAAGAGGCGGATAAAAGCTCCACAGGCCCTGCACGCATCTCCATGTATGAGTCGCTGTTCTGATGGGGCCAACTGAGTGCCAACGCTTTAGGTCTCTGTCACAGTTTAATCATGTTACAGCACAGAAATCTGAAATCCCCCGTTCTCGGGTCGACGCAAACAAACAAAAAAAAAGAACCAACAGGAAAAAAAGGACATTTTCCTTTGTAGATGTTTTTTGTAAACCCACATTGGCTTTGAGTTTGACCAGGCACCCGTACCTTACTGAAGACAGTTTGAGGACACAGTGGTCTATTTGCTTGTGAATAAATGCTGAAATTGATGTAAGTGTTGTCCTTTAACACACACACACACCACAACAAGTCACTGCTGAGGATTCTGAAAACTGATTTTTATTAGAAAATGACATGAAACAGAAGATTTACAGACAGTTTATTCAACTGACAGAATACTCATCCTGGTCTTGTCTTTACATTTTAGCTAAGGTAGTGTTCTGAAACAGTCTGTTAAGAGATTGCACTGAAATCCATTTAGAGCACCATTGCTGACATCCAGCATCCAGAGTTGTTTTTAATAGAGGTCAATGAATATGGAATGAGTTATGAAATGAAGCTTTTACACACGTGTTTTACAGCCCGCTTTTTTGTCCTTCTACAACAAAGGGTTGTATTAGAGATTTTCCAAAGACTCTTATAATTGTGCTCATATACTTAATATGTAAAATATACTCGACAGTATCATGCCCTTTTATTTCCTGGAGACTGTGTGTAGTGATGCAGGAAGTAAAAAGAATTCAGGAGCATCTGTAAACAACAGGCAAGGAGATACTGGTCAAGTGTTGCTTGATTTGCTGGGATAAAAACTTTTTTTAATGACTACATCTCTTACATTTAAAACCATTTCTTGAGCTCCAGAACTAAATCTTGTGTTTTTGGTGCATGAGATTATGTCAGTTATTGAGAGGATGAAAGGCACAAGGGAATTCATAAGGAGGTGGATACTCAAGATACTCTAAACTGTTCAGCTCAATGAGGAAATGAATGAAAATTAGGAGCAACAGAAGACAAGTGAATGCAACACATGAGGCTGTGTTTGAAATCCGACACCCTTCAGTCTCAAATTCATGTCCTTCAGTTTCCCAGTAAAACAAGTGTACTGGATAAGAACATTTTAGAGTAGTAGTGGGTCATTCGTAAATGTTAAACTGATTTTCAACAAAGTGAAGATACTAAAGGCAAATATTTAATAAAGAAAATCATTTCAAAGGGAGGCAAACATGAGTGCCCTGTCAGGACAACTGATTTGGTGGCTCACACTGACCGGTAGGTGCCACATGAATAAATATCTATGGAGTGGAACATCAACTACAATCAGCTTGGTAGCTTAAAAGCCTGGATTGTACAGTTCTATGGACAGTTGAACAACTGCAAAAAAACCCTGAAAAACTGAATATTTTAGTACTTCCATATAATACCGGCATACTCCAAAGCTTTCGCCATCAGTCACATTTATGCTTGGATTCCAGAGGAGGGGGGGTTCATGTGTGAAGCTGTGATTTCCCGTGAAAGAACAGTGTTCTTCAGCCATAAAAACACCAACAAAATCGGGAATTTAAGAAACAGCAGCTTGGGCTGTAGTGCAGAGGGTGTGACAGCAGAAAAACAACCTCCTGTCAGTGAGGGGCGACGCCTGCTGACTCATCCACAGACTGCTGTCATAGTCCCGTTGGACTGAACGGCCGCTGTCAGTGGGCAGCACTGAGTCCAGGGAAGGAGTCGATCTGGACTGTATCCTGAAAGGCTGATCCTTGGCTGCTGTAAGATATACGGACCCTCATCTTCAGGTTCACCTGGAGGGGGAGGAAGGATTTAGGTTTGTAGATAGATTTTGCGTGATGGAGCTATCAGCAGCTCTGCTTCAACTGGAACTGGAGCAACAACACAAGATTTGAACCTGGCACATGCTCGGCTATGATGTATTCTTGCTGAATGTTTGTGGGAGCTGTGTGAAAGCGTGGAGACGAAGTGTGAAGATTCATTCTAATGTTGTACTTCAAGCTGATCTAACTTTTACTACACAGACTTGGATTTGGGGGCTTTATCTTCTCCTGTGCCGATATAAAAGAGGGATGGATCGCACCGGATCAGACCAGACTTGAAACCCACCTTGTTTGGGTTGTTGAGGACTACCATCTGGGTCACCTTAGCTGCGCCTCGTGCAGGAAGGCAGTCCCCACTCGGAGCCTTCATGTGTAACTGGACACTCTGGGGGAAGATCAAATGGAACTTTGAAGTTAAAACCACCAAAACACATGCCTCCTTTTACTGCACTGATGGCCACCACAGAGAACATGACAGGGTCTAACAGTGACATCCTGCAACCGACACAGACTGTGATCTGTGTGGTACACTAAATTTATTTTTTAGTGCACCTTGGCAGCCAAAAATCAATGTAGACAGAGAAAGCTCCCCTGCTACAGAGAGTATGTGTTAATTGTGTGTTTCATCACAGGTAGTGAGGCAAACCTTGGGCACTGCAGCCTGCAGGGTGAAGCTGCTGATGTCTGAATCAGTGGAGTTGGAGGCTGTTAGTGTGACTGTCAGGCCTGAGTCCGACTGTTTCTCACAACTTAGCGTCAAAGTCACACCGTCTTTGTCATACACCGGCACTGTGGGAGCTGTGGAGAACAGATGAAATGTTGCATTAGTTTAAAGCCAATATGGAAGGAAAAGCACAACACTGGAAGAGATTTAGGGAGATTATCTGATGGCCTGATTCAGCTTTAGTCCCGTTCCTCTTTCAGTCTAAACTAGTGTTTGTGTGCGTGTGTGTGTGTGTGTGTGTCTGAGGGTCAGACCTGGTGCGAGGGGGACAGGCTCAAACCCTCCTAGCAGATCCAGGAGGTCTCCTCCAGCAGTGCTGGCAGTGTTGGTGGTCAGGCCAGCCGCTGTGCCTCCGACTGCTGGGCTGGGCTGCAGAGTCTCCTCCGAGCCTCCCAGCAGGTCCAACAGATCACACACCTGAGGAAAAGCGCAGACAGGAGGACAGAGCTGCCTTTTTGAACTTCAACAGGAACAGATCACCCTACTTGGCATGTTTAATGCAAATCTTAACAGTCAAGTTGTGTGAACATTTGAATGCACCCGTACGATCACTGACCAAAATACATCTGTCCAGCACTTTTTTAAGCACTATAAACATACTCCTATAACTACAAAAAAGAAGAAGACACCACTGAACAGAGATCAATACCAAACTTTTGTGCATTAATTTAAAAGTCTACAATTGAATCTTCATCTCAATATCTGATTATTGTGGGTTTCACCAGAGCTGAGCCTTATTACAGCAGTGGTTCATACATGCTTCACAGTCAGCTCGGGGCCTGCCCTGACGATGCTTGAAACAATGCAGTAATGACATCAGTTGATCAATAAAATCTTGAAAACCATCAAAAAGAGGTCAGACAGTCAAACAGCACTGGAAAGACAGAGGTCATGAGTCTACTCTCGACTGAGCTGCTGTTGTATAACATGCATCTGTGTCAATGTAACGCACCTGGTTAGCAGGCTGTTGGGGGAGCTCTCCCTGCTTGACTTTGGCTGGTTGGATCTCCCTGACAGGCTCCCCTGTTGACTCTCCGTTGGTATGACCCGGGGAGTTCTTTTCAATCACAGGCATCCTCTCCAGCACTGCTGCCCTGAAGCGAGAGGGGGCATCTCAGTGCTTATTGGCCACAACATTTGTTTCTACCATCAACTGTAAAAATCCTTCATGTTGGAATCACAGCTTTAAAACAGGGAAAAACAGAAACACAGAAATGATTTTATAAAGAACAGGAAAAGCTGACTTCTTCATCCCGCTGTTGCATACCTCATGTGGTCATATTTCTTGAACAGAGCATTGTATTCAACTGCCCTCTGCTGGAGCTCCACATCTATACAGCTGCCGTAGATGCTGACGATGCTCCTGATGCGACTGGCAGAGGAGGGGAGACGAGGGCAAAGAGCAGCAGTCAGGGGACTATTGAGAAACAACTGCAACTATTCAGAAACTGTCTTAATCAGGAATATTTAACAAAAAAAACTAGCCAGAAGTGACGTGTCAACAATGCAGGCATGACAGTAACCATTGACTAACCGGTTGTGACCCACAGATCAACCAAATACTGTCACAGTGCTTTAACGATATATGGTCACTGCTTGCTGGGAGTGACAGAAGTGATTCTTACTCCACGTTATCAGTGATGCGTGTGCTCAGTTTCATGGTGGCGGTGAGGGCAAAGCCTCTAGTCGCCGGGGACGACATGTGGGACTGCAGAACCGTTTCCAAGGCGTCCAGGACATCGTCCTCGCTGACCTGAGCGAGAGGGTACAGGGTCTGAAAGCTGCCAACACATTTTTATGGCACCAAAACAAACACATTTTAGCTTCTAGCTCCGTCACAACTACCGCATGATTAAGACACAGAGCTTTAATTCAAGCACTTGTCGCTGCAGTGTGTCAATGCAACATGCACTGCATTGTCAATCAAAATGTGTGACTGCTTCTTCTTTGGATTTGCGATTGCAGAAATCTACTCAGACGCACTAATATGTCCAAACCAGCTGCCACCGTGGCTGAAAATGTCAAATGTGTCTTTGTGTCCCATTAGACAGGAGGCATTTAGAACCGCAAATATAAAACCCTTCATGAACTAGCAACAGGTTGAGTCACTACCAATAACATTTAATTGTATTGCACTATAATACTGTGTTGGTGCTCGGTGTACCTGAACGGGCTCAGTCTCCTGACAGTCTCCCCTCAGCAGCAGGTCTCCGTACTCTCCAATACACCAACATGCCACCTGCACCAGGGGCTGCTGCACATACAAATATCACACTCACACAACTGTAGGCACATAATCATAGGGTGATATTTGACATGTTCGGGAGACCGGCCTGCTGGTCAGCATAGCTGTTTGAAACATCAGAGCCAAGTTTTTTCCCTGAATTCAGTGAAGCTTCTGTGGAGGAAGACGGGAAACTGCACCACACTGCAGATGAGTACATGGCTGCTCATCCGACTCGGTTCCAAAAATAAACCTGGTTGCATCAGCCAGTTCCAAACTGAAAGCGTAGCTATTCTCTCTGCCGTGGAACCGAACCAGCTCACTCTGCTTCACAGCTGACAAACACAATAAAATAAAAATGTATGAACACCTCTTGAGGTTTGCACATTATGTTGTGCCGCAAAATGATCCTAAAATGAAATGACATGATTTCCCTCTCTGACAATTTCTGTCAAAAACCCTTGGTGGACTTTAGGATCTAGGAAAGTTGTGTGGAATATCAGCTTCACTTCAGGCTCTTCACGTTTTAAAGAGTCACGCTTAATCAAGAGCCATGTGTCCAAGAAGATCTATATGTCTGCTCCGCTCAGAATGGAAGCGACTAAAGGCTGATCATGTTGCCTTATGCTCCTCTTTTTTGTATTTTAAGTGGCACAGGCTATGATTAAATGGTTTTCCCAATGCCTGCTGCAAGGGCCCTGGTTTAAGTTGCCTTCATAGCTTTTCTCCTCTGAAATATAACTTTGGTGGGCATGATTAGATGAGGTCAGGTATGTTTTTCCAACAAACTAATTTCCTGTGGTTAATTGTATTTTGCCATGTTTTGATTAGTTCATTGTACTTTAAGACACATAAACTAGACTTAAGCAGCTATACTGAACTGTTGATTTGTAATTTGTAACTTTTCTTACAAAAAAATTATATTTAACAGAAGACTTATTCTGTCTATGATGAATCTAATCACCTTATCATATGTTAAATGTATGATAAGCATCTATATCTTATAGTAAAGGATCCAACTGCAGCAACAGATGGAAGATTTCATTATCCAGGTTCACTGAATGAGTAAGCTGACCAACAAGCCAATCCCTCTGAAACGCTGAAGCGCTCCTTTAAGACAGGAAATGCCTACACACACCCACACCCACACACACACCTGAGAGATGTCAGTGAGCAGAGCCCGGTAGAGCTTGTGGACAGTGTAACAGTGCAGCTCTGAGGCGGTGGTGATAAGCTGGATCAAGTTGGGAACCGTTTCATCTCTCACGTCGCCCCCTGCCTGGCAAAGTGGAGAGCAGAGTCAAACACAAGCACACACTCACACTCACACACACACACACCAAACTCCATTAGCTAGACAGCTGGCCCAAGTATTTGGGTCGCCCTACATTTCCTTCCAGACACAATGACCTCACTTGGGGGCTGTTTCCATCACAGTTCACATACATTACAAAAGGACATTCACCGACATGGATTAAGCTTTAATTTAAGCCACATCTCCACCCACTTCTATACACCCCATCCTTTTGGGAACAGTGCAAAGGATTAGTGTACGCATTAGCTTTCCATGTATTCGCTTACCTAGATGGAGCACAAAACAAAAAGTAAGGATGCGACAGAGTGCAAAATGGAAAGCATGAGTCCAGGATAAATGGCCTATTCAGCTCCTGGGGCTGCATGTATGAAAGTCTGTACAGAAGAGGTACATCCCATCTCTTGTCAAATGTATCATTTAGAAAATATGCATGTAATATTTCAGTGCATACACAGGCTTCATGCATGCGGCCCCTGGTGTCTACGCTAAGGAACAGAGCATTCATGATGGCAGTGGACAACTTAAAAAGAGCTGTGAGGGAGAAACTCATGTCAGAGGCAGCAGGGCGAAGTGGCTCAGTCTGTATTTACCGTGGTGAGGACATGCAGGATGGTGTCAATATGCCAGCGCTGGGAGGGCGCATACCTGACAGAGACAGAGACACACACACACACGCTCAGTGGTGCTTGAGGGTGAGCCAGACGCACACAAATCCATCTGCATCTTCTCATTACGCACACACATACACACACCACACACACAACCAAAGTGCATCCAGTGGTAGAGAGATATACAGCAGAAACAGAGGAGGCTATTCATGGCCACAGTGCCACTAAGAGGGACAGGGGGCAGACTCACAGTGAGACATGTAGACACACACTGTATATTTTAAGCACAGAGACTTTTTTGTTACAGCCCTAACACTTAAACAGCTGCATCGCATTAATGCTCACATTATCCAGTCCCAGCTTGGAACAACAGAAATGTACTCGCTTGCACATGAATGTGCGTGTGCTTGCATGCAGGGGTCTGTGTATGTGTGCGTAATGCAGTGTGTCACCCACCTCTCTGCGGCGTTGAATATGCCGCTGGCAGCTTGAGCCCTGAGCTCAGGGGGGCAGGAGGAGAGGAAGATGAGCAGCTCCTTCATCATGGAGCGGATGTTGGAGGCCGACACCAGCGCCAAGGAGAGATCCAACGCGCGGCTGGAGAGATGGCCAGAGACAATTCGTGTTGGTAATTCGGCGTATACGCACATTTAAAATGACGCTCTGCTGGAAGTGGGAGTCTGGTGCCATTTCTCTTACAATTCACCAAATTAAAAATGTAAATTTAGACTACAGTCCATTCCGTGTTGAGGTCGGTGTGTTCTCAACTGAGCACACGTAGCCTTAATGTTGCAGAAAATGAACGTTCACATGTTCGATGTCTCACATCCATCAACATTCAGAATTTTGTCCATGTCCTTTTCGTCCAAGATGAAATCCACCCTGCTGATGTGCCCTTTAGCAACACACTGACTTATTAGTACCCACAGGTGGCTATTTTTATTTGACCTTTCTGCAGAAAAGATCAAATAAGGTCAAGTATATTCTCTGTGTAAGGAGAATATATCCACAGGGATCAATTAAGTATTGCTTCATTATTATCCTCATTAGTATGGCTGGAAATCACCAGGTAGCTCACAGTATAATGCTAGCATGATATTTTGTCCACAATAGTGACATTATCACAAGACAGGTGATTATGTGATATACTGTGTAAATAACCTATGATAGATCATGATACCTGAAATGTTCTTTTCAACAAAGCCTAAAATCAAACCTGTATTTCCTTCATGATGTTCATCGTTCTTGATCGGTCATGACGCTGGTAATTGGTCGGCCACAACAAAATCAGGCTAGATTTGTGTAGTCTGATCCCGGCATTAGCAAAAGTTGCTATAACAACCGGGTCATATTGCTCTATTATAACACACTCTCTATTCAACTGTGTGATGAGTTCAGAGGAAGTAGATTGTGTCAGCCTGTGGTGGATTCTAGTGTCAGACGGATCAGAGGTCGTTGGTACAGAACATCAACGCTGCTAAGCGGCAGACGCAACCTGTCACCGTCCAAAACCACCTGTACACAGCCTTTTATATCATCTTGCTCGTTGTACCAAGAGGAGGAACCAAATGATGCTGTATTTATCTTTTATCTTTATCTTCAAATTATTACTTTTGGCACCAGAAAATGTCCCAAACATAAAAAACAATATGACACACTTTCAGAGTACATATAGAAAAAAATGATTGATTTCCTGTTCAAAATGAAGTGATCCCTGAACCTTTTTATAAATTTGACTCTCTCAAAAACACACATCAGGGGGTAAAGCAGGGGGGAAAGGTGTGACCTCAAGAGTGTCAGGTTTACTGAACATCTGTGGTCTAACAGCTGTGCCTGACAAGCAGAGAAGAGGTGACAGTTACCGCTTGACAGAAGCGTCCTGGTCCTTCAGGCAGTCCACGATGGTTCCCCGGTGGCGCTGCACAGCGTTGTGGTCTGTCCCGACAATCTTTTGAAGAGAGATCATGGCGATGTACCTAGACACGCATACAGAAGAGCCAGAAATAAAGATGTCATGTTTTAAGCTTCATACTGCATCATGATGAAGTGCTGTGACTGAGCTGAATTCATTAAGACCTACACTACCAGTAGCTAGATTGTGTAGTGTCACAGAACATATTTAATAAATTGTTTGTTTTACAAATAATAATTTCTAACCATCAGCTAACAATCAAGAGGAACTGACAGTGCTGTACAAACTTCCTCGACATGGCAAGATAAATAATTAATCTTTCCACCTGGAATGCCTCATGAACTGATGAAGTATTTATTTATGTGCGCACAGGAGAGATGTTATCTAGCTGAGCAGGGCCCACAGGAATAAACCAGTTCTATTACTGTCACACAGCCACAGAGAGATTCAGGGGCCCCACAGGTAAAAACCAGACAGGCCTGCCTGGCCACATGTCCCCTACTGAGACAAACCCAAAGAAAGGGAACATAACAAAACCCCAAGGAACCTGCTACAGGCCTGCAACTGCCTGATGAAAAATGACAAGGCCTAAAATGAAGAGATCAGCATTAACAGATAGACAGTGACCTTCTGGTGTGGCTCTATGGCTCCAGGGAAAGTGATTAGTGAGCTCAGGCTGATAACAGCCTGATGGGAGGCTTCTCTCTCTCTCACTCTGGCTGCTGTGAGTTTGCCCGTGAAATGGAAATGGCAAAATGACCCAGAGAACTAAGAGAGGGAGGAGGGAAGGATGGGGGAACAGCAAGAGCGAGAAACAGGAATGTGTGGAGGAAGGGACGTAGTGGAAAGGAAAACAGCACCAACCGAATGTTCCTGTCGTTGTTTAGGAGGAATCTTCCCAGGATGTTCACAGCCAGAACCTGCGGCACAAGTGAAGTCAAGCACATGTGCATTTGTTGGTGAACTGGCTCACATTATTCTTGTGTATTAATGCAGCCAAACACAGTGAGAAGAGCTGCTAGCCTCTCACCCTGAGTCCACTCTCTGACTTGATGTCTAGCACAGTCAGAACAGTCTCATACAGCACAGCGTTGCCCACAGTCTTGGTGCTGTCTGTGTTGGTCGCCACCTGTATGGCAAGTCAGCCACACGTCATCGGTCAGTACATTAGTCATACAACAACGTACATTAGCAACAGATTTTAAAGGTCTGTGACATTTTTTGAATAAAGGATAATTTCTGCATCTCTCTACGATCAAGTGATTCATTAACCAGTTTGAGGTAAATCTTTCCTGGTACACAGGAAGTGATGCATGTTCCAGTTTATTTGGATTAAGACAAACTGGGTGACTGACTGGGTAGTCAGCATGAGCAGCGAAACTTGCGGTGTCTGAAATAAGAAAGGAGCCACACCTACAGAAACTTCATCAAGAAAAGCTGGGAAGTAGATAAAGTAACAGCACTAGGTAACTTCTAAATAATAACAAGCATCATAAAAGTAAGAAAAAACTCAATTTAATAGTTATTAATTGTGCAAATGAAAGAGAACACTGGACCTGAGCGAGTAGGTCGTTCATAGCGTCACTGGCTGCCTCGCTGTTGTGACCGAGGATCCTCAGCAACCTCAAGATGCGTACCTAAGGATGGAAGCCAGGAAGAGTGAACAGATGGACGACAATTCATTCTGGTGCAGCGAATCAGCAAAAATAGAAGGATGGATGAGAAGATAAATCTGTGTGTGTTAGTGAGAAAGAAACTGAAGGAAAAAACATTAACACACGTTTTGATTTGACTCAAAAGTTCCTGGTTTTGATGAGGCAAAATAAAATAAGGTAAAATCTATTGATTGTTGTCAGAGATTCAGGGAAATTAAGAATTATACTTGATGATTTATAACAACAGATGTCCTTGTTGTTATTACAGTGTGATCTACAGTCAGCGTAATGCAGTGCAGCCACATGCTGAATGATACTGGAGAGGAACTGAGTGGAGCTGCAGTGCACTGACCTGTAGGAAGGGATCACTGATTCCTGCCACGTCGTGCTCTGGAGAATAACCCGAAATGACCAGACCTTTCATGATCTGAACCAGATCCGGCACTGCCTGAGATACACACAGCACAAACACATTACAGCAGAGACAGAGAGTGTCGAGACGCAGAACTTATCAGATACCTGTACCTTTCTGAACCGCTCCAGAGTCTCTGGACTCCGCTCACACAGCTCCGTGATGAGCACCACAGCACCGTGTAACACACCTACAAACACAGCCAAACCCATTAACAATCACTGGAAATTGCGACCTGTGAGAAAAGCTTGGCAAAGTAAAATGAACCGGTAATCATATTACTACTGCGTTTCATGAAGGTAGATCAGCTCACCGTGGTTCTTCTCAGAAAGCAGGGACCGAGCCGCAGGTGCAAAAAGCTCCCCCAGTTCCTGGACTTTTCTTACAATGTGCACAGCACACAGAGCAGCCTGGAGGGACAGTGGAGGAAGTCATCAGCACCTTTACATCACCACTAGTGAGCAGGTGACAGGGGGATGTTTGTTTGTTTTACTGCTGACAAAGGATTGAAATCTGTGTGCAACAAATGCTTTTAAACAGGCCTCAAAGGCTAACAAGTAATATAACATCATACAGATTAAAGTGCAAAAACAGACCAAATATCTTTAACACATTATCCCCAAAACCAGTAACAATAAATCATATAGCCTAGTAGCTTTGAGAGCAACATGTTTTAGTCATGTTGTTTGTCTTATTTAGAGGCCCAACATTGATTATCAAATATGAAAATGAAATCTGAATTATTGTTTTTCACTTCATACTAAAATGGTTACAGCATCTCAGTAAGATTACCTCTTAAAGAAGGAAAAACAATATTATATAGTTAAATTAGTACTTCTATACAGTGCTATTATATAGTGATTACAATGGTAGCAATATTAATTTTGCTGAACGGTCCCCACCTTCTTCTTTATGTAGGAGTTGGAGGCTCGGAGCAGCCGGTCTATCTCTGGCGCCAGATCTCTGCACATCTCAGCTGAACCCATGCAGGCCAGCGTGCACAGAGCCAGAGACTGCACATGCTGGCTGCTGTGAGAAAGATCACTGGAAAACACACACATCGAGAAAAACACACAAATGACACATTTTCCTGAAATCACATGAGAATATCCTCCACTCTGTAACTATGTGACTTGCTCTGATTCCTTTTTCTGATGTTTTGCTCCCCATCTTGTCTGGTGTGTCTAAGTGCACTACTGTCCATTGTGAATAATTATCTATTGTCTAGCACCAATGCTATCAATTGTAATTTTAGGGAAAATACCAGTGTTTTGCAATCTTTTATAAGTGGTCTTCCAGAATGAAACATATAAGACAGAAACTTGACAACATGTTATTTTAACTTTCCCCCATATTTACCATTCACAAGCTCTACATAATTGTTTTTTTATTGTGCTACTGCACACTAATACTGTGGTAAGCAGATATAAGGACATTTTAAGTGTTTAGTGTCAACATCTGTGATTCTCATATGAAACATCCATAACTGGTGTATAAAAACATAATAAATGCTTAATGACATATTGTAACATAGCTGTAATCATATGCTTTATAACACACTGAAAGATTTGTTCCTGTGTGTAATCATATGTAATTTCAGGTATATTTTATTGTGTTCTTTATAGTAATATACCTGCTATCTTTGCTTTGTATAAGGAATTATAATTGTTGACATATTTGTTAAAAAACAATACCAAATCACAAAAAATCATTATATTTGCTTACAACTATATCATAATGCATCATAAGCCATCTATTCATTGTTTATTAAACAAGTACTCCGGCAGTACTAGCGGCTAATGTTTCTTCAAGCTGCTAGCATCAAGCAGATGAGCAGTGGGCTACAGAGGTCTGGTAAGCGCACTTCTTCTTAAACTCCACACCCTCAGATTTTTCTCTCAACATTTTCAAACTAGTCGTCTTCAGCTCCAACTGATGCTGACTCAAGCGACATCACATGAGGCAATTTATCAGACTTCACACAGCTCCATCTGGAGCCACTAAATGCTTTAAGCTTTTCAACATATGCAGCAGCACGGGAGTCCTTACTTCTTGATGGAGTTGGTGATGAGCAAGCTGGCATCCTGCTTCTCATCCAGCAGCATCATGGCGCCCAGATACCCCACACGCTTCTCACTGTAGCGAGGGCTGGCTATCATCCGAACACACTCCATCTAGTAGGAAGAGCAACAACTCCTCTTAAAGTTATTTGGCATACTGACCCTACTGATGGTCTGGCCTCGGGGAAATTTTCTGCTCTTTTCCAACTCCAAGTGGCAGTCAGATTCATCTTCAGAGCAGCAGCCTCGGAGTTGTGAGTCCCAGTTTTTTTTTTTTTTTTACTATGCAGCAGACTTTGCTTGAGGGCATTAAACACAATCCACAGTCTTCTAAAGACAGGGAAAGTTTACATGCACATAGCAACAACAGGAATAATATTATTAAAATTATCATATTTGATTCCACAACACGTTGTCTCTCTCTCTACCTGTTGTGAGCCCCATCATGCACTCACGTTTTTGCTGAGCACACAGATAATGTCTATAAGGGATCAGTGGTTAGGACATAGTGGTTTGACACTGGGACTGGGCCACTATTCAGCGATGATTTGAACCCAGATCCTGCAGCTGCATGGTGGTTTCTCACCCCATTAACCCAGGCGAACCCATGACAGGCATTAGCAAAATCCCCTCACCTGACCAAAGTGAGCGGGGTAGCCCAGCATGTGCACGTAGAGCAGCTTGGCCAGGTTGTGCGATCGCCCCCCATTGTCAGATTGTCTGAACTGTGCCCGGATGGCTGCACACTCCCTCTGGATGACACCCCGCTCCTCACACTGCGTCCTTGCTGACCTGATGGCCCGGATCATCTCCTGCAGGGGTACTGATGGAGACATGGCTGTGTGTGTGTGTGTGTGTGTGTATTTGTGAATTGGTTTGTGTTTGTGTGTGTGCATAGGGTGTCATGTATAAAATACAACATTAACAGAGAGCAAACTACTTAATGTGCAGGGTTACACTGTGCCTGGTTTCACTTCCTGTTTCTCCAGGAGTGTGTAAGCCATGACAGAGCTGTTCCCACACTGTCACACACCTTCAGACGAGCTGAGCTCTCACTAAAACAAATAACTTAAGTGTGTATATATCAGAAACAGTTCAAACAACTTCATGTCTGGGTAGCAAGTCTGGTAAACTCGTTTAACCGCTATTTACTCCCAGAGGTAGCTAAATTGAAAGTTACTGTCAGTTATCTACATCAATATTACTTCCTGACGTTGTAAAAATACATTTTATTTAACGAGTTAAGTCCCACGTTAGCATGACACTCCCCCAGTCGATGATGCAGGTCATGAAACGAGGCAGGGGCTAGCCAACTGACCGAGCTGAGCTAACCTTGCAGATGCTGTCACAAGCCTGCTCAGCGAGACTGTCGAGCTAAAGAGCTAGCTGAGTTAGCATTTCAGACTGTTCATGTGAACGGCTTCAGCTCCAAAATAACTACGTACCTCTTCACTGTGCAGAGTCTCGCCAGTATTTGACAAGGTAAACCGGTTCAGCCGAACCCCCTCCGACACACGGCAGCGGTCAGTTGGCTGAGCACCCAAACACTGAGCGTGTCCATAGAGCGTCAGCGGAGCCAAAATAATCACACCACTTCCTGTCACAACTTTCAAAATAAAACGCATTTGATAACTACTGCTTTTGTAATACTGTGGAAAAGATATCTTGATTGCTGTTGAACTCAAACAAAATTTAAGGAAACTGGCAGGACAGATCATTACACTCGATATGATGTATCACTCTCGGGAAGACATATTACTTAACAATTGGGCATTTTTATATTTGATTTTGTGACATATCATAGCATGGTTGCATAGGCACAATTAATAACATTACATTTAACTAAAGTTTTGCCAGTTCTAGGGCATTGCAGGATACAGTTGTAGCTGCCGGTATGGCTTATTCGGAAGAGAGTTTGGGCCGTAGCCAGGAAATATTGGGGTCAAGGATCTAAATTTACCCTGCAGCGGTCCATCCTCCTGAGAAATGTTTCACATGGGAATATAACAGGCCTCACAGCAGACATTTTGGCTTGGCATAGTACAAAAGCACATGTGTTACTAATAACATTCAAGTATCTGAGTATCTAAAAACATTTGACTTTACACGGCCACTCCTCTACCGGTCACTAAAACCCCTGGATGTACAGAAACACCAAGGACTTAAGAATACATTCATCAATAATTAATGTCATTCATTACACCTGTGCTTTGCCTGCTGTGACGGGTCAAGTCTATACTGGAAAGGACTAATTACTGCAGTGTCTCAGAGGAGTCAAAATTATCTTAGCTCAGAGTCACTCAGTAGCTCTTTGCAGCACTTTCAAGTCCCATGGTCATCAGCAGATAGACAAGTCATATGATTTGTGTGGAAAACTGTTTGGTACAAATATAACCTTTGTGGACTACCATAGGTACAGTTATTTGCCAGTTGCCATAGCCGGATCAAGTTGCATCCTGTGAACACATCAAATTGTTTGTGTGTGTGTATTCCTATAGATCACAAAGGTTCCAAACAGAGTAGCCTCCAAATTGTGCTGCTGAACCATAATAGTGAACACAGGACAGCCCAATACAAAACACTTCACTGTGTATACCCTCTCAGTTTTCTACATGAAGTCTAGTTGATAGTTCTATACTTAAAAAAAAGCCTATCAGCGGTCAGGTATGTTACCACGGCTTCACATATTCATATAATTCAATAAATATTTAGGTACGCAGATATTAAGGATTTTATTTTGAAGACGAATCCATCTACTTTCCTGTCTTATTATGATACTGTGACATCTCGAATCACCTCGGCTCGTCATAGCTGCCCAAGACTTCCGCAATTTGATCGCTCATTGTGCGTGGACTCCGCCCCTTCTACGTCAGGTGTTCCAACAGGTAGATAAAACATTAATGAGCAGGCGCAGCAGAAAGAACGATACCACTGCAGTATATGCAGTATGATAAAACATAGTGAGAGAGATTATGAAGACAACCGGGCATCCCAATACAATTTCTGACGGGTATCCAACCTGTCAAAAACATAATCCAGGTGATAAAAATAACTGAGAAAAATCACAAGATGATAAGACCAAAATTAAGTATATTGTCACCATATGCTAAACATGTATTGCAAACCCACACATTTCATCAAATATATTAATTTCTATCATCAGCTTTCTGTCCATGTATAGGAATTGCAATGACGACTTGTTTTTTTAATTGTTAGGAACGGTGCATTGCTTCAAATTCACAGATCATATTTTCATATTTCACACAACTAAATGTGCAATAATCAGCCATCAATCAACCCTTCACAGTGTTGATCAGAACTGAAGATCTAAGTGCCAGGACAAACATTTGCTTTTCAAATACAAATCTGCCTCCTCTGTCTGTATTAACAAGGGAACATTTTGAATTAAATAATTAATACAATTTGGCACAAAAAGATACTACGAATCCATGGAGAATAAAAACCATTAAACCATCTGGAAATTTTTCATTTAGTGTGACTATAGTGACATGATAATATAAACAACACATAGCGCTTGAACAATACAACACTTTGCATATTAAAATACTTTTCCACTGCCTAACAGACTCACAAACAACAAACACCAGAACAAAGTTTTAAGTTATAAAGATGAAAAAACAAAATCATAAAATTTTGTGTTTCATAGGATTAAAGTTAGTGACATTTCTTCTCAAACACCTGTTCCCAGACCAGACACTGAAACAATAGTGGTCACGGTTAAGGCCAGTCAAAAATAAGAAGTCCAGTGCTACATAACAACAAGTGAATGTGTATGCTAACCTCAAGTGTCGTCCCCCACCACAAACAAGAGTGTGAGACATTATCTGTGTTTCAGTACATGTTCAGTCGTTTGCAGGCCCCTCTCCATTGTTCTTTTGAGGCCCAGTGGGCTCGGGGTTCTCCTCCATGACCGGGTAGACCACTGAACAGAGCTTTTGGCATAGATGAGTCATTTTACCTGGATACAGTTGAGGATGGAAGAGAGCGGAAAATTATTTTGATTAAAGTTAATTCATGCACGGAAACACTTTTCCAAGTCCTGACATCGTTTATGTAAGACACCAGGATGTTGCCTTACCAATAGCAATATCAAAACACTGTGGCTTGGTCTCCCAGTAGACTCCCAGGAAATACACAGGGACACCTGTCATCATGATGGCCAGACCAATACCGCAGACCAACGGCTCAGAGTAGAGGGAAAAGACCAGAAGGAAGGCCCAGAACAGCAGGTAGATCACAGGCCATACCAGGCTCACCTGGAGGAGGAGTCAGTGTTGTAAAGCCTCAAATATCCATTCAACAGTCTTGTGCACACTGTCTTAAAATTCAGTTTAAAGTTAAGAAAAATGCAGTCACATGTGGACATTTTGGATGATCAGTCAGAGCAGAGTCATTGTCATTCATGTTTCAAAGGGATTCCTAAAAGTAGATTATTGGTTATGATAAATGGTTCTACCAGAATAAGACAGAAGTTTGGCCCATAAGTTGTATGTGCAGCCTCGTATAAACAGCGTGACATCCAATAAACTGTATGTACAGTATTGTGTAGTGCACATGGATAACACACTGGTAATTGAAGAGGCTTTAAACATTTGTGTTGCTATTATGGTATGGCAATCACAATTTTCTGCATGTTGGGCACCAAATGTCCACATGAAGTTGTTCTGTCTATCTTCACCTTGATGGGTCGATACATGTCGGGCTCTTTGACGCGCAGCACAATCTGCCCGGCGACAGTGACGCCGTAGAAGAGGTAGTTGATGAAACCCACGTAGTTTATTAGGGTGTAAATGTCACTGGTGCATAGCATCAGCAGAGTGGAGATCAGCTAAATGTGGCGAGAGAGGGGAAAGTCATCATTTCTGGACGAGGTGAGGACAGAGATCACACAAAAAGTGGAGATTCAGTGTTTTTTTGTTCAGACTCACGGTGAACAGCAAGGCTGGTATAGGAGTGCTGCGTGTGATGTGAATCATGGCCAGCAGACGCGGGAGATGGCCTTCCCTCGCTCCGGCGAAAAACAGCCTGAGAGACAGAAGCAAAGACAGTTCAGTCCTGAGAGCAGAGCCAGCTGGTACTCGCTCACCGTGTGCACAGCTGAGGGAACAGCTCAGGAAACACACCAGTGCAAAGGCAGACTGCAGAAGTGACCATGTAGGGTGAAATATGGACCAAAACAGGAGTACAATGGGCTTAGAACCTTGGGATATGTTATTGGTCAAGCAGGATCAGGTGAGCACAGTCAAATATGCACCTGGAGGAAATTCAGTTTTGTATTCTGGCCCTGAAATCCAATGCAAAGATGAGCATCTACACTGCTACAGCATTTTACTCCAGTCAAGCTGGTCATTTTTACCCCGCTTACCCTGTTTCCCCAAACATATTTAAAGATACAGGCACAAAAATCAGCACGGGAACAAGAGAAAACTGGAAAAAAAGAAAAAGCACGGCAACCACAGGAGCTGGAATGAGAAGAGAGGGAGAAGCGTGGGGAGGGAGAGGACAAACTGACCGCGACGACGTGAAGAGGGAGCCATTGACCCCCCCGAAGGTGGAGAGTGCCACAGAGATGGGCATGATCCATGACATTACTCCTAGCAATTTCTCTCCAAATGTCTGGGAGAAATATTAGGAGCAGAGAGAGAGAGAAGAGGAGGAGGAAAACACAAGTACACAATTCAAACACATAAACAACAGCGACAAATCAGAACACTTCTAAACAGAGTGCAGCAGACCGGCAGACTAAACCAGCATGTGTCAGATCAGTGTGGTTCCTCTAAACGGCTGCTGGACAGCACAACTACTCCATTTCAAAGTGAGTCAAACGCTGAGCTTCTGACCAGACACACAGATTTTAATTACTGTGGGTTTTCTTACCACTGCCACAGCATTGGAGGCCAGCAGCTCCTTTGGGCTCATGGCTGTGACGTAGGCCACGTTGGCAAACACGTAGACAAAGGTGACCACGGGGATCGAGATGAAGATTGCACGTGGCAGATTCCTGGGAGGATGAAAGACAAGATTGTGGGTCATGGTGCATCAACCATTCCTGTGACTGAGCTTTGATGTTGCCACAGAAAAAACGCACTAAGCTTTGACTCAACATGTGGAATATTTGGATACATAGTCAAGAAGCATTTGTAGACGTAAATGGGTGGACCTCTCATATGGCTCCAGTTCCTGGCGGCGTCCCTCTTGTTAATCATCTACATCAATGACTGCATTATCGTCTATGTCTGTTATTTTTTCCTTTCCTCTGCCATAAATTCTCCCATTTATGAAGCTTATCACGTTCAGCTATTGGTAGCATGATCAGAAATGTTATGACGATGTTCATTATTGAGGTCATAGTTTAAGGTGGTGTTTTAGCTGACTGCATTATACTGAAATGTTTCTCATTTTTTGTCCTCCCCATTTCCATCATACCTGAGGAATGAAGAATATTAGAAACACCTCTGAATATCATGCAGTCCACTACAACACTGACTAACTACAACATCAATGCTAAAGCAAAATTGAAGTAACACCTCTGTGGCAGCGTCAACAAACACTGAATATTATAAGCAAGAGAAAAGTAGACTTTATGGCAGAACAGTCATATTGGATAGTATTAGACTGCTGAGTGTATTCAATATGCATTATTTTAGCAGTTTCATGTACTTGTGAGCAGTTGATTGACAGATGCATCTCATGTTTCTGTTTTTTTAAGCACTGAATGTGTTTCATAACTTCTCATTATTGTTTAGCTTTTGTTGAGATGCATTTATTTTATCTTATTTGAGCTTTTTTTTTAAATCCTTTAATGTATTTTGTCATTTTTTTTGTGTTTTGTTACCTGTATGGGTCAACTAACTCCTCTGTGACATAGTTGAGGAAGTTCCAGCCTCCATAAGCAAAAGAGCCTTGCAGGAAGGACAGCGCTATCAGACCAACGTCATAGTCTCGGAAGGTCTCAAAGGCGTGCGCTGGCTCCAACCAGTAGTAGTGACCTGTGAACCATCAGACAAATGTTAGATTTCAGTGATGTCCGGCTGTTGTGAACTGCTTTTCACTACCACAATCTGAGCAACAGGGGGCACCAGATGCACCACTGGTGGCACTGCAGTTTCATTCATTTTAATTCAGATGGTTCTTTCTTTCTGTTACAAGAATTCCATGTTATAGACAGTTTGCTGCTACCTTTTATTACAGTTTCAGAGATCTAAAATGTGTTTACAATATATTTTATCTCCACAGATTCTTCATCTTCTGGTTATGACTAATATTCAGTAGTAGTTTTTACTTTGTTGAAATCTAGAGATGTTGTACTCTTATGCACAAATCTCACTGATGGTGACTGCAATTAAACAGGTACAAGTAGCAGCACCTTTTTAACAGTTTTAGAATTTTAGCCCACTAATTATTCTCAAATGTCCTCATAGATGGCCAGCAATAATCCACACCAGATAACACAAAGGTCTGGGTCAATAGCCTGCATCTCCAACTTTTAGGCTGCACAAAGTGGAACATGATGGGGCTAAGTCACATGAATGAGTCTGTTTGCTGGGCCTGTGTGTGTGTGTGTGCACGTGTGTGTCAGGATTAAGGGATGAAATGCTATGAGGGACTGAAATCCCCTTTTCACATTGGAATCACAAATCCCATGAGAGGCACAAGGGGACTATATCATGATAGTAGCTATAACGCTACAGCTTCAGCTTTAAGATGCCTTTAGACGGTGAATCCCGAATTGGGGGTCAGGAAGATGATTCACAAGAAATAAAGTGAGAAACTACATATTTCTTCTGAAATACTGGACAGCCTTATGGCTTTACCTCTGAATATGATATACTTGAAACATCACTCTTCAGTTCAACAGAAGACTGAATAAAAGAGACTGAGACATGTTGCCAGAAGACAAGAAAGAGGGAGCAAATACTACCTTTGCATATTTGGACGAAACCCATGATTATGATGAGGCCCAAGGCCAAAAGCTTGCCAGCGGTGAAGACATCTTGGACACATGTGGCCCAGCGCACGCTGTGGCAGTTCACCCATGTCAACAACACTGAAAGGGCCGCAAAAAAGAAGAGTTAGAAAGAGAAATGTGAAGAACTTAACATAGAAACAATTTTAAACATTAATTTATTGCATTAATGAAGAAGAATACATGTTTCAAAAGAGTACTTGGCTGCATCACACCCATCACTTAGGAATCGCTGTAAAATAGCTGTTTTGCCTCGTACTGCTGCCACATACTTCAATACATTTAATGAATGTGCTCATTGCTGCAGCACTTTTAAGCCTGTTGGAATGAGTTGTCCTGAGAAAGAACAGAAGTGAGCGTGTTAAAACGTCAGACTGGTTGAAACTACACCTGAAGTTCAGTATGTTCCAGGAGACTTCTGCACTGACCTCGACCAACAGCCATTTAAACTTGAGTTTTACTGTATGACTCACGCAGGCAGACGGCAGCCAGCAGGCGTAAAGCATTCTCTGGGGGGAGGCAGGAAGGGAAGAGGGGCTGCAGGATGTAGTTGGAGAAGGTGAGAGCGATCACAGCCTGGTTAGTGGGGTAGATGACCAGCACCGCAATCCACAGACGCAGAAAGCTGTGGGACAAGGACAGGTGGTTAAAGAGATGCACATACACAACTGCATACACACCACACACAAGCACAGCAGTGTGTGAGAATGCTACCCCTCGTTACAGCAAAATGTAATGGATAACAAAGGAAATTAAGCGTATTAGCTAAGTGCATTATAGCAATGCACTGGAGCATTGTTATTAAAGACAAGAGAAATGAGTGGAACTGGGTCATTGACATTGTGGGATGCTGGGAATACAAAATTACATTAGGAGAGGCTTTTTAATTATACGGTGAGCATGATTATGGAGGAGGGCTGGGAGCGGGGGTTTACCATAAACTCTGATTAATTACAAAAGGCTTGCTACAACCTTGCTGTGTAATTTATTTTAAGATTGCTTTCATGCATCATGTGACATACTGCTACACAGGATTCAACGGCGTAAAAAAAAGGAATCCATGTCAGCACAAACACCTGTTAAAGTTGCTTTGTGGAGAATATGTGATTTTAACATCTCTGAAAAAGGATTGGGACTCTGAAGCTTGTGTCCATAGAAAAATGAGATCCTAGTCAGCATTGGTACACTCCATATACTGCTTTCATTCATTTAGCAGCACACAGACACACAGGCTTTAATCCCAACCTGATTATCAGACAAAAAGCATTTGTTCTCACCCAGCCAGTCCTCCAAAGACATCCTTGACATAGGAGTAGTCTCCCCCTGACTTGGGAATGGTCACGCCTAACTCAGCATAGCAGAGGGCACCGATGGCTGTGATAACACCAGTGGTAACCCAGACGATGATGGACACACCCACTGAGCTAGCATTCTCCAGGACCCCCTTAGGACTCACAAAAATCCCTGATCCAATGATGTTGCCTGAGTGAGTTAAAACACAGAGGGCATATTAAGAAGCAAACCAGAAACAGGCTCGGATGCAGATCTCACATTGCAGATATTGTACACATCAACGGTGGGAAAACAGCATGAAAAACAAGCTCAAGGATGCTGGAGCTAATTGCAGGCTGTGCAGGGAAAGATACAATTTCCCGTCACGTGATGCCCCATTTCCTGCAGCGCACATGTTGGGCTTTGTGCAGCTTTTCTGGAGAAAACTGTGCGCTGGTTTAAGTTTAATTTTGCTTTGCCTCGGAGAAGTCAAGAGAGATTTCAATTTTACTTTTGACACCCAAGCAGAGCTACAGAGGCAGTTTATAATAATAAAGCTAATATTTTCTTTTTTAGAACAGGGAAGATGTTTGTTCTGGCGTTTTTAATGAGCCTGAGGAGATGGCAGAATTAAATCATATCCTGTGACTCTTGGCACCAAGAAAAACAAATGTCTGCAGGCAAACGCTGGTTGTTTCTGTGTTGAAAACACTGTAAAGCTTTCAATGGAAAGATGACTAGAAGCACGTAGTCCACTCATGACTCTGCTTACCCTGATGCTTGCCACTACAGGCAGTTTCAATGAAATTATACCTCACTCTTCACATAACAATTGTCACTTTCTGCTTTTATGGGCTGATAAGCTTGTGACTAAAAGCAATTACGCAACAGTGACGTAAAGACTGCACTTAAAGTCTGGCTCGGCGAGAAACAGTCCCAAAATCAGTCTTTATTTTGTTCATTAAAGTTTAGTTATTTTTTACATTTGTGCATCATAGTGATTTGGTTAACAGAAAATAGACTGAAGCATTCTTCAGATGGCCACCACTGTAGACTCCCAGTGTATGCCCACCATGCAATGGCAGATCTGGGCTCTGTTTGATCTGCTCAAAAGTTTTCAACATGGCTCCACACAGGCCTTAAACTAGCCTGTTTGCTGGGAAGCTGGGGCAAGATTTTCCATAATAATCTATACATCATTACTGGGGGCAACACAGAGCACCAGGGTACAGCTGCTTCTTGTCAAAGATGCAGCACACACGCTAAAACCATCCTTTCAGACGGTGATCGCAAATGCAGTCTCGACAGAGGTGGACACCCGTTGGCGGGATTGCTTTTTATTGACGTTTTTTTTCCCGCTCTGCATGTGTGGGAGGCTGGCAGGGACTCAGCAGGTTCCACAGCAGCCAAACGTTCCCTGGAAACATGACAGTGACGATGAAAGAGCACATGCAAGATGTATGACGCTGCAGAGTGCACTGAGGATGCCCCACATTCATGACAGGGACAGATTTCAGTCTGCACGGATCCTCCACTTAGAGTGTAAAGAGAGAGCCTGTATTTCTTTAAGTCAGTGCTGCTCGATCCAGCTACACTTTCTTTACACATGTAAGGGAAGACAGCTCAGTCACATGAAAATACTTTCAACATGTGCTTCAACTGGAAAATATTACTTTGCAATCATTCCTTTTTAAAATTATGATGTTTTGATTATTTTGTTGCCACCATTTAAACAATATTATACTATATGTAGCCTTGCAGAACTACCTGCTGGACATGTTGTGTTCAAAGCTTGTGGGAATAAAGCATGAAGTACTGACATAAAGCAGCACTGACTGAGGGCAATGTGCTTACAGTTGGTGTGTGAGGGGAGACCCCACACGGACCTCCTTACCGATTATGATGCCACAGGCGCTGACCAGGCCGATCTGTTTCTTCAGGGCCACCCCGGAGCTTCCCTCTGCATCTCCCCCCACATCAGACCTGGAGTCTGGGGGCTCCGACTGGCCGTCGCCGCCGCCGCTGCCGCTCCGCTTCCTCGGACCCTCGGTCATCCTGAAGCCCCGTCCAGCGTGTCCCACGTCTTTTGTGGTCCAGGTGACAAGGGCGACGCCTCCCTACCAAGCCTACCAATATGTAAATGAAGTGTTAAGGCAGACACATTTTCTGAGTAGTTTTCCAGCACTTTTTCAGCCCGTCAGATGTGAAAAAACGCCGCTGGCGGCGGTGTCCATCTTAAAGCTAAACATGCAAACCCAGCATTAATAACACACAGTGCGGCGCGGTGGACAGACCGGGGGGGCACTGTGTCTGGGAGCTTTTCTAGTGACCACAAACACTCTTTGAAATAATTTCATTTTATGAAGCAAAAATGAGCTTAAAATAGCTGGTAAATGTTGAGATAGTCAAGTTCAAGCTGACCGAGTTAAAGAGATCTCGCGGCAGCACCAACCCGCGCGACCAACAAGACTGTCGGAAGTTGCAATTAAGCCACGAGCGCTGACCTCATGCTCTTTGTTTCAGGTGTAAACTCAAACCTCGACCCACCTGCTCAGCAGCCGCGGTGACTTGAAATCCCCCTGAAAGCGCCCTGTTATGTGACGGACTTCATGCTCGCCATTAGTCCTCTCGGGGGTCCGTGCCGTGCGGGATAACAAAAAGACTCCCAGCTGACAGCCTCGATAAATACAAAAGCTAGTAATTTTCAACCAATCAACGCAGCCCAAATTGTCAACACGCTTCAGGCCCCGCCCCTGTAGTAAGGTCCCAGAGCTTCATCTCTCCCATTAACAAAAGGACCTGGAGGTACATGCGCGCACACACTTCTCCAGACACACTGGTTTAATGCAACCCTGACTGTTAACAGTGAGGATAAAGACGCCTGCTTTATTACTTCCTTTTTTTATTGATAAAATCCATTTTGGATGTAGGTTTGCCATATAAACGCATTACAGTGGCCAAAATACTGCAAGCTACATTGATAGTTCTGTAAGTGTTATTGATTTTGCCTTTAGCTGCTTTGTAAAATGAGGTCAAATTATAGCTTGTGGAAAACTTGCAAGTGTAAGCTTACATTCCTACTTACAATTTGTTTTTCCTTATAATACCTTTTTTTTTTGGACGTTTAACTGGGAGTGATTTTATTGTTAAAGATGTAGGTATTCACCTGCGCTCCTGCATCTTCTACAATGGAAATTCTTCTTTTCAAATTGTCAACTGAAGAAACTCTGAAACTTGCATATGAAATGCTTTATACAGTGCCTGAGCATACTGTTTACTGCATTTTTTCAATTTATTGCAATAGTCCAATATAAAAAGGCACAAGAAATTCCTAATTATTTGACACTGGACAACTTGCACAGACAGGCCAAACATTTAAGTCCTCTTGTGACTCCAGTTGCGTGCATCTATCCTAAGCAACTGCAACTTTAAAGATATGTGCAACCAAGTGTATGGAACATGATAAGACCAGACAGGGCGTGTTTGTGGGCCTACACTTGTAGACCAAGTAATGGTAATGTTCAAGCAAGGCATGGGGAATGAAGGACATTGAACAGATGGGTGTAAGGAGGTGGAGTGTTTTAGGCTGCAGAAATGCTCATGTTGGCATTACATTGTATTGAGCAGATCACTGTCAGCTGTGATTGAAGAGCATATTTAGGTGCTTTTGCAGGATCTATTTGAGCTGAATTGATTCTGACAGCTGCACTGACAGAAACACAGTTGTACACTGAATTATTGTGTCTACTTTAGACCTGATGACTAAGTCAATTTTATTATATAGTGCCACATCACAACAGAAGTTATGACAGGAGCCTCGTAGCTGTGCTAATGAGGTAGAGAGAGCCTGAGATAATTAATTTCCACTTACACAACAATAAATATAAACCGTGTGCCTGCCAGTTCTACCTTTATTGATTTGCACCCATTAGTTTAGGACAAGCTGAGAATGCTACCAAAATTGATTACTTGTGGTCCATCAGAGGGTGACATGTACTCAATGACTAAGTCACTATAGGCTGCCATCTCATTGAAACTAACTACAACCAGATTCCAAAAGTTTGGATGCTGTGTAAAAATCCCTCATACAATCATGTGTTCACAAAGTGGTGAACTTCACTCCATCTCTGCTTGTGAACTGAGCCTTTCCAGGATGCTCCTTTCATACCCAATCATGATACTATCACCTGTTAATAATCAACCTGTTTACTTGTGGAATGATCCAAACAGGTGTTTTTGGAGCATTCCACAACTTTCCCAGTCTTTTGTTGCTCCTGTCCCAACTTGTTTGAAACTTGTTGCTGCATTAAATTCAGAAAAAGCAGATATTTACAAAAATCAATGAAGTTGATGAGGTCAAACATTGAATATATTTCCCTGTGCTGTTTTCAATTGAGTATATGTCAAAAAGGATTATCAAGGTATCCGTTTTCCAAATTTCTTGGAATTGGGGTCATATTTACACTGCTTCTGCCGTCATTCTGAAGTTATTCAAACTTTTCTAATGGTTACAATTTTATTCCCAAAAACTTGCAGAGAATCAAGGTGTCAAAGTACAGAGCATATGAAGAACATTACAGTGTTGTCTTTATTGACATGGTTCAAACGTACAGAAACAAAAAAAAACAAAGGTAGGAAGAGACAGCCACCAAACAATATGCTATGTGACCCAAACAGTGAGACCCTCCTCTGACATACTTGTGTTGAGAAGTGTATTTTCAGTATTTAAGTATCAGTATGGAATGTGAGTTTGATAAGGCAAAGGTCCAGGGGGATTGAGTATGTATGTCTGCAATGCCTGTTCAGAACAATAGGGGGAAAAAAGACCTTAAAAAATAAACCAGTGGCAACATGTTTGACCAAATCTCTATGAGCCAATCCCACAGCAACAATACACTTTGTGTACAGGGGACAGTCCACGCCTGCCGAAACAGACTGTAAAATCTGGTTTATCCAATCAACTTTTTCACTGCCGGCTCGAAAGTGCCTTCCACTGGTCATTTTAAAAGCTAGACCACACTTTAGGGGTTTTGCACCACAAGTCCAGGTTTCCACTGTGTTTATAAAAAGAGACGGGTCACCTCCACTTTAACTGCCACTGAGTCTTACAGAAACGTGTGTGTGTGCCTGTTGACGGGTGTGATGTGCCATCTTCACAGGCCGATGGTGTAGGAGCGTCCTGCTGGATTGTGGATGGCAGAGCAGGAGGGCTCGGTCACGGCCCATTCGTACCACACCTTCTTCCCGTTGTTGCAGCGCCAGAACCGCACTGTGACATCATCGTCCCGGGATATGGCGATGGGTTGCTATTGGAAGGAAGAATTTGAGGAAGAAGGCAGGATTAATATGAATGTAATGGTGTGTATTGTGAAATTTAGAAGGCAGAAGGATTTTACTGGGTACTGAATGTGTAACTTACTTTGAGGGGGAAGAGGATGGGGAACCAGGAGAACATTCCAGGTGAATGTGTATCTGGTTTTATACCTGCCAGAGACACATGATATAAACTTTAATATTTTGATCAAATTTTAGCATAAGGGGACTTCCTCTTTAGAAAGATGACTTACTGAGAGTGACATCTTTATACAGCGTGGTCTCAAAGTAGCCAGCAAAACCGTGGAGCACCGAGTTACAACCCACGGAGAATCTGAGGCACTGATACCGGTTATTGTTCATATCTGAGAGAAGAAGGGAAGAGTGATCACCATAATCAAAACACATCCTGTCACAGTGTACTTGCTTCTCTGTATACAACATGAGTTTAGAGGGTTTGTTTCTACCTGTAGAGGGGTGTGTGAAGGTGAAGCACGGCTTGGGGTCTGCCAACTGGTGGAAGTTATGGAGGCGCACTACGTAGGGCGTCTCGAAATGGCACTCTGGGTCCTTGTCACGTTCCCGGCACCCTCGTACTTCATTGTAAAGCTTTGAGGAGGACAGAGGAGCCAGGAAGGACGTGTAGGAACAGGGGATGCTCACTCCATCATCTGAGAGTGACGTGACGGGGAAAAGGGGGGAGAGAGAAAATGACTTGAGATGCAAGGAAGCATGGCAACAGAGGATGACAACTGCTTTTGTGATCTGTTGGATGTGGCAAACAACTGAGGGTGCTCTGCATTCAGTGACTCTGCAGCTACAGTGTCTGCATGCATAGTTGAATAAAATGAAACAGTTCACACAAAGCACACACTGAAGTACCTTTGAGAAAGTGCTGCGCTCCATCTAAGCACTCAGGGGAAAGTTCGTTGTCACCAAACGATCCGAGCAGCTCGCTGACGATGATGTCGGCTTTCTCAGGTGCTACCCACTCCCGCATGTCACATGACACCACTGTCACCTGATCACCCCACTCCTCAAAGCGCCAGTTCTCCAGCCTGAACAAGTATCAACCAGCATTAGCATCAGTATTTAAACATTTTCAGCTCCGCTCTGCACACTGTTATAGTAATAAATAGTAAAATAGTTTAAATGGGTTACAACATCTCCTCGCAAGGGATGGGGTTTTTTTGGTCATGTGGGGTAACTGGAGAGCCATCAAATACAAATACATGACTTTTCACTACCAGTTTCTTTATCCGATCACACCAGGGTGCATTAAGCAGACAGGCTTGAAACGTCCCAAATCCAGCCTTGCTGACATTGTGATCCAGTCAGGCAGACTAACACTGGTGTGTTCAGAGGATGACAGTTAAAAAGCTCTTCACTGGCAAGTATTTGCTCACAGACATGAGCATTGACATAAAGAGTATTAGTCCACTCACGTGATTACAGCATTAGGATTTTTCTCCACAGCGTACACCTTCAGCTTCCTGTCTGCCTGTCTAGCAGCACGTAGGGAGGCATTGACCAGCGGACCCCTACCTGCTCCCAAAACCATCAGCACCCTGTGAGAAAGAGACAACAATGTTTCTGAGGTTGCTGCAATCACTACTTCTTGACTCATCTCACCTTTCTCTTAAGTACATTAGCCTGTTCTACTACTAGAGGTATCATACGGAGCTTTATCAGAGGGTCTTGCTTGTAAAAAATTACTCTCCAGATATTAATCATTATCCAGACACTGTGATTTTCATACCACACCAATTTCTGGAATTAAACTCCATTCTTATTATTGTTCATATACAGATTTGAGATACTCACTGAACGTTTGTGTCTTTCTGCTCCTCTGGAACTCTGTCAAGCAGACATTTATATACAGCCTGTAGACACAAAGACAAAGCACAAGTATCAATATGCTGCATAACAAACTCCTACAGACTCACTACAACTCATCTAAAGCTAACTTCACACAGAAAGAGACCTGTCAGTGGCGTGCAAGGTCTTCAACCGTTCAGTCACAGATTCAAACACTGACTGAACAGCAAATGAAATACTTTAAAAGCTCAGTGTAAGAATGGACAAGAGCTACTCTACCATTGCTATTTTTGGCTCGAGTCTGATATCGAACCAATGGGTCTTCTATTAATACACTTTCCAGGAGGCTACACAGTGACTACAATTTCAATCTGTTGAAATGGAAGGATATCTGTTTGTGAGCTGGACAACTAAAAACAGCATCAAATCGCCATTTCACATAGCTTTATGCAAAATGGGCAAAAATCAACAGATGAAAGGAGAAACTGGAGCAGGTTGGATGTGGACTGAGCACTGAGCATTACATCAACACTTCACTATCAGCTCTAAAAATGTTTATGTGCCCTCAGTGGAAATTTTGGAAATAGCACAACCCATACACTGTGTTTGCATTATTATCTGACAAACACTGTTCTCTCTGCTCTTGTTAATTTATGCTGTGTTGTGTTCTAGTACTCTGAAAAGTTTTAACAGGTGCAGCTAAAGCTGCGTCAGATGGTCTTACCTGTTGGTACTGAGAATATTTAATAGGATCTTTCTCAAACACTTCATATGTCTGAGACTCCAGGTTGTCCATGAGTGGCTGAAGGGTGGAAGAAAACATTACATGAATTACATTGTTAGAAGCTTCAAACAAACAAGTAAAAAACCACATACACACATTTCAAATATGTGAACACAAATGAGCTTGTCCTTACCTGGAGGGGGGACTGCAGGTAGTCTTCATAGCCCTTGGCAAATAGCTCGTAGGCATTGGGTGCAGGCCGGTTCTGGTTGAGGTATTCCAGGTACTGCAGGTAGGATCGGAAGTCCTTCTCAGTGTGGCGACTGGTTCCTGTGAAGATGAACTGGGCCTCCAACTGTGGAAAGAGATTGTTTTTCTCTTAAATCCACACTAATGCATTTGGCTGATGATTAATTTCAGCTCAATCTATTGGCACACTGTGTAAAACTTAATACAAAATGTGATCATTTGCTAATCCTTTTTGACATATACTCAATTGAAAACAGTCCAAAGACAATATATTTAATGTTTTACCTCATCAACTTCATTGATTTTTGTAAATATCTGCTTATTCCAATGATGCCAGAAACACCTTTCAAAAGAGTTAGGACAGGAGCAACAAAAGCTCCAAAAACAACTGGTTGGAACATTCCAAGTCAACAGGTTCATTGGTAGAAGGTTGGGGTGAGGTTCACCACTTTGTGAAACAAATTATTTTATAAAAGAATATTACTGCATGGGCTTGGGAACACTTAATAAAACTGTTGTCAGTGAATACGTTTAGTTTGCAAATGATTGGATTCTGTTTGTAATTATGTTTAACACCATGTTTTAACATTTTTTGGAAACAGGGTTGTACCTTGAAAAGAGAGAAGATTATACGCTGATGGGCCTTTGACAAAACAGGGAAGCCCTTCTTATTAGTTAGGAAGATGCTGGTGGGAAGTATGGCAGCTTTGATAGGTTCCCCGAGCCACTTATCGATCACAGCTTCGGACGGCATATCTGCTCCAACTTCAATGGCTTCAGGAATACACACACAAAAAAAGGTACATTTTCAGTAGTAGACAAGACCATAATTGTTTCTTAATGCACTGACTTTGCCCCAGGCTCTTGCTTCACAGTGTGCTCTCTCACCAAGACAGATCCTCTTGTTGTAATCACAAAGGGTTCTGAATGAGTGCCACCTTAAAGAGCAGAGGCAAGTAAACAAAATGAGCCACGATTTTAAAGGAAATCAATGATAGCTGTTTTAACATGCAGACAGCACATTAATGGAAGTGGGCTGGTGTGAAACTAACCAGCTCCAGGTCTTCTCATCAACACTTGTGTCATCGATACCAGCGCTCGGTTCATTCTCAATCAGATCTTCCCGCACGTCCTCTGAAGCCATCAGCGGGACGTGTATCCAGAACTAAATCAGACACAGAGGACGGCAGCCGTTAGCTGATTAACTGAGCTGTCCGTGCATGCGGAGTCTGTTAAAGCTGTGTCTTACATTTGAGGTGTGGTGTCCAGTATGGATGTGATTTAGCAGCAGGCGGGCTAGATTGGCATTATGGGGGCCCTTTAAAGGGATCATGAAGACAGGCAGACCCAGGTAGGCTGAGAAGTTAAGCTCCTGTGCCAGAGCCTGGACAGAAACAGAGGAAAAAATCTTGAGATCAGAAAAACATCTCCAGCAACAACATCCACGATGGCCTCAAAGAAAGTGTATGCCAAAGAAATTGTCATAAATGAGGAACTTACGGCCTCTGAGTTTCTGCGTTCTGTCTCAATTTCTGAATCTGCATTGATCCATGGCGAGAGCTTCCCGACAATAAGAGTATTCCAATCTAGACAAAGCAGAGTGGATAGTTATTGGCATCTCTTGTCAATCCCTGCAGTCATTAAGGCCCTCAATGATAACATCCATCCGTCTTACTGGCATCGTAGTTTGAAAAAAGTAAGTACTTAATGCCAGTGTTACAGCAGCCAAGTCACACATAATTAATAAATCAATTAACAAGAATTGTTCCTTTTCTATATACTGATATTTGAAATATGCCTTACAGCTGTTGTCATTCATGATCTGATTTCTTTGTTGGTTGTCTGTGATAGTTCATACCTTGTCTGTAAAATTGATTGTTTGATCATATGATTCAGTTTTCTAGCTTGGCTCTTCTTTTTTTTCCTTTTTTTTTTCTTTTATTCTTAATGTCATTACGTCATAATGACATTGAACACCCGTCAAGACCTAGATTAAGGTAGATGGACTGTGTAAACACCAAATAAGTCCTGACTTTACCTCCTATCTCTAACAAAGTGTGACATGTTGCGCTACATTTTACAGATATATTCAACTGCTGTTTAAAAAAAATAAAGTTCATAAGAATAGAATCAATTTAGAAACTGAACCTAAAATAAAGACCATACCCAACTGTAATATGTATTACAATACTGTACACTGTATATGTACTGAATATTGATGATGGTACCCAATAATACACCTTGCATTAGTGCAAATAGGTTATTTTAGGGACTAGAGCTGCAGTAATAAGTCAATTAATTGATTTGTTGATCGAAAGAAAATAAATAGCTAACTATTTTGATAACTGACTAACTGTTTCAGTCATTTTTCAAGCAAAAATGTCAAACGTTTGCTGGTTCAGGCTTTTTAATTTTTAAGATGTAGAGTCCTTAGAGACTAAATATATATATTATATAATAATAACCTATGTAATTTAACATATGGGTTTACACTCGATCCATCATAATCAAACACTAAGTCATCCATCCATCTATGATGTCACAGTAGGCCTAGTTCAGCATACAAGGGTACAATTATCTCATTTGTAGACTGCAAGATAAGTAATCTAATAACTACTAGCGCCTGACAGGACAGAAACATGACAGGGCAGAAACACTAACCCCTTCCACACAGCAGCAGGTCTGAACGGGTCTGGGCACCGGGTCGGGATTTAGCGGGCTCAGACTCAAACTCCCTCCTGAACCTCGAGTGGAACAGGGGCATGCACAGGAAGTCAAACCTGGACACCGGAGAAAGAAAGCACATCATTTTAACATTCCCGTGACTTCTAATGTCAAGCAGAGGTGAAACACAGTCATATTTACTTAGCTATTCCCCAGCCAGCTCTCACTTTTAATGAAAAAAGGGAGAGTAGCCAATACGAGTATCATAAACACTGAATGTGTCAAGCATCGTTGTGATTGCGCACGTGCTGGTAATTCACCGGCTAGCTTAGCAAGCATCACGCACCGACTTCATGCTAGCAGAGCAGCGCGACCCTCTTGTCAGATCACATCTACTAAAAAAGGAAATTGCACAGTGCAGCACTCTTCTCACCCAAGTTTGGCGACCGCAGCTAACGTGTCGGCTACCTCTGGCACGCAATTCAAATCTCTTCCGCAGGACACCCTGCTCCCTGTACTGGCAGACGCCATGATTTTAACCGATTGAATGGGACAATCTTCTTGCTCTGGTTTACGAGGAAACCGGCGCCATCTTGGATCTGCAAGGACGTGCAAATTCATTGGCTAGCAGGATGATTCAGACCCAAAATGGCTTCACGCGTACTTCGGTGGCATGTCTCTAAATTACCGCGATAACTGTGCATCTGAGTTCCTAGTTCTTGATTGTTGAACTCAACAGTTGACATGTCCAAGCGTTCATGTCAACGTTTTTCGTCTTTCTAGAGAAATGTTTTGTCAGATAAATATATTTTATGTTGTAAAATCAGGTAAAAGCCATAAAGATCGATCCCACTGTCTATTACACTGCTCAAAAAATAAAGGGAACACTAAAATAACACATCCTCGATCTGAATGAATGAAATATTCTTATTAAAAACTTTGTTCTTTACATAGTTGAATGTGCTGACAACAAAATCACACAGAAATTGGAGTCAAATTCAAAATTAAAGTGGAAAAGCACACTATAGGCTGATCCAACTTTGATGTAATGTCCTTCAAACAAGTCAAAATGAGGCTCAGTAGTGTGTGGGGCCTCCACATGCTTGTATGACCTCCCTACAATGCCTGGGCATGCTCTGATGAGGTGGGGGATGGTCTCCTGAGGGATCTCCTCCCAGACCTGGACTAAAGCGGATCCTCCAAATCCTGAACAGTCTGTGGTGCAACGTGGCGTTGGTGGATGGAGCGAGACATGATGTCCCAGATGTGTTCAATTGGATTCAGGTCTGGGGAACGGGCAGGCCAGTCCATAGCATCAGTGCCTTTGTCTTGCAGGAACTGCTGACACACTCCAGCCACATGAGGTCTAGCATTGTCTTGCATTAGGAGGAACCCAGGGCCAACCGCACCAGCATATGGTCTTACAAGGGGTCTGAGGATCTCATCTCGTTACCTAATGGCAGTCAGGCTACCTCTGGCGAGCACATGGAGGGCTGTTCCTAAAGAAATGCCACCCCACACCATTACTGACCCACTGCCAAACCGGTCATGCTGGAGGATGTTGCAGACAGCAGAATGTTCTCCACAGAGTCTCCAGACTCTGTCATGTCTGTCACATGTGCTCAGTGTGAACCTGCTTTCCTCTGTGAAGAGCACAGGGTGCCAGTGGCGAATTTGCCAATCTTGGTGTTCTCTGGCAAATGCCAAACATCCTGCACAGTGTTGGGTTGTAAGCACAACCCCCACCTGTGGATGTCGGGCCCTCATACCACCCTCATGGAGTCTGTTTCTGACCCTTTGAGCAGACACATGCACATTTGTGGCCTGCTGGAGGTCATTTTGCAGGGCTCTGGCAGTGCTTCTCCTGTTGCACCAAGGCGGAGGTAGCGGTCCTACTGCTGGGTTGTTGCCCTCCTACGGACTCCTCCACATCTCCTGATGTACTGGCCTGTCTCCTGGTAGCGCCTCTATGCTCTGGACACTACGCTGACAGACACAGCAAACCTTCTTGCCATCCTGGATGAGCTGCACTACCTGAGCCACTTGTGTGGGTTGTAGACTCCGTCTCATGCTACCACTAGAGTGAAAGCACCGCCAGCATTCAAAAGTGACCAAAAAATCAGCCAGAAAGCATAGGAACCGAGAAGTGGTCTGTGGTCACCACCTGCAGAACCACTCCTTTATTGGGGGTGTTTTGCTAATTGCCTATAATTTCAACCTGTTGTCTATTCATTTTGCACAAAAGCATGTGAAATTGATTGTCAATCAGTGTTGCTTCCTAAGTGGACAGTTTGATTTCACAGAACTGTGACTGATTTGGAGTTACATTGTGTTGCTTAAGTGTTCCCTTTATTTTTTTGAGCAGTGTATAACAATTAGAATAATTATTATTGGTATTTCATCAGATAAATTAATACTTCAGTTCCTCTATTCCAAATTTTGTTGTTGTAGTGTGTCCTTGGGCCATACTTAAGACACAGCTATGGAAAGTGTTGTTGTAGCTTTCCTTTAACAACAAAGTGAAAATGATGTGAAAGATATATATAAACTTGCACACAGCTTGCAAGATGACTCGGCTACTCAGCAGAACATGTAAGGTTTGCAGAAAGAAGCTTCTCTGGATCTTACTTTCACAGCAGGTAGGATGAAATATCACTTATGTCAACTCAAATGCTTGCACACGCGTATGGGTGTGTTAGTATGTTTTTTTCAAGGCATTATATGTGGGACAACTATAAAAGGGTAAAAAGGTGGGTGTTTCAGACTAGAAAGTCAATGAGAGGATTAGAGTCGATGGCAGCAGTCAACAATACAAACCATTGTGGGATTTACGAGGCTTATTGCTTTGTCTGACCAGTTTTCCTAAAGATGGACCCTGGTTTGAACTGTGTTTGAGTTTTTGCCTGCCAATCTCGGAGAAAGGCACCGGTCTTCTGATCAAGTAATCGAGAAATATCTGCTTTGCAACCTGTTATGGCTTTGGAAGATATTTGTGGCTTTGAAGACACTCTTGTGCATCGCAGGTGGTTTCCTGCTTCTTATTTCGAAGATGCAGATACATCTTTTCATATGACTGACTATTACAACTTTGGACTGAGGAGGCTAAATAAATCTGCAAGAAACAGTGGGACCCCACTGCATTTCTTAATACCAGCTTTGCCAAACTCTGTCCCTTTCGACCACAGACCTACGTTTCCCTTTTCCTCAGCCACCCATTCAGTGACAGTCCGCAGGCCCTTCCCTCTGTCCCATGGAACAACAACCTTGGGTTTCGTCTTTCAAGGTGGTGTCATCGCAGCTGCAGACACACGTGCCAGTGCCGGGGGGCTTGTTGCTTGTCCAGATGTTCATAAGATTACCCCCATTCACTCCCATTTAGTGGTCACCTCTTCTGGCAGCGGTGCAGACTGCATGCTGTGGGAGCGAATTCTGGCCAGGGAGATCAGACTCTACCAACTGCGGCACAGACGTCGCCTTTCAATACGTGGCACCGCCAAGCTCCTCTCCTTTATGCTGCATCCCTTTAAAGGGACTGATGTGTGTGTGGCTCTTACACTGTGTGGCTGGGATAAGGGAGAGGGTAACACTGACTGTGCAAAGAGCACAGAGGACTCATCCTTTATTACTGATGATTGCTCCTCAGCTGCTGTTAGTAGCCAAGATGTTACTGCAATGACACATTCTGCATCCCCCAACAGTGGCCCTGTGCTGATTTATGTGTGCAGCGATGGAGCCAAACTGCAAGGGGACGTCTTCTCTGTGGGCTCAGGCTCTCCTTATGCCTATGGAGTCCTGGATAGAGGGCTGAGGTGGAGCCTGAGTAAAGAAGAGGCCATCTCCTTGGCAAGAGAGGCCGTGTTCAGAGCCACTCACAGGGACGCCTACTCAGGAAACAATGTGGACCTCTTCCACATCACAGCCCAGGGATGGAGCCAAAGAGAGAGAGAGAACTTGAAAGAGGAATATTATAGAGACATGGAGAGGAAGGCGAAGACAGTGGAGGAAAGAAAAAGACTGAACAAATACATGAATAGGGTTCAGGAGGACTAAATGTTACGAATAGTAAAGTCAGACACCTTCTTCACTTCTGTCAGCTACCTAGAATAAATCTTTACTTCATAATTCATGTACAAGCATCAAAGTAAGTAAATTCAAATTGCTTTAGACTTGAAATCTTGCCTTGGTTTGTTGTCGCAGTTCACGCAGACATTTTTACAGTCCGCCACAAACACAGGGGGCGCTGTGTGGTTTTGCCACTATGGCTCAATAAATTTTTGCATCCTTACACGGCGGAAGTTGCTTGCTCATCAGACAGTTTCAAAGATGGCTCTTGCTAGTGTGTTGAACAGTGATTGTGCGGATTTTTCATTTGATAATTGTCAACCTTTTACCTATGGATGTGGACCCAGACAGAGTGGTCTGGGATTTGACAGTACACCAGGGGACGGCCTCAGTTTTTCCGTTAAAAACCCGCTGTTTGCCGGGGACGAGGATGGCGTCGAGAGGAAAATAGAGTTCCTCCATGGAACCACCACCTTAGCATTTAAAGTAAGTATATGATTAGCTAACTGTAACTAGCTGACAATGTAAATATATACGTGTTTATAGTTGTCAAAAGTAGACGTGTGATAAATCATTCAGACTGTAAACAGAATTTTTAGAGCTAGCATAATGCTACCGTTACATCAAACGTTAGCGTGCTAACATGGCTAAAAACCGCTTTATCATTGCACGTAACGTTAGCCTTTGATGATGCTATTCGCCATTTCTGGCTTCAGAAGAAACTTAGTCGACATAAGCTGGTTATCTGTGTGTGGATTTGACAGCAATGGCGTGCTCACTGCGTATATGTCTGTAGTTATAGTTTCTGTCCTGTGGATCCATCTGCACCTGATCAGTACATGAATGGGGAACAAGGTGCCAGATCTGTAAACAGCATCTGCGCAGCATCCACGCCGGGTGTTTGTCTGGTTTGATTAGTGAAACCACAAACTAAGTCCGTTTACGTTTATGCCGATCAATCATTAAATAGGAACTTTACATAATGTTATATTAGTTTGTATGCTTCTAGTACTACAGGTGCTTTGAATTGTAGAATAACTGCTAAATAAGAGTAAGAGATAGCCACAAGTCTTAATTTTTTCAAGTTAAACATATCACCTGTTTGGAGGCTAAGAGCTCCTGGGCACACAGTTGAGATGTAACATTATAACGCATCACTGTTAATTTTACTCATCAGGTTTTGCTTGGGACACTTTTCTTTCAACCCTAACAAACTATTTATGCCATTTAAAGATCATTTAACTGTATACCAGAGGATCTGACAGGTAAAAAGTAAACAAAAGTACATTTAGTGCAAGTTAGTGTATTCAGTGCTATAGTGTCGTGGCAGGCTCTTTACAACATATATGGTAGGAAGGAGAGCAGCCTGTCCAATTTTTAATTCCAGTTTTTTTTTTAACATCTATTATTTGTTCATTTAGTTATACTATTTTACTTTCTATAAATGCTGTTCCCAACTGTTGAGTTTCCATTCCTGATATTCTTGATATTATTTCAGAGCTAGGCATAAAATTCTGAAGGAGAGCTATGAAATGTTTGTTTTCTCTAGGAATAGTCAAACTTTAAGATTTAAGAAGATGAAAACATTGGTATCAGTCTTAAAAAAAACAACTATTAAAAACACTGTTGCTAAAATGCTTCTTGGATGTTGTAGGGGTCTTAACGCATTAATGAAGAATGTCACTAAAAGAGGGAATGTGGTTTTTAAAAAATTTAAGGCACCCTGCTTACAGAGATCGTAGTAAAGCTTTAAAGCTGATTAAAGTGAGTCCAGATGTGTTTGTTAATGATGCGTTTAAAAAGAATAGATGGTTATTATATTATCAACAACTGTCATAAAACCGTAACCAACAATGAATTCATGCTACTAAAAGGATTTTGTAATAGAGTGATATAGTTTCTGCCTCTGTGCCATAGGGCCTCATTGTTGTCCAGAAACTATTAAGAACAAATAAAAGAGCTATGCTATTGCATTTGGGTGACATATCTTTTCATTCCAGTGAAAACAGCCATTGTACCATTTTCCTCTCAGCAGTGTAAATACTCAAACACATCCCTGCAGTTGGTTTTGGTCTCTTCAGGGGATTGGTTGATAAAAAGAAAAGACAAAATAACAGTATCCTTATCCCTTAACCCCTGGTTGATGAAAACCTCCCCACCAGACATCTCCGTCTGACTGACCAAATCCATTGTCTTCACTTAAGCACTATAAGGATGTTGAGACTGTCAGTTCAGTGGTAGAGGGTTTTGGAGGGAAGAGCAAAAGTCTTCTCTCTTATCCTGCAGCTTTCTGGCAAAGCTGAACCATATATTGCATCTGTCTGACCTTTGCAGAGCAGCAGCACATTTCAGCCTAATAGATAATTAAACTGCACATTCTTACATTCATACTAAGTGGTTCTATTGTGTAGGAAGCAGTGGTTTAAAAAAAAATAAGAGCCTGTATTCCAAACTGGTTCATCATGTTCCAGTCTGTAGTGTTCGGATCCTGCACTGAACCTGAGGAATGAACGGTGTAAGAGAAGTCAGTGTTGTTGGGACCAGTATAGGTTTTACTGTGTCATATTTGTGCCATTGCAGACACAGTATACCAAGATATGTCATTTATATTTTACGAATATGTTTATAATGTCATGAAATGAATTATGAGGGAATCTTTCAACATGTAGACAACCTGATTGATCAGTGACTGCTCTGTTGTCACGTATTTCCCTCCTGCTGTAATGTGCTTCATTGATGTCCCCCTCCTGTTGCCTCTCTCAGTTCCAGCATGGTGTTATTGTAGCGGTAGACTCTCGGGCCACAGCGGGCTCCTACATCGCCTCACAGACGGTGAAGAAGGTGATTGAGATCAACCCCTACCTGCTGGGTACCATGGCTGGAGGAGCTGCAGACTGTAGCTTCTGGGAGCGGCTGCTGGCCCGCCAGTGCCGCATCTATGAGCTTCGCAACAAGGAGCGCATCTCGGTGGCAGCAGCCTCCAAGCTGCTTGCTAACATGGTGTACCAGTACAAGGGCATGGGACTCAGCATGGGAACCATGGTGTGTGGCTGGGACAAGAGAGGCCCAGGTAAATACAACAACTCTCTGATAATATGCACATCTGCCCTATGTCTGTTTCTACAGCCAGTGCAATTCAGGTCTGATTGACGTACGTTAAGTGGGCACGCATCAGTTGCCCACTTAACGTTCCAAAATATGACACCCTGCACAATTTCGAGTTACAGCTCATGCAATGTATCCATAAAACAATAATCCTCTCATTTGAATACACAGATCACATGTCACAGTGTGCTACTGATGACGGATCTGATGCAGACTTTAGTGGAGCAAATCATCAGATAGCATTCATTATGTCCCACACTGAGGCTGAACAGGAGTGGTTTGCTGTTCAACACACTGATGGTGAACAGCTAACCACTTTAATAACCTCAGGGTCAGCACTTATTCTTTCTTGATATTAAACAACAGACTCTACACTTAAATATTATGTTATGTCTCAGGATGTCCTAGAGCTTTTCTTTTCAGCCATAAAATGTAATGATGTTGTATGCACAGAAGTGTGAGCTCCTGAGGTTTAGTGGCAGTTTATGCAGAGTACAAACACACTTGTAGTTCCCAATGCTCCCCACTAGATGGTACTGCAGCCTCTCTCATGCTCTTCCCCTCTTCGTACTTTTAGCTGTGGCTTTTGGATGCACGCAGTGTGAGGCCGTACATCACAGAAGGTGTGCTTAAAGAGGCCGCCACAGTGACACAGTAATGGGAAATCGATGAGGCTGGGACTGCGGGCCAGCGAGAGCGCGGTGGTATGATGGACGTTGGGTCTCAGCCCCGGACAATTGGGTCGCATGCATAATGCCTGTACACCCACTGAGATCGATGCCGGCATTGTCTGGAAAGCATTGAGGGCAGTGTGAACAATGACAGCTCGCCAGTATGCCAACAAACGTAAATGACACGTGGTAAATCCCGAGCAATCAATTGGGGAAATAATGATCCCTGTATAAGTTCAATAGGTGTGGGAGCTTTGCCATGGCCCCTACAACGCCAGTGATTGAATGGAGAGGTGAATGTCATGTAAATTAAATCAATCGCGATTAGGTTGGAAGCTCATTAGCCGGCTACAATCATGTCAAGAGCACTTATTCCCCTGATGGAATGTCTTCAGCTGCGTGCACAATAAATCAAATAAAAGCTATGTTGAGGAACTTGACAAATATGGCTCTACATAATAACGTTAAATGTTATGACACTTCATCAGTGCATAGTTAAAGCTTGATAACTCTGTATTGGCTTTGCTTTTGACGGAGGAAGCGACTACACTCGGCGTAGCACCTTCTGCTGCTCCCGACAAGGACAAGGGTAATAATGAGGTAATAGGTGATTAAACAGGATGCAGCTCTCGTAACAAAAAGTAGAGTAGTGTACGATATGGGACCTTGTCAGAGAGGACCCATGTGTCAGTTTTACAGCCGCTCCCGAGAGAGTGATGTAATAGTTTTTTTCCCCCAACTGTTCCAACTGCTGTTCTCTTTTTACTCCTGATCCAGTGGTGAATTCTAGTAAGAAGGACAGATGACAGACAGACGCTGGTCCCTTTGATGCTAGCCACCCATTCATTGCTCTGTGCTCCTTACCTACCTCTAAAAGCTGTCAGTCCAGCCAGCTACACAGGCTGCTGTTTAAAGAAGGCTCCTTAAGCACCTGTCAGTTGATCGATGGAGTGGAAGGAGCCTCACTTGGCCACCACCACTGCAATACTCCACCATCCAGGCACCATGCCCCTGCTTCCGCTTTAAGTGGGCCTCATGAATTTCACCCCCTCCTCCCCCTTTTTTTGTTTTTTTTTGTTTTCTGAGCACTCGTCACCGCCTTCATGCTTTTCTGCACCAGTGTTTGAGGTGCAGAGACCGTTAACCGTTATCGCATTGAACTCTACAAAGACCCCAGGTGTGTTTGGAAAGGAATGGATGTGGGAAGTGTTTTTTGGTGCTGCTCTGCTTCTATACTTGGACCTCCTAAAGAGTCCTCACCCACCTCCATCAACTGTGGTACTCAACACAAGAGGCTGCCTTTACAACTCTCTCTCCCTGCCTATTATGTTTTTAACGAGTCCCTTACAGTTTTCAAGAGGAACAGGCAGGTCTCAGAATGGCAAATTACCCCCGTGCATAGGCAGGCACTGGATGATTATCATGGCAAGCTAACGACAGGCTGAGGAAGCTGCAATTTGTCAGTTGAAAGCATTGGTAAGCCTTTTTTTTCAGAAAAGCAAGTGGCTCTCTATCCCTAATAGACTGTCACTAGTTTAGCTGAGGAACTCTGCAAGCGAGGATGTGCAATCTGGGGGCATTCTGAAGTGCTTTTTAATGTGGGAGATGAGCGATAGCGGTGGATATTAGGCAATTTTATATGCATGTGTCCCTGCGTTTCTCTGTGTGAGGATCATTTTCACAGGTTTCGCTTTGTGAAGCGCGATGAAAAACATGCCTTTTTGCAGGCTGTCTTTTTACCATCTGCAGGCTTGCTGTGGGCGAGCTCACAGGCTGGTGCTAGTCACCCGTTCCACGTCACTCTGGGATCAGGCCTAGCAAGTGTGTCATGGTGCAGAACAAAATGTCTCGCATGTGTCCACGAAGCGTGGTGTGGAGCAAACTGTCCCTCACAGGTCCATCAGAGCATTGTGGGTCTGTAGTGCATGTTGGATTCCACGTATGGTTCGATATGGGGGTGAGCCCGCGCCGCCATGTGTCATTCAAGTGTGTGTATGTGTGGCGGTGAAATGTACAAGCAAATGTGTGTAAGGATATGAATGTGCTGTTCACGTCTGATGTCCACAGGATCTGAGAGCAATGTTGTTGTTTTTTTTTTGTTTTTTTTTGGTTCTCCTTGAGGTTTGAGGTGCCGTTACCTGTGCAGCTCGGGTTGCGGGTCGATAGTTAATTTTTGGCGTGTTTGCAGGGATCAATAAGGCCCAGAGCAGGGCCCCTGGGCAGACAGCGATGTGGCCCGTGCCTTGTCAGCAGGTTCCGTGGCCGGCTTCGTTTTACTTGAAGAGGATGCAGCTGTTCATATCTGCCAGCCTTACTTCACTTGGAGAGGTTGCAGCTGTTCATATTCTCTCTCTGGAGGACATGGCGCGTGTGTGCTTACAAGCTTGTGTGTTTGTTTGTGTGGGAGCGGGAGTGTTAGATATACACCATCTCAGATTCCCTGACGAAGCTTAACACCTGAGTCGGGAGAACGGCGGATGCTTCTGTGTCCAGCACTACTCCTTTTACACGGTTTCTTCCTTCCCATCCTTTTGACATGCCTTTTGTCCTTTGTCCTCAGGGCTGTACTACGTCGACTCAGAGGGGAACCGGGTGTGTGGCGACCTATTTGCCGTGGGCTCCGGCTCCATGTACGCCTACGGTGTAATGGACAGCGGCCTGCGCCACGACCTGTCTGTGGAGGAGGCCTGCGAGCTAGGCCGCCGCGCCATCTACCAGGCCACATACCGTGACGCCTACAGCGGAGGGCAGGTCAACCTGTACCACGTCCACAGCGAGGGCTGGACCAGGGTCTCCCAGGAGGATGTGCTCATGCTGCACCAGCAGTACAAGGATCAGGCATAGTCATGAGGACAAGGGAGTGGAGAGAGAATAGGGAAGTTTAGGAGTTTGTTCTAATATCCAATGTTACGATGTTGTGAAATGTTAGTAGGGTTGACATATGAATAAAGAGGATCATCTGCAGATTGATTTCCACTTACATTACTTCTGTAACCCAGTTTGACTTGTTGCTAGCTTAAAGCTTTATATATTGTACATTTTTAACAATGCCAGTGAGCTCCACTCACCCTGCACTGAGTGTGATCTGAGGGGCTGCAGAGGGGAGGGGGGGGCGATGACTCAAACACGCTTTAATACAGTGTGGGAGCAGTGTGGTGCTTGCCCTACATACATTTCATTTGGATCATACCCTGGAAAACTACATCTTTCTCAATAAAACCTGTGATGTTCTTTTTTCAGCAGCATTGTTTTTGTTATTTTACAAGAGTGCTGATTTTTACCTTTAGGTCTCAAGATCTTGAATACTTATATTTCTCAGAATTTATGTGAACGTATTGTCTCGTTGCCTCATCTTCCTTTGATGTAGTCATTTTGCCACTGTTTGTGTTTACTTTTTAGTCATCTGTTCCCCCAGCTGTTGGGATTCGGAGGTACATCGGAAGCCTGTTTTGTCTCCTCTATATGTTCAGTGTTTATTAGCAGGGAGTAGCGCTGTCTAAATAGCACGATTTAATTGCATACCACAAGCCTCAGTAATTGTGCCTCCTGAGTTGTAACAGTGTGTTTTCTTCCCCTCATTGATAATGTTCCCTTCCTCCGCTCACGTTGCACAAATACGTCTTTTAATTGGAAGGGGAAATTTATTCTTTAATTCCTCCTCGACACACTTAGCTTCTCAATGCGCAATGTTGTGTGCCACCCTGCCATGGTGTTTTACAATGTAACGACCTGCGCTGGCAGTGTGTGCCCCTCCAGCGGTTTTTATCGATGGGAATAAACACTAGTAAAGGGGATGAGGTAGACATCTGAAGCCAGTGCGCTTTCAAATCATGGTTAAAAACTAGTTTCACAGGTGACTAGTTAGCAGATGGAATAGAAATGGGATTTCGATAAATGGAAATGAGGAGGACTCATCTGTGATGCTGCTCTTGGTAAATTAAGTGATGGGAACTGCACCATCAAGAGAAGCAGAAACTGACAGAGTGACTATGCATGTACCCTTGGGGATATGCTAAAATGGAGCAAATGCGTCATTAAAAGCATTAACACTTAGGAGAAGACTCCTTTAACCCCTTAATCGTCCTCCTGGGTTAGGGTTTTTTTTTTTGCAAACTGACTCTCTGAATATGACTTGAAATTATATCCTCAGAGTAGTGGTTAAAGGCACGGCCCTCCAGCACTGTTAAATACCAAATACTGCATTGTCATGTAAGTGTAGTGCAGTAATCCTTGCCTTGATAAAAATAGCCAGCTTTTAAGGGCTGCAATTTCTGTACACAACTGCTTGATGAGATATTATTCGAGCGAAGTATAATGGAACGTGTGCACAAGGTGAAAATCGTACCAGGAAGCTATAAATCAGGTTATTTTTTCGAAGGGCATTTTTACCACATTATTTAAAAGCAACTAACACATTACTCATGCACATCCCCTCTAAACAGCTACTGTGTACGATGGATGAACGATTTAATCAATTGAAAGTGGGTGTAGGTGAGAAAATAGGGTTGCAGACACGGCGTGTCTAATGTGACACCATGCCTCCCCTCCCATTAGACTACATTTCTTCAGCTTGCTGCAGGTCTGGAGCCTAGCTTCACATAGTAATAATCAGCTTTCTTTATTTAGCACAGAATAAGACAAACCAAAACATAAAGACACAACAAAACCAAGTTAAAAGCAAAAATTTGAATCCAGATACATTTATGTGTGTGTGTGTGTGTGTACAGTACTTTTTTCCTTATTTTCTACATTGTAGATTAGTACTGAAGACATCAAAACTATGAAAGAACACATGGCGTTTTGTTGTAAACAAAGCAAAATATGTGTTAGATTCTTCAAAATAGACGCTGTTTCATGGTGACAGCTTTGCACGCTATTGGCGTAGTCTGAACCAGCTTCATGAGGCAGTCACTTGGGTTGGTTTCCAATTAACAGCTGTGCCTTGTCAAAAGTTAATCAGTGGAGTTTCTTGCCTCCTTAATGCGTCTGAGAGGAGAGGTAGTGCTGGTATACAGTAAGTAGCCAAATTTAACTACTCTAGTAATTCATATTGTGACAAGAAGCGCTCACCTCACAGTAAAGAGAAATAGTCGTTCTTTCAGACATGAAGGTCAGTTAATTCAGAATATAGAAAATAAGGAAAACCACTGAATGAGAAAGTGTGTTCAAATGTGTACTGGTGCCGGCAACTTATTCCATAATCGAGGAGCCCTGACAGCTCTGTCACCTTAGTGTAAAAATATATCATGGAACAATGAGAAGAGAGGCACAGGTTACTAATTTCTTATCTATCTTTGGTTAAAGGCTTCAGTATGCTTCCAATGCTGCACTTGTCAGATTGTTAAATAGGTTGTGAAACCCCCTTCAAACGCACCTTTTCCAAATCCAACAACTTTTGGAGCTTTCTGAAACAACGCCTGATGAGCTCGCACACAACACGCAGCAAATCGTTCAGGTGTGCGAACTTTGTGAGCGTCTTAGGTGATGTTAGCAGCTAGTTCAAAGCACCGCTGTGCCACGGCGCAGCCTCGCAGGCAGCCGACACGGCTGCACAGACCTCTCTAATTAGTTAGTCTTGTTGTATGTCGGTATACAAGTGTGAGTACAACACCACGAATGCTCTGAGGAGAGGCTGTTATCCACATTTGAGTGATTCAGGCAGTCTTGCTCTTTCTTGTGACGGCTCTTTTCACCCTGCCTTCCGTGTGTGGCCGTTTGGAACACGTGCGAACCTTTTTACCTCTCGACGTGCTCTTGGCGTGAACTCATCCTTTGAAGCATTCTGAACTCTTCCGTCGGTTTGAGGAAAGGACTTCATTTGAAGCTGCAGCTTTCTAAACCTGTAGTTGCAGGTGTGGATGTTTCTGTCCGGCCTTTTGGCCCGTCTGGTCGGGCGGCGAAGAAACACTTCTCACCCGTGGCTTTTCACCGTGTTCGGACTCGGCCATCCTTGCATGTGTGCGACCTTGGCTCTGGACCAGCAGACTGTAGGCAGTGTGTCGCCAGTGCGGACAGTCGTCTATGTCTGGCACAGAGATTGCAGGTTGTCAACAGGTATTTTCAGAATAGCTGCTATTAAGCGCCGGCTTTCAGAATATTTTCACAAAGCTTTACACTCAGGGCGAGATGGTGACACTCCGGGGAGGCATGACAAAATGAAGAAAATAGCTTTCCTTTTTTTCACCTAAATTAGACGGAATGCTATGAAAAAGACCAGCTGGCAATGCTGAGAGGTGCCAGCGCCATGATTTTCACACTGTTAGAAAATAACCCCTGTGCCCACATTATGCCATCTGTCAGGTGGTCATATGTGATTTCATTTCCAGACAGATCATATCTGAACGCAGTCCTAAGGGTGCCCCGACAACCTCTTTTGGATTTGCACGCACCGCGCTTATGAGTCGCTATTTCCCATGATTTGATGCTAGGACTTTGTAATTGGATCTTCAAAAGGAAAAACACCCAGTGCAAGGGTGCACGCCTTTGGTGATTGAGTATCTATCAGCCATTGTTTATTCCCGCTGATGCTTTACCCCGACGGAAAAACAAATGAGAAGTCTATTTGGCTTGGGTAATGACTCCCCGCCGGCTGCCTCTTGTCCACCCCGAAGGCTCTCCGGGTGTCATATAATCAGTACACCCAAGTCCTTAAATGCGTGCCAGTTCTGACAAACAACAAAGCTGGCGTGAAGATAATTGCGTTTGTGGTCCCTGCGCATCCCCTTCCTCGCTGGCGCAAGAGGCAGCCGCTGCCTCGCCTCGTTTGAGAGGTGCTGTTTTTCATCCCTCGCGATGACAGCCGCGCTCTTGTCATTCCCGCCGCGTGCTTGCCACGGCCGCCTCGCTCTACTCGAGACTGTTCTTTTTTTCTTCACACCCCCTCTTCCCCAGCAATGTTTTTTGCCAATTGCATTTTCTTTTTTCCTTTTTTTTTTGACTCGATTAATTCAGTGACACGAATGAATACAGCCCGGCAAAGTAAACAGTACAGCCCTTGAGTTCTGGCCAATCTGAGTCAGTGCTCGTCCGTTTCCCAGCAGGCACCTGGAAGCTTCTGCCAACGCCACTATTGCTGCTCTTGATGATGATGATCATGAGGGCGATGGTGAGGATGAGGATGATGATAGCCCCTGCTATTAGTGCCGACTGTGCCTCAAGAGGCCCGTAGCAGTGGGCTGTTTATCCCTTGTCATGACACCTGACTGTATAAATGGGGCCTGTCTGTTTGTTTTATCGTCAGCAGGGCCAGGCCTTGCCTCCCAGGCAAACAGAGACAGGGTCAGGGAGACTACAGCTAAAGAAGTGGCAGTAAGAGCGATGGTGGCTGCCACGGTCACTCCGCTTACTCCCATGTGGCTCCTGGCTTTTTTTTTATATATTGCGCTGCGTCCTTTAACACGTGGTGACTGAGCCCCTCAGGGCAGAGCAAAGTGAATTGCGTATTCTGCTGTTTCTCAGTATCAATCGGCTTTTTTTCCCGACTTCTTGCTATTTTTGTGGCACTTAAGTTCTGGTTATGTGAGCACTCAGATTTGTTTAGGTGACGCACCATTACGGGGTGTTGTGTTTTTCTTTGGGCTGACCTTGCACGGTGGCTGATATGCTACATTTTGCCTCTGCAATCTTATTTTTTGAAATTTTGAGTTATGGAATGAGATGGTCCTCATGTTGTATAAATCATTGACGACCGTGGCGTGTGCGGCGTCTCCTGTACGTGCTGCTGCTTCGGATTCCACATCATTTCCCCTCTGGACGCCTCTGCTTTACCATTCTGATAGAAGTGTACAAAACCACAGTGTGTTTTTTATTGGTTTGAAGTGTCAGTCAGAGCTGCAGGCTTTTTGACAGAGTAGCCAGCCCCAGCGGAAGACCCATCTCAAGAGGAGCAACTCTGCCATGCCTGAAGCCCCCCTACTCTTTCACCTCTCCATCCATCCATCCCTTTTTTCTGTTCCACATTTTGTTTTGACCCCCCTGTGGTGCCCTCGGCCTGTCGCCCACCTCCCTCCGGCCTGATCCCGCTCTGATCAATGCCGCCTCCCTCCGACAATACCAACGGGGGAAATGGAGGCATTAATTACCCACCCCAGAGCTCGTTACCAGGACTCAGCCCTTTCAGCTTCCTGGCTCTTCACTGACTCTGCAATTGTAATTCAGCTGGGGACCCAAGACGTGAGGGTAATAACAGAGGGTACCCGTCCAAACGGACGATCGCCCACTGATAGATGATCCGCCGGGCCGGACGTGACGGAACTGACGCGAGGGGGCCGGGAGTGACTCGGAAATGATTGACACACAGCTTTGGCACCGGGATCATGTGCGAGAGAAATAATTTATGACTTTCTCTTCCGGAGCCGAGACGAATGCCAGAAATGACTAATGACCTCTTGGAAGTTCAGCTTCTCTGATCGCAAACAATAGCCCAGGTTGTCACTGCGCTGGAAATGACAGAGTTGATGGCGTTATGAGAATGAGAAGCTAATGGACTAAATCATGGAAATGGAGTTTAATTAAATAGCAGGGACCTGCTATCAGCAACGTTTTGAAGCTAGAGACGCCCTCACTGATCAATACTGTTCCTAGTCGCAGCACAAAATTAAGGTAAATGTTTTCTTTCACTAAACGCCTCTCTTTTTTTTGATCCCTCACTATCTTGTCACCTTTTCTTCTCCTGCCCTTTTGTGCGATCCTTTTTTCTTGACAGTTTGAGTGCCAAAGTCTTGAGTGGCCAGCAGTTGGCCTCCTTTGTGTTATTCAGCGTCATCTTTTCATGTAAGCACCGTGGTGGAAAAATAAATGTTTATTTGCTGAGCCACTGTCTCTCCTCAAGCATTTCCCGCCATTCCCCACTTTCCGCCACAGCCCGCAGTCCGTTTACCGTCTATCCCTCTATCAGCAACTTTTCCTTATCCTCCCCTGCTATATTCTATATCTGCTTCTCTCCCATTTTCTCTTTCTCCCCGCCTCACCGCTCACCACCGTGTCCTCCCTCCCTCTACTTTCCCCAGTACCCCCCCACACCCACTGCCTCTTTCCCTTTCTCCCTCTCCTTGCCTTTCTTTGCTCAGGACCGATCGGCTCTCATTACATTGATGGCCCTGATGATTCAGTTGAATGGTGCACTCTCTCCCCAGTGCCTCTCCAAGGCCTTTCTCTGCAGCCGGCTCATGCAGCAGCACTCAGCAGTGACAGAAGCCTCGGCTCTTTCTCTGTGGGCACAATGATAGGACGGCACCTGCTTCTCAGCCTTGTGACCGCCTGGTGTTATCGTACAGGTCACGGGGAGAATATTGCACTAATGTGTGCTTTATGTAACGAGGTGGCTCCAGGTGTCAATGTTGTAGATGTGAGAAGAAAGAGCAAACACTGAGATGCATTGAGGAACAGTCAGATACTCATTGCGGGGGAGTGTATGTGTGTCGACAGCAGCGGTGGAGGAAGTGCTCAGACCCTTAAGTAAAATACTAATTCCACAGAAATACTCCGCTGCAAGTGAAAGTCCTGCTTTCAAAACCTTACTTAATTAAAAGTAAGTATTATCAGCAGAATGTACATAGATCAAAAGTTAAAGTCCTCATTGGGCAATGAAATAGTCCCTCTCAGTGTTTCACTGTTATATATGATGTTTCTGGATTAATGTTACTGCTGCATTAATGTGTATCTTCCACTTTACTGCTGTAGATGTTTATGGTTGAGCTAATTTGAACTACTTTATATCCTGTTGGGTCGTTTAATCTACAGCAATGCATCATATTCTGTAAGATCATAAAGTTTGTGGCGTCGCTGTCCTGTGAGAACCGCATATCTCTGAGGAGTCAGCTTCTCATGAGCTCAGAGAAAAACAGCCTGTCTTCAGCTTTGTGACAGGGGTTTTTTAAACAGTTTTCACTGGACAGGAGGGGTATGACACATTGCAGTGGAGAAAAAAAGTAAGTAATAAGGTGTGTGTGATTCTTTTTGCATTACCCGCTCATGTTTCCTCCACCTAACCAGTCTATTTTAGATCTCAGGTATAAGAGTTCCCTTTTGATCCAGGCTCTACCCTGCGAGTGCCAGCACTGCACGCTACCTGAACCACAGCCACCTTCTATTATTCATCCCTAACGGCGCATGTTTCACACATTCAGAATTACCTGCACTGCAGCTGACTCCACTTTGCCTCCACTCCGAGCGACTCTCGCTACTTCCACTGCATTTCTTGCTGAAATGCAAATGGTGCAGGCTCACTCTAACGCTGTGTCCCATTTCTTCCCTCCCCTCCTCGCCCCTGATGCTTCCCCATCTGGCTGTACATTCATGTGAAATGTAATGTTATTCCAATATGGAACTTAATGTTGTGAGGTGGCTGTTTACCCCTCCTCCTCTCCTTTGCAACAGCACAGCAGAGCTTCACCCCTTTCAACTCCACTTATCCCCTTTTAGCTCCCCTTAAGTCACTTTAAGAGTGCTCCACTGATTCAGCGTGCAGTCAAATAGTATTGTCAGACTCGTGGTGGGCAATTTAAAAAAAGGATCAAAACTGATGCAGCAGAACCAGCAGATATATTGTCTTCTTTACTTACACATTCTTCTTCCTGGCACCTACATTTACTCACTATGCAACTTGATTGCCAACGCTTTTTTTTCATTTTCAAACTTAGTGGTAGTCTTCTAGTCTGACTCAAGTGACATCACTTGAGGAAATTTATCGACTTCACACAGCTTCCTCTGGAGCAGGCATTTCCAAACTATTCCTGAAAGAGCTGTGTGGCTGCAGGTTTTCTTCCAACCAATCAAGAGGTCACTTAATTATCAGCTGAAGACTGAGATCAGCTGATTAAATGAGTCCAGCCTGGTGTGCTCCTCCTCGGTTGGAAAGAAAACCTGCAGCTACAAGGCCCTTTATGGAATAGTTTGGACATGCCTGCTCTGGAGCCTCTGAAGGCCTTATACAACTTTTATCATGTGTGGTATTCCACGGAAACACACTGATGTGTAAACTTGGTGGAGTTCCCCTGAAAGGCTGGAGAAATAAATTTATTCCACACTGGCTGACAGTATCATATATTCTGTATTGGCTTGTTCCAACTTATTGAATCTGCTGTATATGATATTTACAGAGTTAAATATCCAAACCCCAAGACCCCATGTTGTTATGGCTGCACTATTCCATCAAACGGAAATATTCACAATGTCTTGCATCATTTTATACACATTACCCCGGTTTTTCATACATGTCTGGCATAGTTTAAAACTCTCAGCTAGAATTAAAAATAAAGCTCTGAGGTGCTCAGCTGCACAGCATGAATCTCTTATAAATGTCCCACTGGTGGGTCAGTGAGGGTTTAGATGTTAAGGGGAAAAACATGGAGTAGATATTGGTAGCATAACATTTAATTGAATATATGAGTTCCTCTTCAGTCCACTCAAATCACAAAAACCCATTTAATTCTAACGGTATCTATGGAAGCAGATGCAGTAGTTCTGGCTTCATCTGCCGATGTTCTGAGACGTACCCTGCTGAATTCTATACTGCCGCCCTGCTACAACAAAGCGTAAAAATTTTGGTTGTGCTCCTAAAAGCAATAAAAAAAATACTCTGTCTTGGTTACACTGAATATTCTGCAGCCCTCATGGTGAACAGTTTCCACTGGAAGTACTTTCTAGCGAAGAAACAGCCCCAGTGAAACTATAATACGCACAAGAATTAAAGTGGTCCATTGTTCAGTTCAGAAGGTGAACTGCCCACTGAAGACAAAATCGCTCCAGTGCACTCGATGTCCAATCGAGTAAATCCCCAGAATGCACTGTAAAAAGCAGTGAGCAGTGGTTAGAAGTGAGGTCGCCGCATCTCCTCCCCTCTATGCTTGCTGCGTAAAATTAAGGATTACACTGCAAGAAAACAATGCGGCGCTGCCACAGTGAGAAAAAGGTGCTAATTATCTTGAGTGTCTCGTTATAACATTAAAGCTCAGTCTTGATAACTAGAGGGGTTTCTCATGAAAACAAGATTCTTATCGCAAGACTTTGCCCACAGTTGGAAAGAGGATGGGGACTAGACTGCTGGCTGAAAGTCAGGCGTGAGAACAGATGAGAGAACAAGCTGTCCCATAAGACATCATGCAAAATCTTGAATGGCTCTTTGTATAGCAAAATCTCCCCGCAACAGCGCTGCAGATATGACAAAATCTCCTCTTAAGACAGTCTCATGCATATTGCTTTAGAAGAGCAACATTTCATTGTGTGTTTCGAGCCCAAAAATCACTCAATTCAGCACCCACTTTTCTGCAGTATGGCTGTGGCAACACTTCTTGAGATGTTTTGCATAGATGATTTTGTAATGATAGCAGTTCTACGTTGTTATTTAAAGATGACACAGCTGGATGTTCTAAAATGAACAACAGGTAAGTCTCATGTAGGTGGGTCAGCAAGTAAGCACAGAGACTGCACTGATGATATAAATGCAGTATGCAGAATTCATTTTATTAGCTGCAGCTGTGTTTTCCACAGTATGACAGCTCGGTGAAAAGCGTTCCTTCAGAAGCAAATTTAAGCACAATCTTTTATTTTACTCATCCTGCAGGTCACACGTCATGTCCAACAGCTCTTTATCGGGTGCCGCTCCAAACCAAGGTGACTTTGAAATGAGGGTGAGTGCCAGGACGACGCCCATTCCAGACTGATACCACACAGTGATATGTACTGAACCAGCGGCGGCTAACCATATGCTACGGAGAGCCAGGAGTCTGCAGGATTTCATTCCAAAAGATCTCCTCAGCAGGTGACCGTGCTGATGAGCTCTTACCTGATGGAGTGCTAATTAAGTGAGTCTTTGGACGTGGTTAGCTGCATGTGCACTACAGTTTCTGCACTTTGTGGGGAAAACCAATCAATCAGTTCAAGTTACCAGAAAGCAAAGCTTTAGTGGTTTTGTTGTTTGCTCACTGTGATTCTCCTGGAGCTGTCTGAGCATCTTCCGCAGTTTGTTTCCATTTTTTCAAGTTGTGAGCAGCTCCTCCAGGAAATGGAGCGCATTTCATCGTGAGACGAACGTGTCCGTCAACACGACGCTCACGCATTTAAACCTGCAGCGGCAGAAACAGGCTTGAAACACAACACTTATATCAGCTTTTAATTTAATATGGCAAACACGTCGGTTATTTACACATCCAGCAGATACGGAGCAACATTAACATTTATTTAGAGTCGTGTTTCTGGCTACCTGCTAAGTCCAATATTTACTCTGCTGTCTGTTTTATTCTCCACTAACTCCTCAGGGAAATATCAGACTCTTTGGCTGCTTTGCTATATTCACCCGCTACTGGCTAACTCTGTCTGCCATTTGGTGCTGGGCAGATAATGTACAGTGGGTTTGTCAGACCTTTCCACTGGGCAGCTGCCTGTGGCTGGAAACGGTGCTGATGAGAGCGGTGAGAGTGAACCAAAACAGTGGAGTTGTGGCCCATAAAACCAAAACTATTAGCTGAAAGATGCCAAAAAAACAAACAAACTCTGCACTGCAGTTGTAATTCTTTATTGGATTGTCACCAGAAGTGACCCCTTTCACATGCACACAGACAGCTGAGCCACTGTTAATGTAAAAATATTGATTACAGCAGCTTTGAGGTAAAATCCACCCTGAAACATGTTTAGAATTATGCACACTTTTTCCACTGTGGCCATAACAGGCAAAGCCCAAGTGTAACTAATAACATGTTTAAAAGCTTTATTTAACTGTGCCAGTATACCAGAGAGAGAGCCAACACACACAATTGGCCTGAGACTGGAAGGTACTATCATGGATGCTATTTGTCGTGCCTGTCAACATGTCCGTTCTGAGAGGGGTCTGAAGGTATTTTGACTCGCCGCAGCAGGGAAAAGCTCAGGTGTAACTAATAACATTGATAATAGCTGCATTCCATTCAGGTGTGCCAGTGCCAGGGTGCTGATGTTGTCCACGCTGCCTCACCGCCAGCGGCTTTACCGGGACGCCTCACTGGAACAGAGCCGTCGTTGATGCGATTAGTTTCACCTGTGCTTCTCCCGCTGAGCCGAGTCCAAACCTCCGCTGCGAGAGAAAGGCCTGCTCGCCATGCCCTTTGATCTCTGGCTTTATTTATTTGTTCTACTGGTGTATTTTTCTTGTTTCTGCCAGGAAGTGTCCGAAGCAAGAAAATCTCCCGCTCTCTGCAACATCAAAGGTAAACATTGGCTGTCGGCCCCTCAGTATCAGAGAACAGGCTCCTGTCTAGACACACCATTTTACACTGACATGTAACTGTTATAAAGGTGAAAACCCGTCATAGAAGACACAGAGATGCCAATTACTCCACCGACAGTGGCCTCGACAGACTGCGGTGCAGCAAAGACGCACGTTGCGTTTTGAGTGTGAAAGCAAAAGCCCTCGCTCTGGCAACATCTCCCAACAAAATAACATTAAACATGGCTGATTAGCAGTATTAAATTTGATCTGAGAGTATCTAATTGTGGGTTTTGCCTTTGGAGGATAGCGTGATCTTTACCAGATGTTAAAATTCTGTGTCTACACACTGTTTCCTCCACGTCCCAACTGTTTCTTCCAAGCCGGCTCTATTTTCTTCCCTTTTTTCCCTTGTTAAAACATATCAGAGTAAGCCTAGTCTTTGCTTCGCCTTTGCCTGTAATCCCTATAGTGCTTGTTACTACAATCCCCTTCATCTAACTATTCAGTAGTGAGGTTTCTTATTGCTTTGGGAGGGTCTTCCAGTACTGATGCTTGTTGTGGATATTTACTACTGCGTCTTGCTGCTGCCACGCATTGTTGTTCTTCAACACAACCTTGTAAAACTGCTCAGGTGTATTTATACAGTGTCTCCTCCACAGTAAGCTGCGGTGCCGCGGTCCCACAACATAAAACATTAAAGTGTTTTTCTCACCTCTGAGTGTGGCACACTTGGTTTTGTACACTTCTTCCTTTCATAAATATATTTTTTTCCAACACTGCATCCATTATCCATTGTTAAAACAGATAGAAAGCCTTCTTTTTGCTCTCCTTCTTCATCTTAACCTTTTGCATGTTATTGTACCCTCTTATTCTTGTAAATAAACGCAAGCTCTCTGTTGAACTAAGAGGAAACCAGGGTGAAAAAAACACCCTTGAAGAAGCTGCGAGCTCACTCCTCTTCTCCTTGTCTGTCCCTCCTCTCAAGCTGCAAATGATATCACAATAATTTGCAGCCTTAAATTAAATTTGTTTTCCTGCACTGCTTCTCACCTGAGTCTTGATCATCTCTCCTCTCCGCCTGTGATCTGGCGGCCCCCGCTCCGGCGTAGGCTTTCATCTTGCCTAATTGCTTCTGATGGCCTCTGTGGGGAATTTCTGGAGAGAGGATCTGCGGCGCTCGCCAGGCGCAGACGACGAGGGGTTAAAACACACAGGGATCAGTGAAGGGTTAAAGCAGCAGATGACAGGAGAGGGCAGGCGCTCTGACCGGCATGTGAAGCTGCATAACCCAACTGCTCCTGCTCCTCTTCCTCTTTCCTCTGCCGTCTGCTGCCAAGACCCCAGGCACCAGCCAAGGCAGCGGAGAGAGTTGGTGGCCACCGCGGGGTACACTGTTGAGCATCATGATGCTTGTTAACATGTGGGATGCATTTTGCTCACTTGTCTTCGCCTGTGGTGGTTTCTCTAATTTGTTTGCGTCTGGTGGATGTTGTATGAGTGTGTGCTTGCGCAGGGTAGCATCTGCTCATGCTGCTCGCGTACGAGTGGACGGCATCGAGGCCGGCGTTCCCTATTTTCCGTGTGGTTTCATCTTGTCCGTCGGGGCACGCGGGTTCCTGATGGTCTTCCACTTGAATACAGTTGGCCTGGTGCCCGTAGCAACCCCCGTGACCTCCCTGTTCCTCTCCCTCCCCCAATCCTCTGCACTGTCTCGACACACCTGAGGTGTCCAGGCGCAGACTGCTTCCACCAGGTGCGTCCCTAATACCAAATGAGACACACATGCACACACAAATACACAGTGTGTGTACCATCCACACGAATGCAAAGGTACACAGGGAGCGGATGATTCTTATCCTATGCATGTACTTCATATTTTTTCCCGTTCTTTATTGAATATTTGAACAAGCAGAACATCCTTGAAGTGTCCCGTCACTGCACTTTCTATTCCCTCTCCTCTTCCTCAGAAGGCTGTGATCACATAGCTCTTCGATCTCTAAACCAAATATCACTGTCTCCACATCTGAAACACGCAGGCTTGGTGCCGGTGAAGGTTATGTAGGTGTACATGGTTTTTTGAAAATGTCAAAATTCTGTTTGTGTTTCATTTTTGCGCTGTTTCCTGACTTGTGCTTAGATATTCATATCAGGGTAAGGCAGTAGGGCCTTGCATAACAAAATATCAGCTTGCCTGCTTGTCTGTCTGTCTGTCATTCTGCCCATCTGTGCATCTGTGTGATTGTCCAGCATGCCTGTCAGACTGTCTGCTTTGCCATTTTTTCCCTCCCTGTTATTCTCCTAGTTGACTCTTGCCACATGTGTCTGAAGCAATCACTCTCCTCCTCAGGCTTATGCTGTTTATCTCCCTCTGCGCCTGAATTTGTCTCATGGCTTGTGTGTGTGTGTGTGTGTGTGTGTGTGTGTGTGTGCGCTTACATGGGTTTGTGCCTGTCCATTCACATGCAAGCTTAGGATATGTGTGTCTGCATGTTTGCGCGTCAATCTCTGCGCTTGTATGAGGCTGCCGCGTGCCCACCTGTCAGTCAAACGCCTCGGCGGGGTATTAGCTATCTGTAAAGGCAAGGTCGCGGTGACTCAGACACGTAGAGGCAGGTAGAGCTACCACAGAGCCATCAAAGCAGCAGTACACTGCTCCTCACTCCTTCCTCTGATGGAGGAAGCCTTAAACAAAAAGTCCTGTTTATTCCAACTTGGATACTTTTTTTGTCGTTCTAATTGATAATAATAAAGTTGTACTCGCTACGTTTATTTCTAGTGTCTCACTAAGTTTATTTGTAGAATCTGGCAACGCAGCCGCATTGCTTAAAAGACAGATGGGACAAGGAACGAGAGCAGGGAAATGATTAGGCCAGTTTTAAACAAGCCCCCTTGTTCGCCAAATTTCTTTGGAAGAGAAAACCAGGCTGGACAGTGAAATTGTTACCTAAATTGTCTGTTGCAAACATCCATCAAAGTTTTGCATGCTGACCTCATGGTTCAATCTACCGTACCGTATTTGTGCTCACAGCTTTCCTGTGCAACGACAGATTTTTGCCAACATTTTGGGTACGCTTGTTTCAGGACGTGGCTGAACTCGTCTGATTGTCTTCTTTTAAGCAACGTTGCTGCGCTTCCACATCTCAGCTACGAGCTTGATGGGCACAATGTTCGCGAACGGATCATCAAAGCGACAAAAACAAAACTAAATTTCAATAATGGAGAATTTTTTGTTTTGTCAAATTGTCTTATTTACTTCCTTGCAGTGAATTAAAGATTGATACCACTCTCAAAATAATTATGAAGCTACAATCAGGAGCTCAGCATCAAGACTGAAAGCAGGGGGAACAGCTATCCAAGAATAAAAACAATACGTTGTGATTATACAGATGATTATTGGGAGCAGTAACCTCCACCTGTTACCTTTGAACACATCCAGTCTTGTTTTTTCACATTTATGCTAAGCTAACCATCAGCTGAATGCAGCTTCATTCGTATAAAGCGGCATCATTAATCTCTTCTTGTTCTAGACAAGAAAGTAGATCAATGCACTTCCCATAATGTTGAACTATTCCTTTCAGCAATGGCCAAGCAAAGATGGGCTGCTGAGAGATGAAGCAACGCTGACACAAATATCACATGGACACTTTACTCTCAAGCAAAACACGTTTTAGTGTATAATCACACAAACACCCCCCAAATGCAGAAATACATTAACAGATGGTGGGTGTGCTGCACACGCGCACAGAGACCGATCCGGCTACCTAAGCAGATGTGTACACAAACGTGCACACACACACACAAGGAAACAGAAAGGAGTCCCAAGAAGAGCCGTCGTCAGAAATGGCTTCAAAATGTGGGCACACGCACACAGAAACTGGCAACCAAACAGATGCGCGCAAACACGCGCAATCAGTGCAAGAGGGGAGCGAGTCGCCCCTGCGAGCGCGCGGCGGCGCAGGGAACTGAGGGTCCTGTGTGTACAGAACTTGGATCTCGACCACATGAAGCACAGAGCGGTGGGGGAGAGACAGAGACGGAGGTGGAGAGTGAGGGAAAGAGGGGGAGCAGATGGGTCAGCCATCTGGTGGATGGAGGAAAAGCGAGGGAGATGAAAAGAAGAGGGAGGGTGCGCTGGAGAGAGAGAGAGAGAGAGAGAGAGAGAGAGAGAGAGATGGAGGGATGCGTGTGTGTGTGTGTGTGTGTGTGTGTGGGGAAGCAGTTTCATGGGAAATATCCGTGCATGTGTAAATGGAGTAGGAGTGAGTGTGTTGTGTTTGTGTGGGAGTGTTTATGTGTGCAGCAGGGTCGGTCAGCTGAGACTCAGGTGCCAGCGGACAGTTAAGTTACTCTGGCATGCTCGCACGTGTCACAAACACACACACACACACACACACACACACACACACACACACACACACACACACACACACACACAAGGCTTGTTTTCAAATATGAATGCACACACCATGTATGTTTCTTGAAAATTGCAAACATCACTCATTACGTCTCATTGAACGAGTAGTTACATTACGTCCAAACACTGGTCCAACTAACAACTGTTGGCTGTGTAGTCACCATGTAGTCACTGTGTGACATGTTTCTTCATTACCATGAACACACACACACTGTAGTTTATTTCGAGCCAATCCCATACACTCTGTGCTGCTGCCAGAAATACTCACTGGAGCACCAAATGTGTATTAATACATGGCTGAAAATAGTCCCCAACAAATGCACTATTTACTTGAATTTTTGAGACATTGCGGTGGCAAACAAAGCCATACATTATAGTAAGCCTCCCACATTATAACACCATGTACTGTGAGTAAGATTGTGTTCTCTCTTCTTTTAAAAGTGACTTGCTTCAACACAGCTTTTGGTTCGCCAAGATTAATCCATCTTCTTGTTCAAGAGACTGTTAGCAGCATTATTACTGAAATCAACAGTAAAACGGTGTAAATAGCTGTACTGCTTGTTAGTTCGTACACTGCTCTGTTAGATCCTGTGTATGTATTGAGAGCAATGAGTCAGATTCCTTGTAAGTGTGCACATACTTGGCCAGCAAAAACTAATTGTGATTTTAATTCTGACCCACTGACACAAGCAATAAGTGCAGTCACACACCAGTGACGAGATAGAAAAAATAGTTCAGCAGATGCTTGGATACTGTATATATTGTAAGTTGGGATGCTGTGCAAAACACAAACAAATCAGACTGTGATCAGTTGTTTATCCTTTTTTGACAAATACTCAACTGCGAACAGCACAAAGACAATATATTCAATGTTTGACCTCTTCAACTTCATTGATTTTTGTAAATATCTGCTTATTCTGAATTTGATGCAGCAACACGTTGTAAACAAGTTGTGACAGGAGCAACAAAAGACTGGGAAAGATAAGGAACGATCCAAAAACACCTGTTTGGATCCTTCCACAGGTAAACAGGTTGATTGGTAACAGGTGATAGCATCATGATTGGGAATGAAAGGCTCAGTGTTCAGTGTCATCTCATGTCATTTTTAATCTTCTATTTCAGAGTCAGGTTTAGGTTTGTGTGAAAATCACAGCTGCCATGGCCAGGCTGACGGTTAGCGGATGCATCCGGAGGTGTTGATGTGACTGTCAAACCAGGAAAGAAGTTCCCCACAAAAGCCACTCCAGATTCAGTCCTCTCAGTGGGGTGTCCGCTGATGTCCAGGTGGCAAAAACACATCTTCACCTTTACATGCCTTTCCTGTCTCGGGTTTATGTTTATTTTCTAAGATTCAGCAGATTTACGCATTTAATTTAAACAGGCAATCCCACAGCAAAACCCCTAACAAAAAGGAAGACGGCCAAAAAACGTGTAGTGGGAAAACTAAAAGGACAAGAACAAAACAGAGCTCTGCGTTTTTGTGTCGAGCCTGAGCCCGCCATCCCATAGGATGGGAAAAAGAGTGGATGCGGAAGGACAGAGAGGCCAAAGCCCAGATGAGGGTGTAATAACACTCAGGCAGACTCTCTGACAGCAACACTCTTTGCATCACTTCCCCAGGAAATGTATTTTTCATGGGAGTTGCAGCTGAAATTTGCATTTTGACTTGTGTAATGTGAAATGGAACCGACGAACAGAAGTGAGAATAGCTGCTCCCCATCTGGCCATCGGGTCCGCCACATCCACAGAGCCATGGCGACCTACAGACTGAAGACATCAGAGCAGCGGCCCAGACCGTCTGCCCACCGTCATATACATGTTGCATATGCTGGCTGCAGCCACCACCGCTCTGCCTCGCTTTGGCTGAGAGGGATCCTGGACCTAATGAATGAGTGTGAATTGTTCTAATGTAACAGGCATTACTTCACCTCACTCCTGTAAACGTGAGAAGGCTCCCATTTAATGAGTAATTATGCATGTGTCTTTGCTGTCAACATGATGTTTTGTTGTTTATTTGATGAATTAATTACTCTTTGGGTGCTATAAAAAGCCACAGCCCGGCATGACGATGACATTTTTGTAATTTTGTTTGTGCACAGAGTAAACAGTTAAACAGAATCGTTGCCCCAAGTGAAAGAGTTCAAATATCTCTAAGTCTTGTTCACAGGTGGGGATAAAATGGAGCGTGAGACCGACAGGCGGATTGGTTCAGAGTCAGCAGTCATGTTTGTGTTGTACCAGACCGCTGTGGTGAAGTGGAAGCTGAGCGGGAAGGCAAAGCTTTCGGGTTAGCGGTCGAGTTCCAGCCCTCACCTAAGGGCACGAGCTTCGGGTCGTGACTGAAAGAATGAGATTGTGGATACATGCAATCGAAATAGGCTCACCCTTAGAGGTAGGGTAACGAGCTCAGACATCCACAGGAAGCGCAGAGCTGCAGGAGGACCTGGAAAGTGTCTCGGGGAGAGGGACGTCTGGTGTGCCAAGCTTAGACTGTTGCCACCGAGAACTGATCCCGGATAAGCGGCGGAAAATGGACGGATGGACAGAATGAACAAATGAGATACATGTTAAGCTTCAGCGGTAGTGGTCGGTGTATAATCTGTGTACACATTCACAAATCAGTACACACATACAGACTGAGATGCACTTCAACAACTCTGCACACACATGTGCAAATGCTATTGCTACAATAATACCCCTGTATGCACACACACCACTCCCCTAACCCCTAACCCTAACCTTTCTATCCTTGTAAGGACACACACTGACATATTTCATTCCCTAGCCCCTTGCCCTAACCTAAACCAACACAACCTAACCCTTAAAACCAAGGCTTAACCCTCACACAGCCCTTTGAAGGTCCTCACTTTTCAAAATTGTCCTCACTCCCAGGCTCTAAAACTCAAATTGGTTCTTACAAGGAATCAAGTACACACACACACACACACACACACACACACACACACACAAATAAGGCTTGTCAGGACCTAAACACACATACGTATATACATGGCATTATATAGAGTAGGTGGCTTTATTATTTTTCATATTCGTTCGTGGAAAAATAGACACATATATGACACGTGTGAAACCATGCAGCGGTTATGATGCAACCAAAGGCATGACATGGTGTGTTACAGTTAATGACAGCGGCACAGCAAAAAGGAAAAGTAAAAGAAAACGAAAGCGGGAGATAAGTAAGACAAGCGATAAAGAAAAGATAAGTGACAGGATTGAAGAGAAACTAGGGGAGGCAGATAGTTTGATGAGACAAAAAGAGAGACAGACAGGACAAGAAGAAAGAGAGAGAGAGAGAGAGAGAGAGACAGAAGAAGGCAGAGCGGGTGATGATGTAAAATGGAAAACCAGAAAATGTCTGGTAGGGCTGAAAAGATCAAAGAAATCACACTTCCAAAAGCCTAGATGTCAGAAAATGGAGACCAATTTATCGTGGATGGCAGGAAGCCTGGCTCCACCTGCAAATTACACTGTGTCAGCCAGAGCAGCGGCGAAACAATACCGGCCCCTGATGAAAGAGAGAGCGAACATGTTGGGAAATCACTCTACATGGAGGGACGGCGACGACTCCTGTTCCACGTCCCACCTTCAATGGGACAGCTTTGTATTCAGCTCATGGAGTCCACTTTCATCACTGGATGAAATACACTAATGCAATAATTATTGTTAATATGATCGCAGGTATGGACAATTTATCATTGTTAGCTGCTCAGCCGCTGCCAGCTCACTTCTCTACGCCTGCCGGGTGGGGGGAAAAATTAACCAGCATATAATTTGTTCAAACTTTATTTTCTCTCTGCTTGGTTGGCTGGTTATTATCATCATTACTGTGATTATCACTCACTTGGCTCTTGTTGTGTTTGTTGTTCATGAGCGCGTCACTTCTTGCGTGCTTTTTCCCAGGTGATTATGCAGATGTATTCCAGCTTTGTTCTTCCTGATAACTCTTGTGATATTTATGCAGGTGTAGCCTTTGTTGTCTTGGTATTCCGATGTGGTCATTTACCTCCGGGGACGCACTGATGCAGGATCTCTACACGGGGAGAGCACAGGAGAAAGGGGAAATGCACAAAAGCCCTCTATCAGCTGGCAGCTTGACATTGAGCCTGTACTCTTGAAGATGAAAGATGACGCACACACACACACATTCAAATCACAAACTTTCAGACACTGGGTACGTTTCCAGGCATTTCTCACATTAACAATGCATCGTGAGACAATTCTACAAAATTCAGTTTGAAATTCAGAAGAGCTGTTCATTTATTTATTAGGGATGAAAGAGCCTTTCTAAAGGTATTCACTTCCCTTGTTTTTCTTTATAATGTATTTATCAGAGCGTCACGCAGTACTATTTTATGGCAGAAGACGTTTTAGATGTTTTGATGATATAAATTTTAGATAAGAAGGAAATGTCAAATATACGAGACAGCGTTCTCCACCGCCGAGGCCAAATAGCCTGCAACAAATTTTATTTCCTCAACCTCCAACCTCATGTAGTGTGACTGCTATTTTAATGAAATGTATAGCTTAACAATAATGATTACATACTTACAGTTGCTAATTATCAGTGCATATGCAAGTATCATTCAGTTACTCTCAAGATTGGGTTAAACAAGTTGAGAGGTCATCAGCTGAACACTCCATCAACCACAACCACTCCTATGTGCCGCAGAGCAGCTCTCTCTGCAGTAAAAGAGCTGATTTTTGTGTTGCATTCTTCTGTCTTCACAGTCAAACTTACCACACATTTTTATTGACATTGATGCACAGAAGATTGGCTTGCTGATGTCACATTCCCAGTGACGATCGAGGGGAGGACTGGTTTATTAGGTCTCTTTTTAGCGCAGCTTCTCCCTGGGAAGGGCCGTTGTGTCACAGAGTGCTCAGCTTACTCTGCCCAGATGCAATCGCAAACAATTCAAAAACCGGTGGAAAGACCAGGGCAAACTCAATGAGTTTAGTGTCCACTGTGCAGGGACAGGCAAAAAGAGTGCATGCACCCATATAGAGCTAAAATAAAAACACACTAAGTTAATGAAATGAGAGGAGAACTGTCACTTGGGCGGCCCTGGACGTCGATCTAGCTATGTATATATTTAATGTTGTCAGCTCCAGGCAAAGTAAGGAGGGTCCCCAAAGAAAATCCTCCCTAGGGCCCCCTGCTCTCTAGAGCCAGGCCTGTTTATGACAGCCTTTGGGAGACAAAATTACAATGATGTCCCACTTTTGTCCATTCTCCACGTGATAGCTGTTACAGTGTCAGCATACTTCAGGCAAAGTGTTTGTTGGCTCATCGAACAACATCTCAGAAAAGCCCCCCCCCCTCACCTTTCTGAATCAGAAGTCCAACAATTTCTGTAAAAGTCTGAAACCAGCAAGCTCAGGAGGCAGGGGTCTAATCTTTTCTCTCAAGACTTTCTCATTTTTTACACAGCTATACTTGTCACTTTGTACAAATGATTGCAACACCATGAATGCCTCTGAGAGAAGACGACGAAAGTGTGCACACTCTTATTCCCGTTGAAAAGATGATGGTGTCTCAGCCTGTCTTTGGCAGCAGATTTTTCCCCCTACCTTTAAGTGTGGTCATTTGGAACAGCTTTTGCCCTCAGATGGAGTTGAAAGACAATGTATGAACTGCTTTGTTTTAAGCACACCCTGGTCTTTAAAGCTAAGTATCGTATTTGAGCCCTTTCCAGCATTACTCTTCATAATTAGCAAATTTAGGATTATGAATCAAAATAATTTGGGTCTGTTTCTTGAACTGCAATCACATTACAAACAGCCCCAGCATTTTATAAAAATGTGAAACATACAAAGTTGTGTTCAGGAAACAAAACAATGCAGAGAGTATGGTTTTACATGGAACATGAAGATTAAAATGAATTAAAATGAAAATGATTTAATGGTTTGTGGAAGCTGCTTACGCCTGCTTTTGGTGATTTGCAGAGGACAATACATCTAGTTACCCAATAAAACCTATAAAAAGGTTTTTTGATGTCTACTTTACTTACTTACATTTGTTGACTGACAGACTTTATTTCAACACATTGCAAACTCCATCTGCAGGACATTTTTCTTGGCTAAAGCTTAAAACAAAAACAGTTAAAAATGGAAATTCTTCAACAATAGCTTTATCGTGCAGCTTTTCACTTCAAATGCTGCAGCAGTAGTGGAAGCTTGTTTATTCCTGCTCACAACCCAGATTATCCTATATTCAATTCTCAAATGTATTGTTGCATGCTGCACCTTTAAATAAACTAAAGCCAGGTTAAAGTTGACCGTCTTCACTCTTTCAGCTTCACCAGACCCCGAAGTCTGCAGCTGCATCTCCACAGGCTCACGCTCATTTGACAGGGAACCTCTCCTGTTGTTTGGGCAGCGGTCCTGGAGGCCAGGCTGTCAAGCCTTCTTCACCACGGGAGCTGGTTGTGAGTTGGCCAGGAGAGAGGAAACAGAAACCGCAGTCGCTGGCATGACTTTTGCGCATCCACTGGCCTGGAGCTGCTGGAAGATGCAGAACAGGTGGCCTTCGAAGGAGCCCAGAAGCAGGGAAGTGAAGGCAATGCCAGGCTTCAGCAGATATTTGCATTGCATTGCAACGAATCCTGAGATGATAACACACAAGGTCAGTTTAAAACAGGCATGTCAAACTGATTCCATAAAGGGCCGTGTGGCTGCAGGTTTTTGTTCCAACCAAGGAGGAGCACACCTGGCTGGAATCAATTATCAATTAATCAGCTGATCTCAGTCTTCAGCTGATAACTAAGTGATCCCTTGATGTTGATTGCTTGGCCTGGTGTGCTCTGCCTTGGTTGGAACAAAAACCTGCAGCCACACGGCCCTTTATGGAATGAGTTTGACATGCCTGGTTTAAAAGTTAGGTTTCTGGAGTTCATGCAACGATCTGCGATCACATCTTACTTATGAAGTGTAGCCTTGTGTGATGGTAATGTTCGGAACATTAGACTTTTTTTACTTCTAACAATCTTGTCAAACAAGCTGCTTTACGAAACTGCAAAGTAAGTATCTGATCAAAAGCAAGAGCGGATGAATTGACTCATTGAAAAACCTTGGAGTAAGAAAAGCTTTCTTTTAGAACGAGCAGGTCCTTGAGTATACATGTTCTGCCTGGACAAGGTGATGGCTTGAATATAAGTTTGTCAGTTATTATCACCTTTCGTTATTCTCACCAGAGGTTTAACAATTGGATGACACCTTTAAATGTGCCTAGCAACAGGACTGAGGAACACTTGATGCCAACAGTTGTTTCACACTAGTTAACGCTGCATTAAAAAATCATTACCTCTGTTCATTTCGGTGGAAAATTGAACAAGCTTGAAACATAGTTTATCTAAACTGATGTGATCATGAACTGATTCGATGTAAAATTGATCAGAGGCAATAATTAGAAATGAATAGAGAGGAGATGAACTCAGCCAGCAGGGTCTCTGATGCATCAGTCCTGGAGCGAATGTGCATTTTTTTTTTCTCATTTAATTCCAGTCCGGGCCGCACGCAATAAATTGTTGCCAGACTGAAGTCATGAGATTAAGTCTAAAGAAGAATTTTGATGGATTAGATTCATTCCACACATGATCGATGAAAGAGGGTATTTAACCTGCCATAAAATCAACTTACAAGGCGAGTGAAGAAAGCTCTCTGTAGCCCTCAAGGTGTTGGAAAATGTTACGCTTGCTGTAGCAACTTAAATTAGGCTGATTTCGCCAGCGGTCCGGCTGTTGTACCTGGTGTTTTTGCTCTGCTGGAGCTGCTGCTGATGCTCGCAACATCTTCTGCTCGCAGCCTCTGTTTGACTCTCGTGCTGTTATTTCGCATTTGAGATCCAGCTGGTGGGCACCGCGCATCTGGGTGCGTGGACATATTTGCTCTCTGTGCACGCTGCAATTTAATATGCTCACTGACACTGTTAATATTCATCAAGCGATCAATATGTAATTTATTCACAAAGTAAGTGATTGTTGTCCTGCTTTAACATCAACAGAATGTTACAGCCAGGTATAATTCATTTTGACACTGCTGACTTCCTGTGGTCTGATTCAGATAAGTGTGTGTGTGTGCTTTTCTTTGATGAGTCTATTAAAGTTAACGCAATATGACATGCATATGTAAAAAAAATGGCCTGCTATTTGAGATATCATTATAAAAGAAAGGTACTTTTGTGCAATTTGTGGGTGCGAAGCAAAAAAGACCTGAAACTGCATGTGTGCTTCTTGCAGCTCAGACAAAAAGGGGCCATTTAAGTTTTGTCTTAACAGATGTTCGCTATCTCACCAAAATGGTCCTGAGCAAGCATTCCTAGACTACTTATAAATATGCTGTGTACTTGAGGTTTATGGGGCCTTCAACTGTGGTATGTGAGGTAGCATAAATCCCATCAAGGTCTTCTTTAATTGACACATTTTCCCTGCTCATCCTGATGAGTAGGGCTATTGTTGAAAAATATGCGTTTAAGTGTTGCGTAGGAGTGTGTAGGTTGTAAAAAACAGTGCGATGCAAATACAATACAGTCAGCGTTGGGCCAGTTACTGGAAAAATGGAACATTACTAGTCCATTTTTATCCTTACTAGTTACCTTCAGCTGAAAGTAATACATTAGTTTACAATATTGCTGTCTGCGTGGAGTAATGTGTTACTGTTGACTATGACTAGCGTTATATATTCTGGTTTATATTAATAGCGCTGCTGGTACAAGAGTCTGAGCACAGCCTGGTCTCTGCAACGTTATCTTACCTTATGAATGCTTTTGACTGGCTTTTGATTTTGCTGACAAACTTTATCAAGTGTGTTTTTCCCACTTCCACGTCTCGCAACAGCAATGCTCTCATTTGAATCTCTGCAGCGGCGCCGCGCAGGCCCGAGTTTCAGCTGCGTCTCATGGGCGCAACCTGAAGCGTTTTTTTACGCTTCAAGTCTATGCTTTTAACAATACGAGCGTGAATGCGAGGTTCATGCACAATAAAAAGGCACTGCATGAATATTTTTATCTATATTTTGCAACCTAGTCAGAGCACGTCTCTGGACAGAGAGACACACACACACACATGCTCACACACACCTCTGTTGCACCAAGTTTGCTGAAAGCTAGAGCGATGCCCCACGTTTCCCATCATGCAGTGCTGGACTGAGCAGTTTATTGTTTTATTCATACAATACTAATACAACTACAATGGAATTACAATTTAAACACAAGTACAATAGTATTACAATACAAATACAATACAATGCCACACAATTATAATACAATACAAATGCAATGTACAAGAAGAGACACCTGGAATGAACTTCTGTACAGTGTGGGAAGATATGACAGTACAGAGTTAGTATTCAGGGGGTTGTTAATTCCAGGGTTACATGATAATTAAGTAAGAAGGTAAATTATTCAACAGAATAGTGAAATTCAAAGAACAAAATGAAATTACATTGAATTACAAAATGAAAGTCTACATACGAAAACTTCATGTGCAAATTAAATCTCATTTTCATGTGATTTAGCTCTCATGAATCTATCATTTTCCATTTAGAAGATAAATGTTGGATTTGAATATTCCTGAGATGACCCTGAACACTCTGACGGCACTTGGCATTTGTTAGATATCTGTGATTCACATGCTGTGAAAAAAGGGAGCCAAACATCACTCAACACTGTAGTTAATAGCCAGAATGAATGAATCACTATTTTGATTTTCTGATACATGATGACACAAAGTGTCTGATGATAGGGTTGGGGTACACTAGCATTTGATCAAATCCGAATAAAGCATCAAAGCTTCTTACTGAATCCAAATCTCTCTGAATCTCCCAACAAACCTATTTCTGTTTGACTTCAAATTTTTGTAACAAATTGAAAGATTCGTTTGACATCTGTAATCACACACCCTGTTTTTCATACATCCAAATAGAGGTCCTGCCCTCATCAACTGCTATGCTCTATTGAAGTTACGTGATCAGCTTATTGTTTCCCTGGAGGAGAAACAGTGTAACAGTGTCACAGAATAGCACTTCTTTCTCATACTAACACATGAACACAATCACTGGGAATTATAAGTTACATTTTGGCTTTTTGACAAAGTTCAAACAATGTAGGCTATAATAAAATCCTATATTCGTTCTAACCCTTAAATATTTTGGATGCTTTCTATGTAAAAACATACTTGGACAAGCAATATGGTGCCTATATGGTGCCTATAGATTTAGGCTTTGCTTTATTGTTATTAGATTCATACAGTGTGCTTCACTTTTACTAGAGACGATTGGAGGATATGGAGACATGGCCATGAGTTTGACAAAAGTAATGCTATCTAACGGGCTGGAGTTACTGGAGTGTGAATTCCCCAAAACAAACACTGAGCTGCTATCATTACTCTAAATTCTGATATAATTGCATCTTGGCTCACAGACATATTCACAAACAGTGGATGTGTCGGTCCTGAACAAACGAAACCTGCAAATGATGTAGAAAAGTAATAACATATCCATTTCCTTTGGACGTAACACAGGTCAGGTCAGGCTGGTCAGGATGCCGCTGTGGGTAGTAACTGCTAACATTAACAGCTTACATCAGAGCAGATAAAGACAAAGTTGACTCAAGTTTACTTAAGCGTCAGGCTGGTTTCGATTCAGTTTTGCATCCGTTTCTGTTTTTGTTCCTGAAGTCCACGACTCACCTGTTTCAGTTCTCCCTCACAGCGCTCATCACTGCTGTGTCTGAACGCACCAGGCAGCTGTTTTCAGTGGAAAAGCTCTGATAAACCCTCTGTACGCTACCTGCCAAACTGCAGGTGAGTCAGCGACTAGCTGGTGGCCATACAGCCACGGTGCATTCTGCAGCTTTAAACCCAAATCAGGATACCAAAAGACAGAGCTGTAAATGGAGTGAAGTATTGCTTAGTATTGCTCTCTGTCCTCTTGGTATTTAATGAAGCAACTGTTTGCTAACGTGCTAGCCACAACAACTTAATAAGATGATAATATGTCACTGTTGTGTATTCAGTTTCTTCTTGTTGTGGTGCCACTAGACGAATGCAAATTTAAGCTCTGAAGCTTAAGCCCTTTCTGACAATTTAAGAGAAATGTACAAAGGCAGGAGGCCTCTCACTTCATGTTGGCGATGAACATCGCTCTCACTGGTTCGAATGACAAATATTTCTGGTGCGACATTATGTCACTCATATTCTAAGCATAAAAACATGTGAATGTTTGCCTTCATGCAAATAAACAAAAAAAAACCCACTTGCCATTTGGACTCAACAATCCTACTATATGCAAACGTGACCAGCAGATATGAGACACACTGTAATGCTATTCTATGAATATTTTCCAAGGGGCCTCTGTGAACGATGATGTCCAGATTTAGTGTGGCAGAGCGGCGTCTTCACCTACACCTCCTTCTCCCCTTCTTTTCTCAATCTTTCTCTCCCTCACTGATTGTCAACAGCCGTTCAAAGGCTGATATAATTTGCTAAAATAATCTTTGCCAGTTTGGATGAGTGGCAGAGAAAAAGGGGAGGCGGAAAGAAATGCTAAATAACAATGCATCCATATACGGCCATTTGCATTCACACAATCCCTCATGCACCCTCTCTGGCACAAAGCCCTTGTCATATTCATACCTGGACTCTCGCCACCAACAGACACACAAATACACAATCCACTCGGTGCTGTCTGTCCGCGGCATTATTTTGAGGGCGCCACTTCAAAAGGTAAATGCCACATGGAAATGGAAATTAAAGGAAAGGAGGGAGAAGGAGAGGAAAGGAGAGGGAAGGAAACATGAGCGAGGAGGGGAGAAAAAGAGAAGATGACAGTGCCTGAGGGAACAAACATCACCTCCTGTCTGGCTCCCTGACAGCGAGGAGCAGACAGGTGGAGACGGGAGGAGGATGAGCGGAGTGTGTGTTTGTGTGTGTGTGTGTGTGCACACAGAGGCGCGGCATCTTTCCAGCTGAGAGAAGGGCATCTGTCCGTCTCCTCGACTTGGACTATAACGTGTGGCAGCTGTCTGTGTGTGTCTGAGTGCCGTGCTATTAAACGCTATACCTGGCCAGTGTCTCGCCGTGGATCTGCAATACCATCACGCATCTGTCCAGCCGTCTGTTATCCTCATGCTATCTGTCACTCTGCCTGTCTGTCCTCGTGCCTGTCTATCTATGACGCAAAGCTGCATGCTCCTGTTGCAGCGAGCACGCTTTCTGTCTATTTGCCCACCTGCTCGCCTATCTGATGCATCCATAGCTAGGCTGTTTTTCCAGTCACTCTGCATACCATCACTGGCTTTCCGTACATGCTGTGCATATGCCAGCCCGGCCTGTCTCTCTGTTCCCTGTGGATCTCATATACTGATAGATGACTGGAAGATACCAGGATCAAAGCTCCGTAGCTGCTGCGGGGAGTGACCCCTCCCCCTCACATGACAGTGGCCTTCAAAACACGGCACATGCTGTCAGCCTGCACACGCATACGCTGCACATACACACTCGCTGGCATGCACAAAAATGAAGCGTCTGGAAGGAGTCATGGGATGGAGGGGGTGAATAAATCAAGTGTGCATGTGTGTGTGTTTGTGTGAACGTGACGATTTGTATGATTTTTACGGTTGTTTTAGTTCCCTGCGGGGCTGAAAAGTAGCTAAGCATTGAGCTGTGTTCAAACTGACACAAAAAACAGAACAACTGAGATTTTAACATCGCACCAGCTTCCTCTGATAGCTTTTTGAGTTAAAAAAAGCTCACTAAATGATTGTCTTTGATACTAAGATTTTGCAACTCCAACAGCGATTAACACTCTCCCAGTTCATGGATGTGCTTTTGATGGTCATGAGACATTACATATGATCAGCGATAGCCTCTATGGCTATAGAGAGGAAGAAAACTCAAAGAGAGAACAACGTCAGAAAATATAACGTAGTATGTAGCTCTATAAGCTGCTTAGAGCCAAACATCAGCATGCTAACATGCTCACAGTTACAATACCAACATGCAGATGTTTAGCAGGTATAATGCTTACCATCGTTACCATGCATGCTAACATTTGCTAATAGCTCTAAACACAAAGTACATCTGGTAGTCATGGGAATGTCATTAATTTTGCAGGCATTGGTCATAAACCTAAGTGTTGTTCAGCAAAAATTTTGTCCTAATGATGGAGGTAAAGTTGGAGGGTATATTGTCTCCAGGATATAGCGTCTGAGAGACATGAATGCCTGTACAAAATTTTGTGTGTATCCATCAATTGAATATTAAGCTGATTGCTCTCAAGGAAAAGTTAGGGGATCACTAAAGTCATTAGGATTCATCCTCTGGGGATCATGAATGTTTGGGCAAATTGACCTGCCCAGATCTGTCGGTCCTCTCCTTTAAATATTGTCCTGTACAGTTTTGTTTTAACCTCTTTTACTTTATGTATTTTTTAAAAAAGCTGGCAGTAAGATTGACTGGGGGCATAACTGCATATTTTGATGTGTTTGCTACATCCCCCTCCGGTAAAGCAGGTAGCAAACAGCACCCGCCAATAGAAGAAGAAGAAGAAGAAGAAAAGAGTTGATCATCAGAGGGACGGACTACCTGCCAAAATGGTTGAAAGTTTGCAGGTATCTGAACAAACAGGAGGAGGCTTTCCCACGTGTCAGTCAAAGTCATGGTTTTTGTAAAATATGCCACATGGATTTCAGTGAATCACACAGAGGGAAAACGACGAGAGCCAGCGTGACAGCTCTACCGAGGATAATCGCGCCCAAGAGGCGCAGAGACATGCTCCACCAATGACTGTGTTTGTACTGTCTCTCCCATCGGTTAATTTGATATCGCCGTGCTGTTCTTACAGAATCATAGTAAATGTTGTTCGAGGACCATCACCGCAGCTGACCAAGATACGAAGTCAACGCAGGGAGCAGGTTTTGGTGGATGACTGGGTCAAGCACTGGACTTTCCCCTTGGAGACTGGGTATCATGTCCCATGTGGAACTTATTGTTATACTGCTGACTTGTTATTTTTAGACATAATTCACTCAATATTTTCAGTTTTCTTTTTTTTTTTTTTAAAAATAGACCCTTATAAACGTTAACCAAGTGCCTCTCCCATGTGCTTTTCATGCTGTTCTGAAGCACTGACTTCAAAACAGCATGATTGGTCAGTTGCAACGAGCAACCTGGAGCAACGTAACTGTGATGTTGAAGGTGGAATGCCAACATGGAGGCATCTGACTGTGCCTCTCCCATCCATTTTCGTATTCACCATCTCCTGCCAGTTCTTACTTACTTGCCAGTAGCCTCTCTAAATCACAAGTGAGACATAATGTGTATGTGATGTGTGCATATCCTTCAACTGACACATAAATAAACTGTCTGAAAGTGTAAAGTGCTGAATTTTAATGCCCTTTAGTGTTTTCATTTACATAATTCAGGGATGTTGACAGCATTTAACTTTCAACCAGGTATCTGACTCTGACCAAGTAATTGTTGTCACTTAATGTAGTGACTTATTAACACAATGCTGATATTATAGAGTTCACCGTGTGTACCCTTGTCTAAATGAAAGGGGTGTGTGGACAGTGTTCACAGTGAGGTCTATGGATTATCCAGAGCATGTTGTACTCTAGTGCTATTTCTAGAAAGAGTGTTACATTCTGTAAATGTCATTTTTCATGGTTGTTTGCACTATAAACTAAATTCCACTCCATTGTGTTGGGGTGGTGGTGGAAATTACAGGCATGGGTGTCTCAAAACCTGGGCAAAAAGTCTGAATGGCTAGATACCACAAGAAGTCAGGGTGAAAAATAGTATGTTTTAATATGGGTGAATTGACCCCTTTAAACCTGAGTAACACATGGTTGATGGATCATAAACATCGGAGCAAAGACAGAATTGGCCTGACACAAAAGCTGCATTTGTACCACCATAAGGCCTCAAGCTTGCTGTGGCACAAGTTGTCTCTTTACACAGTGCCTGAGAGCCTAAAAGCGTATTTTCTGGTACTGTGTACAGCGCATCCAGCCTGGTTGGCCCGCCTGGCCAACCCGCTCTGCTTGCCAAACACATGTATGGCAAAACCGACTCTCCGGGCTGCAGCAAAGTGCGGCACATCCAGGCAGGAGAGCTCCCTGGCCCAGGCAAGAGAGGAAGAGGCATTCAAAGCCTGCACAAATGGACACACACAGATGTATAGGTTCAGTTTAATAATGTGCACACCGGCTCTATCGTTCAATAATAAAGAGAGCAAAACAGGCAAGTACACACTGCTCCCTCTCTTCTTTCTGTCTTCCTCACACACACACACACACTCACACAAAGTCTCTCCTTGGTGGATAAATCAGTCCTTTCATGCTCTGTCGTCTGCCTGGCCCTGTTCTACTGTGTTGCTATAATAGAGAAGGAGCAGTCCCTCTCTTTTACTATTCCAATGGTCACACATACACCTCCTACCCCCCACCCCCTCCTTCTTCAAAGGGCTTCTGGTGGAGTCAATCTACAAGTACACTGTAGACTGAAGATAGGGGACTTACAGCACGTGTAATGACTGAGGAGGATAGATCAGCCTAATGAAATGTGTGTGTGCGTGCGCCCCGCATGTGTGTGAAGATGGTGAGGTATAATTTGCTCTTAAGTGATAAGGACGGAGGTAATAGCTTTTTGAAATAGGACCACGACGATGATGAAGATGGTCTGATTAACATGAATATAATAATGTTATCATCGCCCGGTAATCAGGTGATGGCTTACTGTTGATAATGATGGTGTTTATGATGATGATGGTGCCCCTGTTGAAAAGGACCTGTAATGATTCAAAATGGACAAGATTTATATGAAGTTATGAGCCTACAACAAAAGCACGATTTTTGCCCATAGAGCAACGGGTGTTAAAGATGCCATGTGGTTTTTTGGCTTTATAGATCATTCATAAGCTATTAACAAGTTTTGGTTGACCAGAAAATAAAACAATAACTATTTATTTTAAAAAGATGTCAGTATATGATACGATATATATGATATACTGTAACCCCTAAATTCCACCGGCTGCGTAACTTCTACGCTCTGTCCGCGTTAAGTCCTCGACGCGTCCAATGGACATGCAAGTCTGTTTTTGACAGATGACATGTTATACTCCTTAGGCTCTTTAAATAAGGATTTTCGCGGTTATCTGAAAGATGAACATTTACCTGAGATATAGGTAGAAGTTTCTGACAGATTCACTGCAGTTTTGTTTACTTAATTGCAAATGTAACGTGAGTCAGAGCTCATCCTTCCAGTATTTCTGTTGCTTTGGAAGCATTGTTATCCTTGTTGTCTTTGCTTCAAATCTGGTGCCTCTTCATGAAACTTATTGATTGGTATTTTTGTCCGTGTTAATGCCCTTTCTGGATTGGTCATATTGTGAACATTTCCTCCGTTCCTCCATGACAAGAATAACAGTGGTACGGAAATCAAAAACATCTTTCAGTTGTGGGCCTGGCTTGCCTCTGCCACTGATGCTCATGTCTGCTGTGCTGCCTGGTGGTCTGTGGGACTGTGGGGTAACTGAGGTCTGTGAGGGTGACTGGCTGGTTAGCTATATCCCCCCCCCCGGAATTTCTCACCTCCAAAAACGCTGGAGCACTTTTTTAATTCATCCTCAATTTTTGTAAAACTGCCAATACTCAAAAATCTACACTGTTGATCTCTTGCCTCAGAAATGGTCAGAAGTGAGTGTAGTGATGAAATATCATAGAGAAATTGTAAAAAACTTCCTGTTGTTTGTTTGTTGTTTGGCTGATTGTTGTGACTGTTTCAACACTTTGCATTGTGGGACACAGTAGGCGAAATAGACTGGCCCAGTGCATGCTGGAGATTTTTGTCAAATCAGTACGACATTTTGCACAGGGTTTGCACAGGGCATGCTACATGCTATATTTTGTCCACATCAGTATGTACTGTAGTATAGTAGGGGGTTTCAAATACAGGCCCTCTCATTTTGCCTTTGCTTATAGGCATGAAAACAGCACATTATCCTGTAGTGGATGGGTGAGTCTATTTTAAGTGTTTGGCGTGAAAGTGGGCTGGAAAAAAAAATACTCTGTTACAAATAAGTTAAGATATGTGAATAAAATAAACAAAAAAGTCCCCGTTGACTGATAATATCTTTAGATTTTATTCAATTGTTATTACTCATGCGTTATTTTAAAGAAGGATTTTACAAGTTTTAACTGCTCTGTACAGGAATTAACTAATAATTATCTTCATTACTAAATAATCTGCTGATTATTTTCTCCATTAATTGATTGACTAGTTGGTTTGTAAAAATTCTAAAAATGGAGCCAACCAGTTGGGTAGTTTAATTATAACAAAACATTGTATTTTATAGGCTCTTTGTATGTTTTGAATGCACACATCTTCATTTGTGAAGTAACTAAAGATGTCATAAAAGTGTAGTAGAGTAAAAAACACAACATCTCCCCATGGAATGCAGTGCAGTAGAAGTATAAAGTGGACCTCAAATCGGTACAGTACTCAAGTAAATGCACTTAGTTACATTTTCCCACTGATAAAAGGTTTATAAGATGTAAGTAATACCTTAATTAATGTTAATGAATAATTAAAAAAATCGAAATATTAGTTATTATCCATTGAGAAGATAAGAAAGCCATGTGTTATTATTCTAATAAGCATGGCACCCTAAAACTTCCAAATGTATTAGTAATTATTTCTTATCTTATTAATGTCTTATAGCTGCTCTATAAAGCATTAGTATATTGTCGTTAACCGTTGATTAAGACATTAGTTTCAACATTTAAACCCTTTATAAAGGCTGCCTTATTAGAAAGTGGTGCTGAACTTTTTAACATGATGAAGTCACTGCAGTCAAAATGTGTTCGTATTGACTTTTTATTGGAAAATAACTACATAGACAGTAGCCTACACAGGATGCATGTGGCAACATGAATATTATGCTAATTAGAATGCGTATTGATTTTTGGATGCCATGATGATGATGATGATGATCGTGGCGGCGGTGGTGGTTGAGGGGGTGGTGGTGATTGTGAGTGACGATCAACATAATAATAATCACTTCCGAGAGAGATGCGGGGATGAAGAGATCAAGGGAGGAAAAAGAGACAAAAGCGGGGAAATTAGAGGTAGTGAGGACGTGCGGGGAGATTTTCAAGAGTCACGTTATTATTGAGGAGAGAGAGAGAGAGAGAGAGAGAGAGAGAGAGAGAGGCGAGATAACGGCGTTTGTCCTTCTTGGACTCAGTTTTGTGACCGGCTGACGGGCAGAACGGGCGACGGACAAAGAAACTTGAGCCAGTGACACCGAGGTACGACATCTAGAGGTAAATGCAGAGTCCGTGTGACTGAAGCCAGATAATCCTGTCATTGTGAGCGTGTATGATTTGTTTTGCGGCGGTCAGGCTGACTGAAGATCAGACCCAGATTCCCCTCGCTCGCTGTTTGGGAATTGCTTTTCTCGCCGCCCGCCTGCTCTTTGGCACCGCTGCTTGGCATTCACCAGAGATCACATTTTTAAAACTGAAATCACGGTACGTGGCACTTAAAATACTTCAATGTCAATTTGAGCCTCCCTCGAATTGTTTCAGTGAAATAGATGCTGGTGGTTTATTCTCACGGCGGACCGGACTCCGTGCGTATTTGCAAGACCGGGAAGGGTTTGCGGGATTGGTGCCTTTATAAAAGTATATCCCTTAAACCTTCCTGTAAAATGACCTGTGAGTTAGTGACTTGAGTGCAGTTGTTACATATTAAGAAATATTAGACAACAGACGACATTGAACATGTAGGCTGGTCCTAATTGGGAGCCTTGTCAAAGAGACGGAGGACCTGTCCGCCGCGCACGCTCGTATGTGCTTTTATGTGGGGAATTTCAGCGCCATACAGCAACTGTTGTGTACACTGATTGATTCCTTTATCGATCCATTAGTCGATTCTTCCAGATTTGTAGTCCGTGTTTTCTTCCGACCGCAAGGTGAGGAGACGGGGCTGTCACTTTTGGTGCAAATTGGACCGGCGCAATATTTTTACGCGTGCGAGCCGAGTCCTAACAGACGGCGTGCGTGTGCGCACTCCTGTCTGTCTGCGCGCAGCAGTTACCGAAGGACGGCGGGGGCCAGCGACTGACAGACGGTCACACACCGAGCACCGACACCCCGGGGCAAATATTTTACCTGCAAGCCGTCCGTATGCGCAATTTCTCCGTAGTTCAGCGCGTCTCTAATGAGGTTGATCGGCTGCGAGTCGCTTCAGAACCCCGGCCTAATTGCGTCCATTTATTACGCGACCCTATAAGTCGGTGATTATAAGTATTTGGCCTCACATCCAGGGCTGTCGGTGATGCGCTTGTGCAAAATGCCCCTTTTATACGCTGTGCACAAACGTAATAATGTTTGTGTTTGTGCGAGAGCCACCATTGCCCTTCTGGGAAATACATTTGCTTAGATTTATGACCTGCCTTCTCAGGTGATATCGATTATTGTAGCCTGCTGTGTACTATATTTTTGTAAGAGCAAGAAAAGTGGGTCTGCCATATCTATATATAATTTGTTGGTGCTGTGGAGAGCGCAGCCAGCTTTTTGATACAGTCATCTTCGCAGCTGGGTCAATTCTCATGTGGAAAATCTGTGCTCTTATGATGAACATATACATAAAAAAAACAATGTGATAACATGAATGGCTCCCACACACACACACATACACACGCACGCACACACACACACACACACACACACACACACACACATTATGGGCCTTAAGCGACTGTAATGGCTCTGATCAGTGTGAGACATGTTTATGCATGTGGACAGCTCATGTATTATACATCACTGTGGCACCAGGGTTTATGGGTACAATCACTTAAATGTGTGTGAACACCAAGAGTCTATATTTGTTTGTGTGTGTGTCCGTTATGATACGTGCATATGTTTATCTCTGTGTATCTTTCACTGTGCGTAGCTGTATCTTTGATTAGATGAGCACTTTTCTGCATTTTTTTGTGGACCAGCTGTGGTGTTGCAAGTTTCTTTTTCTTTTTATTAGGGAAGAGAAAATAGGACGAGGGGGACTAGTGATTGGGCATGCACTCTCTCCTCTTCTAATGTGGTTAAGAGAGAGAGCGCAGCAATCGGTGTGTCAGCATTCAGTTAGTAATTGTTTACACCAGATAGCTCCTGCATTTACGCAGATGGGGACCTAAGAGCGATCGGGAGATGTGAAGGAGGGCAGAGGGGAGGAAAGGGAGAGGGGAGGTTGGGAGACATCAAGGGAGGATAGGAGGGGAAGTTAGATGGAGAAAGATGTAGTAGATGAAAGGTGGACAGAGGTAGGGGTGGGGCACAACATGAGGAGAGATTAGAAGAAAGCCTGGAAAATGAGAGGAGAGTCGGAGGAAGTGGAAAGGGAGGGGTGGAGGTGGACGTGGTGGAAACAAACAGGTCGCACTGAGTCAGTGACTTATGCTGGCGATAAAGCTGCCTGAAGAATAGGAGCTGGAAAGAGAGGTGTTGTAGTTGTGACAAGCGAGGGACACACCAAATCCCGTTAGCGGACATTACTGTGTATTATGGGCGACAGTAGAGGAAGGAGTTCAGGATAGATGGTGGGAGAGAGTAGGGAGGATGGAGCAACACCATCATACTCAGAAAAAAAAAAAAAACACCAAGGACATATATGAAAGGTGTGTATGTGTTCAAGAAAGAAATTAGAGGGTTCAAGGATGTGCCGGGGATTTGAAGAATTCACGTCTTGAATGAAGATTTTCTTTAACCATTTCCCCCCCACCAATCTTACATAACCTTGTTGCTTCTCCTGCCTGGAGTGCCTGGTAAAGTTTTGCTAGGAAGACAGAATACTTACTAATTACGTCCCAGACACTCCATTGGCTGTCTTTCTTTAAAGACTCCATCAAACTTCATCAATGACGCCCCCCCGAAGATGTTAGAGATGCTCCTAAACATGCTGATCACCCTTCTATGGCTAGAAATGATGGCTTCACACACTACCCGCCCTATGGGAAACACACACAGGGAGCATGGTAAACGATCATTGAGCCTGTATTTCCTTTTGATTCCCTCCTAATGAGAATGGGAGAACCCCCAAGATGTACACCCATGGGGGCTTTTCTCTTCCGACAGAGTGTGTGGCAGTCCGCGGACGCGTACCATTCATTAGCTGACAATTCAGTGAAATGAATCAGACAACATGGCCTCCCAGGGATCCTCGTGGAGAACAAGGCAATGAATGCTTAGTGCTCAAGACATGAACATTCCCTAGGGCCCTCGCGCGCAGAGATAATATAATGGCAGAATTCCCGTTCCGATTGTTTCAAATGGGGAAGGAAACAAGGAGCTTCCAGGATCTAACGTCGCCTCAGATCCTGCTTGTAACTCCCCTCTTCTTGCTTTCCAGGCATGGGGAAAAGGAAATGAGCTGTATAAAACTTTCCTCTGGTGTCAGACTTTTGAAGGGGGACTGGAAAGCCTGTGACTCCGCAGTGACTGTATCATCTCCAATTACCTACTCAAGGCAAGTGACTGACGAGCAATTTTTCATCCATGCGTGATGCTCCCTCTAAACTCCGGATAGACGTGAGGGATGATGCGCTATACCTTCCCTCGGTGCCCTTTGATGGTGATCGTGCATCAAAGGAGGTGAAGACACATGATTGCTGATGCTGACTTTTTAAGAAGGGGAATTCGCCAAGGGTTTCAAACAGGCATCTCCCAGGAAAAGTACTGGGATTTAGCTTGAACACCCTTCATGCTTTTTCCCATTACCCCCCAATGCAGTACTGCGTCCCCAGCCTCTCCCAGTGCAGTGCCGCTTCCCCAGCCTCTCCCAGTGCAGTGCCGCGTCCCCAGCCTCTCCCAGTGCAGTGCCACTTCCCAAGCGTCTCCCAGTGCAGTGCCACGTCCCCAGCCTCTCCCAGTGCAGTGCCGTGTCCCCATCGCCTCCAGACTGAAGTTAGAGCCGGACAGGCTGACCCCAGCCTGGGCAGAGTTGTGTCGAGACGTAGAGCCATTCTCTCCGTGGTGGTGATGGGAGGGGGGGGCGGTCATTTAGAGAAAATGGCTATGTCTAGCGGTGCAGTGTTTTTCCTCTGTGGAGGCCTCTGGGATGGTGCTGCAGAGTCTGTCACGGTCTGATTGTTCCCAGACCAACATCGGTGTTTACTCTCGTGCACGTGGTAATGCGGGCAGGTGGGGATGCATATATGCATGCACGCATTCAGAAGACGATGCACGCGCTTATCCGCCACTTAGAAAAGTCATACATAATCATTGTCTTCAAGCAGTCCAGAAATTGCACATGCACACACGCGGGCACGTGGTATTCTGGTTTTCCTCAATTTTCTCCCTTCGACAGGAATTGAAAGTATGGAGGCGCGTTCTCTTTCTGCTGTCAGCAGGGGGTCTGCATTACTGCCGGAGTGGACTGAATTTCAGAGTGGGATGCTGGATTGGTGGAGGCAACTCCCAGCTCAGTGGTAGATGGCTGTTTGGATGGGTGGGATGAAGGAGGACTCCAGTGAAAAAAGTGCGGCAGCTCACTCCACTGGAGACATTGTTATACAGAAAGACGGGAGGCTGCTCCGGGCTGAATGTGTGTGTCGGTGTGTGTGTGTGTGTATTTACATTTATACCCTACTGTGTAGAAATGAGAGAGGAAGAGGGCAAGAGAGTCAGACGTTGTCAGAACGAGAAAGCTTACACGGCTGTTGCTTGTATGTGTGTGAGTTGGTTGCGGACTTGCTGCCACTGGCTGAAGTATTGGAGCAGCGAGCTAAAATGAACCTTTTCTCCAGTTATTTCTCACGAAAAGTTGGATTTGAGCCAGGAATCGAGTTCTGGATAACAATATAGAGCATTTCTTTGTGTTTCTGTCAAATGCAACTGGAGGGATTTCAGTGCTGGCACACGTCAGGTGCACAAACATCAAGTGCATGTGTGAGGAAGAAGAACATTCCCACTAAAGTATAATCAGCAGCGAGGAGTGAATGTCGAACCAGCGTTGGACAGTAATGCATTTCATGTTTGAATGCATGTTTTCAGTGATAAGTTGTATAAGAGATTACAATTTGAAATTCAGTCATTTGATTAGTCACTTCCTGTAATGCTCCATTAGTTTTTAGCTGCCTCACAGGGAGTTTGATGGAGGGGTGATATCAGTTTCCTCTCACTGCGTTCAGAGGACGGGCTGCTGTGGGACGCATTAGCTCGGCAAGTGTGAGGACACAGTTAGCCTCGGCCCTAAGAGAAGGCACGCTCCTCCCGGCCATCCAAACACCCCTTACCGACATGTTATGTCTTCTAGACAGTCGCCGTGGCTAAGCTAACATTAGCATGTGATGGTCAGTAAGATTGCTTCCTGTTAAACTGCAACGTCCCGTTTCCCCACGTGTTACATACAGAAGATTTCATGTGAGGATGTTTCGCAGTTGATTTTGCTTTGGAGTAACGCACTGTAATGACTTTTTCAATAAGTGAATTATGCAATGAATAATTGATTGCATTTTCCAAGTAACTGGCCCAGTAGTGCTTCAAACCCATTCATGTCAAGACAATGTTTGTCTTTCAAAACAGCTTGTGATGCACTAATTAAACCTTAAGCCTCCACCAGACAGCACTCAAACACACAGTGATTGACTTATTGACTTTCTCTCCTCTACATCAGGACAGCGGATAAAACCCTTCCCGTTATAGCTCAGGCTAAGCGCAAAGCTTTTCAAGAATGTTGAATTTTGGCTAATTTTTGTGTGCGCGCGCGTGTGTGTGTGTGTGTGGGGTGTCTGCCCTAGAAACAAGTGTGCTCATCCTATAAACTGTGAGTCATGGTGGTGGGAGGACTAAGGTGTACAAGTGAAGAACAGATCAAAGAACAGGCATATCCATCGCACAGCCCGGCTTGCATTACTTACTGTACATGTACAAGGATAATGAAGGTGGAATCTGTAAGGGGGGGTCAGATCTCACTTAGCTGCAGTACAATGAAGGAGGCTGCAATTTAGCGCTTTAGCACATAGAATCAGAAATCATAATATTCAGTGTTACTTTACATTTCCTCTATTCAGACCTCACATTGAGGTGATTTGTGTTGGTGCAAATCGTTAAAACAGTTTTCAATTTGACAGCTTTCATTGGCTTTTCATTTCCTTGTCCCTGTTTCTCAATTTATGAGCACACGTGAAATTGAAAGCACTAACTGTAGCCACTTAAATAATTTCACCATGGTTTAACACAATTTAGGAAGACTTTAATAAGCTCTGCAACAAAAGGTGCCAATGACTGTAACCAGCATTTTGGAATTAAATTTAGCATACTCAGGAAATTAGCTATTTTTCTGAACAATTGCTTTTGAACATAAATATTTGCTTGTACAGGAGGTAACCAATTTTCTTTGTGTTATTTATCACTGCGCTGTAGCTCATCTTTATCTCGGCTGCCAGTATTTCTGGGAAAATGCTGCATGTGCCTGAGGTAAGAGTGACTGTGTAGGTGTTTGCTTGGGCTGGTGGTAATGTGCATCTGCACGACTGCGTGTATCACATCAGCAGCGGACGTGTGTGTGTGTGTGTGTGTGTGTGTGTGTGTGTGTGTGTGGCCACGATAGAAAGAAACCTACAGTATAAGCTGCCACCCCTGACATAGGAGTCCTGTAGGAATTGAGTAAATCCTATTGTAAATTTGCCTACTCCATGAAGATAATTGGCTTATTCCTGTGTTAAATAGCCGGTCCTACAGGACAATGACTGGGCTTAGCATGCTCCGTGTAGACAGTGTGTCTGTTCCTCTGCTTCTTAGGGACTGAGAGGCACATTACATACTGAATTACTGTATGACAATGATGAACTGATAGCTGCAGTGCGTAGCCCAGAGCTCCTGTGCAGGGACGGACATGCACAAGAGTCTGCAAGGGCACGAGTTTGATTCCCACAAGGTGGCCGTCTTACATGGCTCTTGCTGCTTGATGTATGAAAAGCAGCTACACTGACAGGCGGGTTTAGGCACAATCTGCACATCCAAGACTTCAGAGCTACATTTCCCATGCCTCGTAAAGCTCTCAATTTCTGGTTTTCATACTCAAGTCTACACAACAGTTTCAGGTTTCTGTCGAGCTTGGATGTGAAGAAAGTGTTGCTTAGCCTTACCTAAATCATTATCCACACATCAAACGCCATCTGGGGTTCACTCCGTCACTTTGAAGATTCCTTCCTCATCAGTCCTGTGCCTAAAGGAGACACCGCAGATAAACGTGCGCGTGCAGGCACACATGCAAACGAGCTCAGGCTACATGTGGCTCTTTTTCTGCCCGTTTTAACCCCGTAGTCGCTCTGTAACCACACTAACAGCGGTTGCCTCTCTGTTTCTTGGCCTCTGGGCGACTGCTTAGTGATGAACCCGGCCCCAGCTGATGCAGCAGCTCAGAAGGGTGGAAAAAAGCACCAAAATGCTCAAACCAGAAAATGAGAGATTCAGAGATGGATGAATTGTCAGCGGATGTGCAGCTGTTCGTATCTGTGCGCGCGCGTGCGTGAGGGAAGCTAGCACGCATAATTCTGGGACATGACCGAAAACTGTCTAGTTAGAGTGCATCAGGAAATGGATGAAAGGGAGAATTCCCTGCACGTGGTGAGGGGAGAGAGACGGAGCTCAAAACGCTTCATCTGTGTGTGTCCTGATGGCTGCTAAGTTGAACAAAGACAAGCCAGAGACAGTGACTACAATACGTTTTTTTAAACCAGTGCTCTGTCTCCGCGAAAACACGCTGGACATGCTGCGAAACGAATCGGTTGAAAGCATCTTTTTAAAGGTTGACTGATGAAATTGAGCACATGAATTGGCAGCACCTCAGGGAGGGTTTTTTTTTTTTTGAAGCTAAAAATACAGAAGCAGAGGGAATGTTTGTTCAAGCTTATCTCAACATCAGATTACATTGATAAATACCATGAGCTTCCTTTTCTTCTTCTTCTCCTCTTCTGCTGCATATGAACATGTGTCCAGGTGTGTGTGTGTGTGTTTTCCAGACTCTCTGGAATCACAAGGGGCGAGCTGCAGAGCATGAGGTTCATCAGTGGTGTAATTAATGTAGTGCGGTTCAGTTGTCATGCGTGATATTTCAGCGCTGCGATCTACTTGAGAAGGCTTTTTGATGAATGGCCAATTAGAAGCAGACTCCTCAAGCCTGGTGGCTGACTGATCTCTTTTTAATGGCACTCCTGTTTCTTTGATAAAACGCAAAATGAATCATCGATACCCTGGCCCCGAGGAGCACCAAGCACAGAATTTAATTGTAATTGGGTGTGTAGCAGCAGCACTTTGGGGTCGAGGCTGTGCCTGTGTGTAGGGAGGAGTGTGTGAGAGTGCTTCTGTGGTAACGGTGGTCAGTCCCCTCTCATTCTCTGATACACATTTTTTCCAAAGCATTGTATATAATCCACTGAATATGTGCATTCATCGTCGTTCCTCTATCGACATTGATCACTAAATGTACATTTCAACCACAGTGTGCGCGTTCGGCGGCCCAGCTGTGCGAGCTTGCAACACCAATCGAGCCTTATTGTTACAGATTTTTGGTGTTTGATTGCTATTACAGCACACTCCAATTAGGCCTGGCTAGTTTCCCTTCCAGAAAAATCCATGCTTAAACTGCGCTGCTGTGTTTTTGACGCTTTAATCAAAAAGTCTCATTTTATATGCATAATTAATGCAACAGAAATGAAAAGACGAGAGGGGGAAAAACAGCCTTAAACGCTCAAAGAAATACAAAGTCTCTGTTTCTTTTTTATTTGCCAGCTCCTGAGGAGATGGCCAAGATGTATTTGCCGTCTCGCGGAATGGGGTGTCATGGCAGGAGAGGGGGTTGTTTGAACAGAAGCTGTGAAAACACACCGTGTAACAATTTGAGCAAGCAGCTAGCATATTGAACCAAAGAGCCCACCAGGAGCATTTGGACCACCCAACGGGCAGCAAAGATCTTTGCTGCGCCTTTTATTTTTGCTGCAGTGTTTTCCCGGCGCTCAGCCACTGGAGATTTCCTCGCTTCCCTGAGCAAACAGAGCAGGTTCAGAACGAGGTGATTAGTGTCGTCAAAATGTCACTGCATCCCCTGCTGGTGTTGGAGGGTCGGGACAATAATCTCATAATGCACTGCATGAAGAAGCTGTAGGACTGTGTATCTTGTACGTGCACTATAAGCCCTTTCATTTTTAGGCCCTCCTCAGCCTCCTTCCCCAGCTCCACCGCACAATGTGACGGGGGCCTCTAGCTAAAATTGCGAACCAGACCTTTCACTGCTGGCCACAATGGAGGCTTGCTCGGCAGGTAGGCACTCGGGGAGATACAGAGGGAATCTTATTTTGTGGATTTAGACTTCATAAACATCATTATCATCTCCCCGACCTTGAGTTGCCGCGCTGTTCAGCGACGACCCCAATTTTGTCGGGAACCTTGAATGGTGATGCGTGCGGTCTCTCGGGCACGCGGGCAATCGAGTCAACAAAGAGGAATTTTCTTCAGTGAGTGGAGTGTGTGTGGCATGTCGGCATGTGTGTTATGTGCGTCTGAGGGAGGGCGAGCATCCACGTACGTGCGCTGACTCAGTAATCTTTTCTACCCCGCTGCCTGGAACCGTCAGCATCTTTCCTCCAAGCAAAGTTTTCTGACTGTGCCTCTGCCAGATTTAAACTATGTAGAACATTAGTGTAACAGCCCACGCTCTTAGAATACAGATTTGTTCTTGAGTGCACGCCAAATGGCCTCTATATTTTATGAGCCTTCTCTCTACTAACATACCGTCTTGAGACTAATTATCACGGTCGCACTCAAACACAAAGCTCGTTCATTATTGCATTGACATCACATTTGTTTTGGCTTGGCCTACATGGCAGGGACTTCACAGCGCTACAATGCTGGAATCATGTTTTGAGCTTGACAGCACATGGGTTGGATGGAGAATCTGTTCCGTGTTGCCTTGCGCACAGTGTTAGTCAGAAAGGTTGTTTGTGCTTCACAGTTACGTCACTTGTCTCCCTTCAAGTGGACTCCCCCCCCCCCTTTTTAGTACGTGCAGGGCTGCTACACACCAAGCGTGCTGCTCACTGGGGAGTCGCACTTGATTCTTGGGAAGCAGTTTTCCTCTCTTGGTCCTGGCCTAGAAATGCCTTGAAACTTTTTATTATCATAATATTTCCCCCCAGCATGTTGTATCTGTACACTGATTCCAGCTATTTTTATATATACTGCAAGGCTATTAATAAAAGCCACAGTAGTCGGACTGAAAAAAGGAAATGGTTCATGAAAGAGGGGTTGAAAATTTAAAGGAGCTTCTTGTCATTGAATGTTTAATTATTTTTCTATAATTATTTTAAATTTTCCAACATTTTTGTAATTGTAAAAGTAAAAAGTAGAATGTTTGTATTGCAAGAGGTATCAATGTACTATTACATTAGGAGATTCATAACTGATCCATTTCCAAATAACATGAGATAATTTACCAATATACAGTATAACTACAATAGCTCCAACCATTCATTAACATGCCAACTTATTCCTGTCAAGGGTCATAAGTTCGCCAGAGTCTATCCCAGCATGCACCGGGCAGAAGGGAGGAAACAGCCTGGGCAGGATGCCAGCCTTTCACAGGGTGAGAACAGACAGACAAGCACAGATAGGAACAGATATTAATCCACTAATAACGAATGCTCTGTTTGAACTGTGATGCTGTCAGCGGAGTCCCTAAAAATAAAGTTTTGGTTTAATCTCTAGGACTGAATGATTTTCACATGCAGGACATGAAACATGGAAACATGGCATTGCAGTGAACACAAAAATTAAACGGCCTGGCCTATCAATGAACAGAAGCAAAAAGGCCCTGTGTGAAGGCCTTGAACATCTACACCATTGGCCCTATTCATCCGCTGTAAACCTGCGCAGGTGTTTCCGCTTAATTGGCAGTTTAGACCTGGTTCCTCTCCTGGTTTTGGACAGAATGGGTGCAGTCATCTCCTGAGCCTGAATCACAGCCCGCAGTTCAGACTGGTTCAGGGATTCAGATGTGTCTGGTGCCTGCCGACCAAGAACGGGGACATCCTCCTCCTATCTAGCCAGCTAGCAGCTTAGCTACATTCATACAAATAGCAACAGAAGAATTTAGGAAGCACACAGAGTTTAGCGACCTCAGCTATCTCATCTGATCAGACGGAATAAGCGAAAACACCTGCATGGATGTGCTGGGTTGCTGAGGCTAATGACGCTGTGCAAAACAGCTGAATATCATCATTACTCAGAGCCACCATCAGCTGAAGTAATGCTTAATACACACTGACAGATCTATTTCTGTCAGGAAAGGGGTTGACTATGTATCACCACACACTGGATACCAATAATATATTTAATCTTGTTGCAAAGGTCATACAATGCAAATTGCATTTGGGAACAGTTAAAAGGGATGTACACTCCTGATTTCTACCTCCAGCCTCCAGCTAGTGTGAGTTGTCCCTACCTCAGCTGATGGTAGAGTAATTAGTCCATTACAGCCATTTTCACTTTTCACGGCCAAACATTTTCTGGCGTTGGCTACCCAGACGGCATTCATTATATTCTCTGTGACATTTCAGGAGGCACATTCAAGCTGGTTTTGAGCAGCAAAATCAAGCCTTTTTTCACACAATATATGTATTGTTAAAGAAATCACATATATTCAGAAAATTGCGGGTTCAGTTCCCACTTCCCACAGCTGGACTTCTTGAACCACAAGCCCCACCAGGCAGGTCTTCTTCAGCAGAACTCAGCTCACCCCTGTTTGGAACCATGAATCCTTCTAAAAGCCTGCAGCAAGCATAAATTCAGGTGCAGCACAGCAGGAAAAAGGCTGTTCCTGCAGCTGCTTGACATCTCTCCCCATTCACGAGTAAATAAATCAAAGGGGCATCCGAACATACTGATTACATGTTATCGTGTGCTGGTGGCCGAGGTGTTTCCTCACCTGTCGCCAGCGGTTGCGCTTGCGAGGCTTTCCACTGTGGCAGCATCCACCCTGCCTTCTGTCCAAGTGTTTGTCATCCATGATCACAGACTGTGAAGATGACTACACTGCTGACGTTCAGCTGACTCCCACATATTGGCTCATCAATTTTATTGCCATTTATGTCTGAACACTTTCCCAAATTGAATTTTTTTGTTCTCGGCCGGCCAGTAGAAACGTCTCTGACCACCTACATGACGACAATTGTCCCTGCTAATATTGGATTCCATGCAGCGCATGCATCGAGCCCGCTCTTCCTCTTCTTCGCTGTGCCTGATGTGTCTTGCATGCGTCCGACTGACATGTTTTCAATTGTTGATTCGTTCCTGTGTTGTCCCAACACCACACACGTAACATATTCCACTGTTCTACTTTTGTCACCCTCTCTTTGCATGCAGCTGTGCAGATACGCTGTGACACACGCAATATGGCAAATGTCAGCAAAGACAAAAGAGTGCGCATGAACAGATACTCCTCCGATCACGCAGTCACGAGCCTGAAGTGCCTCCCCCATCCTCCACATACAGCACTTGCAGCGGGAACAGCTGGAGATAAAGCAAATGTGTGGGGAGCGTGTGTGTGTGTGTGTGTGTGTTCTGGTGTGACACATCTGGGTAAAGCGACGCGAGGGGGTCCTGACAGATATGGGCTGAGTGAGAGCCTGTTCCTGTTGTGCTCTGTCACGGCTTCTTCCACATGCCTGCCTTCCACTGTCTGCTTGTCTCTCGCGCGTTAGGTAACCTGACGCTAGTGTGTGTGTGTGTGTGTGTGTGTGTGTGTGTGTGAGTTGATACCAGCGCCCTCTCACATTGTTGAAAGCGCCAGCGCTGGTGTGGCGCGGACATGTGCCTTGTGGGTGATATGACATTGGGTCCGTGAAAGATGGAGGGCGAGAGATGAAAAGGACATGAGGACGTGAGGAGAGGAGCGGCGATGGGACCTGCTTTTTATCTTCGCTTTTGAAACGGACAAGAGTTTCAGTTGATGAATGAGAGCATCGGTGACATCGGTGCGTTAGTGTGTGACCATGGAGATGACATCGAAGGCCTCTGGGAACGCAAACGATTTCCATTTTGAGTTAAATTCCCTTTCTCTCTTTCTTTTGCAACCATGTGCTTCAAGGTTAGCTCATGAGTTACGCTTCCAGAATGTGTGTGTTGAAACCAGACTTTCCTTCTTTTCTGACCGTGTGTGTGTGCGTCTAGGTGTGCGCTTGTGTGTGTGGGCCCGGCCCCAGTGGGGATTGTATTTCGGTCAGTCAAGCCTGACAGATAACAGCCCACCGTGCTCGTCACATCTATTATTGAGGGGACGGGAAATTGATCGGCTCTAACGGTGAATGTTACCCTGCCTTCCTCGGCGCCTCAGTTCCTCTTTCTCCTCTCTCTACCACTGCGCTGCTCCCATTTGTCCTCCATCCTTCCCCTCTCGCTGTCGGACTCCCCGCTGCCCTTGTTTTCAGTCATTCAGTTTCTTTATGCCTTCCGCCCTCACAATCTCTCAACCTCCATGCTTGCCCCACTTCCTCCACAGCCCCGACTTGACTCCCTTTGAATTTTCTCTGTGTTTTGGGCTCCTCGCTCTCGACCCTCATTTTTTAAGTAAAACTTTGGAATGCAGACGCGCACACTGTCTCAGTTTCTCAATTGCCAGCATAATTTGACTTCTAGTTCTCTGGCAGGCTCTTCTTCTGTTGAAGTTGTTGTTCCGCAGTGTATCAACACACCCGACTCCTCTTCCCCCTCAGCTTGCACAAGTGAGTTAGAGCCCTTTTCACCCTTCTTCCCTGCCTCCCTGCGCTCTCTCCTCGCCTCCTCTCTTTCCTCATCAGCAAGAAATCACGACTCCGGCTCACCTTTGATCATTCTCCCTGGGAACTCTTCATCGCGGAAAGTCAAGTGTTTTATCTTTGTTGTGTGACAATTCAGCTCTGGAAAGGACCACGTGCTGCCAGCCAACACTGCTGTTTGCGCCCCGAATGTGCGGTGCAGAGAAGAAGAAAGCCTAATTTGAGCTCAATTCATCATGGCAAGATTGCCCTGCATTTATTGATAATTGCTTTTTTCCGTTTAAAGGGACGGCGTTTAAACCGTCAGTCGTGTAAACATGAGAGATGCAGCTGTTGCCGCAATTAACTTCTCACTTTCCCTAATGAAAGGATTAATCCGCCAGCAAATCTCTCGGCTTCCTTTCAAATGCCAGGCCTCCATTCAGCTCGCTGCCAGTGGAAGAAAGGCGGCCCGTGTCGAACAAAATGGGACTATCTATAACCAGAGCCAAAAGTCACATTCATCAGCTCAGCCTGGTGTCACATCATCAGGGTCCCTTTACTGCTGTGGAACAAGAGGGACCCTTAACCAACTGCTGTTTGATGATTTCCTGAGCGCAGTCTCTGCAAGTGTCTGTTTTCACAGGCAGGCCTCTCCACAGTGCCACCTCCACCCCCCCGCCTTTTCTTCCCTCTCGATCCAGAGCTGCGATGCTTGGCGCTCACCCCCCGCCCCCACCCCCCCTGCAAACACACCATTGCCTCTTGTCAGAATCCTTCAGAACGGACGACAGGGAGTGCTTTACTTTCCGCAGACAGTTGAAAGCCAGAAAGTGAATAGCTGTCTCCTGTTGGAATAAGATGCGTCTGGGCAGCCGGCGTTGAATGACAGCCTGTTGAGAATGGAACGGAGCTTAGGCTAAATCTTTGAAGCCATCGATCAGATGTATTGATCAGTTTTTTCTTTGTACCACACAGACAGGGTGGACAGGTGTGGAGATGACGAGATAGATCAAATCCATGACAAATGCCAATCATCCGTCCTTTACTGGCCTCCGGTCTGGCCATCCATCAGGAAGAGGAAACGCGTTGTGAGCGTGAACTAAATCCTGGCTTTCTGTTGTTAGTTTAGATTGTGAGCTCAGGCTGGTGAAAGACCACCTCACGCTCAACACTTCCTCAGAGCTCTTAACATTCATCCGTTCAGGCAGAGCACTGAAGTCCCGCTTGCATTAGATGATTTGAATCAGCTGCTTGACAATCACCGGCTCTTTCATCAGCTTTTTGGCCAGCACCGTCCAATCACATTCATCCAGGTGTACACCACTGCAATTACAACCCAACACTTCCCACCATTACTCTGCTGATACTCTAAGCAAGCGCCCTCCACCATCCCAACCTCCTCCTTACAGTATGTGCTATTTCAGTAAGATTTAATGTTGATGTGTGTTTATTAAGAGAAATCTCAGCAGAATCCTCGCTGCTAAGAGCAGAGCAACGGTGTCAACTCCTTGACACAAGTGCTGCTTCTTTTGTGCATCTAAACCTGTAAGAGAGGGTGTAAAGAAATCGGTGCACATGAGCATTTTCAGTCAGGATGGCCACTTGACCATGCGTTAAAGATCATGCAGAACAGGACAGAATGAAATAGAGGCCTCGTGCTGTGAAATTTCAGGTGGCAAAGCTGCTGTGGGGTCGCGACAATCCACTCACGTTCTAAAGAAGAGGGACGGAGCCTTTGAATTCATGTTGAAATCACGTATCTGCTGTCATCGAATCCTGCGGTCTGCCTGCTTTGCTTTCACGCCACAAACACCAGCCGGCACGGAAAGCCTCCTTTCCAGGAAGTGTTGGACCAGTTGGTAAGTTTGCACCAGATTTTGATTGACAGCTTTGACACCAGCCTGAGTGAAATGAAATTCAAAAGCTAAACTGCTGTTAAATCCATTTGTAGATGGCGATGGTGGTTAATATATCGATCTCCCAGAGGGACACGTAGACACGTACGGGTGGGAATGACGTGACTGCAGGTATTTTCCCTGGTCAGTCAGACGGAGGAAAGTGTATTTTAGCAGTTCCTAATAAAAAGTGAGTGAAGCATTGTGACCACACAGTAGCTATTATCCTGTTATCTCATACAGAAGCTCAGTTTTTACTGTTAGTTGCCTCTTACGCTGTAAAAAGTCAGCACGAACATGAAACGGACCAAAACTAAAACTAAACAATGTATAATTCTTTTCCTTAGTTTGAACCAAATAAGGTGAACTGCAGGTGTGAAACTGACCATAGCCTGGTTCCTCATCCCCCAGCATATTGTCACTGACAGCCTTCACACCAGCCTAAATGAACTCGCCTGAGCTGACTGAACAGGTGGAGGTGTGAGAGCACCCTCAAAGATCATATTTAAAAGTTTGATGCGCGTCACTTTTAAAAGGTGGCTAGCCTCTCTCTTGCTAACATTACCTGAATGAACTCACTTAAATGGCTTCACTCAACTCCATATCCATGGTTATTAGTCTATTGATTGATTGTGAGAGCTCCGGCTAAAACAACCATTATTGGTCAGACCTCGAATGCTCTGTGTTAAGTGGCTGCTCTCTTGTTTAAATAATCGTCTCTGTGGCTGTGGACCCATAACAATTTAGATTCATTATTCTGTCTTATTTGTTTTGCTATTTTGGGATCTGTAGCCCATTTTCCTCAATTCTATTCAATTTGCATACATCATTGAAACCGGCTGTGTAGTGTGCGTTGTTTACTGAGGTAAGTATTACAGGTTACAACTCTGAGGCTGATTTCGCACAAAGGCAGCTGCAGAGAGGACTTTTATCTGACAAACGCAGATTTTCTGTGAGTTTGTGTCTTGTGTTTGTTCCGCTTGAGCTATATGAGCTGATATTTGAGGGGGGATTAAGTATCAGCCGGCGTGTACATTCATAAACAGCTATCGTCTTGATCCTCGGCTCGTGGGCCCCTTTATCTTTGTCATTATTAGTGTCTCCGTATCGCTGTCTACTCCTCCCGCAATCCCTCCGTTATAATCTCAATTTAGAGCTCCTCCTCTGACCACAGGAGTAGCCAACTCATTTTAAAGCCCAAGATTACACAACTGCCCTTCTCCATATCTCAACCTCTTCATCTCTCACTCTCCGGCTCTCTCTTCGCTAATCCAAGTTTCTTATCTCTCAGCTTTGACTGTCTCCCAACTGTCCACCTAATTCTTTCCCTCTCTCTGTCTGCCCCCTCCCCCTGCCTCCTCCTCCTTGACTTTGTGCTCTCTTCACCCCGGATCCCTAACCCCCCCCACCACCCCACCCCCATTTCACATTTAGGCCTTCAGACTGACTTTATCGGTATGACAAGCGATCATCAACAGAAGCTACAAAGCGTAATGGGTGCATGCACGCACCCACACATGCACGCCAGCAATCCCTAGTTTAGCATCAAGGCATGCAGACACACACACACACACACACACACACACACACACACACACTCAGTCTCTTTCACAGCTGAATGAGCATTCACTCCCTGCGTGCTCCGTTCTCTGTCTGTGAAGGCAGAGAGAAGGGGAAAAAAAGTGGCTCGGACCTCAGCAGATAGAAACTAATGACTGTCTGATTAATTCATTAGCCTGACATTTTATTGCCTGGCTGCTGGAATCATAGCTGTTTACTTTTTTATTATAGGCCGGCCGCATGTACACACTCGCCTCTTGACACTTCCTCTCCCTCCCTCTCTCTCTCTCTCACTCTCTCTCTTGCTTTCATTTCTGCTTTGTCCCCACAGCCTAAGAAATAATAGCAAAAATGATGGTGTTTTGAGTCGTGATGATGTTTTGAGTCGGCCAAAGCAAGATGATACTGTCCCGGAGTGCTCTTTGGCTGGCCCTCTGAGTCTAGTTTTTTCTCATCTCCATCAAATCCTTTGTCTCGCTGACAATCTTTGGTCTCTGCCGGCCGACTGTAACAGAGGCAAAGACTTTTGAAAGTCTTACTTGGCTGAGGACAAGTTAAACACGACCTATTCCCTCGCAGCCCCCTGTGAATTCAGATTGATCCGCAGGCTGATTAGTGATTAGCCGGCCACTTAATTCTATCTTTAGTCGAACCTGGGAAACAAAGTACTTCTCAGAGCGCTCCAGTTGGCCGAGGAGTTTGAAGAGCGAGATGAAAGAGCAGCCGGCTGTCAGACAGACTTTCCATCACGAGGTTGGCTAACTTGGCGCAGGAGAACGAGTCGAGCAAATGGATCTGAAGAGTCAAAAAATGAACGAGCGGGGCAGAGAGAGCCGTCCTAAATGAGAACAGTCACCTGTGGGGAGTGATAAGAGCTGGCAGATGGATAGAGTGATAAATAGACAGATGGGTAGTTAGATAGATGGAGGGGGCTTATTTGCTGAGATGGAGAGGTTGAGAGAGATGATGGGCAGATGGGCTAAAGAGATACGGTGGAAGACAGGCGAAAGTTTCTCTGCTCGCAAACGCTTTAAGGCTCACTGTTGTCTTTCGGGTTTGCTTCGCCAATCAGTGAGCCTTCTCCCCTCCCCTCGTTTGGCCTCTTGTCTGCAACTCACCCTCCTCCCCCCCCGTCTCCTCTTCCTCTCACGCCGTCTTCGTCTCAGCCACCACTGCACTCACGGGATATTTTTAATAGAATTAGGCTGCTCTTGTTATCAGTGGAGCGGGTAGCCACGGAGTGAGGCGAGATTGAAACAGCGATTTCCAATTTGAGATTGTGTCACACACATCTCCCCGCGCCCAGATAGCATCAACGAATCACCGCCACCATCTCTCTCGCTCACTTTGTCCCTCTTTGCCTCTCTCCCCCCTCTTTCAGACATCTCTCGCCAGATATTTTAGCCTCGCTCGGGCTTTCCGCACATGCACTACTAACATCTAAATGCATACATGCTCCCTCCTCTGTCGCTCTGGATTCACTGGCTTCTCTTGACAGTTTATCTCCTTGTCTGTTTCGCTCTCATCCGGGGCGCACACAGAACACATCTCTCTTTCTGCTCCCGAGCCCTGTCCTCAGTCTCTCTCAGTACCTCCGAATGCAGCTCCACTCCCGCTCTTTCCTCTCTCTTTTTTTACACTTTGTGCTCGTGCCTTTCCCACTCCTCCCACACTTGTTCATTCCTCATAGCTCCAACTCTCCGCTCGCTTTCTCTCCCCTCTCGTTATTGCGCATCTCTCCTCCCACACCGCCTCCTCTTCCTCCGCCGATTTCCGCCTCTCCTTCTCTTTTCATCTCGTCCGGTGTCACTCTTTCAATCCCCGATGAATATTTCCCCTCCCTTCATCCTTCATCCTCTGCTCCCTCTCCTCGTCCTCTCCTCTCCGCTGCCTCAAGGCGTCGGATCCCTTTGACTTGTCTTGTCAGGTCTTTGGATTTCTGTCTTACCTCTAGAGATATATGGTGTGTGTGTTCATGCAGTGCAGTCCTCCTTGCTCATGGCCGTGTGTGTTTGTGTGCGAGGCTGTGTGCGAGAGGCTGTGTGTGTTTGTGGGGTGGGAAGGCGGTGGGGGCTGTTTTCTCTCCACTATAAAGCCACACTCCACCTTTTGAAAAAGAGCTTCTTCAGGATCCTCATCCATTAGCCAAGGCAGCTGAGCAACCTTGATTCTCCCACTCCATTTGAAAAAGTTCAGTCTTCTCCATGCCAACATTTCTCTCATCACAATAATTGCCAAATCCACAATGTGTGAACGTTTCCTATTACACAGCCTCTCAACTTCTTCATGGCGATGAATGTAAAATTTGACCCGTCCACGCAAAAGCTCGGACCTCTCCGCAAAGAAGAAGTGTGCCTCGTCTTCTTGTCTCTCACCTTCTATTCCTGATCATCCATAACTGGAATAAACCTGGAAATCTTGGGTTTCGTCCATGCCAGGAAGCGCAAAATGAAAATGGAACAGTGTGTTTCATACACGAAGCAGGCTTTTTGAATTATTCAAGTTTTCAACATAAGCATTAGCAGTTCACAGAGGCACAGTGGAAAGCTTCTATAGTGTAGACCTGGGCATTCTTTCTACACCCACATGCATGCATGGATTTACATGTGTGCACGCAGCCGTGGAAACAAAGACAGTGGCCTCCTTTCTTCCATTTGCTCAGCTATAATTCAAAGTCTTATTATCAGTGGATAATAAGAAGTGGAAGCAGTATTTTAATATCAGCTGTCAAACGCCCACGCGCACCTCCATGAGGTCATATCCCTCCTGTGAGCCACAGCGTGGCAAAGCTCCGGTGCCGTAGTCTGCTGCTCCGTGCTTTCAGCTTTCACTTCTGAGCTGGTTCACATGTTTGGGGAAACAGGCGCCGCTTCGAGATGAAAACAGTTTTTTCGCTTAATTGCATTCGGATATCCTCTGGCTGTAGTAAGTTTTTACCCTAAAGATTGCTTGAGGCGTTTAATCAAGTATAGGCAGAGTTGAGGAAAAGCGGAATGGGGTTTTGGGCCGATGAAAAAACAGACACTTCAATCTCTGCCTCCTTTAAAACCGCTGGAGTTTTTTTTTTGTGTGTGTGTGTGTTTGGCTGTATTACACAGTGATCTCTTAGACAGAGCTTTTCAGTTATAGAGTATTTTTTCATTTATTTGACAGTATGCACACACTGTGTTTAGCTTAAACTGACATAGTGGTGAATTTTGGTTGGACCTTAAGTTGGAACTGTTAAGTCAAACTACTTTTTGAAATGTCATGGATTTTTATTATTCTTAATTTCATTTCAATTAATTTTATTGCTGTTTTTTTAATGTGCTATGTTAAATGGTTCAGAGAGTGACGTGAGAAATCAATAGTCATCTCATGTCTGTGCATTGACGTTGTTGGCAGAGTGGAAAGACAAGGAAAACATGCTGTTATTTCAGTCTTGTAGTCAGACCCATTAAAAGCCAGAATTAGCTTTTTTGCTGTGTCACGCTTTGAAACGGTTTGTTAACAAGTGAAACCAGATGTAAACACACAGCTATAGCTCCTTCATACCTCCTTCAGTGTTAACAATGGACCTTAATTAGACGTGACTGCCAACAGTGGCGTTTTTGACAACTGAAACTGAACGGGCACAAGTTCAGAGCTAGACTCAGTTAAACCTGACATCCGACATGCAACTACCCCGAAAACCATAAATGAGTGTTTTTGTATTTATGTTTAGCGAAGCCATTCTTTCCAACACAAATGCTGCATGTGCTGTTTCTTGGTAGGTCACATTTAGAACAGAAACACTGACTTACGACACCAAACAAACAGGATAGGACACTTAATGTGATCATATACACACATGGTGTGTATGCACACACACATACACACACATACACACACGCACACACACACACACACACACACGCACACACCAACATACTGAAGTGAGCTGTTTAGTCATGAACGATGAGCTTCTGATGGGAGTGATTTGATTACACCGGTTGTTTGTCCTCAGATATCTCGCCCTCCACCTCGCTGTCTCTCCTCCCTCCCCTCCCACCACTTCAATCCATTTCCCTCTGAAAGTGACACTTTAAAAGGTTGATAGCTCTTTGGCCAAGTCTCAGAGCCTCAGATCGATGCTGGCGGAGAGCCTCGGGGCACTGCATGCATCCCGCGTCTCCAGACATGGGAGTTTGAAGTCAACACACCAGGTGAAGATACTTTTCGATTTGTTGCCGCCATGCGATCCTGATGTCCCCGTAGATGGGAAATGGAGGGCCGGTGACTTTTTTTTTTTGCCTTTTTCCGCCAGCGTTGCGAAACCAGCCGGGGCCATGTTGTGTTAGTGGAGGAGAGGCAGGTTGGAGTGGAGTTCACACCACAGTACAGATACATGGACGCACATGCACGACGGAAAACAGCAAAAAGAAAATTTGTAGTTCCAGAAATGTGCTCAGTTTAATTATGTAGGACGATGTTTAAAGAGAAATGAACACAAAATCTCTGGATTTGTCTCTTTTTTTTTTGACAAAGAGTTCCCCCTCTATCACGCTTTCCCCTGCTGTTTCTTATTGCTATAAAATCCTTCCCTGAGACATTATTTTGCAATCAGAGTGCTCATTCCGGCTTCTATAATTACTCTACCTCTTCTGTTCAGCTCACTGCTCCTGAACAAAGTGGCAGTGAAAATGGAACCCATTTTTATTTTGACAATGGCTGCTGAGGTGTACCGCAGCTGAATGTGAGGAGCTGAAGAGGAGGAAGCCAAGTCTGACTGTGCTCCCCCTGCAGCCTGTGTGTCTCTAACCAACCCTGTGGTTAACAGTGATCTATCCACACCACCTGGATGCAGTTCAGCTCCTGCTGAGCCCCCCAGAGGAAGACCTCCAGCCCGGCTCTGCTGCCTCCCTCCCCAAAGCAGCCTGGGCTTGGCCTCTGTGTGCAGCCGGTCCGGCCTTAGGGGAGCCCAGAGCTGTGGAGCACGGATGGATAGCTATCCAGGGGTAAAGCCCACCTTGGGGTGCAATGAGCGGCATGGGAGAGGGGGAGCAAAGGCCCCCTGGAGGTATGAAAAAGGGAGTGCAGCCAGAGCAGTCAGCCAAGCCTGTTTCCTCGCTGACTCCACACACCTCAGGGCCTGTCACACGATCAAACCATGGAATCGGGGACAAGAAGGAGGGAGAGCATAAAAACAAACACACGTTCCCCCATTAGAGACACAATGTCCCTGCTCCGCAACTTCATCCTCGCATTCACATGTAGAGTATCACCAGCAGTGTAAATTGGCAGAGCAGAGATCAGGCTCCGTTAAAGTGTGAACAGTATAAATATGCATCAGTCAGTGAGCAGCAGTGTGGAGGAGATGCAGTGACGGATCTCAGAGGGGAAACTGAGATGTTCTTTTTTACATCCTCACTGCTGTGAAAAGGGGTATTATTGTGTCAGAGCACACTTGGAAATGTCATCCCTGTAACTATAGGTTAAATCTATAACCACCTCTTGCCATGAGGGCTCTTTCTCGACTCAGCCTAAATGAACCGAGGCTCTTCCAAACCAGACGGGTGGCTCTGGCTCACGGAGGGAAAACCCAGGCTTTTTAGTCCACTTTCATACAGCCGGTGACCCTCCTGAGGCGCTGGATTGCGACCCAGCGTGCCGGGCCTCGGGGCCTCTCCTCTCTTCTCCTTCCTCTGAGTGCGCTCTCCTCGTATCTCTCCATCTCCCCGAGTCTTTATCGCAAAAACACAGCACACCACATTTTAATCATGCCCCCGAATAGACGACATTTTTCCAATTAATGGAACTGCCTTCGTGATGCACTGTGACTCTGCGAAGCCGCAATGCGCAATCGGCCCCAATAAGCCACAGCCGGCGCTTGATGTATGACCGCCTCCCAAGTTTTGAATGTGAACAAGATGATTTTTGAAATGGAGAAATCTGTAGTGAATGAAAGGCTATTGGCGAGGTGGCAAAGGGGGGAAAGTGAATGAGTAATGCTCCGGTGAAGCTGCTGAGTGGCCAACAGTGGGTGTCTGTGCTTGTACTGGGCAGCTCTCAGGCATGAATGTATGGAATTGTATGAATGTGAAGCAGGGTATTACTAAAAAAAGAGCATGCACGCTCAGCAGAAAGCCGCCGCGGATAAATAATAAAGGGTCAGAAGCTGTTGTCATCAGTGGAAATTGTGTCTGTTGATAGGTCATTTGCTCACACAGCCTCTGTTATCCATCCCAGGCAGCCCATTGACTTATTTCCAACAAGTGATTGACTTTAAAGAGGGTTTTGACTTCCCGTGCCTGGCACCAAAAAGGGGAGAGCAAGTTTAGCAATGAATGGAAGCGTTGCAGGGTTTCGCTTGCTTCTGTATTGGCGCTTTATTTCAGGGATATATTTTCCAGTGTGTATTTATAACTCTGGGCTCATTCCAGCTTAGACAGGGACCTATCACTTTTCCCAGAGACACAGCCCACAAACACACAGCGGCGGCGGTGGAGGGAGACAGAGTGCTTTGTGTGTGTGTGCGATTATATTTGGGTGAGAAGACATAGTATACGCTCTGAGTCATTTGTACCCGAGTGCAAATGTATGTGTGCACTGTTGTAAAGAGGGGCATTCAATTTAAGCCTCTTGTGTGTGCGTGCGCACGCCGATGAGAGCGTGACATTCAAATGGCAGACGCCCTCATGCTGCAGCTCTTTATGCAACTTGTGCACTTCACAGCTTGCCTTCTCGTGGCTCCATATATTAACTTGCCCTCCCACTTAATCAATCAGCTTGACACCAATCAGCGTGAGTCCGCTATGCGTAACATGTTTATGAAACAAAATCATTTGCCAGTGCCTCACCAGTCTCAGAAATGTCTCGAGCAACCTGGCGCACTGCTACGAGCAGAATTAGGAGGAAAATGGCTTCTCTCCTGCACTGACAGGGAAGGTTGAACGGGCGTATTAACCAGAGGTAATTGAATGTAGAAGTAACAGTGCACAGTTTAGCTCGGGGGATTAACCCTTGCACTCTCTGCTCTCTCTACCAATTTCTGGCAAAGAGGCTGGTGAAGTTCGGCTACAGTGCGGCTCCGCGCTGTAGTTGTTTTGTGGATTTCTGGAAATATTTTGAGTTTTGGGCCTGCGAGACCGCCATAGTTCAGCTCAGTTCGTTGCCATTTATCATGAGTGACGGGTGGGGAGTGGAAAAACTCAACACCTTTCTGCGTGAGCAATGGAGCTGTCTTATTACCCAGTTAGGAAACCAACTGTGTGCTTACCGGAATTCTTTTCTCAAAGAGACAGAAACAAGAACCGGCAATTCATCCCTTGTTTTTTTTTCTTTTTCCTGCATATTTTCCTCATAGAGGGAGATTTCATTACGTTGAAGGAATCAGACAGCAGAGAAGAGATGTAGAAAACAAAAGTGCAGATGTTGGCTTTAATCTTGCCCCATGCATGATGATACAGTATGCTGACATTTGGTGAAGCAGTCTGACTTGGAACCCATTTTACAACCTTTTTTTATGTGTAACATTGAATCTGACAGGGGAAAGCATGTAACCTTATCATGCTAAGGTCAAGATCTTTTCAGTATTCTGCAAGAATTTCAACTCAACTTCTTGTTTTTTTGTCTCCAAAACTTTGTGAATCTTAATGGTGGTGTGTGGCTCCCGGAAGGTCAAGCAGGATGGAGAAACATTTAGCCTGTAATTGGTTTAAGAGCGTAATAAAGAGGAGGGTCGAGGTCGCATGAGCTGAGCTTAACCAGGACAAGGAGGAGAGTTTACACAGCGAGCCAAGGTCAAAGGAAAGGTATCAGAATTCAGGTTTATCACCGCGAGGATGCGCAAATATTTGAGATGACAAGAAGCGAAATAGGAAAGAGGAGAAGTTGGAGGGGAAAAAAGAGGCGGGGCATCAGAACAGAAGTGAAAAGTGCTCTAATTGCTCCAAAGGGAATTTGTCTTACACATGAGTAGGTTCAGCAATACATAAAGCAAAACCAACAAGAGCAGAAAACGGGAGGAGGGCAGAGTAGAGGGAGCCGGAGAAGTGGGTGGAGGCGGGACAGAGAGAGATAAAGAGAGACAAAGTAAGAGAGACAGAAAGTAAGAGGACTACTATGTCTCCATTTGCACAGAACCACAAACCGAGCTAGTTTCCACCAATTACATTCATGTCAGTGTGCGTCCTGGATTCAAAATGCATCAACAGCCTGGAGGGGCCTTCACTCTCCTGCTCCACACTCAACATCTCTCCTTGCCTGCCACACCAGCATTATTTAACCCGCCCCCCCCACACACACACACATGCGCGTGCACACACACAAACACACGTGCGGATGCTGCGTATGCACATATCACACTCACACGCATAATAATCTCCTCTCTCCCTCTAGCTTTTTCTCTCTTTGTCACCCACACACACACACTCACTCACACACCCACCTAGCAACCAGCCAAACACATTCCCACCCAGCATCCACCAACACACACACACACACACACACACACACTCACACACACTCACACACATTCGATGGCACACACAAATCTCCTCTGTCACTTCCCTCCACTGTCTTCCAATTCCATTTCTCTCACTCTCTTCTCCTCAGGCTCTCCATCCATCCATCCACCCCCTACTTGTCTCATTCTGTCTGAGCGCACGGACACACACACACACACACACACACACACACACTGCTGCCTGTATGTGTGTGCGCGTCTTAGTGCGTGTGTGCCCTCCTCTGCTCTCAAATGATAATAATAAGTCTGCTGATTGCTGGAGATGGAGATGAGGGATGGCGTCTATTGATGATCGTGCCTGTGACAGCCTGGCAGCAAGCTAGAAGCAGGGCCTTCATTATTAGCGGTAACAATAACAGCAACACTCGGGCCTTAATTGAATGAAAAAGGCCGCTGGCAGCCAGACTATGATCTGGAGGTGGATGGGAGAGTTGGGCGAAAAAAAAAAAGGATGGACAGGGGGTGGGAGTGACGTGAGGTAGAAAAGAAGAAAGATGATGGCAGAAGCTGGAAAAAGAAAGAGAGGAGAATAGATGCTGGGGGACGTATGCAGCAAACGAGGGAGTGTGGATGCACAGAGGAGGAAAAACAAAACAGGGAGACATGAGGTGAAGTGGAATGTGTGAAGGCCCGGAGAGTGCTCTGAAAGAAGCGTGATGTGGCGCGGGAGACGAGCGTGGACAATTAAGACATTTTTCTTGAGTGGAGGGGTGGGTAAATAATTGACAGCTTTCTGTTTGACGGGGGAGGAAGAGAAAAAACGAGGGTTATAAAGCAGAGGAAGGCGCTGCCAGGAGAGGAGAGGGAAATATAAGCACAAAGAGGAAATATAGGCAGGATTTTAAAGCGATGGCTTCACTCATATTATGAAAAAGCAGCCGTATTTCCTCACTCTGGCATTTTATTATTAATTATTTTGTCTGCATGATTTGAGATATTCAAGATTTCTGCTCCCATCTCAATACAATGGAGGTGAATGGAACTTCATTCATGGTGCTCGCAGCACTGAAAAAATCTCAAATATATTATTAACCCTTGCTTTGGCTGTTTTTTAAATTGTCTTTCATTCCAATGTGACTAAATTCCTCAGATAAGGACGGGGATCGACATCCCATTGTGCACACGTGCTGGAGTCACAGTGTCAAATTAGCTCAAACGACAATCTACAAGTCTGTCTGATGATACATGATTTAGTCGGTTGTAAGAGTTCTTGGATACAAGGAGTTTGATCAGTTCCAGTGTGCACTTCATCAATGTATCAAACAACCAAAGCAGGCCCCACTCAGCGCCTATCACAGCCTGAAAATGAGCACAGCTTGTTTTGGTTGTTTGATAAACTGATCAAGTGCATCACATCAACAGAGCACCTAGCGAACTGGTGGCTTTGCGTGCAGAGTCTGCATATCACCTGCCTCTAAACATGCACGCTACTGTCACAGATAATCGTGGATGCCAGAGGCAGGCGCGGTTAAAAAGGCCGTGCCCTGACGTTAGAAATACTTAAAAACACGAACACACAATGTTAAAAAAATGTTAGTAACACAATAATGAAACAGAAGTCCATTTGTAAAACGTATTAAGAAACATGTCGCCACCTCTCTCAGAGTCACATAGGTGGAGCTGTGAGTGTGAGTGGAGGAGTCCAAGCTGATTTCTGGAGGGGTAGCAGAGGGTTTTGTTTTGTTAGAAGAGGGTGGACTTTTAAAGCACCCAAATGATGAAAATTATGACTGTTTATTGTTTACCCTACATGAATAACATGTATCTGATGAAATTCTGCTGTAACTTTTCATATCACGATGTATATATCATAGAAAACAACAAAACAAACCCCCCCCCCAGGATATCGCAGTGTCAGTTTTCAGGCTTCTGTGCCGGGGACAGCTATAGCCAGAGATGTAGTGTTTTATGGTTGTCCGACCCATTCTCTGCTGCAACCATCCAGTTTGATTGAACTGATTTAAATTTGGTGGTCAAAGGTCCCTGTGATCTCACAAAACACGTTTTTGGTCATGACTCAAGAATTCATACAATAATTGTGACAAAATTTCACACAAATGTCTCAAAGGATCAACTGATGAATTGATGACATCTTATATCCAAAGGGTCAAAGCCTCTGGCCATTATTCAACTCCATAACACAGGAACAGAAGCAGAGACTGTGACCATATCTCACGTTGGGTCAGACACTGAATTGGTGACACTAATCTGACACTGTGCTGATCGTAGAGACCTTCTGTGCTGCCGGCATGAACATGTGTGTGTGTGAAGCATCACCACCGTGATGGGGCTGCTGATGATCCAGACAAACATGGACACAGTTCTTGGAAGACAAGTTACTGTTGAATTTTTCAATGGTTTGAGTAGCACACATGCAGCTCCATACATTTCCAGTGTACTGGACTGTTGTGAAGGCAGAAATCTCAAAGCCTTGGCACGAAACCAAAGCTGTCTACGTGACTACTGCTAGAGGTCAGCGTGGATTTGTTTTTGTAATTTTAGTGAAGGAAAGAAGGTAAATCTATCGAGACCGTGTGGATACGCTTTTTTTCAAGCAAGAACAATAAAAAGACAACTTCACACTGCAATCAGGACTCATTGTGTTTTGTAAAGGGATAAGTGTGAGTGTTTATTTAGTGTTTGTGCTGGTATGGATCAGCGTCTCACCGTCATCACGGCTCTTTTTATTGCTGTGAATTTGTGAGTCAACATTAGATGGCAGTCAGTCTGTGCTTTGCCCTTTTTGACAGTCTTGATTTAGCAGCGCACAGGCTCCACATCCATAGCTGCTAATCAAATTGTCACAGCGCGCCGCAAACATGCTAACGACGCGACGAGACAGGTCCAGGGATCACGCTAACGACATCATCACTCATGTTAATAGCACAACGCGCTTTTCTGATGCCCTTTCTCTCTATGCTGGCATTAAAAAGGCAGAAAAAAAAAACATAACTGCGGAAAAATCAATTTTTTGCATCTGCACCTTGTTTCCGCTTCATCGTGGGAGAAGGAATTTATTAATCGGGGTCAAATCATGCTCTGCCTGGCGTAGGAAAAAAAACATGAAGGAGAGGAGGCTAGAAGGAAATGGAAATGAGGCTGTAAGAAAGAAGAGGAGAGGAGAAAGGGCTCTGATGAAGTGAACCTGGAAAGGAGAGCCCAGGCCAGGTAGTGGGCTGAATATTGATAAGGAAGTGATAATGTCTGGAAGTGAAGAAAAAAAAGCAAAAAGACAGGCCGGCGCATCGGCCCGCACCTGAGGTGGCCTAATGACGGAGGGAAGCTCTCTGGTGGCGACAGCAGCAGCTGCCCTGAATTTTTTATATCTGGCTTGGCGGTGAGATGGCTGAGAGACACCATGATATGTCTCACCCATGTTCCTCTGAGAGCAGCCTTTCATTAGCCGTCCCCTGACCCGAGGTGAGAGTGGCGGGCAGACGGAGTCGCCGGGAAATAAAAGTCGAAATTGTTTTCAGAAAGGGGGCCAAAAGAAAGTTGATACAGAGGAAGTTGTGAGTGTATTTATGGCTCTCTGAAAAGTAAAAGCATTCGGCCTTTGCTGTTGGGAGCTGTTATGATGGATCTTGGGTAATGGAGTTTTGATGGATGAGTGGTGTCTGGCCAGTGCTCGGGCCCGAGTGGAGGGCGGGCGCAACTGACTCCACTACATTGATATCTGACCACCAGAAATTACAGCATCTCCTGCTTCTGGCGCTCCCACCGCCATGTTTAATTCTCTTCCTAAATTGTTTAGGTATGTAATATTGAATATCCCATAACCTTTTATAAGTGCTATAAAACGGCCGCAAACCCCTCAGAGACAAAACCACAGAGGAACCTCTGAAATCCACTTTCCCTGTGATCTCAAACATCCAGAAATTCCCCTTTGGCCCCCCCTCCTTGAAAGACTGCAATTAGGCGAGGTAAAATGATAATGTTTTCGTCTTTAGCGTCCCTTTGGTAAACATTGCCGTTAGGATCAATTAACCAGCGGCTAATGAGCAAAGTGGGGGTCTGCCTCAATATTGCACCATTGTTCATTGGCGATTTTTAATTAATGGGTTTTGAAGTAAAAATCGCAAAAGTTTTTAATTGTTTTTCTTGTTCGAGTGGGGGGACGGTGGTGGTGTGTGTGTGTGTGGGGGGGGGGGGGACGAGATCAGAGTGTTAATTATGAAGTAGGGGCTTTAAAGTGAGGAGGATTTAGACTTTTAATTAAAGAGGAATTTGATGCGACCAACAGACTGAGTTCAACTGCCACACAATCCTCTGTTATTCGCCCTCGCCCCCCTCCTCTCTTCCTGCCTGCCTCCCCTTCTGTTTTGCAGCCTTCCATCTTCTGCCACTCATCCCGCTCTCTCCCCACCCCTGTATGGTGTTGATGTCTCCCTCCTTGCAGGGCGTTGCTATCAGAAGCCGGATTAGGGACTTTGAGAGCTCGGCTCTCAAATGGTGAAGATGAGGCCGGGGTGGGGAGGAGAAGGAGAAGGAGGGAGGAGGGCAAGGGGGATGGCTCAGTCACTCCATCGGATTTCCAAGATTGAATTAGTGAGCTTTAGACAAATCAGAGCCCTTTTGGACATGTTCACAATGTTGCTTTCTCCATTTCCCCTCTTTTCTTCTCTCTCTGTCTTCCCTTTCACAGCTTCGCCTCCTCCTCCCTCTGCGTCTCCACCTCCCCTCCTCCTCCTCCTCCTCCTCCTCGTCTGCTCTTTCTTAATAGCGCGTAAGATTGTTTTCATAGCAGTGATAAATTAGGCTGAAGTGATTAGCATGGTGTGAAACGTGATTACATACTGTAGCTTTGCTGATTTGTTGAACAGATGCCCTCTACCAGCTAGACTTTGGTAGGTTACAGTGTTAAACTCAGTCTCCCCCACAGCTGGAGATCCCAGCAGACGTATACAGGTTAATTGCCTTGATTGTGGATATAGCTCCACCATACCGCCGGGAATGCAACCAGCAGTCCATTTGTTATTGCGGTAGCTGTTAGCAATGGTGCACACGGTTCACGCCTACACACACAAATACACACACACGCACACGCATAGAGAAGCAGTCCAGTCTTTACAAAAACAAGGGAGGGCTGAGAACTAGCTGGGAAGCAGCAATGACGTGGGATGTCTCGGTGTTGAGTCATGGCGCCGTCAGTTTTGACTTCAAAGATTGATGACAGAGTTGTTAAATTTAGAATATAAGAACACAAAATTCGCCAATCATCAGGATTAATGGGCTCGTGGCATAGCTTCCACCGGCAGCAGTAGGATGTGAGACAAAGCGCCGCTCTTTTTCGAGGAGCCACATCCACAGGGGTGGAATAACACGAAAGAATAATAACTAGAGAAATGGCTGACCTCCTGTTGTCTCACCCCTTCCGCCCGTGTTGCTGTGATTACGCCAATCACTGTCATTAGCATTCCCTGCGATTAATGTGATTTCTCATGCTTTGTTGCATGCATGCTAATGACTAGCACCCAGCTCCCCTCCCGTTTCGGCAGCACGAGCTATCCCCGGCTTAACCCGACTCCTCAAGCTGTACTGTATTAATACATGCCTTGCAGCCGGCAAATCCACTCCTGATTAAGGCAACAACCTGACCCCGCATTCATCGACGCCGTAATCAGCCCTTATCCATTTTAGCTCAGTGTGATTCTCATCTCTCATCCATCCATCTCTTTGCTGAACTCATCTCATTTCCCCGAGTCTCATTTTTTACCCCATGAAAAGGGCAGAAAAGAGGAGGAGGAGCTGGGATTACCGAACGCCAATCTCCCCCCTCATCCCTATATCTTTTTAACTTTGTTGCTCCCCATCACGTGCGTGCTCTCCTTATCTGTTTATCCCACTCTCCCTAATCTTCATTTTTACTTCATCCTTCATCCCTCGCCCCCTGCATTAATGCCTTTTGTTGCTTTTATCTGACTCTTAATGTCTCCCATCGTCATGCGCTCCTTGGCTTTGCTCAGGTTTTCCCTTCAACAGTAAACATTTTCGGCTAGCAGCTAGTTCTGCATCAAGTATTAAGTTCTTGGGGGACCATTTATAACACAAACAGTATTTGGAATATTTATCTGGAGTCGAGGAACATGTGCTATTGTTGTGAGGAGATTGGAATATGCCACAAAGATTATTACTGTATATATGCAGTAAAACAAACAGCACAAGGAGCCTGTTCTGCTGCAGCTGTAACCTCTGTGTACCTGTTGTTTTTCTATGCGTGCATCATATTTCCAAGATTGACACCTTTGTTTTTGAGTGAAATATCTCATTAAATTGATTTCCACGAAATCTGGTATTCATGTCCCTCACAGGTCGAGCTGTAAGAACTTTGCCGATCCCCTGACTTTTCATCTGGTGCCATCATCAAGCCAAACTTTAAATGCGTACGATGCTTTGTTTTACGACCAAACAACTCTCAGCCCCAGCTGAGTTTTTGCTTTGAGTTTAGAGTTAATTAGCTCGCTCGCACACTGAAACAAGATGGCGAACACGCTGCTAATAAACAGCATGTTAACAACATGCTTGCATGCTGACATTAGCATTTAGCTCAAAGCTCAGTTAAAGTAAGAGCGCAGCAGCTCACACTCAGCGGTGTGTTCAGTGTGTTTTTCCCTTCTTTTCTCTACTTGGACCAATTCCTTGATGTACAGTATTCCCAGCCCGGTGCTACTGCTTTTTGTTTTTTCAATCCTGAAGGCTCACTCCATACGGGATGGCATTCATCATGATTACGCAGCTCTGATAATGAGAAATAGTGGAATTAATATTAATTTGTCGCTCTGTATCCACTGGGACTCTAAAATGTAAATGGGTGTACTCTGAAGTGGCGCACCGGCTTGTGCACATGAGTCCAATCTAAGTGTGGCTCAAACTGAAAGTGCGTGCAGGTACTTTGAAACTTAGTGAGTTAGTCAACCATGTAGCTCGGTGAATATGGCTTATTCTTGTTGAATATAACCTTTATTAGTAAGATCTGGAAGTCAGAATGATGTAGTGCTGCAGACACAATCCAATACCAGGAACATTCGGAGCACAGGGATGTTATTTTCCCTCCGAAGCGCTTGTGGCCAAGACATTTCACTAATTAAGTAGAGGACTTTTTTAAGAGGCACAAATGACTTTTATTGGCACAACTTGGCGAAAAAAACCCAACATATTTAGATTTTTAAAATGCACCTAATTATACTGTTGGTTGCTCATGCATCGCATTTGTTGCTGCGCTTCTCTTGAGCTCAGTCTGTGCTTTTAAGTAAATAGCTCCGCTGGGGGTTTGAAGTTGAAAATAACATCAGGTGCGCATTGGACAAAACGAGTGTTTCCCCGCACACAGCTCTGACACAGAGCCTGGTGGAAATTAAAAAACAGAACTGTACATGAGGCGTTTCCAGTCGTAACACGGTTTGGATGTGTTGGACACTGAGCCAAAGACGGTGTGGTGAAAACACAGATTTTTGGATTTGCGAGGTGACGTACTGAAGGGGACAGTTTCCACTCCTGGCCTTTCACTTTGCGGTTTATTAATTCCTCTCTCTGGTGCCGTAGACTGCCAACGAAGTACACTGTTGGCTATGTTGATGGTTGTGATAAGTGCTTTCTGTGCTCTGAAGGGTAGAGGGGAAGTCTGAGTGCAACACAATCAGAAGAACTAATCAAAAGGCAAAAGCTGAAAAGGTTAAAAATGAAAAGCTGCTTTTACAAAATAGGACGCATTTGAATGTGTAATAAATGTGTGTTTTACAAAGCGAGAATTTAGGATTTTTATGCTGAATTGAATCTGACCTTAACTACTGGTGCTTGTGTCGCGCACCGGGCATTAACATCTGCTTTCCCTGAGAGTTTGTGCCCACGAGGGACAGCGAACAGGTAAGGACGCGGCTCAGGGTTAACAAGCTGGGCTGAATGCAGAAGTCCCAAGAGCCTTTTCAAGAGAGAGCAAGAAAAAGACCTGAAGGCGAGAGGGGGGGGGGGGGGGGGAGAGAGACACGAGGGCAGAGCGGAAATGACCTCCGCAGTTTTGTTGATGACGTGAAGCGGAATGAGGAGAGAGACGAGGGAGAGGAGGGGGAGACAAACTGAGCAAGAAGGAGGATTAAGAAAGCAGCTGGTGAGGATGATCCAGAGGAGCGTTGGGGGGGGGGGAGGAGGTAGAGGGAAGTAGAAGAAGGGGAGGTGCAAGAGATTGATGAGGGAGAGTGAGAAACTAATTCTCACTTCACTCTGGGCTGGAAGATTAAGGAAGATTAGAGAGATAGAGTGAGGGAGGGAGAGAGATGGGGCGATAACTTCTACCACATGCCACAGAAAGATCTTTGAATGCCTAATATCCAGAGAGAGACAGAGGGGGTGCGAGGGGGGAGGATTATTAAACAGAGTGAGAGGTAAAAAAAAAAACAACATACAACAGTGGATGCGCTGGGAAGGAGGAAAGAGACAAAGAACTGATGTGACAAGAGGATGGATAGATAAGGACAGGAGTAAATCAGGCTCAGAGGGATCCTAATAGTAGTGATCCATGAGCATATAAATGTCCTTCATATTAGAGGCCATTTCTACCAGTGTGCAGTAATCCATGCCATGGGAGCGCGGATGCAAAATCCAGGTCATCTATATACCTCTCCGGCACTTGCTTTCAGTGAGGCTTCCCATTGGGATTCATTCTCTTGCACTGTGCAAGTCTGTGTGACGGTATCTTTTACATTCTGTTCTTTCACTTGCAAAAAGGGAAACCTATTTTCCATTCCCTGCCACTGACATCTATTTATTCACTCTCTTGACTGTCGCTACAAAATTTCAACAGACACAGCTATAGGCTGCTGTACATTTTTTAAGGAGAAAGGTCTGACGGATGGAATGCAAAACTGGGGACGTATATGCACACACACACACACACACACACACACACACACATTACCTTGTATGTATATGTCCGCGCGCTCGAGCACACGCCTGCTGCCACAGAAGTTTTTGTAAGAAATGAGGAGGGAAAGAAAGAGAGGGTAAAAGAGAGGGAGAGTGCTGCAGTGGCAGACTCAATCCGTCATGCAGGATTACAGTGTAAGCTTCTCCACGGCCATAGATGTGGTTTTTATGGGAGAAACACAGGGCTTTTCTAAACGCAGCGGCCCCTGCTATCCCCGCTCCATATTAGAGACAAAAGGCAGAGGGCGGAGGAGGGTGGAGGGGATTCTCCCCCCGCGGCCTTCGCTGTCTGATGGCTGCTATCTCTGTGCCCAATATAGGGGAAAATAGTTTCCAGGGGACAGGTTGGATGACAACCTCGGCTCCCACCCCGGTGCCCTCGCACGCAGGAAGCGGGATCATTACAGCACCTATGCCGAGAAAGAGGTGACCTTGGACGGCGACAACAGCCCAGAGCTCTGTTTCTTTTTTTACGGGAGGCGATCCTGTGCGTTTGAGAGGGTATTTCTGCTTGTGTGCGTCTCGATCAGCCTCCCGCGTCTTAAACAGAATTTTTAGTCCCAGCGCTGGAGCGGTGCCAAAACATCCCAAACATTACACAGCATGAATGCTGCCCTGCAGAAAAAATTGTCCTGAAAATATAACACTGCCAAACTTTGATCTCTTACATCGCCCTGCAACACACCACTGAGACGGGCAAACGCAGCTTGGAAATCTTCCCTCAACATACACCCACAGCCTTGTTGTATTTCTTTGAACTAGCATGGAAGAAGGTCCCAACAAACACAACGCTGCTGCAAATATTGGTGGAAAGTAAAAAAAGGGAGGATGGTGAACTGCTTGCCCACGTAGCAGAGGCTGTCGTTTCTGCTGATGACTGCTCCGCTGTAAAGGAAACAACTGCTGCACTGCTGATGCTTCACTGGATGTTGCACAACATCTTGCTGCACAAAGCACTCAGTTTTAATTTCCACATCCTTTATCCGATCCTCACCCAAGGTGGCCCCGCACCATAACCTGCCAGAGATAGCGACTTAAACATGCTGCAATCTGCTCTGTCTCCCTGAGCTGCCGCGAAACAAACAAAACAACAAACTGACCCAAATAGAGAGAGACAAAAGCGAAATGAATTGGAGATTGGGGCGACATCATTAGAATTACAAAAATATACTGTCAGATATGGTGCAGAACAGGAGACCTGGGGAGCATGAAAGTCACACAAAGAGAGATGGGGGGATGTATGGTAATAGGGCTGGGACTTAGTGACTTCAACGAGGGGGATTAAAAGCTGTGACAGTACAGGCTTCCATTCCCGCGTGTTCACACACTGTTCAACCAGCGCAGCACAGGCGTGAACGCAGCGGGCTGCGATAAGGCGGCAGGACACAACAACATCCTTGGGATAGATGGTTCTGACAAAACACAGATAAAGAATCGGGCTTGAATAGATGCGAGCACTGTGTTCTGTTTCTGATTTGGCAGAGCAGTGGTTCTGGCAAGAGTGGGCCGGAGGCCTCCAGGGGTCCTAGAGAGCGAACCAGGGGACAGAAGTATAAATTATATAGTAACTTAACGAATGAATAATATGCATGAATGTTACAGAGTATGTTGGTGTATCCCAACCTTTCTGGATGGCGATTCTTCAATTCCAAGCAATGTCTGTCGGAGGCTCGTCATCATAAGCCGTCTGAGATGTGAGCAATTCAATCAAAGACTGAGTTTCCCTTTTTGCTTTTGAGTGAACTTTAGAGGCCTCTGAGGTTTGTCTTTGTGTGGTCCCATCTTCCAGGCTTGGGGCCACTGCTATCTATACTGTGGGGCTGTGGTGTAATGCTTTTCAAAAATCAGCTCTGGTTCAGAGGTAGAAGTGACTCCAGACAGAAGCCGTCCTTGTTGGTTTTTAGCCACATTAGCAGCAGGGCTCTAGAGATGGCAGCATCGGTCAGTTGTTTTGTTGGTCGGTTGTTCTGTTGGTCAGTAAGTAGTTAAGCTGGTCCACTATTTTGTTCCAAACTGAAATATACGGCCAAGTAATGGATAATCAAACTTTGTGCACATTCATGGTGCCAAGAGGATGAATCAGTGGTGTTGGCGATGTCCTGACTTTTCATCTAGCCTCACCAGCGGGTTAAAATGATCCACTAGATCCATTGGCAAAAAAAATGTGAACAGACATTCGTGGTTCCCAGAAAATTTATCCTCAGGACTCCGATGGCCTCTCAATGTTTTACTGTAACAGAATTCAGAGTAAAATGCCCATTGGATCGATTGCCATAAAATTTGGTCCAGGCATTCGTGTTCCCTGCAGGATGAATCATATTTATTCAACTGAGCTCTCATCTAGCGCCATCTTCAGATCAAAATCTTAATTTATCTGCTACTTTGCTTTATGACCAAATACCTGCAACACTAATGGCTTCCTATCAGTGTCAGCTGTACTATGTGTTCAGTGCTTATTAGCAAATGTTTGAAAGCTGACATGCTAAATTAAGATAGTGAATATTTTACCTGCAAAACATCAGCATGCCGGCATGGTCGCTGAGACCGCGTTACCGTGCTGATGTTAGCATTTCACTCAAGGTGCCTGTGGCTGGGTTACGCTTGAAATGAACTGGTTCTTACAAAGTGTTGACAGACCACATCTAAAGGCAAAACTGTTCTCAACGGCCACACTTGAAGGTGGGACAAAAGGTCTGTCATCAAAGAAGAGGAATGGTGAATTCGATAAAGGGGACAACAATAGCCTCTTTCCGACAGTTTCTCCTCTAAAGCATTCACTGTGTTGTACTTCATTGTACACTCAAAAAGTGACAGAAGCAGTTGTGTGAAGAATGAAAAAAGTAGTTCAGAAGAGAGGGAGAAGTTCAGATTCTGTCAGCTTTCTCACCTGACTAGTCGCTGCATGAGGAGGACGTCCTTGTCAGATTGTTGGTTTCTAAAAGCTACAAACATTCAAATCTATAGTTAGGAGGGTGTAAGGAGTTTTAGACGGAGTTTGATGATCTGACCAGCACTTAATATAAGGCATACTGATGCCTAAACTGCAGTCTTGCAGAGTCGCGAGCATGGCACATATCTATCGAGTTTGCAGTCATTTGAAGCATCTGCCAAATAAACACACAAATATGGATAAAAAAATCCTTGTTGAAACATTTAGGTAGTACCACAAACACTTTCTCCAATTCAGTATCATCCCTCCGGTGCTACCACTAACTGAACAAACACCCTTTCATCATCAAAGTATTCGCATTTGGCCCCACCAGGGAATAGTAGCAGGAACCAAAACACTGATCACCTGTGGAGAATTCATTCAGAGAAAGTTTTCGGTGCACAGCAGAGGTTTCTTGATTCAGTCAGATGGCCATTAAAAGAAAGTCTGCTCTGTTCACTCGCCGCCTGCCTGGATGGGTGATAAACATTAAAAAGATCCTTAAATGCAAATTGAAGAGAGAATGGGGCAGATTAAGGTGGAATATTGAGTGTCATTATTCACTCTCCTTCTTGGCCAATAGCCTTGGTGCTATTCTACAACGTGCCATCTCCTCCTTGGCAATGCATCACATATTATCACAGACAACCTTGGGTGTGTTGTGTTTATTCATCTCTGAAACGACCCTCTCCACCTCCTTGTGTCCTTTCCACCAGCCTCTTGTCCAGCCTCAATGCCTCTTGAAAGGAACACCCTTGAAAGGTAAACATCAGAGGTGGAGGGAAAAGGTGTCATAAATTAAACCTCCGACAAAACATCTCTTGGATGGACCGAAAATGGCAAAATCAAAAATAATTAAACAGAAAATGAATAAATGTAGGCTTTAATTCATGTATAAAATGTGACATAAATTGATATTTCAGCTTTAATTTGCTTCTTTATAATTGGTTTCTATTAATTCTCCTGTTTATTTACTTTCCCATTTAATTTTCCAAATAATGCATTAATTTATTCATTTTTAAATTAATTATTTTATTTATAATTTTCCATTTGCATTCCCCCCACCCTGATTTATTCCCTCAAACTTACTTATTTCTGTATTTTCTTTTTACATTTCTTTATGCATTTCTGCTTCATTATGCAAATGAGGCCACTGTCATTGAAAGTGAGTCAACCAAGGATCTATTGGTTGATTGATCCGAGTGTATAGAGTCCATCAGGACTCTGATCCGCATATTATGGACAAAATGTTCTGTGGTTTTCCCTCGATGTCCGATGATGTACAGAGAGCTTTACTTGTTGCAAAAGTAACCGCTAACTGCTGCTAGCTATAGCTGCCGTCAGCTAGCTCAGTCAGCTGTGCAAGTAGTGGTCCTATTAGCTGACTGTCCCGGCCTAAAATCCCCACTGCCCCCGCTCTGGGCCTCAAAACCTCCTCCTCCTGGTGGTCCAAAGAGGAGTCGGCTAATAGGACAGCCACCTGCACAGCTAGCTCGCTAAAGGCAACTACATTTAGCAGCATTTACCAGTTATTTATAAGTTATGAAGTTGTGTCCAGAGAAACACTTTGCTCTTTCACATCTGTCGTTTTTTCAATCAAGTTCTAGTCTCATTTCTGGTCTGATAAACAGTGAATTTATCAAATTCAGTGTCCCATCGCTATTTTCCAAGCTGCTGTAGCTGTCACATTTCACAGGGTCTGCGTCAGCCTGGAGTAGGACTGGAAAACAATAGACACATACCACTGACAATACTGAGCTCACTTCTTCTTAGCTGAAGCCTGGCCACCAGTGATGCAAAGGGATAGTAGTACATACATAATTATATATGCATGAAAAAAAAAACAATAAATGGAAAATTAAATGGGAAAGTAAATAGGGGAATTAATGCAAAGGTAAATAAATCAATTCTAAAACACATCTGATAAATTAATTTACACCTACCTTCATTTTATTTTACTGCATTTAATGACATATTATTTATGTATTGAGTCATTTCTTTCTTTCTTTTTAATTTTGGCACTTTCAGTCCTCCATAATTTTTAATTGCTGTGCAGCAAAGTGTTTCTCTTTCCGGTAATGGACCAACCTTATTAACCTGATCCATGATGCTTTGTTGCTCACGAGCATGCTGAGCTTCTGCCTAAAAGATCTCTTAGTATGTAATTTTCTGACAATCTCTCTCTGACAGCTTGCATGGGTTTTTCTCCCCCCTATTCTCTTCCCATTCTCTCGCACACATTTTGATGCACATGCTATTCACACAGCTTTGGGGAGAAACGGTCCATCTGCAATTCCCGAGGACTTTTGCTGAAATGTCAGCCAGTGTGCTGAAAGGATCAGATAGCTTTTTGATGATGCACACGCAGTCAGGTGGAAGAGGAAGAGAGACAGGCTTGATAGGCATCAGGTGTAATTTCGGTAACTGCTTTGGCAGCTGATGACTCACCATTCAGAAAACGCAGGCTGAGCACCTACCTAGAAAGACACTGGCTCAAACCAGATGGGCTGCCTGACACAAAAGCGTCCCCTGACCTTTGTGCATGAAGATCATTGAAGCTGATCAGCTCCTTCAACTTCTCAGAGGAAACAGCACGGGGGCCTGAAGGTGGAGAAATGTCAGACGCTGTTATAGCACAGTAACATAATAATGATTTTGTTGGCCATATGAAGCAGGATCATCCACCATGAAAAGAACATTATCTCTATCTATTTTTTCATTTAAGAATACAAGATTTCACCTCAGCGCTGGTGTTCATAAGTCATAAAAATGACTGTGCTTCAAACTTACAGTCGGACTGCCTTTGAGATTAAATCAACTTTACTGTTTTATATAAAATGATGCATCCACAATAGATAAAACCACATCTAATTTAAAGCTAAAGGATATATTTTGTGGAAGGGACATTTCTTTTGGATGGTGATAAAAGTCTTTTTCCATAGCTGAAGCCAAGCGTGTTCCCTTTGATTCCTTTAGCAGTATTTGTCGTTTGAAATTAAGCTTTATTGTTGTTTGCTCCAGCTAATTTAGGAGCTGAGATGAAGCTGTGGTAATGAATAGCGGCAGGGTCACGCAGTTATACTTATGAGTTGCACGATTTGCACAATTTTGTTTGGACTGAGTCCACTCCACTCTGAGTCAGTCGGTACTTACAAGAAGCCAACAGGATGTGTGCTGGATCAAAGAAATATCTGGCAGAGTAGAAACACGTAGATACGCTCCTGTTGGAAGGATTTTAATGCCGTGACGTTTCGAATGCTTCCTCAGAGCAGGAGCTTTGAAAGGCTGCTTCCTCAGCATTAAAATCCTTCTAGCTGGAGCTACTTTGGTGTGCAGATCTATTTGTTTCAGCTCTGCCAGTTGGTGCTCACAGCCAGCAGATAAAATCATGCAGCGTGTGCTGGTTATGGATTGTGTTCTTCTGCCTTATGATCAAACGTTTTGATCAAAGTGTTTCTGTTGCTTAAACCTAAGCACAGACGGGACTCAGAATGCAGACTATGGACCCTGGTGTCGAAGTGTTTTTCCAGCTGCTGTCCACCTAGACCCCCTTCTTGTTTCTTGCTGTAGTGTTTCGTTTAATCAAAAAAACGTTACTGGTGAACAGAACCCAGGTAGCGTTTACATTTGTCAGCAGAACAACGTAATCGGGAAAACAATTTAGAGATATATAAACCTAATTTGCAGGAGTCAGGGTGAAAAGAGAGCACCGGTATCCGATCCTCTCATCAGATATCCTGAGATACCAGGTATCAGGAGAGAAAATGTTGGATTGGTGCATCCCTCGGCCGAAATAACAATAGTAACTAAACATATCCAAGGTGAGAAAACGGTAAAACAGAGCAGCGGTGCTGCGAGGTTTAGAATTTAGTGTCGGTGCAGCATCACTTCATCTCACTTTTCACTCCCCTGGTTTAGAGCCGCCGCTGCCCCCGTCTCTCCGTCCACCATCTCATCCAAATTCTGCTTTCTTCCTCTGTTTCTTTGTCTTTTTCCGCACAGACTGCAGCGTCATTTAAGAGTATCGAAGCATCAAGGCAGTGCATGACCATATCTGTGTTGGTACGCGAGCGTCACTTTCTCTCTCTGCCAGTGAGGTGACTCTGATCAGAGCGTGTCTTTCAGTGTGTTGTACTCATTTGCTCAGTCAGTGAATACTCCTGATGAAAATATCTGTGCATGTCAGCTGAAATAGTTCTGGTCTAGTAGGTTCCAATAGTATTATGGTCTGTTCTCAGCTTTATTGCCACAGCTGTCAGTAAAGTGACAATTTAAAGTAAAATCAACTAGTTTAGTAGATTATTTATCATAACAGAACATCATTGGCATGAATTTCTGCATTTTACCAAAAATACATACTCTGTACCCTACTCGTGCATGATTTGTAGTTCTAAAAGGCCTGAATCATGAAGAGAATTCAGCAGTAAATCACAGGCGTTCAGTGGGTCAGCGCTGTCACTGCGGGTATGTCCACACACTCTTAGCCAGCACTTCACCTTACGACCAGACGAATCAGACTGAGAACTACTTGAACCCTTGCCAAGGCAGTAAAATATGGGCCACAAATGTTGTCCCTGTCGCGACCTACTGGCACGTCTCCTGGCATTGTGATTCTCGGGACTGTCTCCTGTCAAGATTTATTTGATCTTTATAGCGCCTCTCACAGTTTATATACTGTAGTCTAAGATAAAGCAGCAGCCGAGGAGCTTGCATTTGTATTACATACTGGAGCTGGAGCCAGTAGCACCGGCTCTTCATATGTTCAGACTCATCCTGGTTCTAATGTAAGCGGTTACTAAGTCAAAACAGTTTGCACGACTAGTTCTTAGGTCATGTCACTAGAAATTTACACCCAGTAGCTGCCAGCTGTTTAAAAATGATGTAAACTGGCAAGATTTTAAATTACATTTCACAAAAATAACACAAGCAGGAAACATTGGGTTGATGTTTCCATCTGAGTCTAAACACAAATTCTACTAAGTCTCTTGTCATGTTTGCTGTTTTCAGTGCACATGCTGTATTTTCAAATGCAGCGTGCTTTGCTTGTGTTGTGCAAGCCCCTGACTCTTGCCGTTCAATGTAACCCCATTGATCTAACTGAAAGCCAAGCAAATCCAAAGCCCCCCCGTCGCTGCTCTGTTACACTGAGTCTTTTTAGTCTTAATCTCACCAATAGGCAAACAGCCACCCATAAGCGGGCTGAATTTCACAGCTCTTGCACCATGAAAATCTGTAAATTCATTCCACTGTTTTTTAGTGTAAAGCCGGCGCTGTCACCTGCTGTTGTTTCTCCCTGCGTCCTCCACAAACCTCCAGCCTCTGGGGAGTTGTCTTATGTCCATAGGCGGGCGCTATGGGCTCTCCCAAGGGAGCCGCGCACCTGCTGTCAGTGCATCAGTAAGGCTGAGGCAGAGACAAGGCTGGGGACACAGGTGAAGGAGGTGTTCATACATTAACAGACGAGAGCTCCTGCTGTTTTTCACCTCCTCACACACTGACAGGCCTGCTTTTATCCGCCGAGGTTCAAGGCGAGGACGGAGCTGCTTTACGGCGCTTTGCACTTAAAACTACCCGGTCGTCTCCCGAGGAGGGCCCCGAGCCCCCTCCTGCTCCACCCCCCTCTCACGCACATGCTTACACACACACACACACAGCTCCACCAAACCTCCCTGCTTCTCCCGCTTCTTCTCACCTTTGTTGCTCCATGCATAATTCTTTTGTGGCGGCGGCTTGTTCTCTTTCCTTCTGGTGCGCGAGCGCTCCCTTTCTTCTCTTTGACTTCACTGTGTCCAGAGAGGCCGTCCCCAGAGCTTTCTCTATTTTCCTTACCAGATATAAGTGGGAAGAGGAGGATTTCTGCGCGTGCTCGGGGTGTCTCATGAATTTCATGAACTCACAGTTTGAGAGGGTGGATGAATGTGGCTTAGTGAGTCCAGCCATTTTTTTTTGTTTGTTTTTATTGTGTTTTCTTTTTTACATGTAAGTAAGTAAATAAATAAATGGCTTTTCAGGAGACTGTTTTGTCAACAGGGCTTGAAGTCACACGGTACGTGTGTGTTTGTTCATTGTTGTGCAGAGGGATGAGCGTGGGCGAGCTGCCGCTGCTGCCGCCGCCGCTGCTGTGGTGGCGCATTTCTCTGCGTTTGCCTGTTGGAGAGGAGGGTTACGGAGAGAAAAAGAAGACAGGCAGCAAGCAAGGGGGTGAATCGTAATTAAAATTTTCAGTCTCGTTAAGTTGGTGACAGCTTGCAATCGATGGCAAGGATCTGCCTCCAATACCAACGAGCCAAAAGATCATTTCAATTTTAGGCGGGGTAAGGGGAAATTAATTAAGATATTTATGGCCCCAATTAATCAGGCTGGCTGAGAAACTTGCTGTAGGTGTACAGAACTTACTTATAGTACAGTTGGAATCACATGGTTTCAAACACTGTGAGAATATACCTCAACTATGCATTTTCTAAACCTCTCATTATGAAGCTCCTGGAGCTACCAACTGTATCACCTTATTATCTCTATTTACTCTCCGAGAAATCGTGCTTACGTATGTGAAGGCTACAGGTGAAATCCCCATCCTGATCCTTGTTGGTTCCACAAGGATGAAAACAACTGTTTCGCAGCATTACATTATATAAAGCTCTAATGAGGAAATATGAGCTCCCCTGTGCTTCAAACCAGAGCACCCAATTATCTTCACTTACTGCTGTACAGGCCGATGCACTGCAGGGTAATGGCATAACAATAGCTCTCCCCAAAATGTGCCCGGCACAATGAGGAAGGCTGTGACACAGATCGATAGATTACAGAAGTGCCTTAAGTGTGTTCAGAGTGAAATTCGGCCTTGACAATTGTGTAAAAGATAGAAGAATGGAAGAAAAGCCGTTTCAGTCCCACTTTGGTGCTTCAAAGAAAACCTCACATCGACAAAACGTGTATAAATTTGTGTTCAGCTGGCGACAGTGCCATGTTCATATTCTGCACTGCATCCTGCCACCTGCCCCAGGCTTGTTAACAAGGTGCCTGTGGCAATGATTGCCTGGCCATCAAACTCCCAGCTGATAAGTTCCTCTGGGAGAGAGAGGAGCTCTGTCATTGAATTCACCCCGATCGCCTCCTCCTGCTGTACATTCGAGATAACGCCCAGCCTCACATCCTCTATAATGGCCTCTGTGACGTTTATATATAACTTATTCGGTAAAATCTGTCCTGCATTTTGCCGCTAGTCTCGCACTGGATATATCCCGTTTGCCGCATTTTATGATTTGATGACTAGATTTATATGCACAATCATGGTGTTGTAGCCTGTCGTCAAGATGGTAGCCAGCAAGACACCTGTCACTTCCAATGTAGCAAGGCCGAGGAAGGGGATTGGCTGATTGATGGAAGCCTCAGAGTGCACAGAGGGTGAGGGACGCAGTGACAGGCCTGTGATTGACACAGATGAGAGGGAGGAAACGAGGATAGGAGCGAGCAGCGGCGAGGGCGGGATACTAAAACAATAGCGAGTTAAAGAGAGGGGATAGAGAGAGATTTAGGGAGACAGATAGGCCGAAGACGAGACAGGTGGTGAGTGGGAGAGGTGGCAAAAGCGAACGCGGGTGAGGGGGAGGGGTGGATAATCTAATTTTTTCCTTTACTGTTCATCAGGAGAGTTTGCTTAGAGAAAGAGGGATGGAGAGGAAGAGGGAGGTAGCTGAGGACGTCGAGGAGAAGATGAGAGGGAGGGAAAGAGTGAAAAGTATTCCAGGAGGAACATCCCAACTTCAGTCATGCCCCAGTGAATGTGCTGACAGGGTCTGTCTGCGCCACAGCGGAGCAAGTGTCATACACCCAGACAAACCACACCACGCTGCACAGAGGAGGAGGAGGAGGAAGAGGAAACCGCCACTGCTTAACCCATAACTCTCGGGTTTTACAAAAAATAGAAACACTGGAAACTGTTTTACAGAGTTTACCATTATTCAAAGGGAGACTTAAACCAGTTTTACACATGAAGTTCAGCTTTCCCAGGTTTTTCTTTTGTTGCTCCTGCCCCAACTTGCTGCTCCATCAAATTCAGAATAAGCAGATATTTACAAAAATCAATGAAGTTTATGAGAAAAACCTTTACATAGGTAGTCTTTTTACTGTTTTTAATTGTGCATATGTCTGAAAGGATTAGCACAGTATCACATTCTGTTTGATTCATGACTTATACACTGCTACTACTTGTCGAGATTGTAAAGTCTGAGAGAAAAACCCTGATGATCTCAATAAACGACATTACTGAGTTGCATTGTGGGAAACGTAGGCTACAGTGGAATTTTTGACCAAAAAAAGTCAGGACATATCAGATTCTTGATGTCGACCATTCTTTTCAAAAATCTCCTGTGAGTGCAGCAGTACTGAGGTGCAATGCCAAATCCTGGTGTTTCTTTTCAAAGTTTTTCTGAAGTGCATGCGCACATCCCTGCCTTCTTCTGCACACATAGTCATAATAAAAAAGGTTTTCATGTTAATGCAGTCTGGCAAATGGCACTTGTCAGATGCGTTGGCCGCTGTTACTGAAATACTAGTAATGTGTGCCCACTCGTATCTTAAAACAAGCACGCTGATTGATATCTGACATTTCGATTCGGCGTAGGATTTCCATTTGAGGCTTGAGTGCATGAGAGACACGCTGAGAGCATGAGTCAGACGCGTGAGAGCCGAGGAACCTTTTACATCGCTCAAGGCGCCGAGTACAACAAAGTGCATCTGCATCTACAGCTTGCATCTGTATTGACGTTCTAACTGACTGATCAAAGCACAATATTAATTCAGCTAATTAATCACGCATCAAAGTGATATGACGCCTGTTTCATATCGGAGCTGGTCCCTTTTTGCACCGCAGTCAGGAATCCTTGACAGTCGTTCCCATTACTAAATGCTCAGAGCGTTTTCTAATAATGTTATCCTATCTTTTTCCATGTAGAATAGTATGATGATAGCTTTGTCCCCGTCTATCTAATAGATGAGAGAAAAAAACACTTGGGTCATTATCAAGGTATAAGTGGATGTGTTCTGAGCCTAAAAAGCCCTCTGTGCTTGTGAAAATGTGATTGCAGCTCTGTTAAAAGGTCTGTCCTTCCTGCTCGTCTGTAAGATCTCCTACTTGTCTATGGCGCTCCACTTTTAATTAATGCAGTGCAATGATTAAAGTTTTAACTTAATTATCTTTATCTTTTCTCTCAGGGTGTTCAACCCTTCGTGGGAAACTGAATGAGACGCTTCGCAAGAGGAGCGGGGGAAAAGCCAGCAGAGAGCGGCTTGGTGAGATAGAGGAAGATATTAGGCGGCGTGAAAAAAAAAAGGGAGACGGAGTGAGTGACACCTGCCCTCCAGCTCAGTGTGAAGGGCACAGGATGGGAGAGTGAGAGGAGGGGCATGAAAAAAGGGAAAACAGAAGAGAGAATGAAGACAACCGGAAAACAAGGCCTGCCTCACAGCAAACCTCGCTCAAATTAGGACATCTCGCCACGAGACAAGATGATTACAAGAAATCTGCTCTTATTGGTTTCCCTGTGCCTGTGGGAGGGGCTCGCGGGAGGTGCGTCGGCCAGTAAGATCGTGCGGAGGAGGGGAGTGGGCGGATCCCACATGCTGAAGCTAGGGGAGAGCAGAGCTGCGGACCAATGGGATGCAAGCGTGGACGCAAATGCGATGCCCGTGGTGACTCTTAGAAACCTGATTAGTCACGAGCAGGCGGGCGACGCCGGATCTTTTTCTTATTCCAGAATATTACAGAGTCACGCTGCTCCATCAGTAGCTAACAAGGAGAGGCAAGCTTTCAAGCCCAAGCGTGAGGTCGACTCTGTCAATAAAAAAGAAGTGACTCCGCACACGTTAGCCAATAACAAGGAGCTAAGCCAGGACTTGAAGAAAGTTAAGAACAACACCAATAATGCTGAGACATCTGGCAAAGCGGGAAGGCCAGAGAAAACATCCACAATCCACCACAAGACGGATTTACACACCAATAGAACCAGGTTTAAATCAGGCTCCAGATCCAGGAGCAGACCTGATTTGAGTGTGCACACCACAGGAGTGCCAGGAAAAGGATTCAGCATCGACTCAAACCGCAAGCTGAACCTCACCGGCAGTTATGGGGTTCTGAAGCTGCTGTCGAAAGAGAACCTAGTCAGGATCGTCAATTCCCAAATGCAGAACGTTCCCAGCCTGAGCTTTCCGAGCAAGGGCAGCCGGAGCAGGAAAAGAGATTTGATTGACGTTAATCACGGACAGTTAGAGGCTCAGAAAGCGCAGAGACAAGATATGGCTGTCACTCAGTTTCACAGCGGATTTGATAATCAGACCGCATTACCTTACGTAAGCCCAGTCACCACTCCAGATCTCAATCGAGAGCAGGGCGCCAGCGCTCGCTTTAATCCGCTAAGTGAAGTCAACACAGCTTTAAGTAAAGGGCAGGGCAACTTGGGAATGCAGGGTTCAGACAGCGGCGATAGCAGGAGCAAACACCTCGTCCGTTTGCTGTCAACACCTCGCAGCGAGGTCAGCCTCGGCCCAGAGAAGGAAGTGATAATCAGCCAAACAGAACCACCGTTTACATCGACGAAACACTTCCCACTGTATGTACCCTCTGAAACAAATGATTCTCCACCGTCTGTGCTGACAGTGCAGCCCCTGGGAGTAAGACCGGGGAATAGAGCAGCAGATTCCCATAGAGACCCATTAACAGAGTCAGTTCACACTGCTCAAACAGAACTCAGCACAGCTCAGTACCCTGCTGATGAAGACAACAAACTTGTCAACAGCAGTCATGTCCTGAGGCTCCACCCGGCTCCCGAATGGAGCCACGAGACAAAAGTCGCTGACATGCAAGCTGTCGATCCAGACAATGGGAAGGGCCTCGTGTTCGAAGAAGCTGAGCCGGAGGCGGAGACAGAGGAGGTGCGCGGCCGGACGGAAAGGAAGGGGTCGCGCTCTCGCAGCAGGAGGAGCTGGATCTGGAACCAGTTCTTTGTGATTGAAGAGTACGCCGGGCCTGAACCCGTGCTCATCGGACGGGTAAGGGAAAAGAAAAACTTCATCCATCATTTACAAGGGCTGTGAACTACTATATGAATGTTTTATGAATATTTAAGACACTGATACAAGTGTCTTACATGGCTTATTTAACCTCATGTCCTCCTCTCAGGTACACATCTTATTCAAGAGGTGGTTAGCATAATTTAACCCCAGAGTCGCGCTCCGAGTCTTTTTGTGCACTGTGATAAACCTGCAATTGGAATTGATTTACATTGCTCCAGTGCAATGCGTTGCCTTCCAGGTAGCCGTAAAAGCTTCAATGGTGTATTGAGGCGCAACAAAAGCCCCAGATCCCGTCTGCCCAAGGGGCTCGTCATGATCACTAGCAATCCGCACCCGCCAATGGGAATTGACATATCCAGCAGAATTAATAGCTTTACTTTTCCCCTCCGCCATTGATCCTAACCCCAAGGCAGAAAGCAAGAGTAGTCGTCGCAGTGTTCCCTCATTTCCCTGTAGGTCAGACCTGTCAGCTCTCCTCCCTCATGGTCAGAGGTCTGCAAGGTCCCGCTAATGCTATTTCATTCAGACTGATTTACACTTGCTTTGACAGGATTTATCACCGCGTTCGTCCTCAGCACAACACACACACACGCCGCTGTAGTCCTATTTCTCTGCTCCGTAATTTATTAGAATCATTGACTGGGCTTGTCTCACCCCCAGTGCCCGATGCAAACCCCCTCCTCCTTTGACAGAGTGAGCAGATGAGCGTGGAGGGGGTCACGTGGGCTGGACAGAAGGTGTCTCGGAAGTCGCGCACTGTAATGGCTACGCTCTCAGCCCTCAGCATGCGCCAACTGTCTCAGTACCCAGCTGCGGTAGATGAGCTAATTTATAAGCCTGTGTGGCCAGTTTGCTGAGCAAATGAATAGTAATGATCCCTGTGTGACTGCTGCAGGCTGTTGGAAGCCACGGAGTTAGAAGTTGGTGTGTGTGTATGTGTGAGTGCTCAAAGTTGCGCTGGCGGTTAAGAGCTGCAGCTCAGTGGGAGGTGCCTCGCACTCTATCGACAAAAAGGCCCAAATTGCTTTGTGTTTTTAGACTTTAACATCCAGGTGCACACAGACGGGCAGGACCCTGCAGCCTTCGTGCACAGCCTCCCTAAGTGCGCCGACGGTCAGCCAACATTTCATTTCACCGCCTTTGCCTTTGCACTATGACTGATTATGGGCTGAGCCGAATGCTATGAAGCACTGTTAGTGGCCGTGGAGAAGATGCAGGAGCTAACGGTCCGGCTTACAGATGGCACTGTGTGTAAAGCCATTAGTGCCAATCTGCTGTGTCAAGCAGGTATTTATGCCAGCACATTGTATGGCACTCAAAGAGGGAGCCACGCCAGGACACACACACACATGCCCATATGATACTGCTGACACTTGGAACACACCCAGGATGCTATTGTGACCGTGTGTTTGTGTGTGTGTGCTGGGCTTGAGATGGGTATGATTAGTGCCCTACTGTATTAGACAGTGACAGCACACATGAATAATGCTCTTATAGATCTTAATACGCTTATGAATTTTTAATCTCCAGCTCTGCTCCAGTGTAGGCCGGCACTATAGGTAGAGAGATCAATGCGGACACACTGTCTTGTTTTTCTCCCTATCAGGGACCTGATTGTGCTTTAATGGAGAGAGCTGCGATGGAGAGTGTGAAGAAATTGACTGTACAGGCCAGAGCAGCTCCACCTGCCAAATCCAACACCGAATTCAGGCTCAATCAGCTGCAAACACTGTTGGCTGTGACTCACAACACGTGTCCCTCCTTCAGTCGGCCATACCGCGTCTGCGCACGCACTCAGATTCACAAACCGCGTACATCTGAAGGTGTGATTCTGTATTTAATTGTGGGCTCCCTTTAAAAATCCGCCCTCTAACACTGATTCATCCTGTTTTTCTGTGTGATCTCGGACAGTTCGCTCTGGATAAATCTCTACTAAAGCTGAAAACAAGAGCCAGGACTCTAATCTGCGATGCCAGTGGGACACAAAGGCTCTGCAGTTAAACTGATTTTGAAATAGGGGCCAACTTTGTGGACACAGTGACAGCACCCAATGTAGTTTTGCATGGATATTTATATGCACTTCTCTGATTTCAAACTGTTAAAAAGCACTATAAAAAAATCTCATTTGCTATTAAATGTAAAAGAAGCAGCCAGTGAGTCATTGTTGGAGTGGCCCTTGAAATGTCTTAATACCATCAAAGATCTGAATTTGTGTTTACTGTGGTATCTTATTTTTGGAGAGTTCTTCAGGTTCACGAGAGTTGCCAAAAAGGGCATGAAACATCCTCTCTGTCAACACTCTCTATCTCCCTCTCACACACACACACACACACACACACACACACACACACACACACACACATTCACAGATTCACGTTCACACACACAGACATGCAGACGATGCTGTGTTACTATATTTTCTCACGCTGGAGTGTCTCTGCCCCGTGATAATTGTGAATTTAATTGATGCTGTCACATGGTCTGTAATGGGGTTTTAAGTGATTGCAGAGGCAGTGTGAAGGAAACACAGATTTTTCTTGAGGAGAAAAGGCGCCTCAGCAGAGCTGGGATTAAGAAAAAAACACCACTTTCTGATTAGCTTTTCTTCCATCCTCACTCTCCTCTTGAAATGCAAACTCCCGCACACCTCATGTGGGGAGAAAACGTGACATATATAGTCATATCTTCCTCTGTGAGGAAATTCCAGCGTCTCCATCTTGCCCTGTTTCACCTTTATAACAATTGAAGTGTGCGAGCTACCTGGCAAGTCGACGAACATGCATATGTAATTCACCAGTGCAACAGGAAATGGACCTAGGCTGTCATCATCATTAGCATATCATTAACAGCAGCATGAACATAAATAATTCATGGTTAGCGAAATATGCCTGTATTACACAATTAACGTTATTGTCTTCGCCACACATGACACTCACATTACGGCGCGGTACATGCAGACATCAATGTGAATCAGTAATTAAATACTTGAATATTCTGGCACACCAAACAATACCAACCAATCCCCGGAGTAACGTATACTTAGCCTTCTTATTACGTTGAATCATTCATTACCATTCACTAATGAAAAGCACTCTGGAAAATGTTGTTAAAATACTCGTCCTGCCTGAGGGCATGATAAAGACATATAAAAAAACCCAGTTACTGACCGTTCCGTTATTGATAACTGCTGCGCCTCTGTGTGGCGCCTCTGGGTGCAATGTGCACACACGATATTGCGAAACCGCTTGTGGGAAGTCGGCGGTCTGATGCAAGGACAGGAATGAGGCTGTCGCAGGAAGTTATGTGCCAGTGTTTGAGACTGTGCACGTGTGCGTGCACATTATGTTTTGCACTGATGCTTGCTCTAGCAAACGGCCTTTCATCATTAGCTACAAGCCAGGTGTGGAAAGTGCTTTAACAGACAGGTATATTGTTCCTTTTATTTCACATTCATTTCACAGCTTGTGTTGTCGCACTTTGTCCTCTTCAACATTGAAATGCTACCTACATGTGGGTACATCTGGAATAGCAATCCAGTAGGCTAATACTATATAAAAAATAATAATCACTCTGCAGATTGATTACTCTATTGTCCTGAAGAGAAAAAAAACCCTGATAATCTCAGCTTGTGAATGAGATGAGAGGGGGTCTGACCAAATTCGCTATCAAGCTACATCATGTGTAGCGTCCCATGTTTTTGGAGCTTGATTCATACTAAAAGTCAGGATATCTTCGACCATTCATTTTCTGTGTCTTTAGCAAGTCCCCCAATGTTTCCTACAAATCATAGCTAGCATTTCTTCTGCTTTACTTACTGAATGTATTCACACTCATTAGTTAGCTAAAGTGGTCTGCCTCAGTGGCGGAGTCCGCCATTCCCGAGCTGGATTCAAATGGCATGCACATGCAAGAGGACTTCACAAGAAACATACTGGACGAAATTTGCTCATTGTTCACAATTTGTGCCCATTTGCCGCCCAATGCTGCAATGTGAAATATGAAGCAGCAGGTCCCAGGCACTCTGAAGAGAAAACATTGTTGTGTGGGGACAAGTACACAGCAATTTAAAAGACCAAAGATCAGACGCTGCAGGAGTTGGTCATCTTCTGTTGTGTTTCTGTTTCTGCTCAAAGTTGCGGATAAATGTCTATGTAAATGTCTAATTTCAATTAATTTTAAATTGCACGTTACAGATTATACTTTTTTATATTATACTTACATTTATATAGGTTTCATATTTCTATATTAATTGTATTATACAGATTATAAATTGATGTTCACAATACTTCTTCCACCTCTGCTTTATGCACATGTTTTTAATTTCCTCCCGCACGACCTGAATTTAGGCTGACATAAACTCACGTTTTGGAAAACACACACTTGTAGATCCTAAATACATAGAGTATTTGCGATGAAAATCCGCATTGTGCTAGCACACAAACACACACAGAAAGCTTGTAAGTCCTCCTTCAAAGCCATAAATAACACTCATCAGATAAAAGGGTCCTTTATGAAACTGAAGAAGGAGAGAGGCATGGTGTGACACCGACATAAAATATAACAAGAAGAAGAGTGTGTGATGGTCCCAAAAGGAGGGCCAACACGAACTGTAAATACACACCCCTCCTGACAAGGAACTCATCAATAATGATAAAAAAAATGTCTCCTTGCAAACAGCTCTGTGTTTCAGCGTTCTTCCACCCTGTAGAAATCATTTAGCCTCCGGGTCCGAGCACAGCAGGGGTGAGACAGCAATTAGAGAGTGACTGTGGTGTTAGAGGGAGGGAGGAGAGGGGGAGATAACAAGACCGAGGAGAGCGAGATTACCATGCAGGACGAAGAAGGGATGATGTGGAAGGAAGGGGATAAAACTGGCGAGAGAACAGAGAGAAATTAAGGAAGAAAAGGGGATGTACATTACAGCGCGGGCAGCGTTAATGGCATGCCGATATACAGAGCGGAGGGGCAGGGGGGGGAAGTGAGAGTGGTGGAAAGTGAGGAAAGGTTAATGGCTCACAATCGGTGGAGGGGAAGAATGTGTGAGGCAGATTAAGGAAAAAGAGGAGGGGAAGGAGCGAGAGATCACACACGTTTCTAAAGCTGACCTCACAGCCCGTCAAGGCCTGAAGCAAGACAGAAAGGCAGGCTATGAAAAGAGGCAGCTAGGTATGCAGGGCATCAGTGCAGGGACGGGCAGAGTTTACACAGAGGAAAATATATAAGAGAGTCAGGGAAAGAGAATGAGAATGGAGAAAGCAGTTAAATACAATTTTATTGCAAGCCCCTGTGGAGGCCACATTCAAGTGTGTCTCTGTGCTGAGTGGGTGCAGGATCACATAGAGAAAATAATAGACGGGATGACTGAGGGTACAAAGCTATGAGGGGAGAGGAGAGGAAGAAAAGAGGAGAAACTGTGGAGTCTATTAAAGATGGAATTCAAAGGAAACACAGCCTGCCTTTCTCTCCTTTACTTGCAATCTCCCTTTTCTCTTTATAGCCCATGTTTCATCTCGGGATAATGTCGAGCAAATCAGCAAAGCGAGCATCTGAATTTAAAGCATCGTTCTCCCTTATGTGAGAACGGCAGTATTTTATCTCTGAGAGTATATGAACCGCTTAGACTACATCTGCGCCATTTCCAACTTAATATAAAAATGCATTTGCAGATAACCCTGCAAATGCGGGTTAGTATGTGCGTAACCTTAACAACCTGAGGTAATGTAAGAACACAAAGTAAAGCACAAATTGGGAGCCGGTTCATGGCTTGAGGGTAACCCTTCAAGGTTAGCTGAAGCAGCGGTGAGAGCTACACGAGTGTTGGGCCAGGGCGCGGTAATACGACACGAGGAATATGTGAAGTGAAGAGGCCGGCGCGGGACTTGAATTCATGATTATGCACAGCCCAGTGTGAGCTCTGTGACCGTGACCTTGAGCTAATATTTATGTGATGGCTTGGACCGCGCCCTCCACTTCTCCCCGCGGCCCTGAAGGAGCCCGTGAGTCAGGGAGCGGCTGGCGCGGGGAGGGAGGAGGCCAGAGGAGGCTGAGGAAGAGGAGTCACATGACAGGGAGAGAGAGAGGGTGAGGGCAAAAGCTGAAAGGTGACACAACGCACCCTCAGGCTGCCACAGTCGAACATAACACTGCAGCTAATGATAGAATCTGCCCAGACAATCATGGCTGTTGCTAAACACGTCTGAGTCGAACTTTGGCACATAAATAGGCTTTCGTAGCAATACAATATTCATGTTTTGATGTAGCTGATGTAAATGAGCAGTGACTGCTTGTCTGTTCTTTGGTTTTAATTTTTAACCAATCTTAGCTCCAATATTACCCAACATATCAACACATTATCAATAGCAGTGTATTAAATCATTTGCTTTAGTCAGTGTGGAATATTCCCATGTTAATATTATGCCGTGTTGAGTTAGGTTGTTGGGTAATCTTCTGAGCTTTACTGCTGGCTTCTTGCTTTTATGGCTCTGCTCCTTAAGTCGTATACAGTAATTGACACTGTATCACATATATATGTGTGTGTGTGTATGATCTCAGCATACTTTCACATAAAGCTAAACAAAGTTAACAAGCTACTTATGTGTATAATCAAATTCTGTAAGGTCCAAAGCTCGTTTCTTAGTTTAGCCTGGTATGCATGTGTAAGTATGTGAACATCAGCTAACTGAAGGTCAGTCAGTCCAGCATCAGGGGGCCAGAATTAGTTGTGATTTCTTTTCTTTTAGTTTATTTAGAAAAACTGAAAAAACTTTGTTCCTTGCAAAACTATTAATGATTTTTATACCTAACACAAATTGTGTTTGTTATGAACGTGTAGTCGCCTACTTACACATCCAGCAGACGCAGCTCTTCTAGCTCTAGCTTTCGGTCTCCTGAGCAAAATATCAGGCTCTTTAGCTGCTAAATGCTCCAGTCTGTTCACCAGCAAGCCTGTCTGTGGATCGTTTGGTGCTAGGCAGGCAACAGTGGCTTTATGAGAGCTCTTTTGTTGAAAACAGCCGCCTGCTGAGGCTGAAAACAGGCTTGATGAAAGCAATGAGAGCGAACCAAATAGTAAAACTGCAGGCTTTAAAACCAAAATAATGAGCAGTGAGATGCTGAAATACTCCGTAGAAAGGAGTCATTTCGTTCATTGTTAACATAAATATATGGATTAGAGCAGCTTTAAGTTTCTCTAGCATTGAAAGAGAAACATCAATATTTGGAATGCATTTCTTTGACCACTTATTTATCCTGGAATGTGGGCAGCTTCTGGAGCCGAACAGCTGGTGCGAGTGGAGGCTCGGGGAGGTGGGAGCGGGTCAGAAGAAGAGAGCGGGGTCAGGATGAGACGAGCAGGAGGCCAGAGGAGGGCAGGTGATAGGTGGCACCTGATGGGAGGGGGTGGACAGAGGTGAAGAAGAGGCAGGCGGACGATGGGTGAGGAGGGAATCTGCTCTTCAGCTCGCTGACAGATGCAGACCCACGGGCTAAAAATTCAGTACATTGTGAGAGGACAAGCACACGGTACTGATAAAGCATGCAGTATGTACTGTACACTCCACACAGCGTATTAAATATTAAAAGTGAGGGCTCATTTATGTGTGACTGTTTGCACCTCTAAGCGCAACCCCGTGGAAATTGCCGCTGAGCACTGCGGTCAAATTATTTCAACTTTGACCTTTCAAAGCACAAAAGATGAGAAAACAGCTGCATGTGACAGGGAGGAAAAAAACTCCCCAAACTCTATAACACATATGGAAAGAAAAATAGCGCCGTTTCGCCAGGGGAAGTGACGTATGGGGAAATGTCAGCAGTGTGATGGGTCTACCGGGATTCTGAATAGACATGTAGTTCATGAACAAGGCCAAATCTAATGCTAAAGTTAGCTTTGCTGTTTATATACATTAGCAATGGCAGTAACGGCTGTGATCCCGAGCAGAGCCTTTCCACTTGTGCAAGCGTCTGCACCACGCCCCGCGCCACCTCACGGCGAGCAGAGAGTCAATTTCTTGTAATCTCAAGGCAGCGTTACTCACACATAAACACACGCAGACTTTTGGCTCCCAACTGTGAAAGCCGTTCCTCTCGGCAGTGGCACGCGGTGGCATATATGTGGGCGATTTGCCCTTTAAATGTACAGCAGTGAGTTAAAGCCTCCAGTGGCCTTTTCCAAGCTCGTCTCCCTCAGCTAAAAATATGATGTGAAGTGTACACCACCAGAGTGGAGCACTGAAGCAATAAAGCACAAACAATCACCAGCCGAGCCGCCACACAGACACACACACACACCCTCTAATACATCAGCTGATTATGATAATCAAAAGTGGGATTTGCATACTCTGAGGCTAAAAGCACAGTTTTGTCCTGAATAATGTATTGCGGAGGAAGGGAACAGTGGCGAGATGCATTGAACAGCTTATGGTGCGAAAGGAAAAGTCTAATAATGATGAATAATGAATGCTCTGTTAGGTGGTGTGTGAGTGGGAGGAAGCGAGTGTAAGTGTGACAGAGAGAGATTTTGCAGGCTTTGTGTGTGTGTGTGTGTGTGGTGTGTGTGTTGAAGGAGGCCACACAGCATGCCCTCCAGAGACGGACTGAATTAGATCAAACGAGAACAGGGCAACATGTCCACGCCACAACTGAATTAAAGCGCCAATCGACGCCGACCAACCTTCAATGCTGAATCAATGGCGGATCAATGCTAAACAATTAACTTCTGCTCTTCATGACGCATTCAAAGTGTCTCTCGCTGTAAGACAAACATGCAGGGGACGAGGGGAGACTGTTTTCAATAGCGCCTGACATTTTGCTATGAGCGTAGAACAAAAGGGAACCCCCCACCCCCACTCGCTGCGAAAATGGGTTTGATGGAAAGTTCAGACGGATCTAAAACTTGTCACAGCACAAAGGTCTGTCTTCTCAAGTCACAAGTGCTCCTCAGAGGCTGGCTGGTTTCTGCCTCTCTTTCTGTGTGTGTGTGTGTGTGTGGGGGGGGGGGTTATGTTCGAGTGCTTCCGCATAATTGGAAGGTGTTTTTGTTATGTGTGTCTGCGCTGATTAGAGAGCAGAGCCGAGTCAGTGGAATGAGAGCATGCATGCGTGTGTGACACACCTGTGGGAAGCTCTATTTGCATACTTATTATGGCCGTGGCCATGTTTTATGTGGTTATAATGGTTTGTTTGAGCCTGGTAGGGAGCAGCTCAGGCTCCAGACAACACGGGGGCCGACGCAGGATTTTCTTTTTCCAAGAGCTATGAAATGAAACTGTACACACAGTATAAATGACAAGCGACGAACATCTCTTCAATCTATAAAATTAATTTTCAATATCAATGTTTCAAGTTCAATTTCAATGTAAAGGCACACGTAATAGAATAGCACCCCCTCCCAACAGCTACAAATAGGCCTATCAGGCATTCGGCTGCTGTGTGTTAGATAATTACATCGACTCCTTCTTTCACACACAAAATGACATTTTTCTAAACTACTGAGTTAAGAAAACACTATTTATGCTATTTCAACTCCTTCACGATGTCAGGCACACCCGCCCACCACAGAGCCCACGCACTGTACATCCTGCGTCACACTCCTCACACACACACACACACACACACAGACACACAGACACAGAGCTAGGGGAGGGAGAGAGAGCCAGCTAACAGAGCACAACAGGTGGATCTGAGTGAAAATACAATAGAGAGAGTAGGCGATGAGGAAGGTATGCAACCAGGGTGGCCAAGGCAAACCTGATGGACAGGACACCCAGACTGAGCTGTCCTGCAACGGTCTGCCCAGAACACAGCACTTTAAGAGTCAACACACATCAGCGGCACATCAAATACGCTACTTAGGCTACCAAGACCGCAGTGAGCGAGAGCATCGTTGCACTGGAAGACTGTGCACAACGCCAGCAAGCACAGGAAGGTTATAGCTAAACCAGACACTCTGTGAGTTGTGATGATATGACGGACAATTTTGTTCACAGTTTTTACCGTTTGCCTCGTTTTCTCTGTCAAGTAAGTTTGACTAAGGATTGTCAGACTTGTGTCTTTTGCCCTACCTGACTTATGTTTTATCCCCTTCCTTTGATGTCACCAGGGACTCATTAGGGACTGTATGCAAATTATTAGGTCCCATTTGAGTATCCAACAATGCCCGGCTATGCGACAGCCAGATAATTGATCTAATACATATCACGCTGCAACAACAAACATCATTTGATATCATTCATCTTTATGTTTATCATTTAGAAATAATGGTGGTAGTTCTAGAATATTATGGTAATGAAGCCCTTCAGCAGCTACAAACCTGATGCCTGTGCCTGGTTTACCTCTTTAGTGACAGTGGTAATAACCATGGATTTAGTAGCTCTTGGTTTAAAAACAACCTTTCAGTATTGTATATTGTTGCTAAAGCTGGTTCTTTAATGCTCCATGACACGTTTCTGTAATTTCCAGCACATTTCCTGGAAATAACCACATAATTTGGCAGCAAGTATAGGAAACATAGAATCGCAGCGTTGATTTGGTGCATTTCCAGTTAAATAATTCAGTTAATTGCTTATGATAAATAAGTCATGAATGCAGACTGTGGAATGGAAACAGTGCTACTAAATTTTATAACTGGGAGCATCAGTGCGACTTATGAATATGCCCCCGTTTATTTTATTTTATTTTTAAATCATCATCGTATCATGTGAGCAGCACTCCTGCTGCAAGCGTTTTCCCATTCAATCATTCACGCCGCTTCCTCGATAGACTACAGACATGGTTGTTGCAGTGGAAGCGTTTGTTAGTGTATCCGAGAGATTCGATCCACTCTCCTCCCCCCAGGAGAGGAAGAGGGATTGAGACGGCGGCTGGACGCGGGCGAGAGATGTGACCCATGACCAGATGATCAGAGTTTATAGTAATACAGCGTGGTGAGGATACAGTGTATAGCTCCTGCACTGATAAAGCAGAGAAGTGGAGAGTAACTCTTGGCTTTCACACGCTCCCTCTCTCTCTTCCCCCAGGAAATACACTATGTTTAAACATTATTCAGTGATTACTCTGACAAACCTCCATATTTTAGAGCAAGTCTATTTTATAATCAAGAGCTTTGACCAAATCGCCCGTCCTGTACAAACCGTAATAGCAGTTCCCATTTGAAGTCTCTCCCTGGTCTGTCTGACCCTGATATCTATTACATGATTCAGTGGACACTTCCTGAAAAACTTCCTCTGAAAGTAAGTAAGGAATAAGCAAATTTTAGTCATTAAAAAAATTTAAACAAGAAATAACTACACAAAAACAATAAAAACTACAGGAGTCAGATATACAAAAATTAAATTAAAAACTACACAGAAGACAAGCAGAGATTTCAGCCAAAAGGCATCGTTCAGAAGACCTCGGCGATCTCGCTGTGGCCGGGGGACACAATCATTCAGAAATATAGAGTGGAGCCAGCCTGTGAAGTGCTTTATAAGTGATTAAAATAATTTAAAAATCAATACTGCATTCTGTAGGAAACCAGTGTAGATTGTCCGACACTGGAGTAACGTGTGACCTACGTCATGTATTAGTTAAAAGTCTGGCTGCTGCATTTTAGATGAACTGGAGCAGAGACACAGAAGAGCAGCTCAGGGTGGCAAACAGTGAATTACAATATTCAAGGTGGGAGGAGACAGAAACATGGATGAATTTTACAGATCTGGAAAGAATAGCTTTGATTTTACTTCTTAATTAGAAGAAACAGGATTTGGCCACCACTTTATGTGAAACTCAAATTTCAAATGTTGGCCACAGCAAACTTGGGATTTTATTTTATTTTATTTTATTTTATTTGAGACTTCAGCTGCTACAAGACCAAATCAATGCTGTGTCAGGGTTGAGTTGGAGGGAGTTCAAACACCAGGTCCTTGACAGATGTTTGGCAGTCTTGCAAGGCAGAGAGTTTACTGAGTTCATCCGAATTTAAAGCAAAGTATAGCTGGATATCGTAACAGTGTTAAGAAATACCCTTAAATCAACGTATGAAGAGACCAAGGGGGAGCACATACAGGGAGAAAAGAATAGGACCTAGATGTGAACCCTGGGGTACACCACATGTCAGGCGAGCAGATGAGGAGAAACACAATCAATGGCCACAGAAAAACACCTGTCTGACAAGTAGGCAAACCAGCCCAGGGCAGACCCAGTTATACCGGCCCAGTGCTGAATCTGCTGAGGAGAATAAGTGCTTCAGTGTTTTTGTGTGGACATCATAAGGAATCTAATAATGGACTAAAAGATATGATAGTAGATAGAGAAAAACAAAGCACATAAACATACACATAAAAATAAAAGTCATGGAAAATGACTCTTAAAGCACTACTTCGCTTTGTGACTTTTTGCTTTGATATAAAACAGCACATTGTCATTTCTGTAAATTATCTATTTAGCACCAAAGTACCATCTAGCAATAACACAGTTAAGATAGAAAAAATATGAATACGTATGTTACACTGCTTGTTGATTTTAAGTAGTGCTCCTCATTTTTGTGCTTGCGCTCCAAAAATCAGAAGCACCAGTGCTACTCGTGGAAAAAGTCCTTCTAAAGCCCTGCTTAGGTTTGAATTTAAATCTCCCAAATTAGTTCTAACTAACACAGGTTTTTCCAGGAAATCTCTTATTCAACTTAAAATTATTCAGAAACCTGAGGACCCGTAAAATAAAGTGCCTCTTATTTCAGTACTCATGATTCATGTAGCAGGTGTGCGAAAGTCATTCTGTTCCATTTACACATTAAGGTTAATGTGGAGGTTAAGTTGAGAAATTAGGGTGCTTTTTTTGGGAAAGAAAAGAAAATATTACTGATGCTGGGGAGCATAAGACATAAGGTTCAGCCTCCTTTCCCAACACATTTTCATACAGTCCCTAACCGGTCAAATACAAATCATACTGATGGAGTTAATCCCATCCTTAGATTTTAGAGGCATCGACTGTACCTGTGTCCACACACGTGTTTGTGTGTGTGTGTGTGTGTGTGTGTGTGTGTGTGTGTGTGTGTGTGTTATATCTTGCTCTCCTGAGGCCCAGATGGGGATCCATTGCTGTCCAGATGGGAGAGAGAGCTGAGACATGTGATGATGACAGAGCTGATCACAGTCAGCCCAGAGAGTTGTTGACTTTAATTAATAGTCGCTGTGTAGATGTTGGCCTCGGCTTTGTGCCGCGCTCTATTAACCGCCCCACACTTCCTGGCCTGCTCTCAACTGTTTCTTCTCTCTCCAGGTCAGGCGCCGCTGGCACACACACACACACACACGTACACACAAAGAGCACAGGTAGAAACACACACACATATTCTTAGTCACGCCTTGGCTCCTTGTCCACTGTGTGCAGCGACTGTGCCAAGTGGAAGTTCAGCCAGGGCAGAAGGAGACTTAGAGTCATTACACCTCTTTCTTTAAAGTTACTGTGCTGTGGCCAACACACACACGCTCACCTGGAACGGCTGTTAAAAGTGTAAGACACATATTCACACAAACGCGCACACACAAACACTTACTCATACCCTCAAGCCAAACTAATGATATCTCGGTGGTAGGTGGGCTGGCCACAAGGCATGGTTTCATTTCAGACGGGCTCTCTGAACTCATATGGGCCCTGTCCCAAATTAATTTTGCCGCTGTTTTTCCCTCATCGGCCTGTTTCTTCAGATATCTCTCTGAATTGGTGGGCCTGCTCCAAATCGATTGGCTGACCCTCTCCCCTCTGCAGTGCTTGACACTCCCCGGCTGATATGAAAGAGCTGGCTCAGACCCAGCCCCTGGCGATACCTCCACCCAGTCTTGTTGTGGAATTCGACCGGCCGGCGGGGCTTCGCAGTTGTCCTATAGGCCTCTGGTTCTTTTGAAGTCGCCACACAGAAGATGAATAACTTCCCCTCCTTCCAGGCTTACAGATGAGATTGGGGGATATTCTCACACCTGCCCGTATGCCCTTGCAAGCCCTACCTGATGTGTTCGGGGAGATGAACCTTGCTGCCAATCGCGGGGGAACCGCAGCGCCGCTGTTTGCCTATTGGCATTTCACGTGTGCTGCCAGCTGACTTTCCCCAGTTTGTCATTTTTGCTGCTACTGTAACCTCGCCTCACTTTCATCCTCAAACAAGCAGCCACACACACAAACACACGCTGAATTTGTGGGAGAAAACATCCACATTCATTAGGCTAATGCACAGCTGTGGAAAAAAAAACACATTTTCCTGCTGTTTTTATGATTTATTGTGCGCCAGAAATGTGAAATTGTGTATATGGTATATTAGTTATTTAAGTGATTTAGAGGTTGGCAGAGAGTACTTTTCCTCCTCGCTTCATGATTTATGGTTATTGCAAAAATGTGAAATTGAGTATATGAGTATAAGCATATTACCTTATGATAATATAAGTAATTGAAGAGATTTAGGAGTCTGGGGAGGCTGGGTGTTGCATACACAACTGGTGCCAGGGAAAATGGAAATGGCAGCTTATCAAGCTGAAATCACTCTCCAAGCAGGGGTGACACATCAGTAAATTTGGCTTTTGTGGCCAGTGGCTTCATATTGTTTGGCTCCTGATATATTTGATGGTAAGGGGGATATGAAATGCAGGAGTTATGAGATGTCATATTATTCACATTAAGCGGATGTGAGATATGGTGATAGCCAGTTGTGTTATAAAATTGTTTGGCTATTTTTGCACCCTGTCATGTGGCTGAAAGATATTCCAAAGCTGTGCCACCTCTGTAGCCATGAAATATCCAAAGCTATTATATGGTTAAGTGCGTTTTCCTTATTATACTTTCCTATTAATCTTGGAGGAACAGATAAGGGTGAGAGGTCAGCCTTAAATGGATTTGGTTTCCTTAGGCTGGGCTCACTTGCACCAGAATGACTCTGAGCGGCGCTTTCAATCAGCGCTGCCACCACTCACTGTGGTAATGATGGCCGGGGCTTCATTAAGAAGCTCGTTAAGTCCCCTCGTTAAGCTGCAGGGCCGTTAAGACTTTGATTGTTAATGGCTCTCCGTTAAGGAGAGTGAAGAAACCAGGCTCCCATGGTGGTCCTGACCAGCCAGGTGTTTTGGCCAATTGTCCCCAGTTGGGCTCACAGTAGATGGAGGATGAGAGCAGGCCTGAACTCAGTGTAAGTCATATGGTAAACTTGAATGACCCTGGCTGCTACAATACACAATTTGTTCTAGCATCAAAACTGTAAAGTTACACAGCTGCTCTGCTGATGGACCAAAGTAAATCGGTGGGCCAACACTTTATACTCCTCAACAAATTCTCGCAAAGAAATGTTTTAATCCTGCTTCAACCATGTAAAACACTTTGTAACTTTGTCAGGAAACGTGATGTATAAAGAAAGTACTGATGAGCCAACACCAAGCGTGACTCTAATCTAAACACGGAGTGACAAAAACTGATCAAAACAGCTCGTATCAGGCCAACCTAGATTTTTCTGTGCATAGTGATGAGTAAGGTGTGTATGAGTGTGTTTTAACTCATGAATTCACACACTCAGTATGACACAATTTCACACAAATGTCTCATAGGATAAAATAATGAAGTGATGACATTTTATATTCAAAAGGTTCAAAATTGGTGACACTAATCTTTGGTGAAAATATTTGCAGCAACATCCATTTTTTGGAGCATTGTAGTCACTGTGGAAAATAGTCTCCAAGTGAAGACAGTGTGTTTTAAAATTATTCTCTGAAATCATACATGTCAACATTGTGATAACTTCCATTTTGGCAAAAAAAATATATGTAACACCTTTCACTGCATTTTCAATCTTCACTAGATATATTATTATGAGTCTGGACAGACATGGATGGAAATGTAACTTGACTGGTTGGTGGAGGCATACAACTGCAAAGTGGTAATTCAATTTTTTTCCTTTTGCCTCTCTGGTACTTCCAGGCAGTCAAGCTCTCACTGTTTTGCTCGCCTTGCACTGATTGCACACCATTTCCTTCTGTCATTTTGAAATAAAGTGAAACTGAGGCATACGCCAGTTTGCCTGATCGTTCGCAACACCGCCTGTGCTAGGTTTGTATATTGTGGCAGGGCTGCCTGTAGGAGGTGTACGGGGAGGTCATTTGTTGACTTGACTGTAACTATATTGGAGCTGGGCAGTGAAATCTGATTGGAGATTGATGTTTCAATGCAACCTGTCCTTGATTATTATTTGAATGTGCATGGCCAGGTCTTAATTATGAGATTATAAAGCCTTGTCAGAGTTGTGGGAGGTGTTGTGTGGGCTCAAAACAAAAGCAGGTAAAAACTGAGGTTTTATCCATCACTAATTAATGTTCAGAACATATGGAATAGGCAGGTGATTAAAGTCCTACCCACAGGACTGGTGTCTGTGGGTAGGTAAATAGTGGGGGTGGTGGGCAGGTGTGCAGACGGGTCAGATCATATGACTGAGGCTGGTTGAAGAGCTGGGGACAGCTGCTAGACAGGAAAGTTTTGCCAGTGTTTCTGACTCACAGTAGAAAACACACGGTTGCAAAGAATGCAATTAATAATGGCTGAATTCCATTCAGCTGCTTCAGTTTCACCGTCCTGGCATCATGCATGCTGGTCCACGGCGGCACTGTTATGACTTAACTTGAATAGAGAAGAGCCATCGTTAAAGTTATTAGTGACACCTGGGATTTGCCTAAAGTCTAAATGCAAAAAAAGTGTCTTTGCAAAGAGTGCGCAAAAGTAAAGTGAGATGCTGCTGCATGACACGTCTATAGTGAATGTATGTGATGACATATTAAAATGATTCACTGCTCAGGATCTGTCTCTTAAAAATCAAAATGTTCAGAAAATTCAAAGCAGCTCTGCATTATAATGAAGTCCTCTGCCTAATGTCTGCATGCTCATTGCATTTGGTTAAATACACGAGTTCCTTAGCAAAGCTCATGCTCTGCAGTCAGTTTTCCAACACACACACACACACACACACACACACACACACACACACACACACACACAACCCTGGTCATGGAGGATTGCTGTAATGGACGGATGGACAGCAGAGACTTAGTTTTGCAGGAGTGGTTGGAGATGATTTTTTGGACTCGTCACTGTTTGCTAAAGGCGCCATGACTCCAAGCTGACCACCTCCTCCTTCACAAAGGAGCTACACCGCTCATTCTGAAGCTCTCATGTGTGAGTGGTTGACATAAGAAATAAAAGACTACAGGTGAAGGACACACATGGTCACTTTAGTTGTGGTCACAATATTTCAGAAACAGAGTTAGCACAATCATGCTAAAGCTAGCCGATTAAAGATAACCCCGTTCAGTCACTGCAGGGTGCGCGGGTATAGAGAAAACACTTCAGGACAGCAATCTATTTCTAGTTTCCTAAGTGCATCCTGCTCTCACACAGCACCCTCTATGTTGGCTGGAGTGCTTTCAGATTTTCCAATTTGCATTGTCATTTAAATAAAGGGATCATTTTGAAGGTGAAGTGTTGTTTAACTTTTGACGTCATGCCAAATCGTTCACACAGCTTCGGCTTTCAACTTTCCGACAGTCTGAACTTATGATTGCTTTCTTAGCCATAAACAACCTTGTCAACATCCAAACTTATCGTTTACCCCCCGGAAAGCCGGCGTATCCGTGCTATTTCCCCCTTGAAAAATGGCGATCCTCAAAGTAAATGAACATTTCGATTCACAGTATCCATTCTCATTTCATTTTGCAAATGTGCTTAGCTGTTGCCACGCAACGATGCCTTCCCGAGCTAAGCCCCCATCCCCTCCCCAGCCGCCTCTCCGCTCTTCCCTCCGTCTAAAGTCACAATGTCACACTTTCTTGCAAGTGGGGGGCTAATTTAGCACCCCTTTTTTTAATCACAGTTGCTATTCAGTCCACGTAGGTGCGGGGTAATGAGATTGAATCTTGATGCGCTGGGCGCATCCCGCTGGCGTGTCTCTCTCGTCGGGGACGGAGGACAGTGTGGAGCCTTCCCTGATATTACCTCTCCCTGCATGAGAGGACACCGGTCGCTCTGCTGCTCTGCCATCCCGCCAGGCGCTGATCCAATAAAGCTCAACACAGGGCTGTGATCGATACAGCATGTCCCACTGCTATGCACCCCTCCACTCTCCTTCATACACACCTATTAGTTAAGGAATAATTGATTGGCCTACTGTTCGTTATTCCTTTGATTTGGTGCTTTCATTAAATAGCCGGGGCTCTGCGTGTGCACTGACTAGTAAGCTCTTGCCGTCCACAGCTGCTGGGCGAAGTGAAAAGAGGCTTTAAGAGTGAGCAGGAGAGTATGTGTTCTGGATATCATTGAGATTAAGGAGATCCTGGTTCATAACTGCTCATACTGCAGGAATAGAGAGATGAGACGGTACAATGGGAAGAAAGAGTGTGTGAGAGAGAGTGAGGTATTGTGCGTTTTTCTTTTGTCTGCCTCAGTTTAAATTCATTATATCCTGGAGGCATGCAGAGGATAATCTGCTTGTTTTGTCTTCACTGCCTGCCTCGAAAAAACAAACTTAATTTTTAACTGGTGTTTACTCTTGTCTTCCTTTCCCACCCTTTATGTTCCTGTCTGTCCGTACCTCTCACTCCCTTCCAATTTCTGTTTCCCTCTTTTTCCCCTTTCGTCCTTGCTTTCATTTTGTCTTTTTTTCATGTTTTCCACCCCCCCCTTCCCTCACCCAGCTCCACACCGACATGGACAGGAATGATGGACGCACAAAGTATGTCCTGCGAGGTGAGGGGGCGGGCTCGGTCTTTGTGATAGACGAGAAGACGGGCAACATCCACGTCACCAAGCCGCTGGACCGCGAGGAGAAGGACGAGTACCGTCTCATAGCCACGGCCACAGACAGGCAGACGGACCGCGCCCTGGAGCCCTCGTCGCAGTTCATAATTCGGGTGCAGGACATCAACGACAACCCGCCTGTCTTTGACGAAGGCCCCTACAGCGCCACCGTGCCTGAGATGGCAAATATAGGTACTGGAAGTAGGGTGGGCGGGTTTAGATTGACTGAGGGCCGGTGAAGAGGAGAGAACGCTGTGTGATGTGTGACTTTGGACACAACCCAACTGTTGTAGCCAGATGGATCTAGCTAGCTTGCTAGCAGCTGGTTAGCCTGCAGCGAGGTGGAGGGTGCATGTCTATGATTGGCTGAAAGGTGACGGGGGTAAACACTGACGAAAGTGTCATTAAAAAAGTGACATGAAATAAAAGTGTCATTGAGGAAAAAATGCCAAATATAAAACAGGAAAGTAAAAAGGGGAATTTTGAAATAACACACAAAGAAAAAAAGTTTGAAAAGAGTTAGTTAGTTAGTTTGTACCAAAATACTTTATTTATTGGTTTTCTAGTCGAATATATTGTGCTATATGCATTCTTGTGATTGCTTATTTAATCATGTAGTACTGAACACCTTCAGCTTCTGACAGTTTTATAATTCTTGTGTCCTTGTACCCACCAAAAAATGAATTCTTACACACCAACTAGTTTTATTTCCAAGTAAAGCTGCTCAAAGCTTTCCCATAATATGATCATTTGAACTTCCTGCTGTGATCTGACTGGCTCAGTAGTCCACACGCACGCAGCTTGTTGCATCTTTCCCACAGTTGTAACATGAATAAACTGCTATTGCAGTACCATCTGCCATCCAGACAGCAGCGAAGAGTTACATTTTTCATGACCGACAGATGATTATGTTTAATCTTTAGACCGGACATGGAGGTACTGTTATTATCGTTGGGCCGCCGTGCAAGGCTTAACACGAGGTAACATAATTGCAGTCCTGGATTTGGGGAGCTTTCCGGCCTGCTCCTTTGGCTGAAAGACCAGAATCTTTGTCACATGTCACACACATTTCTTTATCTCATCTTTCCTGTCCTTTCTCCTCCGTGATTGAGTAATGACAGTAAAAATGATAAAAAGAATAATCTTAATAGCTGGGATAAGAACTTACTTTGATCGAGTGGGTTATTGAATCCACATTGTGTAGACGAATTGAGGCTGTAGCGTTTTGTTGGTTTGCTATTTAATCAGAATAAAGCACCAGCCAGTCACTGCTGTCAAGCTCCAAAGTGATGGATGTCCCCCTTGACCACAGCTAGACAGTGTGTTTTATTATTTCTATCTCAGAGGAATGAATTGTCTGAAGGTATTTTATTCCACGGCTTTGAATTGGTAGTCTGCATAGCCTGCACAAAAACATCCCTTACAGTGAGAAGAATGTGAAATACTGAAATACAGAAAATATCAATTATTGGCAGCTAAATTAAACCAGTAATGGACTCAGTGTTGGGTCTATTCGATGAACTGTAATATAAACAGCTATTATGAAAAGCACTTAAAGTGGGACATGAACTAATATTTGAAATACAATGAGCATGCTAATGTAGCCACAGATGTCTTCAGTGTGAGGGCTTGACAGCTGCAGGTATGCAGCCGTTATACAGCACAGCGCTGCCATAACATTACTGCCTGCCAGCGCTCCATTCGCAGCGCGCTGCCATTTTGTGCGCAGCCTTTCAGCCGTCGTCAGAATGAACTCTTTAAATGGGAACTATGTGGTAAGAAAACCTGCTCCATTTCAGTGGGTTCAGCACAATAGGTTCAACACATGGATAGTTTCTAGAATACAAAGTTGAGTGAGGGAGAGGTTATTTACGACTAAACATGGAGTGTGAAGCTGAGAAAAACAGATCCTCGATTCTGATCATGAAATCAGATTCGAAGTTCTGAATTCAGTTGTTTCTTGAGAAAAATACCTGGTCATGTGATCAGTTTCAAACAAACTAAAGGCCCTGAAAATTCATGCTCTAAATCAGCTGTGAATGATGGGATCCTACATGAAAACAGATTTGGTTATTTCATATGACAGATTTCCGTATTTCTCTTTCTTTTTCCTATCTCAGGGGTTTGAACAGGGCGGGGAAAATTGGAACAAAGTGATGTCACACACTTCTATGCACCAATCAGGCTTGAGCAGCATTTGCAGGAGAATCTGATGACAGCTGGTGGGCTGTGTGGTTACGTTCGTCAAATCTGATCAAACCACACCCAAACAGTCCCAGTGATGCAGATTAACTGGGTTTTTGTCTGTTAACTCTTCAAAGACAAACAGATAGCACCTAAAGGTATTTTTCAACTTTACTGTTGCTTATTTATTTATGAATATGAATAAGTTATAGAGAAATGCTTTTGATTTGAAATTCAAGTTTTCGAGGACTTTAATGCAGCAAACAAACAATAATCATCCCCATATGAATAAATGATAAATTATTAGGCTACTATAAGAAATGGTGCCTTCTGTTCTCAGATTGCTAAACTGCATGGTAAACTGTCACATGCACATAAAGAGAGCTGATTATTCACTGACAGCACTGTGGCTTCTAGTCAAGGTTAGGTTACACACACGGAGAGGATTCATGTGTGGCATAAAATGGGCCGACATTCAGACTGGTTACCATTCAGTACAATTCAATTCCATCTTACAGTGCAGTCCTGACAGTTTCATTTTATTGAGCCGCACTGATACTATATTCAAAACAAGCAGCATCTTGTGCCTCGAGCGATTGCCAAATAATAGCACTTAATATGCTATAATATAATTAAGTAAAAACAGATTAAACTGTTGTGCGTTTAATGAATGAACAACTCGGAGATGCACGTCCATATGATATGTTAATAAGAGGCCTCTTTGATCTTTGCTGCGTTTCTCTTTAAGCTTCTAGACTTTTGCAAAGTCATATGCACTCTGAGACCAACTCTGCAAACATTGACTTACGTTAGAAATCCGGCTACCTGGCTGGCAGGTGCAGGGGGGAGGAAAGTAAAATATTCCCCTCTGCATAGTTTCAAAGGAGATTTGTGTCCGTGTAGCACGAGTATACAAACCTCTGGGGATTTCTGGGTGCCCTTTTCAGACTGTAGCACCTAGACATAGTTTCCAAAGGGCCTTCAGTGCAGTTCAAGTTAAAAGTGGCACAAAGTGAAGGACGTTTGTGCTGCCATAGTTTCTTCATATGTAGGCCACATGCTTTACCTCGCTTTCACAGTCTCCAGTCTCACAAAAATATGAGCGAAACATGAAGTGTTCATTTAAAGCACATGCAACGAATACATCTTACAACATACAGTATATACCTACTGTAGAAGTTTAGTTCTCAAATGCACTTGGTCTCCAGTTTTTGGGAGCAGGCAGGTCGGGCGGTGCCGTTCAATTTTATTACTCTTTCGGCATGAAATTGCATCTCTGTTTTCGCCTCAGACCGGACAGAAAAAAATTTCATGGCTCGCGTTGGCAGATATGCGCACACAGACCTCTCCAAAACCCCCAAATCAAATGCAAATGGGGCCACAATTTAAGTGCAATGCCGGCAGAATGCGTAATGGGTTAGATTAATGGATAATTTTGAATAAAACTGTCACCACAGCTGCTTGTGGGATGTATGAGGCCTTTCCCTTTTCCTGATTAAATACCTGAAGCCATCAGACAGGAGCAGGAGTGATGATGAGCAGCACATGCGTTCCATCTGCGGTTTATGATGGAAGAGATGTGCAGCTTGTAATTATGTACAGGCCAAACAGTTTGAGTCATTACAATCAGAATGTGGTTATTATTATTAAGGGGAGCTCCCAGGTTATGTAATCATGTAAGTGGCTTAAACAGACTATTGTTTTTATCTCCGTATTTGCAGTTGTGGCTTGATTGTGTGAACTAGCTGAATACAATGTATTTAATCATTTCAACACGCAAAAAATAAGCATAGAACAGTGCAAATAGAAACAGCTTGTATTGTGCTACATGAAAAGAAGACATAATCTGCCTATTACGGATGCTGTCTATTCATATTCCAGGCGCGCACACTGCGTAGCTGCTCTGGGACTCTGCTCTTCCCAGAGAACGGCCTGGACTTTTCTTTCAGCTCGTTTGGAAAATGTCTGCCGCTCGTAATCGACTCATGACTGAAACCTGCCCCCGACTCCACCCGCGGAGAATCTGTTCCACCTGCTAATTATCTGTTCATCCTGCTCCAATCTCTTTCCCATATTGCACTGTGAAATAAAGTCACACCCACCTGCACTCAGCAGCCACCCGCACCCAGTGTCAAGAAAACAGATCCCCCGGTTAGTGAAGCGATACCCTGTGAAATGCTTTTGATTCCTCAAAACGAATCCATTCAGCCAACACAACATTTATGGTAAAAAAAAAAGAAAAGAAAAGTGGGTTTCAGGGGCAAACACCTTAAAATCCATCAAAAATCGACCTTGTGTACCTCAGCGGGTAGAACATCAGAATCTACAGTTAATCTGAGGGAGCAGTTGTGAATAAAAACATTTAAACACTGTCCAGTTTCACGTTGGCGTTGATGTACGGCGCTGACTGCATCACACACTGTTTATCTAAATTCACTTCAACTAAATTCATGAGGAGGGTGCAGAGTGAGAGTCGAGCAGAGAAAGAGTGAGATGTGGGCGTCATTTCATACAAATATGAGAAATGATCCTTTTCCAAAGTAATAATAAGAAACTATAGAGGAATCTAAAATTATCTGCTACTTTGAACGAGATCGTGTTTATTCCACTTTCGCTTGAAAAGCCGTAACAGACTGCATGTCACAGCCAAAGTCACCTGATAACATTTCTCTGACTGCAGACAGATCATGCACAATGTGACAGGAGTGCTCGGAATAGGAATGAAATAAGAGGTAAGGGCAGGGATCCGGGGGGGGGGGGGGGGGCGGGGGCCATTTTTGCACACATATTGGAGTGAAAATAACTGTCTGAGATTGTAATTCAGAGCATGACTGCAGAGTGCCTGTAGGAAACAGTTTGTATGTACAAAAAGTACTCTAATCTCCATTTAAACTCTACTCTGCCCCTTGAAAATGGTTTCTACTTTGAGGAGCACTCTTGCCTTTTAAAAGCAAGAAGAATTGCTTTCAGGAAAACTTTCAAATTTGCTAGAAAAGAGGGCATTATTTTAAATAATTCACCCCTAAACTGGTTAGTTTAGAAAAGTTCAACAAATTTGGCCTGAGGTCTTTGCCATCTGCCTCTTAAAGGTTTTTTTTTCAAACATCAAGGTCCCTCCTGCACTGAATTGTTTAATACAGATTAGAATAATGACCCTGCCAGCAGCCTGCCGGGGCAGGGTCCAAGGAGAGTGGGTGATGGAGACGAGCACTATTTAGTAATCCTATCAGCTGCCTTATGAGCGTCTGCTCCTCATAGCGGCTCAGTCTTCAGATTGAGTTGTTCAGTCAATCATGGATTCAATATTTACTTGACAATTCAATATTTACCAAGGCTCTTTGCAGCACGCGCGACTGAGGCAACAGTGCTGCTGTGAGGATCCTATCAAAGACCTGTTACATGAGACATTTAAGGGTTGGGGGGTGGGGGTGGTGGGGGGTGTCATATAGGCACAGAGACACTGATGCAAGGTGCGCTGGAACTGAGCCAGTTCTCCGCCTCAGATTTGTGTCTGCAAAGTATTTTGTGTTGGTTTCACTCGACTGAGTATAAACATCTTACCAGATGTGTATCTGCAGTCTGGGAGATATACAACCCCGATTCCAGAAAGGTGAATGATAATAAAACACCAGCCTTTCTGACATAAACTCAATTGAAAGCAGTACAAAGGCAATATATTTAATGTCGTACCTCATCATAAATATCTGCTTATTCTGAATTTGATGCCGGCAACTTGGGACAAGAGCAACCAAAGACTGGGAAAGTTGTGGAACGCTCCAAAATCACCTGTTTGGATCATTCCACAGGTGAACAGGTTGATTGGTAACAGGTGATAGCATCATCAAAGGGGCATCCTCGAAAAGCAGTAAACACAGTTAATTTGCAAATGATTGCATCCTGTTTTTATTAACGTTTTACACAGCACGCATACATACATTCATACATACATATAGATAGACAGACAGCACATATAGACATAGGTACGCACACACACACACACACTATGGAATGGATTGGTATTCGTTTTCACCAGAGGACAGATGTCTTATGGTAAGAGCGTGCGTTCCACACGGATGCGTGGCTGTGTGAATATTTGATCCTTGTGGAGTGTGACTGGCTGTATAGCACGGCTGGCGGGCTGCATACCAATAGGCTTGCCTCCGCCTTGCACTTGTTGCATCAACCTCAGAGCCAAACTGTTTGATCCCGACGTCTGATTAGTTTTCACTGCTGTCAAAAGAAACATTTCTCTCTACTTATCTGCTTATGTCCCCTTGCACATATCTATAATATCTGTATTGAAAAAAACCCCAAAACATAAAGGGATTTAATAGCAGACACTTTGTAGTCTGTGTCAGCCTGTGAGTGGAGTGCTTTGAAATAAAAACAGAAAGTGCAGATAGTGTTGTAATAGTTTTTTTTTTCTTAGCTGGCTCGAAAATGTTTGAAATGGAGAAAGGAATCAAAACTGAGCATGGATTAAAAATAATGGCCAAACATCTAAAAACATGTTAAAAAAAAGGTGTCTGCTCTCCTCTCTGCTTGGTTTCAATGTCTCATAACTGTGTCTCAGTTACATATACTAATTGTAGACCATATATTCTGTGTACTAATTGTCATAGTAGTCTGCTTTTTGCGATTAGTGAACAAGAAATCAGAGTAGTTTATCATGAAATGACGCATCACATGCAGCGACAGACATCAATCACTGCAACTGCGATGCCACTGCTAATTAAACTTCACACAGAGAGATTTAAGATTCACTTTTAATTTAATTCTTCTTTTCTTTCCTCAAGCTGTCTCACAACCATCCACAATCTGTGACTTTTTCTTTTTTTTTTTTTTTAAATGGTTTGCAGCTGGAAGCCGCTACTTCATTTTCTTCGTGCATTGTGTAACATGGCGTACATGAACAGCACACATCAAGCACCTTCTGGAACGCATGCTGGTTCTTTTGAGCACTCCAGTTTCTGTCAACTGGGATCTTATCTCTGTAGGTTTTAGTTGGTTAGTATAACAATTTACTTACTGTAGTGTTGTAGTCAGTCCAATTGAAGCAGCTTTTAACTACTTCACACCCAGTTAGGAAGTCTAGTCCCCTGGTGGTCTGGCCCCTCCGAAGGGTCACACAGTTAATCTACGAGGTCATGAGATGATTCATGGGAGAGTAAAGAAGTAAAAACAAAGCTCCGCTACACAAATTTGGATTAGTTTCTTTGGACTTTTCTCCAATCTTTGCTTTTTCTGAAATACTGGATCATTTCACCACTCTTCTATGATGTGCAATTCTGCAAGTGCAACAACTTTATATGTCTGGATGTATTTCCCTCCTAATGGTCGTGGAGTAGAAGTTGCAAGTACTCAAGTAAAAAACTCAGTCTGAAGAAACAACAGAGTCTTAGAATTAGTATGCAGCACACACACACACACACACACACACACACACACACACACACACACACATGCTCTCTGGCTCGTCAAGCTCTCTCCGGTGCAGTCTTTACAGAGTTAGCATCTACCATCTGTCAATAACCCCTCTGATTCTTAAATACCTGTTGTGGATCACCAACCAGATGATTTCATCCCCCAGTCCCCGCTCTCCCTACACACCGCTCACACACACATTGTCGCGCACACACCCCGCCTATCTTTCCCATAGTGATACTGTCATGGCTTTGATCAGAAATAAAGTAGCAGCTGCTCTCACAAATCCCCTTCTTCCTCCTATCTCGTCTGGCTCGAGTCCCGCTGGGGATAATCGTTCTACCTGCACTTTTGTATAAATATAGGCATATATGAACGCTCTACATATAAAATGTGTTTACTCTATTTCAGAATTCCCTTTTTTTTGCCAACAATTGCAAAAAAGAAAAAAAAGAAAGTTCCCTGCCAAATTGACACTTCACAAGCCGTAGAAAGAAGATTTACGGGAGCGAGGGGGAGACGGAGGGCGTTGAAGAGACAGACGGTCCGATTGAGAGAGGGAGCTAAAGGGAATTGGAGATGGAGATGAAGAGAAATGAAGTGAGACAGTGGGGGGAGGGCGCTGCAGGGGGGAGAGGGTGCGTCTGGAGGGGAGGTGAATAACGTATTTGTCACACTGCCGTTGGAAAGCGATAGAAGGAGAAAAAGAAGGAGTAGGAGAGGAACGTGGAGGTCGACTAGATATAAAGCTTTCTTATGCTGTTAAAGTGCTGATGTATCCTGTCCACTTCGCTCCAGCCTTGCCTTGTTTTGACTCTGCCCTTCTCTTTTTCTTCCTCCTTTCTGCTTATTTCCTCTCATCCTTCCTTTTCCTTTCCACCTTTTCTCCTTCCTCGTCTTTCATCCCTGCAGGCACGTCTATAATCCAGGTGACAGCGACAGATGCTGATGACCCAACCTATGGGAACAGCGCCAAACTAGTGTACACACTGGTGCAGGGCCAGCAGTACTTCTCTGTCGATCCCCAGACCGGTGAGTGTGTTTATATGTGTGTGTGTGTGTGTGTTCCCCTTCGCAGCGCGGATTGGCGGCGAGCTAATACACACACGCTGCACAAAAGCAAATATGGCCAAGATGCTGGAGTGCAAACACACATACTGTATGAGCAAACAAGCGACTTCAGACCTGAGTCGTGAGTACAGTGATGGATAGAGAATGGACGGACATGATGCACACACACACACACACACACACACACACACACACACACACACACACACGTATGTGCAGGTTGGCATGATTGTGCAAACCACAGGTGGAGTCAAGCATCCGAGAACGTGTGGAGTTGCATGCACAAGCAGAGGAACACATCTCTCTTTTGTTTTCACTCTGTTTCTCACACACACACACATGCACGTGCACGCACACACACACATTAAAACTAACACTTTTCTCCCCTGTGCGTCCCTCATTCTCTTGTCACATACCTAGTCGTCCATCTTTTTGACTTCCCCTTTTCCCTCTTGTGCCCTCTAAAACACCCTCCTCTTAAAAACCCACATCCACCACACGCACACACACACACACAGACATGCACACGCGTGTGCACTCTCTTAGGTGCACGGACACACACATACACATCTCCCCCTCTCCCAGTATTCCTCCCTCCCCGGTTCACTCCAGTATGAGTTGGCAGAAATGTATTCATGATGGCAGGGCCTGTGTGCGGCGAACAAAACACAGCAGCAGCCCAATGTTATTATTTCTGCAAGAGGCAAAAACAAAAAGACGTGTGCTCAAAGAGAGACGTCAGCAAAGGTTTGTGAACTATTACACAGGACAGATTACGGGGGGCTCAAAGGACCTGTCTGCCGCGTGTGCTCTGGATATGCCTCCGTGTCACACATCAAGTCACCCAAGGGCATGACGTTTTTGGATGAGCGGAGGCTGAGGGCGGAGGGTGCTTTATTTCTTTATTTTATTTTATTATGATTGCTTTTTTTAGCATTGCACCTTGGAGGGAAATCATTGCTTGGTTGACTCAGAAATGAAGTTCTAACTGTCTGATGCTTCAGATGCGGCTTTGATTGACAGGGTGCATATAAACGCTTAGCATTTAGCTCACGCCGAGGCCGCTGAAGCTATCTTTTGCTGATCTGCATGTGGGATTATGTGCCTGCACGCAAGCGTTGATATTGCCCACATGGGTCACAGGTGGCCGATACTTGTGTTATGCTCATGGAATGTCAATGTTTAGTAATTGATTGCTTTGACATGTGTGGACCTTTGCAACAAGCAAAGGGAGCTGCAGTGCTTTTTGAAATGCTAATTGGTGAACATAAGCATAATTCCATCCGGTGCGTATTAGCCATGACACTGTGCTATTAGACGAGCTTTAGTATTCCGAACATGTCCGCTCTGTTCTCCCCTCTCCTCTCCGCTCTCTATCTCCCTTTTTCAATCACCCCGTTCCTTGTTGGCTCCATCACCAAAGCTCTTCAAAAACATACACTCGGAGGCGAGCGCAGTCGCTCATATATTCAGTTTGTTTGCTTATGAATTCTGCTCAGAAACCGAGACATATTCCCGCTTCGTCATTAGCATTCAAAACAGCCTGGGTTGAATGCGATTCACCTTGAGCCGCCAAGTCACCCAGGCCGGCGTTTTTGGCTGATGTTGGGCAGGAACAGCCAGCACTCGATGTGCGACGTCCAATCATATGTAGCCGAATGAGGTCATTTACACAGAAGAGGTGATCGATGGCAAATGCTCGTCAGTGAAGTGTCTTGGTGTGCCGTTAAAGAGCGTGAGATGCACGACGAGATTTTCCGCTCTGTCAGCATGTCTGGCTGTCAGTGTCGGGTGATTTATCTTTCCATATGAGCCTCTTCACATATCTGTGTTTGTGTATGTGTGTGTGTTTCTGGGCACCTCTAACGGGACATTAAGTAATATATTGTCGCTGTCAAATGGGAATTGAGTGTCTCCCAAAAAGTCGGGAGAGCTGTCGGACTGTCAGGAGAGGCAGTCATGTTTTCAGCCTGATGACAGTGCGGTTTGACATTGTCCAATAGGAAGAAAGGCCTTCAAAAGCCTGAGAGGTCAAACATGAACCTGATCTGTCAATTAGAGGGAAAACATTTCAATTACTGAAGGTGAAGCTATGGTGTTTTTACACTAGTTACACTTACACTCGCTAATGATGGAGGAACACTCACAGGTTTATGCTTCCAGCAGCCTGTTTATGCATGAGTACAAATACAGTCCTGTAATTACAATGAAAATGAGTGAACTACAGAAGAAATGAGCTCCACTTTCTAATAAGGTGTACTTTACAAAGAGTTACTAGTAGTAACTAATGGATTCACTGGTGGCTACATGAATGATTCATGCTTCATAAATCAGTGATTATAGCCTGACTGATGCTGCGTTTCTGGGACTGATGCAATATTACTATTTGAGTTTAAAAAAAAATGCAAAAACAATAGATTTTAAAGAACTGCTACAGACATGTATTGAACATTTTGCAGTTGAAAAACAAACCTGTCGGTGGATTATTATTGGTCAAGTATTATTGGATATGTAACAGCCAATATCAGCCAATATGCAGGCGCAGCTAGTTTACCATTCTAGCTCCACCAGCAGCAGCAAGCTGCGAGCTTTTGGGTAGCCTGGTTGTAAAAAATGCATATGGCTGGTGTGCTTTTCTGTCTATGTATCACTCTAATTCATCGGGCAGACCCCTCTGATGGACCGTTTGCCAGCTACCTTCCAGACAAGAGCTGCACAACATCTGGACCAACCTGCATGAAATAACAACGTATGGGAAAGCAGGAAACTCGTGACCTTTTATTAATGATTTACTAACATGTATAACTGCGGCGTTGATGGAGTCTTTAATAAAGGGTCGTGACTTTCTCAGTCCATAATGAGCAATCAGATCGGCTGTTATAAATGTTAATAAGGCATTAATGAAAGGTCACGGTGTCTATTAAGATTTTCAGTCCACCTCATAGTGAAAGCCAACTCGACTTGCAGTTTTACCACTGGAAAATGGTCCATTCAACATTACAATAATCCATCAAGTCTGCAGTTGTAAAATGTGTGACAAATGAACCGCACATGACATTGCTGGTGAGTTACAGCTGGATTAACAATCAAAGCATTAATAAATGATTTATTAATCATTAATAAGGTCATTAGTTACAGCTTGTAAACCAATTACACAGCATGCCTCATGAGAAAGTGCCACCTACAGATGCTCGCTGAAGAGATAAGCTATCAGGATGCAGAAGATGCTGTGATACCCTCGGATCTTTAGAAGCTTCTCTGTAGTTAGAACTGGAATAGAGCTGGATGAGGTCCTAATGTGCACAGAGTTTTGTTCCAAAACAGAGCACAGGCCAGAAAGTGTATTTTGGAAGGCAGAAGGTTTCAGTGCCTGGTGATCATCGAGACATAAATATTGATCAAAAAACCCTTTTAGTCCCACACAGATATATTATGGTCATTTGGTGCCATTTCACCACAGTAAAAACCAAATTTTTCTCTGCTTTAACTGCTTCATTGCCAACCCGATGCTGTTGTGTGTGTGTGCCCCAGGCATTCTACGTACGGCTGTACCCGACATGGACAGGGAGACCCAGGACCAGTACCTGGTGCTGCTTCAGGCAAAGGACATGGGGGGCCACTTGGGCGGGTTGTCCGGCACCACCACCGTCACCGTCAGGCTCACTGACGTCAACGACAATCCTCCACGCTTCACCCAGAGTGAGTAACCCAGTGGCTCACGCGGCCTCCCACAGGGCGGGAATGACTACCAGGAACAGACGGCACACAATAGAGAAACAGACAGCACTCTCTGCATGCACACGTGTACAGTACATGTACGTACTACCTCCCAGCACACCCCCAACCACACATACACCGACTAAACATGCAGGAGTCACACTGTTTGCAAATACTTCATTATGGAGCTTCACCTCATTAGAACAATGTTAGAACAATGCAGTGTCAAGTGAGCTGTCAATCACTGCATGGTAACAGAAATGACTTTTGATTACTTTGTTGTGTTTGACGAACTTTCTAGCACTCATTACGTGGGAAACACTGGGGCACTAGGCTGCATAACAGCATAAACGCAATGTTTGTTTTGCACCAGAAGGCAGACGAGCTCTCAGACCCTTTCTGACCTGCAGGTCCTGTCAGGATTTTCACAGCAGCCGTCAGGCAGAGGAGACTCCTGCGGGGCTGCAAAGTGCCTCATCAAACATTCAGCCGTGGATTTCTCTCGCCTCTGCAGTGATAGATCAGCCGCTATTTCCAACTGCAGCCGTACTTTCAGATTACGGGAAATAATCCGACAGCACCTCTATTTGGGCCGACCTAATTGGCTTCCTAAATAAGTCTCTGATGACGTTTAACTTAATTTCACTGTTTGCGATCATGAAGTTATTTCGGTGCAAAGAATAGATGGCGTCCTGCGTAGCTGTGTGACTTATGCTCTTGATAAATTCAATTAAATTAGGCCTTACTCATGATGGCTAATACTGTTGCATTAGTGTAAACAAAATCTGGACCAATTGAGTCATTTGCATAATGGCTGCTGGTTGCCATGAAGATTTTGTAATCAAGTTGGATTATCAGACGTTATTGTCCTAACTGGACATTACTCTGTAAATCATTCTTGGAGTTGTCTCGAGGGAGGCTGGTGCGCTGCTTGGAGAGGTCTCTTTGCAGCACTGCTCCTCTGTTTTCGCGCCTTTGTAGCCGGATGACGTGCTCCGATGTGTCTCAGAGGCCGATTTACTTATACTTCCAAAACTGGTGGGTGTGTCCTTCATCACCTTCAAAAGGACAAGCCAGTTAGTTTCATCCTTTGCCTAATGTCACTGTATCTGCCATCTCTCATCTAAGCAAGCTCTGTCCCCTCCAAGGTAATTGCTGACCTTATTCCAATTAAAGTGAAGGGGGTTGAAGCCGGAACGTATGGCTTTTGTACAATTACACTTCATTTGGATTTTTAAGGGGGGTGATGGGAGAGATAACTTACTTTTGCATCAAAGTATAACCGAAATTGAAATGGCAAGAGACGTGTCCCGTTTTTCCGGGAAAAGTCGGGACTGTTGGAAGGGCTTGATGATTTGAGGGAAACGTTTAATTGCGATTATTTTTGAGCAACATTGTGATTGCACTTTTAAAACAGTAGTTTTCTTTAATTAAACTCAAGGCTCCTAGTTCTGGTCCACATAGTAGATAAGTTTGTATTAAACGTAATCACAAATTAATTTTGTTCCACATGAATTGAGTCAGATAAGATAAGTGCAGTTGCTTGTTGTTGACATCCCGCATGGTTCACCCCAGCCAGTCAGAAAAGTCCACTATCCCACTTAGCCCACTCTCTTCTGTCTCCATAATATCCAGATATAATCATGATATTTTATTTACGTTTTATTTAAACAGGCTGCAATAACAGCTACATACTTGACCAGTTGTACTAATAATGAAAAACTGCTGGTTTGTTAATAAAGTGCGTTACAGTACATGTGCTCTCTGATAGAACAGAACTAACCAAACTACGTCATGTCTGACTAATCTATGACGTCTGGCTGAGGAACCTGCTCTTTACCTGCTGGAGCTAACACTGACTTGGGCTTCACATCTCCTGGCGGTGCAGAGTCAGACCTTTGAGCACGGTCAGTTGATCAGTTCCTGTTTTCAGCCCGTGGATGTAGCATGGACTGTTGGACTATTATTACTGGAGTGCTTCTACTGAAGACTTTGACTCTATATAAACTACAAGTATAAAGGCTGTGTGTTCAGATTTGACGGTTACGACTCAGAGAAGAAGTTTGATTTATGACCCATATTGTGGTAATCAGACGCTAATGGTGTTTAAGCACCCTAATAGCCTCCATGAGCTGCGTGTCACAGTCGCCGCTGCAGCTCCAACTGCTGGCAGTGTCGATAAGCGAGCCAATTCAGCAGCCAAGCAACAATAACTGACTTCCAGCTGATTTCTCAACACCGGCATGCACCTTTCACTTTCATCTCACGCAGTATCTTCACCTCACGTCTCTCCCTCTGCGCCTGCCCCCCCGCCCGCAACCCCCCTCCCTGGGGAGATGCATCTCACAGTTTGAAAACCTCTGACCTCCATCATTTTTCTGCAGCACGACCCACCACTCTGCCGGTGTTTTGAACAGCAAAAAGACGCAGCCCTCTGTCCATATCTTTAAACATCCGATGAGACAAAACCAGCTTTAAAACCCAGCGGTGCAATCATCAAATCATCCGACACACTGTGTGAACCACACAACGAAGAGCATCTTCCCCTTGTTTGGCCATCGCAGGATTAATGCTAATCAGCTGGACGAATTTGTTGGCATCAGTTCTTGTTCTCGCCGGCCAAATCAGCTGTAGGCGACTAAAACTTTCACCTCCTACAGCTTGTTAAGACACTGTTGATTATCTAAGTTCTAGTTGAAATCTTGCAATTTGAAGTGCACAGTCTTGGTATAAAAACTGTGGGCTTTTCAGCCCTAATTGCAGCTGAGAATTCATCTGTATATATATATATATATATATATATATATATATATATATATGCAATATATGCAAAGTGCATATATATATATATATATATATATATATATGAATGTAGTGAAGAGAAAATGTCAGATGAAACTGTCATATCTGAAGTAATATAAGTTAAACTGGCAGGAGGAGGTAAATATAACATAGCAAAGTGCAGGTGGATGCAAGAAAAGAGCTGTTAGGCAGGAGCTGGGTTTCTACTCCAACAGACCACTGCCTTTAAATGCCAAAATTGAACTAATGATGTCCTGGGGTGGGAGGTTTGTTGGTCGAGTTGAACCCCCATCAAAGCTGGTGTTTCGGAGCGGGCAGCGCTGAGGACTAGAGGGCTGCTTGGAGGAAAACCAGGCTCATTCCGATCTGTCTGGGTGATGAGGAGCGTCGTTGTGCCAACGAAGCTCAGTAAAGCCCGCAGTCCAGCAAACCTCCCGGCTGTTGCCTCCGCCGGCCCTGCTGCTGATCGTGTATGTGCTTTATTGAACGCGCTGGTGTTAGCCCACTCCTGGAGTTTCTCTGTGTGTGTGTGTTTTTGTTTGTGTACGTCTGTGTGTGTCCTCTGTTCCCTCGCGCACTCATGCTCCTTTGTGCGAACACCATCAAAGCCCGCCACCCCGCCGCTCGACTCAATTACGCACCCAGGCTTTTTAAGAGACACCCTCAAATCCGGCCCCAGCGTCTCCCAAGGTCAATGCTGCTTATTCTGCGTGGCATTTACCGGAGGGAGAGGATTACAGTGGAGTGTACAAACCAGGTATCGGCTGTACATTATAGCCTTAACAAGAATTAAAAACAGGCCCTGCTTTGTGGGCCAGTGTTTCCGCTGCGCAATAGAATTACTCCCTATCCAGAACATGATTCCAGGAACTAAGTGGGTTTGTTGTGTGTATGGTTTTGAATGCTGTCAAGAGATTTCTTATGCCCGGAGGAGGCAGTATAGCAGAGGGAAAGTAGGCTACCGTTCAGATTGTCGTTGTTTTTGGTTAAAAGATAAGTGGAAAATGTGGGATATTTTCAGACACTTCACTGGCAAACATAACTCTCAAACCACACTTTCCTTTGGGTCTCATTATCAAATGGCGCACACCGTGCTCCAAATGTATTTGGACAGCAACATGTTTTTTGATGTTTTAACTCTGCATTACTCGGTGCAAGAGAAGCTTTAATTTTATTTTCCTCCAGATCAAATGAACTTTTTGAAGGTGGCGGCGCTTTTTGAACATTTTAAGGTGACAAATATTTAGACGCACAAAGTAATCATTTTTAGTATCTTGCTGAAAATTATTAAAAGAGTTATTTGAAGTCGTCATCCCAGAAATATCACTGGGCTCTTGATATTTTCCTGCTGCGTTCACGCTGATACTCACTGGAGTACACATTTCTCAGAGGGTCTGGGTTTCATGAGAACATGTCAGAGTGTGAACAGATTCATTGTTGGGTCCCTAAACCTGGTAGTTAACGAGGCAGACGGATGGAGAAAACTGTGCTAAAGGGAGTTTCTATTATCGTCTCATTCGACATCAACCCCTCGCCTGATTAAGCTCTTAATTATGGCAGTGTGGTGTGGAAAACTGTACATGGTTGGCTAATTGTGTGAGAGTAAACAAGAGTGTTGGATATCAAATCACATCTCGAATTATCAACTTCCTGTTACAAAGCCTCAGGATAGGCATAGTAGATGGCTTTCTACTCCTGTGGTAATCCATAGGGAAATTAAGATGTGGGACTTCCATAACATCGTATGGCTTTGTAGTAGGGCCATTGTGTCGCTGTTGGGCTGATGTGAAATTTCATCCCCTTGTTTCCATGTAGTCATTTATTCAGACATGTTTTTCCATGTTTACTGTAGCTGAATAATTTATGGCCGTATGTACTCCACAGCTCTATTCTCTTTGGGATAAATTGAAATAGAGGCTGGAGCATCCGCTTGCAGCGTACCTAAAAATAAGATGACCACTTAATATAATACAAAGAGCAACTTTTTTTATTCAAACCACCCTGGAAAGTAGGTTGTTCATCATGCTTGTTAAGCAGGATAACTGAGGTGCATGGAGAATACTGACATAATTAAAAAAAAGATTGGATTTTCCATTGTGGAGCAGATCATATCTCCCATTAAATAATCACATCAACAAAAGCAGCAAACATGTCATCCACCATTACTCAGGTTTTCTACCTCACTCTTCTCACCTCTTACAGTACCGCAATTAAATACAAATATCGCCTTGTAGTTTCAGCAATTCCTACGTTGACACCTGAGGAAGTGATATGCAAGAGGGTTCAGACACAAAAACACAAACAAAGACGGTTTTCATATCTTAAAGACATAAAAATAAACATGACCCAGTTCTTCCTGTTGCATGAGAAGATTCCCAATATTGAAATATATCAGAAAACAATGTGTCATATTGAATAAACACAAGCACCAGTGTTGAGCTTAGAATTATTCCTCTAGTTTAGGACAATCATTTGATTTACTTCATTATAATTACTTAATGATAACAATAATAAACACGTACGGATGAGCTGCACACTATAATTAACTGAATTAAGATTAGACAGCTCAGTTATAAAAATGCTCTTGTATTTACACTTGTGCATGTGTGCTTTACGTTCAATTCATAAGAGACGCTGAGCCTTGTTTAAGCATCCATCAGTAACTTACACACCTGTGATCTATAAATCTCAAAGCAACTTAAATTAACGACACATGTCTTGTGATTTTTCCCGGATAGAATGGCAGCACAAATAAGGGTTTAGTCAGAAATGAGGAATAAGAAGGAGCAAACTTTTGATCACAGCGGTGGTCGAAGAGATGGACACCAGGCTACATGTGTTATCGGTGGACTAAACAGTGGGTTGAACGCATAGATTTGGAGTGACAGACAGAACTGTGGCTGATTCCTATCACATTTTTCATAAAGCTCGCACAAAGTTCACCACAGGCTGGGGTGCACGTGTCCCAAACTGCAATACCCCTAAATAACCAGCAGGGAAGTCGCTCTGAGATCATTTCCATGTCAAAGTGAGGTTGCATAAATAACTGCTTACACATGGTTTTCTGCTGAAGTTTAGATCAATGCTGATCCTGAGTTTGTTTTATAAATGAAGCCCCAGGTGTTTATAATTAGTGTTTATTTCAGTGTCATGCCAAACCTTTACCTGCCTCACATGGGATTACATCACTACAGGATATAAGACGGAGAAAATACACAAATAGCACGCATCTTCCAGAAACACACATAGGGATCCAAGGAAAAACAAATGACAAATGTCATATATACATAAGCATAAAATAAATTTAGAACTGAATAGCAGAGGGACTAGAAATGCAACAAGGTGAAAGTTTATCCCAATAGTTATTTATTATATGATATTTTGTTGTTTGTGAACAGCCACCTCAGGCTTTGTACATCGTGGAAGACAATCTTTGGTTCCCTGTGAATGTTTACAAAATCCCAACTCAAGGTCCACTCGCAAGCTTTGCTCTTTTGCTTTTTTCATCTTCATGTTGGTCTAAAGTTAAACATAAAAGCTCATTCTTGACCTTTGAAAACATGGTTTGAGAGAACAATCCCAGTCTATTGGCTTTTCCGGAGCTTTCAACCCCATCGCGCAGTCTTCTTCACTCGTAGTTGGAGTTTGCTCAGCGTTAGAGATCCTAAAAATGTCACAGATGAAATCATGACGCTACTAGACTCACATCAGATATATCTCCATGGTAGCAGAGTGATCTTCACCCACTGTCAGGTTTTAACAATCTACGACTATGTCCCCAAGGCCAGGAATAAAGTTTAATGCATGAAAATGAAGGTGTTACCTGCACAAAAACCTTTGAATCCTCAAAACACAAGTGTACCAAGTGTCCTTGAAGCTCATTCCTTTTTTGCTGTTGAAGTACATTTCAGCAAATTCCTCGTGTTGTTAGCATACCTGATGTACTTTTTCCACATCGCTGAGGGTTGTTCTCATCCTGCTCATTCACTGAGATCAAGCCTTTTAGCAGCGTGAGCTTTTTCTAAAAAAAATCACTTGTACTCCTTATTGATCCTCCTGCTGTATTTATTTCATACCATAAAATGACACTGAATTCATGAATCTCAACTGTGGAATAGATAAATGCGTAAAATTTGATTAGCGGTGCTGTAGACTAGAAGGAATATCCTGAATTCTCACATTCGGCACTCCAGCAGTGTAAAGAGAATAATTAAAACCACACTGCCTTCCAAATATTTCACTCCATGTGCAAGGCGATCTTGGCTTTAATCTAACTTTTCAGAGATGATTCACAACCACATTCTTCTATCTGGCATATCAGAAAGTGAAATGTCACTCCTCCTATGCTTCTTCTCTGTGAAATGTCAACATTTGATGTGTGATCTGGCCCAATCCCTGAGATCTGTACGCCAACTGTACTCCTGTTATGGAGCTCAAATGAATCTGTGGGCTGTCAAAGGGCAAAACATTAATTCGCTGGCTTGTGACACTCGCAGCAGCACTTTGTTATAGTTTAACTACACACACAGAAACTCCCAGACGCATCCGGAGACTCATAAGTTGTGCTCCCGGAAAACTTCTCCCGCTCCACCTGCCAGTACTGCTCGAATAGCTACAACTCTGCTCGGTGACAAGTCCGCAGACGGAGACGCAGGTGCCGCTTTCCATTTTTATGTGGTTTCCAAACAACCTTGGCTTGCCAACGGTGCCACATAAAAACGTTGAGGGAGCCATCACTCTCCCAGCAGTTTGATGGATGGAAAGATAGATGGGCTGACAGATGACTACATAGGTAGCGCCGATAAGATCAGTGTCATTTTATACTCCAGGGAGATGAAACAGAGAGAGGGGGAGAGATAGAGGGAGTAGCTCGGAGAGGGCTTCATCATAAATATTACTAATTCATTTCCCTGGAGAGCGAGGCTGCAACAGAGAGAGCGTGAATGGGGGGAGAGAGAGAGAGGGGAATGCACGTCCTCCTGTGTTTGTGTGTCTGTTTTGTGTCTGAGTGCGTTTTCTTTTTCTTTATCCTGAAAGAGGAAAAGGGAAAGATGGAGTTGCTGAGAAAGGTGCGATAAAGTTGTCAAAAGAGCGAGACGACGGAAGGAGCGAAAAGGGAGCGGGTGAGGAGAGGCTCCGAGAACGCAGAGGAAACCACAGAGAGACGGAGGAGACAAGGAGACAAACGCACAAGAAAGGGAGCGGGGGAGTGAATGAAATGGAGGAAGTCAGGAGGGATAATCATGGTATTATGTCCTATAGCGAGAATGAGTTGGAAGAAAAAAGGCGAAGAGGAGCGCAGACAACAAAGAGGGTTGTGTGGGTGGGCTAAAAGAGTGCTCACAGATTGACATAATGACTTAACCTCGTGTGTTTTCTTCATCTGTGACGCAAGCTTCTGCTGCATCTGTTGGAACCTTCCTTTATGTTTTTTTTTTTTTTTTTTGCCTCTGATTCATGCACACACATTCGGGTCAGTCACACACACACACACACACACACACACACACACATCCGTGCATGATCAGTCAGAGGTGAGGAGACAGGGAGACAGAAAGGTGACAGACTTTGTCATCTCCTGTCAGGCCCAGCGACACACATGCTTTCCCCCTCACACACACACACACACACACACACACATTCCTGACTCCCACTCTCTCAGTGTGTGCTCTTCACACACCCGGTACCCTCATGTCCCTTATCACACTCTCTCCCATCTGTTCCTATTGCAACACCCTCAGCGCACAATCATTTTTAGTCAGTGTGGCAGACAGTGTCTGTGCTGAGAAATCCCACTTGTCAAACCATCCACTTTCACAATCTCACCATTAACCACTGTAGCTGTCATTAATGAGCGTTTGTGTTCGCTGCCACGCTGTCGTTTCCGCTCCTGAGGTTAATGCTGGCCATCAAACTTTCTTCAAATACTGTTCTTAAATTATTAACAAAGGGTTATACAATATTGATGCTTAAAATAATGTTAATAGAGCGTGAGGGGAGTACTGTAAGTTGCCTTTCTTGTGCTTTCACAGTTCTTTCTTTGCAACAATGGCACACTTACACAACAAAGAAATCTAGCAGTGGAATAAATTTGCTTATATAGACGGAGCAGCCACCAGTGCTGGCCTTCGTCATCTTCTGTTATATTCTATTTAGCAGCCGCATCACATTCAATAAAATCTAATGCATATCGAAAATAGCTTGTGTCCTCTTCAACAGGGCATCGATAATGAATTTAGTTAAATGGCATGACTAATGTGCATTGGAGGACTGGTGATGGGCTCATCAGAGTTAAAGGACATTCGCGTAGGCCAATCCGGCCCAACGCAGCTGCCCACGTCTTGTCGTCCTGTCCAATGATCGCCACCCACGCGCCGGCGTCTCCCCTTGTTTGGACTGGCACGATAAAGACGTGAAGCCGGCGCTCTTTAGAATGCATGAAAGCGAGTCCTGGGGGCAAGTTCACCAAAGCGTGAAGGAGGGAGGAGGGAGACGACAGGATGGAGGGATAGAGATGGAGGGGGGGGGGGGGGGGGGGGGGGGGTGGAAGGGAGAGGAGTAAAGCTAATGGCTTTATAGCGACAGTCATAATCAGGCTAGCTGAATATCGCTTCATCTCACACAGAGCTGAAGGGATGCTGGGAAACGGATCGAAGCAGGTTTTCGGCGTTCAGAGGCCGCGATGCAGACAGCTGCGTCTGTTTCTGCTTGTGTACGCGGGCATGTTCGTGTGTTGAACATGAAAGGGACGAGTTTAGGGCTGAGCGGACTGCATGTGATTTATTGTTGTCAACTGTGGCTAATTCTGTATGTTTGAAGACGTCCTCGGAGAGCGGGCGCGCACGCGCTTGCGCACGCATACTGTATGGACTCGCGTACAGTGCATATGCAAAATCTGTGTGTGCAGCCAGCTCAGGGGTGGGAGATAGCGCTGAGGCATGAAAAGCCTTTCCTGAAATGGCTCCCGCACAATTAGGCCTGCCATTGCAGTGGCTTTGCCCTGGAGTCAGCGGTGGCACAGTATAGAGCTCTGCTTGGATAGATTCCTCTAGGCTTTTATCCTGCGTGGGTATGAATGCCGCTGCAGCCCACTAACCGTCTTGATTGTGTGTGTGTGTGTGTGTGTGTGTGTGTGCGCTGTCTGTCCAGCGGGCGCACAAAGTGTTGAAGTAGCGGGGTCAGCCAGCCTCGCGGGTAGCGCCTTTTTGTTCTCCTCCCTCTCTCGTTCCTCTGCACACATACATGCACAAACAAATGAGGCTTTGCGCTGACATTAGAGCCACATCAAATTGGCGACTCCTGTGAGGAATCCGCAGGCAGAGCTCCCCCTGATGAGCTTTTCTTTGCACAATCCCGCGCAGCCAAAAGAGCCTGTGAGGAGCGATTCATCGCGCGGTAATCGCCCCCGTACAACACAAGGTTTCCAGTAGACCTACATGCAGGTAATCCGGCCTTGTGGAAGCCCGAGAGGGTCTTAAATTCTCCACACTCCATCCTCGCAACTTTCCCTGCCATCACAGAGGAAAAACAGGCAAATTTAAAACTTCATTAAACCCCAGCAAACAGGGCCATTTGTGTCCCTGCTTCTTGTTCTCTTCCTGGCGCATAAGCTGGCGCTCCTGTGGAAATTAGGTGAATCCATCACAGTCTCTCAGGCAGCGCCTGGGTCCCTTTGCTCATGGAGAACACACAGGAAAGGCAGGGAGACAGAGACTGTGGTGACAATTCTTTATTTTTTTATGTTACTTTTTCATCTGACCTGGCAGTGTGCCCCCTCACGCAGAATAATAGGAGCTAAAGCCATTCTCTTTTTGCCGAGCCATCAGTGAGCCATGGAGAGCCGGGGAAGAGGAAGTGATTTCCATGTTAATGGGAACCTTCCCGGCAGCATCCAAACCTTTCCCTCCTTCCTTCCTTCCATCACTCCCTCCTCGCCTCCTGCCTATTTTGTGCCTACCCACCTTTACCTGCTGTCGTCCCCCAGCGCTCAATCCCTTTGCTGTTGTCTTGCAACGTTACCTTTCACCTCTCAGCCTCTGTTTACTTCTCCACTCTTCCTTCCCTCTCTTGCACTCTCTTCCTCTCTGTCTAGCTTGATGAATGGAGTCGCTGGACTGTGAGCGGCACATCCTCACCGGGGTGTGGCGGGCCATTGCTGGCTGTCTCACATCAGCGTGTGTTTGGGTGTTCTTTTCCCCCACCTCCTCTCAGTTAGCCCAGTCTCTTGAGTTGGCATGCACAAGAGCAAATCCTGTTTCAAACTCGAGCCCGTCAAAATGGAGCCTTGGAAAAAAAAAAAAGCTGGACAGCGAAGAACACTCTGTGAAAGTCTCTTAAAATCCCTCATCCCCCCGCCGCTGAGGAGCTACACTGATGTCCACTCGCTTGAACATGTGCAGTCCCTACCTATGATCCCTGAGCAGCCAGCTGAACATGCTCCCTGAGGTCTTTTCCATCCCCTCCTGCCCCCTCTGCGCTCCTGACCCTCTTCTCCCTGGGCTCCTCTGAACACAGCTGGAAAAGGGCCAGCACGTCATCTTCCCAGAGATATGCTTAGTAGCTTTATCCACCGTACAGTTTCTGTCAGAAAAACCGGCGGTGGGTAAACTACTCTGCCACGGGGGTGCAAAATGAATGGCCTTGGCCCTGCACTCTCATCCCTTATACATAAAGGTTGGCAAGGCCAAACTGCGAGCCGCTCCCAAAGTTTATGACATTCTTATAAATCATAAATACACCTCAACATATTGAGTAAACAGATGATCATTCTGTGAGCCGAGCAGGTATAAAGTAAACTCTGGGGGGTGCGGGGAGACAGACGTGATGCCAGGACGGACCCTGCAGGGCCTCGCGGGAATCTCTGGCTTCCAGCTGTTTTAAGTAGGTTACCAATAAGCCGGAGCGTCTTGCTGTTTGATGTAAGCAAACAAAACTTTTGTGTTCTGGAACAAGAACTGCGAGACGAGGGAAGAGTGATGGCGAGAAACATAAGGGTGGAGACTGGAGGGAGACAGAGCCCGTCCTGTACATAACCTCATATAGCCCAGTCGCTCGGAGGAGTAAACAAACTGTTATCATGGCTCCCAACTATTCATCGTTTCACTGACTTGAAGGAGGAGGGGGAACATCCACGTTCTGGCTTCAAATAAAAATGTCTGTCTATATTTTCTGTAAGCGGTGTTTTTCTCTCCGCTAACGTCGCCGAAGCCGTGCACCTGCACTGTCATTGTTTTTCCCGAACCGTACGGAGGCTCCCGCGTGGTTTCGCTCGTTGTAACTGCTGCACTTGCAATTATGGGCTCTATTCTCACCAGGCTCATTTTGCTACAGTGCATGAATGCAGAGTGCTGCTTTGCATAAAGCACGCTAAACGGCAGAGTGGGGAAGGCTGGATTCCAAAAGTAATCTGTTACACATAAACTGTTTAGAAATCTATTTATCTGCATTAATGCAAATGATATATTTATCCAGCTCTTAGTCTGTGCATTTCTATTCATAGTGTCGTCAGCATCTGCCCCATTATCAGCTGCTGTTTTAATTATTAAGTGATAATTGCAATGAAAACACCAGTTTGACTGAACTTTCCTGCATAGTTCAGCAACAGGTTATCTTCTAGTTCTGTTTAAGTTACCTGAAGACTATGACAGGAACTACAATGCATTGTGTGATATTATTATTACAATTATTATTATGAGTTACAATGACTCTTAAAGAAACGCTTTATAATTTAAATGCTTTACAATTTAATTTCACAATATGTTATGCACTGACATCAAACATATAACTTGATATTACCTAATACAGCAGAATTCAATACTTTAGATGAGCAAATGTTCATACCACGGTATGAAGCTTCAGCCCTAAATCAGATGAATATAATCTCAATCCTGCTTCCACAGTCCTAAATCATGTTCTCTGTACTTCACAGTAGGAAAAAAATTAACTGGCCAGAACTTCTCAGAGTGTCGCATTTTTGGTCCTACTTTCAGGACGAAGCTTTTCATCAACTTTCTCAATTTAAGAAATGGCCTCTCTCTCTGCTGATTTTAAGGGGAGCTCCTTAAATGTCCGAACCTGCCAGGAGTCGGCCTTTAGGCAGAGAGATACAGGCACAGTCGGCCGGCGGGGGGATATTAAATGATGACTGAGATTATTAAGAGATACCTTTGCTGCAAATCTTAATAATTATTTTCAACTTGTGAGGGATGCAAACGAAAGCACACAGGCCCGGCAAGCGCGCGGCGACAGGAAAAATGTATAACTTTGCATCGCTACGAGTTTGTCACAGCAAACAGCAAACTCTGCAAACAAGCCCTAATGTGCCTGTAGCTCAGATAATGAGCAGCCTCATTCACTCCTGCACCACTCAGTGTGAAGGTCTGGAAAAACAAGCTGCATTATATTTAAGATGCGTGTTCACACTGTCACGGTATATTTCTCAACACATTGTGACATTACAGGGGGAAGTAATTTGCAAGGACCACCTGTAAGGGCACATCAGGAGGTGTAGTGTAGCATCCTAATTGCTGAGTAATATTGCACAGTACGGGCGAGATGTGGCTCTGATGTGGGCGTTGCAAAACAATGAAGACACAGTTTCATCTGCAGGAGCGCCTTGCCAGTGCTTACGTGCAGCATAAAGTAGCTTGTTGCTAAATGTCACAGCGATATTTAAGCTATGTATTACTTCTTGTATGTTAAGCGTTGCTGTGTGTGTGTGTGTGTGCGTGGGCTCCCAGCGTCCTCCCACAGTCCAAACACGTGCAGGCTCGTTCACCGGTGACTCTCCATTGGCCGTACGTGTGACTGTGAATGCTGTCTGTTTATGTGCGCCGGCCCGGTTGACTGGCGAGGCGTACCCCGCCTCTCGCCGTGCGAGCCGGGATAGATAATGGAGATGGAGACGGAGCTATGACCTTGATAACCCAGCGTCTACGGTAGATTATTTGCCTGTACACATAAAGCCTACACAGAAAAACTGTTTAATATTCTGCAGCTGTGAGGGAAACGACAACACAACGCCACGAGCTACACTGAGGTGAGCGTTTTTAGTCCAAGCGTGATGCTGAGACAGTTGATAAATATGGGCCCTGGCTGCATTTCCCAACCCACCGGCACTACATAATGTTTTCAATCACTATAAATCACTTTGCGCAACATGCAAAGTCCCTGCAAAAACACTCAATTCAGTCTCACTGAATTCTTTCTGGCTCTTCCGGGTCCTCCGTCGTTAAAAACTCAGCGTGGTCACAAATTGATGCTCAAGAGGAAGGATTTCTCATCTCAGCAGAAATCCCCCTCCAGTCTGCAGCCTGCCTCCAGGCTGGGACAACACCTTGTGTTAATTAAGCCCGACCTCTGGATTTGCCTGCTCCGCACCGGCACATCGTGGGGGGAAATCGAGCGTTTGATTCTGACAGCCGTTTGACTAATTTCACGTGGCTCTAATTCTTGGCTGTAGTCGCGAGGACTAATAATGATTACCCTGATAACCTAAACAATTAGGTAATAGGCGATAATTTGCAATAATTGTTATTCTCTAATTAAGTTTTACATCTTCAGAGCCCAAATACGAGATGGAGGAATTGAAATGAAAGGAGAAACTAATTAAAATGGAAGTGGCTAATACCAGCTCGCTTTTTATTCTTTTATTTTCTCTATCCCTCTGTTTCTCTTGCTCTGTATTAATATTTCATCTAAAGTTCAGTGCTTTCTGCTTCAATAGACAGTAAAATCACTGCTGGAAACATTGCTCTCAGTCACATCTCTCTCTCTCTCTGTCTTTTTCTCCTTCTCACTCACAGTCCTCCTTTTCACTCTCAGCCCCCTGTCATATTTCTCTTTTCTTTTTCTTTTTTTTGCTCCCCTTGAGCTACATTTCTCTCTTCTCACACAATATCTCACAGGTAGAGACGAACGTCAGCGGCGAGCCTAACTGGTTTGAGCCGGCCGCAGACGGTAGTTTCCCTTCTCTTAGTCAATATCAGTCAGTCATTCAGCCAACCAGCCAGCCCGTCCGCCACTTTATCGTTTTTATCTTTTTGTCAGTGCTCTCCAGAGTGAGTCAATGTAAAGCTCTTTAGCCACTTGATATCATGGGAAGGCTGGAGCTGGTGCACGCATTCTCTTCGTGACCTTGCTGCTATCTGACTCCCAAGAATATTTCAATGAAGCTGACGGCAGACAGCTCCATTATGTAAGTTACTTGTGCATTTCTGCTTTTCTTGAGCCGTCCCTGAAAGGATCAGCATTCATTTAGGACTGATGGCGGGTGTCAAAGTCAACTTTGCTTAGCACGGTTTGCACTTAGGCACCTGGGTGCGCCCACACCAGCGCCCGAGCACAGGCATTCGCATCCTAATGGACTAATGGACACACGTGCACACACGCACTCAGGCATGCACTGCCTTTTCATCCTACTCCATATGGCATTACAACAGAGCCCAGTAATGGCTAATGGCCTATCTCTGCACACAAGGCAAGTTAAACAGCAACATGCAGTGTTTTATGCGGCTTGCCCTGGAGCTGGTGAAGGAAAAGATCTACACTGTTTCATTATTAACCCCATTAGCACTCGACAGAAGGCGCTACTTTGACTCTCGCTGCATGCGGCCTAATTTAACCCTGTAGTGGCTCTGGGAGACTTAAAATTCCGCATAGACAGCAAATGCAGCCGTGTTTCTCTCTCTTCATCCCCCGTGATGATGCCTAAATCACACTCTCCCCCGCCTTGATCCTCCCTTCCGTCTCTCTGGCCTTTTCCCTTAAGCCCTCTTGAGTATGAGTGCCTGTGTGATGGACTCCCCCTAAACGGATGCAGATTTTATTCAGGCTATTTTCAAAACCAATGCTCGCGCTTTAGCCAGCTAGACACTTTTTTAATGACTCCCCTAACTCGACGCCTTCAACCACCACCAGCACCGTCACAAGTAACACTCTGCCTCTGCTTCAGATATGATGTGGCGGAGTCACAGAGTGGTATTTTTTATTCCCCCTCAATCCTTTCCCCTCCCCTCCTTTCCTTTCCTTTCCTTTCCTTTCCTTTCCTTTCCTTTCCTTTCCTCTCTATGCTCTTACAGCACAGGCCCTGATCCACACTTGTCTTCAGAAAGTGGCTTCCCACTGGGCTCTCCCCCCTCTGCATTCCTCTCTTCCCACCCTCTCTGTCCCCCTTGTGTTGCATCTTTCGTCTCACATTTATCTGTCCTTTTGCAGTCGTGCGCTCCCCTTTCAGATCATCCCTGGCCCCCCTCCCCTCACCCTCCCCACCCAGCAGTTTGTCAATTTCAGCTCCTTCTCTGCACTTTTAAACCCGCGTCAAACGACATCCTCCCTAATTAACACTCACCACCTGTCATTTCACTTCATTTCCGACTAATCCCCATGTCAGCGTGGCCCTATTCATCCAATCACCTGCAAAAACTGGCGCTCCCCGGGCCAATTGTCACGTCTCTCAGTGAACTCTGGTTTGACACCACTCATGAGGAACCAGAAATTAGAGAGAAAGAGATGTGAAGAGTGTCTCCTTGTCTGTGACATACCATCCAAGCAGCTCTGGAGGGCTTTCCATCTTCTTTCCGGGGCGCAATTATGGCCAGCTCGGTGGGGTGCACCTATATTAGTGAGACGTGAAGCATTCAACCGGTGCGCCCATGCTGCTTCCTCACAGTCCGCTCTAATGGCTTTATCTTTGCAAACAAAGGCAGGCGACAGACCCCAGCCACTCTCCATTTTCATCTGATGTGTGATTTTATCTGGGCCCTGTGCTGCTTTTGGAGGTTCTTTAGATGCAGAACGAGCCGGGAATCTCTCCCTGCCACTCACCTTTTCACCATCCTCGACTCCCCCTCTGGTAGTGGATAGCGTCCCTGGTCCATCACAGGTGGAAATGATGTATGACTTGCGTTGCCAGCTGCTCTCCCGTGTGAGCAGAAAGCTGATAATGACTAGGTCTAGCCTACTTTGCCAGCATCACACCCCCTTTGTCACTCTCCTCGTGGGCGCTCTCTGGGTGTGACAAGTGTGTGTGAGAGAGTGTGAAGCTGGAGCACTTCACTCCGTCGATGTGTGTGCAAGGAAGAGAGAGAGGAAGAGCCCCTTTTTGTCGGCAAAGGCTTGCGTTGCCCTGCTTCCCCGCACAATAGCTAGATCAATAGAAAACACAGTCTCTGACTTGTAAATAACTTTCCTAATTTGCTGTCTCATTAGCAGCATCCCTGTTTATGTTCGAGTTGTCTTCGTCTCAGCCTTCTGGTGCTGTGTCAGTCCCAGATGGTAGGCATGGTAGTCATGCCACATAAACTGGCATTTAGTGTCGATTCACTGGCACATGCTGTCCTTTCAGTGGGCAGACCCCTGCAGGGCCACGTGGGCGTTGGCATACTCTGTCAGCAGAATATATTTAAGTGTCATTGTGTGACACTCAATGGTCGAATATGAACTACCTTCATGTGATAACATGCTTGGGCCCAGTCATGTTTTCTTCCAGCAGGTAGTGCGACAAGCAGGGCAAGTTTGTGATTTTTGAACATCTCAGATTTTGGAACGGCTCCAGGGATTCCCTCCCATTCAGCGGCAAGAGCATTACTGAGGTCAGGCGCTGATGGGTTTTGATACGGCCTGGCTCACAGACGGCGTTCTAATTCATCCCAGAGGTGTTTGATGGGGATGGGGTCAGGACTCTGTGCTGGCCGGTCATGTTCTTCCACACCAAACCCAGAAAACCATTTCTTGCTGGAGCTGGCTTTGTGCACGGGGCTTGTTAAAACAGGAAGGAGACAAACACCAACTGTTGCCACAAAGCTGCACAACACACTGTTGTCTAAAATATCATGGCATGGTGCAGCATTAAGATCTCCTTTTACTGGAAAGAGCCAAAAAAAAATTATGATTTGAAAGATCTCTACTGAGATACACATGAAACAACTGTGTTTCCTAGAAGTTACATTAGAAATAACAACTAATTTGTTTTGTCAGTTGCTGTCTGGCTTATGTTTTGGAACATAGCAGTTATTTCTAGTGCAGGAACCATAAGTCAGCTGTGCAGTACGGTGAGATTGCATCCTGGATCTTGCATGTGGTTCGGCTTCAGCAGCAAAACACTTAATGGCTAACGTAGGGAAAGATTGCAGTGTGGGCTTAATGTTGAGCATGTGAGCATGCTCTGCTTTGTGCTTCAAGCTACTGTTGACTTTTTCTATATCAAACCAAGCCCATGAAAATCAGCATAAAACAAATGATGCATTAGTTGCTATGAGTGGATATTACATTGCAAGAGCGAATGTCGTAGGAAAACAAATGAAATCCGATGTTATATGTAATATAAACAAATTGCATGTTATTATACAATGTTTTCTCATTGTGTTGCTAAAACGTAGTCCAGCCAGCATTATGTTTCCCTCAAAATGTATTTGCCATCGCAAATTAGTAGCATGTAAACATAATTCTTTCGAGACGGAGCTGTATGAAAAGTTGTCTTTACAGGCTTGAAATGATTTGCACTTCAGAGGGTTGATCAAGCAGAATAATACTGTTTGGTGCCCGTGCTCACTCTCAAGTGCTGGAGCCAACTTATCCAGTTTTTAAAATATAATAATGTCGGGAAATTGACACTTTTGGTGATTGGAGGAGAAAAACATAATGAAGTGGAAGAAGGCTTTCGCAGAGAGCAATAATGATATAATAACATTAATTCTGTGGCATAAAGATTGATGAATAATGAGCAATGCATTCCTCTGTATGAATAACAGCACTGTGGGAAGTCATTGTGTGTGTTAAGGGGCTGACTGCTAAACTGAAGTGCAGGCACAGAGACACAGAGACAGGTATGATATTTAAAGTATTTAATTATGAGGGCAAATGGGAACTGAATATGAGCCGGGCCGGTCTAGAGCTGGGATCCAAGACAGGGGAGATGAGACGGAGGGACGGGAGACAGGGGTGGAGCAGATCAGACAGGCTGAGGAGACTCAGGTCCTCAGAGGTCTCCAGGGGAACCGGGTGAGCAGAGCAGCAGACGTTAACAGGCGAGGGGGTGGAGGCGGGAGCTGCAGGACTATAAAGGCAGGGAGAACAGAGTTAATCACGAGGAGCAACATGCAAGGCTGGAGCAGAGCAACACCAACTGGTAGGCGAGACTACGATCTGGCAAGGTGGAGGTGGCGGAGCTGAGCCTTTGTGGGAGGCTTGATTACAGGATAGGATGCAGCTGGTGGCGCTCTGCTGTGGCTTCAGTACACCTGCCTGCACTCAGACAATCACACAGACTCAGAGAGAAGAGAGGGAGGGAAACACCAGAGAAAAAAAACAGAACACTGGAGCAAGTAAGTCCAGTTAAGTAGTCTTAAATCACCAGTTCCTGTGTGTTCTTCTTAGAAAGTAGCTAATGGTCTGAAAGTTATGGTAAGTGCATTGAAATCAGCCATAACATGCTGTACACTTAAAGCAGCGGGACACACTCCTTGAGAGCATCTAGTGTAGCACCTCGAGTAAATTGCAGGAGGAGGAGGAGGAGGAAGCAGTTGTTCACCTGGAGGTAAATGAAGTAAAAAAAAAAAAAAAAGTTGCCTGGAGTGCAGCATATGGTAATGGGGCCAATTCATGGCCCTTTAGAGCCATAAGGCCGGGAGTGAGCTTAATGCTCCGCTGTCTCACTTACTGCTTGCAACGTGTGTGGAGAAAATGCTGCGGCGCTAGCAAGCAGCTAACCACTTAAGCATATTTAACTACGGAAAACAAATCCCATTTGAATGTCGGCGGCGAATTTGTGTCATTTGTGCGCTTCCATAATCTCCATCGAGAATCGGTTGGCAAAAATCCCACAGCCATTACGGCAGCGGCAATCACCGAAGGAAAACACTAATAAACCAATAAAGCATTTGATTTGTGCAGTATTTTCCAGAAGAGACTTCCTCTCAGACAGTAAAACGGCAATTAATAGAAGTCAATCAGGTAAACACGGAGATTAGAATGGGAATCAACTTTTTTATAAAGGGCAGCTTATTGAAAACCATAAAACTGTGGTTTCATCTTGATGAAGAAGAAATTTGTAATCCCATCAAATCCCATCATGGCTGTTATATTGCTAATACAGCGGCTCTATTACCACAGCAATAACACGCTGATTCTTAATTTGACAACAGTCTGTCAGCTGGGGAAATGGGAGAGTTACTGATTTGATTTATTTCTATTCATCTTTGCACCATTGTGGTCAAGTTTTGATATATAGTCTATAAATACATTTCCGTCCTCTCTTCAGCATGAAGCACAGCTAAATATTACCAGACAGATGGAAGCAATGAAACATACAACAACCAGTTGTTGTAAACTCGGATTTTCCATCCTTTGCCAGTTTCTCTAGATATTAGTATGCACGGTTATAGTCATCAACACACGCTAACACTCATAGGCTCTGGTTAATTCTCAAAAGTGGTTGTCTAACAGGTGATTTGCCTTTTAACCTTTATGCAAATGGCTTGATGTTGATCTTACAGCCTGTCTGCGCAGGTGGCAGCACCGCGTTAGCGGAGGCAGCAGCTTGACTTGAAGTGTAAACATGCACCGCGGGTCACGGTACGCATGCTGTGTTGATTAAAGCGGAGGCGTGTCTGTCCTGTGAGATGGACGGCTGCAGGACACGGCCTCCTGTGCGGACCAACCTTTAGGGACAAGGCTGAAGACTGGAGACCACTGTTTACAGCCTGTGTCCTACCAAAACTCAGTGAAACTCTTGAGGGAGTTTACAGTCAAACTTAGACGTGCATTTGTTTTGCTGATTCCAGCGTGTTTCGGCTCTATATAAGAAATAAATTCAGCGTTTTATGCTTGAGACCTTTCATACTGGGACATGACATTTACTTTCTTTTATTGACTGAACAAATAGTCAAGAACGTTGTGTATATGTCGGGGGGGGTTGCGTGTTAACTGAGCTGCGGCTCTGGTTTTAATTGCTTTTCAAAAATCATCGTATAAACCGAAGGTATCCATACAGGTGGCAGATCAGAGAGAGCAGAACGCTGAGCCGTCTTGGTCGGGAAGCTGTTTTTTGCGGACGGAGGACTTGATGGAGTGAGACACCCTGTTTGTTGTCAAATTAATTGTTAAGCCTACATTACACATTTGACACCGGCAGACCGAAAAAGGCAATAATCAAACACCCCGAGTGATAACTTTGCCTCTTTGATGTCTGAACTGTAATCCTGATCCACAAAGTGAAATAACCTCACATCTTGTCTCGCTGTGATGTCGTCGGATTTACAGAACTTGTCTGACTGCGCGCTGGCCCAGATACCGTCTCGCTGAAGTGCTGGCTATCTTTTATTCTGTCAAGCCAACGTGCTCGCAGAATGTTGTTCTCTCTCACATTTACAGGTCTATCTGATTGCCTTAGCTTTAGCTGGGCAGATAACAGCTCTGTCTGAATGAGCCTGTCTGTTCTGTGTGTGCGAGCCAAATAGTGATATCTTACCTGTTCCCTCGCTCACTTTCTATCTTCCCCCCTGTACTTATTCTTGTCAGTGCAGCCGGCGGCCCATGTGTGTGTGTGTGTGTGTGTGTGTGTGTGTGTGTGTGTGTGTGTGTGTGCGAGGCTGGAATAAAGTGGTCGGTGGATATTTGAATTTATGTGCGCATGCATGTCTGTGCTTTTTAATGCAGTAATGCAAGTTCACAGGTGTACCACTTTGCGTCTGGTGCTCCATATTTTCATCAGATAGCTGCACCAGGTGAATCATAAAGAGAAATGTACTGTGCGTCCCTGTAATGTAAACTGCAAAGCAAGCAGAAGGACTCTGATAATGTGCTGCTTTAATGGACCCAAACATGATGGCAGCCACACATGAAAGGGCCTGTTATCTTGGTTAATACTTGTTAGCAGCGAGAAGGAAAGGACGACTCAAGAGACTAAAAAGTGGCTGTTTGTGATGAGTAGTTAGCTCATATCACCAGGTTCAAATGTTTGGAGGGAGACAGAGAAGCTTTTCTTACCTGTAATCTTTGCTTTTTCTTTATCTCCTCTCTTCCTTCTGTCTTTTAATCCTAGCTTCTTTTAATTACCTTTTTTTTTTTTTTAACGGCAGGTTTTCTGGCCATATTTTACCTGCCTTTTAATAACATCTCAATGCCGAGTGCTCAAACACAAGCTCTGCCTTTCTCTTCTTTTATCTCTGTTCTTCATCCTCTCAGTACTGTTCAATTAAACGCCGTCCTTATCAGAATGAAATATTGTAAATATTGGCTCGGCGCAGGTGGGGGACAGCAATTTGAAAGCAGGTCAGAAGACAAAATTAAACGTTTAACTGGCTCCAACACGTGCTTCATGTGTCCCTCCAGGTATGTGGTCTTTCTCCGTTTCCGAGCTGGCCATCCCCGGGGCCGAGATAGGGCGCATCTCGGCGACTGACGCCGACCTCGGCGAGAACGCCAAGCTGGAATATACCATCCTGGAGGGGGAGACGGGGGACACGTTCAACATCACTGGTGTGAACCAAGAGGCGGTCATCACGCTCAACAAGGTGAGAGAAGGATGGCGGAGACGGAGGGCCGGATGGAGGGAGGGAGGGATTATAAAAGAGTGTGCAAGGGGAGGAAGAGGAGAGACGGTGTCGATCAGTTTGTAAAGGTAAAAGGAAGAATAGGTGAAGATGATGAGGGGGAGGACACACACAGGTGGAGTAACGTGGGAAGGTTTTGAAGGCAGTTTTGTTTGTGAGGCAGAGCATAGAAAACAACATGCTGCCGAAGCCCATTAATTTAGAATTACCTGGAAATACAGAGAGACACTACACAAGATTTGACGAGATCCATCTCTCTGCAGCCTTTTCTCTGGGGAGCAGGTGATCTATATTCATCTCACCTTTTCTCATTTGACTCCCATCAGATGAGAGTGTTTTGATGGGCTTCCGACAAGTGAATTTCCTGCTTGATTCACCGCAAAACCAGCCTCCCTTCATATCAATACTTCCATCTGTTTAGAGCAAACATAATGAAACATCCGTGCAAAGCTCAGTCAAAGCATGACGCATCCAAATGCAAATGTTTGCAGCGGCTTAGTGTAATTTGCAGCGAAAATGTTTTGACCAGCGTCGAGGTGTTTTGACTGCTGCCTCTCAGCAGAGGTTTCCCCTGCGGAGCGTTTGCATGTACAGAGGGATCAATGAGGCTCTGCCTTTCCACACTGAGCTCAGCTGCCTAATAGTTCCCTTCAGTGTCATACTAGATGATTTCAATTTCAAATGGTCATTCCCTAAGCTGCACGCCATCTCCGATAATCGCGTTCTTATGAGGATGTGCGTGCGGAGATGAGCGCCGACACCTGCTCGTTACCAGTGTGGCTTGTTGAAGTGCATACGTGTCTGTGTCAGGAGAAGGGGCCTCCGCGCTGACACGGAAAGCAGACTTAATGGGGAGGAGGTCCCTGTGTGGGAGGCATGTCTGAGATATGGTGCTTTCATTTCAAATGAGCCCTGCAGAAGTGCCTCAGACACTTCAATAAAAACACAAGTGTGTCTGCATTAACGCTGTCAGCCACCTCTCTGATCTGAGAGATGTCAGCATGAGAGAGTGTGCTTATGCGCTTCTTGTGCATCATGCTTCTCATATGCACTGCGCCAGACTGTTATATAAGTTGTGTGTGTGTGTGTGTGTGCACACGTGTGCACTTGTGCTGCATGTAGCTGTACTATGATGAAGCTGATCTGTTTATCTGCCTTTATTACAGAATAATAAAGGTGATATTTTATAGTATATATTGTGGCCAAATCCCAGGAAAACACCACAACCAACAAGGAAGTGATCTAACATATCAGATTCCTCTGTGCCACATACAGCTCCATGACACAAATGAGTCATTGCACTGGGTGACATGTTCCTTCATCGCCATGAATACACACTATAATGTAGTTTGACTCAATCCCACATACGCTGTCCTGGTGCCACAAATACCCAGGATGTAGTATTTTCAGCAGCACCACATGCGCTGCTGAAAACGGTCCCTGACAAACACTCTGTTTAATCCTTTTTGAGTAACGTTAGCTAAAAACTACAGCTTCTGCCTGTCTGTTTTGGGAAATAATTCAGCCTTTCATGTAAGAGGGAAAGTATATGTTTTTGAGCTGTTTTTAAAGATTTTCATCTTCAGTAATGGACAGATGGGCTTGGGGCAACAGGCGGAGCAGCAGGGAAGTCAAAGTATCTTGAGATGGACTAACAGACTCCTTTTGTGGGATTTGTTGACAGAAAAATATAAAATATTACCAGCTTCATCATTTAAATATAGAATACTGATCATGCTGTCCACAACTGACATGATAGGGGTTTGCAGCACCAGCAAGAAAACAGCTTTGCTTTGTAGATTTTATTGGAGAGAAAATCATTGTAGAGACATTCTTGAAAAAAAATTGTAGAGAACTGTATAAAAAATGGCCTTGATGGTGTCCCAGAGCACAAGGTGGTGCCTTGCTATTCCTCGACAGACAGTCAGATCAATTTACAATGACTAGAAACAGCAAATCCTTCCATCTGAGCAACTGGAAATAGCAAATTATGCTAGTTTTGCTTGATATATGACTCAAATGATGAGGCGATTATTCAAGACGTATTAAAGTTTTATAAGACTTCTCTACCTTTTAACAACAATTTGCATCTGATTTCCAAAAACAGAAGTTCAATAACCTGAATAAAAATGAGCAAGTCCTCCTTCATTAGAGAATGCAGAATCTGTGAACATGCAAATATCGTTCGTTTTCAAAGTTTAACCACTGGACACGCTGTATCTACTTCATTGCATGTGCACTGAAGGTTTCCCATTTCCACATCACACTCATATTTGGCCGTGATTGCCTCCCGAACTTGTGACAAAACCCTGCTGTTATTGACACGTTCTAAGGTGAGCACACAGAGACTTTCCTCCTTCAGCAGATGAAAGTGAAAACAGCCTTCTAGTGTCAAACTCTGCACGTACATCCTTCTGCACAATGACGCTCAGACATCCAAGTGAAGGCACACAAAATACACAAAACACGTCTTTGACTGGAGCGGGACTTTAAAACTCAACAGGCAGCGGACGACCGGGAATTGTTTCAGCGCCAAACTCTGTCGAGATGGTGTCAGCCATCCTGCCTCGCAGACTGCCTGGAACAGTACCTCGCTGGTGTACAGTGAAAACAAAGGAATTTAGCGGGTTTTAATTTTTCACGTAACTTGAAGCTGAAGAAAAGCCTCCAAACTCGTATCGCCATAAAAAAAATTTAACAGGAAAGATGTTTCTGAAGTTTCTGAAATGTTGAGTTGTCAGAGGAAGGAGAGAATCTGCAAAAAATAACATAAATTTAACAAAATCTGTCAAGAAAATTGTATTCAAAAGCTCATATTAGTGAAGCCCCCATGAGTTTTATGTGTTTTTACTGGTGAGTGCAGAAATATTCCTCTGTGTGTGTGTGTGTGTGTGTGTGTGTGTGTTCTTGCAGTGAGGCAGCTACACATGCTGGTGCAAGTGTGTGTGAATTCATCACTGTGTCAGCTCTCAATGTTGGGTTTGCAGGCTTCGTTAAAAACAATCCGCACCTGGAGGTGGTGTGTAGAGCGGGATTTCCAAGCCCAGTATGAGCTCCTTTGAAGAGAGGCAGGGAGGCAGGGACAGGACTGGATACGGTAAGAAGTGCAAGAAGAAAGAAATTGAAGGCCAGGAATGAGGAGAGCGAGGAGGGATGAAGCAGGAGAGCGGAGCACTGAAGGAGGAGCGTTAAAATGAGGTCCTGAGAGGCAGTGACAGCAGAGAGTGCAGTATAACAAGGGAGTAAGAGTACGAAGGAACCAGAGGGAGACATGCAAAGAGCGAGGGAGAGAGACGGCAAGAGCCACAAAATCAGTGACAGCCGTAGAGAGAAATTAGCACAGCTAGAGACTGAGAGGCGCAGGACGGGAGAAAAACCCATCCAGAAAGACAAAAATGAGAAAATAAATAATGGAGAGCTAAAATGAAGAAGAGATGGGGAGGGAGGCAGCGTGGCAACAACGAGACGGAAGAAGTGAGAGCAGGCAGGGAGGAGGGGGGAAAGTGAGCAACCCGCTGCGTGTAAAAACAGCATCGATCAATTCAACAGGCGCAGGGCGCCCGGCGTAGCTAGTGGGGAAATTACATGTAAACAAAAACAGCATAGACTCCTCCCACCCGCAATATTCCTCCCACCAGATCAGCCACAGCGATCTGAAAGACCCCAAACAAAACGCACAATTAGTGCTCCGGCGCGGCCTCCTTCGTGCTAATCCCTCCACGAGCGCAGCCGTAGATCAGACCGGGGCTGCTGACGCGAGGACCCGCAGGTTACACGTGGACCCGCCGCGAGTGCTCGCGAGCTAACCGGAACACAGAATGAATATTTACAGATGCTGCGAGGCGCCACGTCAGGTGGGCGCGCTACAGTGAACTCCTCAGATGAATGGAAGAGATCTGACCTGAATAGGTTAAAAGGGATTTAGCTTTTCAGGGAATCTACACACGGCTGATGGCGAAAACACGGAAGATGGGCTACAACTAATAGAATTAAGGCAAACAAAGCGTAAAATTAGCGCTAAGCTCCCCCTCAGTTTCCACTTCATTAAATAGGCAAGTAAAAAAAAATGAAACAGCCTTGCTTTGAAATGAAACAAAAAATGCATGCGCGCATATGCTTAGGGTGCGTTAATGATGACACGAGTCCGCTCCCCCGAGTCAGGAGTCTTTTGAAGCTGGAAAGAGTTTAAACAGGGGAGCGAGATGATCGGCGTGCCCCTGGAGAAGGAAGGATTTCCAAGCGGAACAATTTGTGTTGCCACAGAGTCGGCCTTGACCTTGCTGGTCATCTCGCTGCTGTGGGCTGAATCTCTTTAACCACTGATCTACGATTCACACACACACACACACACCCACCCAGGCACAGACACACAGAGCGGAGACGCACACCTACACAAGCACCAATAAACCACAGAGAGATACATACAGAGGCACACATCAATATCACGCACTTGACCTTGCAGCTCCCTGTGTTTAAACTGTGAAGAATGAGGGAAAAGAGCCGCAACGAGGCGCGATTTCTTATTTAAGGACGGTGAGGGATGCTGTGCTCGTCTTCACCTCGGAATGATGTGTCAGATGGGAGTTGGGTGGGAGCCCAAGCCGAGGGGAAGGGGGTGGAGGGTGTGTGGGTGCGTGTGTGTGTGTGTGGGGGGGAGTGTAACAGCAGATTAGGAAGAAATATAGTCAATAGAGGGAGCTGGAGGAAGGACTTGGGAGGCGGTTAAAACGAGACGGGGAGAGAATGCGGTGACAAAATGGAGGAGAAGGCGAGGGAGGCAGACAGAGGGAATCAGAGGAAGAGCGTGGAAGACGTGCCTGTACGAGCAGAGGGAGGATGAGGACGTGGTGGGGGCACGGAGAGGCGAGGGTTAGGCGGGGACACGAGAGGGAAGCTGGGTCATTAACAGCCTGCAAGTCAGGGTGCCGACTGAAGCCGCCTGCTGCTTATCACTGCTTATTTACTGTCACTCCCACAGAGACCCCCAGCAATAAAAAGATTTCTCCCATTCTCCCATCCTCTATCTACACCCACCCCATTACACCCCGTCCCCACCCTCCACCCCCTCTCCTCTCATCATCCGCCGCTGTCTCTCTGCATTTCGTTACTCTCTCTCTGTCTGACCCCCCCCCCCCACACATGTCCAAATATTTAGAGCAGGGAGACGCACGAGCTAAAATGAGAGTAAATGCAAACACACACACACACACACACACACACACACACACACACAGCCTCCCTCTCACTCCTGCTCGCTCCCTCGCCTCGTCCTCGCTCTGGTTTGTGTCTGGAGGCCATGTCAGACAGTGTGTGTTGTTTGTGGCTCTGGCTCAGCCCAGGTCTGCCTCACTCAAATCCTCACACACACACACATGCATGGCACAGATACATGCACACACAATCAGCCACATACTAATACACACATGGACTATTCTTCAGTTCGTTCTACATTCGTTTCCTCTCTTCTGATTTACTTTACGGTCTGTTATTCGATTCCATAACTTCTCCTTTTTTTTTCTTTTTACCCTGACCAGTAAGTTCTGCTCCACTCCAATTATTTACTTATTACATATTGCTGCTAATGAACGTACATATTGCTGCTAATAGATTTTTGATACAGCATGTGAACAAGGCCACGGTGTAAGTAGCAGGTAATTGAAGAATTAGCATAACTCACTCTGCAGCACTGTGGCTCCTTGACAGTGCTCTGCAGCAGTGCCCCCTAACGGCCAGAGGGCAGCATTCATGGAAGCCCTGACTGGTAGCAGGTGGTTGAAGTTTCCTTGAAATCAACAAACTAATCTAAATGAAGAGCAATTAGAGGAGAAAGGAAAGACACAGAATGTGATGGACGCAGATCAGAGCATGCAAATCAGACATGTGAGGGTTTAGTATTTAACTTTAAGGCCCAGTGTGTTTTGATTGTGAAGCAAACTGGGATAATGCCCTGATTTCACAACACCTCATTACACGCGTGCATTTAATAGCATGTCTATAACAAAGTCGGATCACCGGATGCAACACAAGGAATGTCACAACATCATTAATACCAATCCGGCGGGTATCCCGATTCAGGTGGTTCCCTTTTGAGGTGTGTTTTTCGGGGCGCCGTGAGCTGTGTAAGCCTGCTGTTTGCGCGCCTTTCGCTGCGCTTACCTGGGGGACGAGCTCGCTCGCGCGTGTGTCAGCCTGCCGTTATTATTTCCATATGCTCTCACTTAAAACGGCTGGCTAATCCTCGGTCACACGCCGGCAGCGCGCCCAGGATTATCTGTGTTTGTTTTCTCACGCGAAGGAGAGATTGTGCTAATCTCCTCAGAGGGAGAAAAGAGCGAGAGAGAGAGAGAGACAGGGAGGGAGAAAGAGGGGAAAAAGGGAGACACGGGACATGTGAGAGAACTAAGACAAGAGAGGAGTGACAGAGGGAAGGGACGGCGGCAGAGGAAGAACAAAGTCAAAAGGAAGATTTAAGAGTCTTTGTTCGCTCAACTCTGCAGTCGGGCCTGTTGGCAGAAACGTCCAAAGCCGCGTTTGTCGTCAGACAAAAGCGATGCGTGATCTTGATTTAAGAACGCGCAAAATCAAGAGAGAACTCAAGCTGCCAAGGACAGCAGGGCGCCGAACTCACGCACGAGCACGCAGGCCGTGTGAGCGCGCGCACCTTCATCCTGCAGGTGAGCGCGCCAGTGCGTGCGTTCGCTTGCTCGCACGCGCAGTTACAGAGGAGCCAGGCAGGAGCGCTAACGTGCGTTTGCTGTCACGCAGTGCACGCGCGCGCATGCCAGCTGAGCGTGCACGCCCGTGGGGTCGGCCTCGTTGAGTGGAGATGTATTATGTATCGCCAGTCTAGCATGCAGGTTAGCTAATTAATTTTTCTGCTAACTGAGAGGCACATTTGAAAGGGAGATTGTATGGAAAAATTTAAATTTCAAAAACAGGAGCACCGCATGGCAGGGCAAGAGAAGGTTACACACGTGGGGTGTGTGTGTGTGTGTGTGTGTGTGTGAGGAGGCCAACATCAACTCGAGATAAGGGGCTGGGAAAGCGCACTAATGATTATTTCCAGTGTCAATTAAATGGCCAACGACAACAATTTACTGGAGCCCAAGATTAAGATCTCAAATTGCTTGTTTTGCCCAGCCGACTGTCCAAAACAGAAAGATATTCAACGCACAATGATATGAAGCTGAGAAAATCATCAAATCCCACGTTTGAGAAGCTTTTTTTTTTTTCTTGATAAGTCAGTTATCACAGTAGTTAATTATTTTTCAAGCTCATGCATGTCCACATGTTTTCAGCAGCTGCATAAAAGAGACAACAAAAAGAGTGTGGTTAAAGAGTGAAAGGTAACATTAAATCCATTTTTTTGTGGTAGTAAATTACATTTACAGTCACTTTGTTACACTATCTATTGATCGTGATTCCTTTTTATACTGTGCAGCAGGAGCTATTTTCTTTCTTCCCGAGAAGATCCATTCATTCTCTCCTTTAGACGCCCGAAAATTTGTGAGAAATCTATGATGCACTATGGGCCTCTATTATGATGCAACAAGACATATAAATAAAGAAATCAGCTCTCAGCACTGCGGCCGGTGTGAAGTATGAAAGACTGACAGCGTGCAGCTCAGGACAGCATGCTGGAAACACTGCCTCTGCTTGAAAGCTCGTAGTTTACAGTGTTTGTGGCTAATTTACACCACCCCTACCACTCATCCACGTCTCCTACCCTGTCACTCTCCACTGCCTCTGCTGTAGCCTCGCTAAGCTAAAGTAAAGATCGTGTGGGGGGGTTAAAAATGAGAGTTATGGTGTGTAGCCATTGTTCTATAAACTCTCGACCTTTGGATATAATAGTGGGAGAGATAGATGAACGCTGGAGCTATGATGCGACGGAACTGCAGGGGGTGGGAGTGTCAGTGGTCTCGGGGTAATGCGAGCGTGCTGGTGTGTGTCGAGGTTTAAATGCTTTGTTTGAATTTTTGAAGGGGGCGCGCTCAAGCTAAAACAGGGTGCTCTTTAAGGGGTGTGTGTGTGCGTTTGTGTGTGTGTGTGTGTGTGTGAAAGTTCCAGATGAGCTGCCAGATCACTTGGGTTTGAAACCCTTTGTGAGGAAGCTGTTCACAAAAACAGAAAAACACAGAAGAAGAAGAAGAGAGAAAAGGTGCAGGTGTCTGTGTGATAAGTGCTTCCTGTAAGGGCGAATGAGGGAGAGGGATGAGTGTGTGTGTTGTGGTTTGTCAGAGCTGACGCCCCGTCGCGCACACACTTGGGGGGAAAAAAAAGATGGGTGATGGAGTGTGTTAGGTAGCGGAGGAGGGGGAATGGAGTGATGGAGTGCTGGATGGAGGGAGGGTGGGGGTGATGAGTGTGTGCTCACAGTGTAAGTGACACCTCTCCTCCTCAGACAGATTCTCTCTCCCTCTCTCTCTCCTAACAGGGACCCCGTTGGAGAACCCACTTCCTCAGTCTACCCTTCTAAACAAATGCACACACACACACACACGCTCCATCTCCACAGACAATCCCTCTTGTTTATTTATTTTTTCCTGCAGAGATATTCCCCAAATTGCCTACATTTCGAAGCCTTTCAATTCGCCCTTTTCTCTGCATAATTTTTAATCAATCTTCACCTCTTTCTAAAACTGCTGATTTTCTGGAAAGCAGTTTATTTTGGTTTATGGCTTAGAGAGGGGGAAGAGAAGAGACGGAGGAAAAGAAAAAGAGAGATCAGGAAGGAAGGAGAGAGCGCGAGCGAGAGGATATCAATATTCCCGCTGCCGCTGGGATCTTCAGAATGATTTTTCTTTCCCTGTTTGAATCTGACAGCGAATATTCTGCATAGTCAGGGAGCCTATTTATCCTCTGTCCAACATGGTTCTCTGTGCCAATCACACTGAGATGATTCATATGCACACTTAATTTAAAAACACACACAGACTGACAGAGGATCTGAGGACACACAGGCTCAAAAGAACCACTTGCACTTGCATACAAGCCCACCCAACACACACCAGCATGTCGAAAAGGTGCTCTGAAGCAGACCCAAACATGTTGCTTTGCTGAAATTTAATCAACAGCAGGTGAATGTCAGGGTGTGTGTGTGAGAGAGGGAGAGCGAGTGGATGCATGTGATGACCCGTGCCTCTGCCCTCACTAACAATCATCTCAGCAAACCCGATCGGAGGCTCATCTCATCGCTCCGGAGCCGGCACGCAATCCCACAGTCACCTCAGACAAATAGGCTTCATAACTCCTCTGTAGCAAACAATCACCGCAGCCTGAGCCCCTATCCCAAATGAAATCTCCTCTACCTGTGTAGATGCAAGGATACAAAGGAATCTCAACGCTTCATGCAGCCAGGTCACCATGGTGACAGGACACCATCGCCGTGGTGATGGAGATGATAAACACTAGTGAAAAACTCTAGTTTTGTTTTCAATTTCATCACCGGAAAGTCTGTCGAATTATTCGTCCGCATCGCAGCATCGCGGGGCAGAACAAAAACAAGTTTCACTCCCACGACGTTTCACATGGGCTGAATCTACCGCTACCAACATGTTTGTAACATTCGAACAAAACACACTTCAGCACCTGCCAGGTACCCACCAACACAGCTCCAAGGGTGCTGCCAACGCCGCAGCGACCAAACAATGCTGGAGCTAGATAAAGCGTTCAATGCAAATACCCCAAGTACCACATGCTCGCATCCATCTGTGCTGCATGTAGATAGCAGCACTAATCTTGCCCAACTCCTACGAATACGTCAACAACATTCAACTTCCCTACAGCTATACTGCGGATCCTCTTGTCTTAGCATGACAAAAGGCTCCCCACATCAACCTTAAGCAATGTCAAATCAGCACACAGACGCGCAGCTACTTCGGTGTCGAAGCTCTCCAGAATCCTTTCAACTCTTTGAGCGTCGGGAATCTCATTGGCAATGCTGTAACATCAACACCTCATGAATGTCTTTTCCTACTTCACACAAAACCCACCATCTCAGCATCCGCCCACAGCCGCCTTCAAAGTATCGCTTCAAAACTCCAGACGTCACAACATGTAAGGCAGCTGCGGTATTATTTACTCCAAATCATTCTCCGCTGACTTTGGATGTGACCAGTCTCCAGCCTCTGCGAGCACTTATCTGTTGGAATAATTCATTATTTGCCATCTCATTGCTTTTGATATGTAATTTAGCAGTCATCTGTGGAAAATTTGGTGTGAGAATTGGACCAAATGAAAGCACAAAACAGTTCATCGGATCTGATGTTCGTAGCAGCGACATTTGCATAATTTCTTGCTTTTAAAAAGTGCCACCATCACTCATTTCACAGAAAGTGCGTATCGAAAACTACGATTATACACCTCAACATTAAATATCTCTAAGCCTATTAACTCACCCGTGTCCGTTGTCCTCCCCAGGCGGTAGACTACGAGAGCCGGAGCTCCTACTCCTTCTCTGTGGAGGTGCTCAACCCCATAGTGGATCCTCGCTTCTTGCGTCGCGGCCCCTTCAAGGACCGGGCCTCCATCAGAGTCGCCGTGCTGGATGCAGACGAGCCTCCGAGGTTCTCCAGAGCCCGATACCACATGGACGTGTCTGAAAACTGCCCGCCGGCCTGCACTGTGGGCAGGGTCAGCGCTGTAGACCCCGATACTGGTCTTACCAATAATATCAGGTATTCTAATGAGCCTCAGTCCTCCTGCTCGACATAGCAGATAGAATTTCACTAACATTGTAATATTTCCTGTACATTTAGATAACAGGTCTCCAGTCTTTGTGCTAAGCTAAGCTAATCAGCTGCTAAGTTTATATTCTTGTCTTAACTCTAAGGAAGAAAGCGAATAAGCACATTTCCCACAATGCTCTGTTTCACTGTTTATGAAATCATAACAATCCTGTTTTTATCTACAACAGAGCTGGTCTCATTGCACTTGATGGTGCTGAGAGCTACATTTACTAGTTTATTTCATGTTTTTGGAGGATAGGATTTGAGTTTTCTTTATATTGATTGTTGAATCTATAGCAGAAACATTTTAAGCAACGGATATGTAGCCTTTTTTTTTTTTTTTTTTGCACTGAAATCCAAACTCAACTGAAAGAGAGAAGACACAATAGTAAGAGCTACCCAAATAAATGTAATCCAGCCAAATGCCCAGTCAGTGTTCCCCTGAGCCGGCAGTAACCACACGCGTTTGCAGGTTCAGGCCTTACACTTGTGTTTGCTGTGGGTTTTGTCTCAGACGGTTCAGGGAGGGAGGCCAGTGATTTGTCTGTAACAACCGCAGAAAACCGTGTCCCAATTAGCACCGGCAAAAGTGCTAAGAGTGAGTGTGTGGGGAGGAATGATAGTCTGTATATTCATGGAGATATGTAGATAATCGGTGGCACTTCAAAAGAGCCCCTATCAGCCGCGATAATCTCCCTATATTAATTCTTTGGACATTTGAATGCAGACTTCCTTATCGCTCCCTCACACACTTGCCCTGTCTGCTTCTTTCACTCTGCGCCCCACTGCCATCTCTGCTCGCTTCTTCCCTTCACTCTCCCCGTCTCCTCTCTGCCCCTGCCTCATTTCACTCATTTAAGTTCACCCTCCTCCCCTCGACACCGCTAACCGTCTCCGCCCGCCTTACTTTCTCTTCTCCAGGTTCTCCGTTGATCCTCAGTCAGACCCGGAGGCTCTGTTCCGCATCACGCCAGACACCGGCCTCATCACCACAGCCATGGAACTGGACCGGGAACGCGAGCATTGGCACAACATTACCGTCATCGCCACCCAGAGAGGTCGGAGGTCTCTCTTTGTGCACCACTTAACTCTATTAGAGCTCGTCCATTGGGTTATTTTTGTTATTCAGAGCTAAAACTGTGGGATGAAACCAGCATTTTAGCACCACTGACACCTGCACCCACTGACGAGCACTGAGGTTTAAAGAAGTGTGAACTGGATATTGTACGATATCTGAAAAGCACAGTATCCAGCGTGTGATGCACTTCACTAAGCAGCTTAGCACCGGACTCATCAGGCCGTGAGGGGAATGCTGTTCGGCGCCACAAATGGTTTGTTACAGCGTGCCTGAGAATCAATTGATCCATATTGTGTGAGCTATCTGATGCTGCAATAGATCTGTTCTCATAAGGATCCAACTGGAAAGAAAGAATTAACGCAACAAATCGAACACAGCCAGTGCTTCACGGGCTGCAAAGGGGAACGGTAAACACCTTTGTGTTTCCAAGCAGCGAAACTCAGTTTAATGAAACACAGAGGCACTTCACAGGCTGGATTTAAAGTGAACAAACATGCAGATGTCAGGTTTTCATCATGATCAAGGTGAGGTCGTGCTGTTTCTAAGGTTAAGAGTGAACTGTGAAACAGAGAGATATAGATGCTTTATATTAATGCATCAAGAAACTTGAGTGTTGACCCGCTCAAGTACGTCAGTTCATAGTGTTAAACTCAATCAGCCACTTGGAGCTCCTCTAGCTGGGTGATGGTGGGGGGATGGTAGTGCATACAGTGACAGCATGAGAGGCTAAACAGGTAATGTGGTTTGACTCAAAGGATAAAGCTGGAAATATTCTGTTTATTATCGTCTACAAATGTCACGAAAAGGCTAAAAATAACAGCGCGTAAGTGCATCCCTCAGTACTGTACTGTCTGACTGCCCTCACCCGTCTGTGGCACTCATTCTCAAACCCACTGCTCCCTGCTGGAAACACAGGGCCGTGAATGCATTAGCTTCAGATTTAAAAAAACGGCTGAAGAATTTCTTGAAACAGCCGGCGAACGTTCCACGAGCACGAGTAACTGCACCGTGTGTTTGTTGGGAACTATTTTCAGCCGTGGATCAATACACACATGGCGCTCTGAGTATTTGTGGCAGCAGGCGTATGTGGGACTGACTCAAAATGAACGACAGTAACCATGCTCACAGTATGGAAAGGACATTGATGTGTTTCTAATAAGAAAAAATATCACCAGATCAGCAAACTCTGACCTTTCCTTAATCCGTTTTGTGCTTCAAACTACTCATTAACCATCATGACGGCAGATCAGAAAACAGTCATCTTAACGGACATATGTGTTTTTGACGATGAAGCTGGATGCCAGAGCAGAAGATGCTCATATGGGTAATTTTGGGAGGCGATGACAGCCTATTGTTTTGTTTCGTTTGAAATTAACATCAGCCTCCTGCTATTTCCTGGCAAAGTTCTAATTGTCATGTTTGGCAGGTGACGAGATGTTATTTGGACCCTCTCCCCAGCCCTAAATAGTTCAATCACACTGGGCGGTGTGAAAGTATTGTTGTAGAGAGCTGCCCAGCAGGCTGCTGTGTGCAAGGAAGGGGAGCTGCTTTCCTGCCAAGTCTTGATCTGGACAGAGTTAATCTTTACTTAAAATCTTCTCAGGGCTCCTCGTGGCAGCAGTGTTGGTAGGACTGTGGAGGCAGCGCAGTGAGTGCCTGTCTTGAATAATGAGCTCTATCTAATAAACAGACTGTTGGAGGCTGTGTTGACACACAGCACAGTAGGAGCCCTGCCATGGCCACGGGCAGGCCAGCTCACCCAGTGGCAGTACAGCAAGAGCTCATTTTCGGCTTTTCAGCGGTGGGAACCAATCGCTGTCATCCGTGACACAGTGTTACTGCTCTAAGTTTGAGAACATGGTGTGGGAGTGCATGCGTGTTCGTGCGTGTTAGTTTGGAGACAGTGTGGCCCGCTGTGTTGCAGGGTCGCCTGCTCAGATAAATGAGTGGAGATGTGTGCTGGTGAGCCTGGATTATGCGAGCGCTACACAAGAGCAGCCTGAAATGTAATGTTGGATGTTCAGCTCAGAGTGTGACTCGCGTTTCAAGCGCGGCTGTGAGAACTTCATGTTGAGTGTGTGCATATCCAAATGAATGGGGTGTGGGAGACCCTCTGCCAATCCATTTAAACTGCGCCCTTGTGAAACTGCATGCGGATTGACCACTTTCTATTTCCCTCCTCTGCTCTCTTTCGTTCTTTCTTAGAAACAGGCACACACACACACGCTCGCGCACACACACTTGATGCTGCGAGATGCTTTGGCTAAGAACGGAACAGTTTGATGTGGAGAAATTTGACTGCTATGGAAGCATCAGTCGTACTCCAGCTGGGAGCCTGTGAGCTGTAACACAAGCCAAATGAAACCAAATGTACTACTGTATATTTAGCCAATGCACGCTCGCTAATGTGATCTGAGGGCTGTTGAAGTTTTTGGACAAAGACTGAAATGCTTGATCTCGCCTGAGAGGACAATTGAATGGGTTTAATGGAGTGAAAATGCACACCTGCGTGTGCGAGCACACCGGTGTTTGTTGCATTAGGGAATTGCATTCATATATTCTTACAAATACAGCCGACTGTGGGCGTGTTGTGCTGTGCTGTAAACTGCCTGTTTCTGATTGGCTCTTTCAGACAATCCCAGCCAGGTGTCCAGAGTCGTAGTTGCAGTAGAGACGTTAGACCTGAATGACAACGCACCTGAACTGGACAGGCAATACACAACAGCCATGTGTGACTCATCCTCCATCGGGCAGGTCAGTATGTGTTTAAGCGACCTTTGATGTCAGTGCATTTGTCTGCATGAAGCGTTCTGTTCAATTTAAAGCCCCTGTGTATAAAAAATGATTTTTAATGGCATCTTGTAAATTATTCTGCCGGAACACGCTTTTGTTTGTATGACAATGGGACAATCCCAGTGAAAATTGATGCAGTCTATTAGTCCTTTCCCACTGCAGGAACATAACAAAACAGCATTTGACGTATAGCCATTGTCACAGGTCCTGCTTTTGTTTCCTCGCTCCTCCACCACCCTTGGGAGAAGTTCCTGGGACTACATTTTGGCACTGCTCATGTGGTGGCATTAAATGCAAGTTCCAGGTGCTTTCAAGGGTTGTCTGCAGGGCTAAAGTTTGTAATTAGTCAAGAAGATGCAAAAGAAGCTGGTACCAAGGCCTCACATGGTTCTTTAAAAGCTCAGGTGGTAGGAAGCCGTAGGTCGGGGGCGGTGAATTTGTATGTGTTACTTTTAAACCAGTCATGTCAGTGTCCCTGTGTCACATCACATTGCAGGTTTGAATATACTTCTTAGTCAAGCTTGAGTCATCACATTCATCCAGGAACGGCTTTTGGATTGCCATGAAATGTTGTACAGAGATTCGTAATCCCCAGATGATGAACCTTAATGATCTGAATGATCACCTGATTTTTGCGCTGCCACCACCATGAGGAGGACATTTCTGTGACGTTTTCTCCTGTTTGCAATGAAACTTGCTACACGTATTCATTTCCCGCTCGCAATGAATTGTAATTCCAACTGAGCTCTTCACTTTTCACTTCGCACCGTCTACACTTGGTTCATGACCAACTGACCACACACCTCAGCTGTATCGGTGTTTACACTTGCATGCTAGCTTGGTAAACCTTAAAGCAAACATCAGCTTGCTAGCGCTGACATTGTAAGCATGCTAGCATGATGATGTTAGCATTTAGCTTCAACGCCTCATGGCTGAAGACTCTTGTTTAAAAGTAGATATGCTTATGCTGCTGTACCATGCTATTAAAATGTATTTGCCTTTTTTTTGTACATTATATATAACCTCAGCACTTCTACATTAAATCATGAATTTATACTTTTTAGACTTTGATTATCTTTGTATTCTTTATCCTTTACACATAACGTATATATTTTATATCTCATGTATAAACCATATAGTATGTTGCATTGCATGAAAAAAACATGCAAGTATTCACAATCAATCTGGATTAAAGTTGCCCAAATATCATTATGATAATGAACACATACAGTATATTGTAGTATATGCTCATGTACAATTCTTAGAATTACAATCCAACACTATGTTAGACTTACATTAGATACCCATCAAACAGTGATGTCTCCTATGCCCAAACCTACAGTAACTTCAGGCTGTTTCCATTCAAGTAAGGCACCGCGTTATACAAAGCCATGCCTATTCAAGTATAGGAGCATATACAGTCCAGCAGAACTAAGCTCTGTTTGTTCAGATATGGCAGCATACCACAACAGTGTGCCCATTCACCATGGAGGCAGGTGGATCCTCTATGGCCTGTTATCAGAACGCAGCAGCTATTCACATTGTAATTAAACACGAGGCTCCTCTCAGACTGCCTCCCTCGCCCCCGCCGTCCGCCTTGCTTTATTTGTGTCTATTTTCCTGCATCCCGGTGTTCTTACTTGATCCTATCTCAATTATAGAAATCATCTCTGCGCTCCCCAATCTCTCCCTGGAAACCATCCTTTGCTCTCCCTTTCTTTTTTTCTCTCGCTCCTCCATCCTCAGTATTCCACGCTGGCTCCATCACCATAATTTGGTGTCTTGTCCCATCTGTTGTTTTTTTTTGCCGGTGTTTTCATCGCTCTGCTTGTGCCTTTGTTGTTTCACCACTAAAATCTGTGATTCTATGGCAACGGCGTTGATTTGTTTCTCCCTGTGATGTTCATGTTTGTGTTTGCTGTTGTTTGAGTGATCGGGAGACAGTTCAAGGAAGAAAGATTGTGATATCTTCCAGCGCGTCAGGGTTGTGTGTGCACGTCTCTGTATGATAAGTCATTAGCCAAAACGCGTTTGAATATTCACACACAGCGACTGATAACATTATGCGGGTGTACATAACAAATCTTCTCAAGGCCTGGAGACACTGACTAACTCAGAGAGCGTGCGGCACCCTTCATCCTCGCATTCAGTCTCGTAACCAGCACTCGAAAGCATTTCTGAAAGGACGGCTTGCATAATGACGACCGGAGTTTTTCATTAAAGAGAAATTACCCATCAGCTTAGGCTGCGGCAGACTTTTCTTTTTTTCTTTTTTAGATTAATTTTGCTACGATTGCCACTGTAGACTTGTGCAGATGCTATTACTAAATTGGAAGGCACGCTGCACTGTATTCGTGAAAGGCGATTTATGTCAGACACTGTTATTTATCCGCTGTGAGCATCAGACTCAGTTGGCTTGTGTCTCCATACTAATTGTTTAGCTTGTTTTGATTCCTGCTGACGTCGGCTAATGGTTTGTAGCTAAAAGCACTCTCTGTGTAAGTGTTTCTCCCATTACCTTCTTTCTCTCTGCTCCCAGTGCTTTCCACTTTCCACACACACGCACACACACACACACACACACACACACATTCACACCCTCCCTTTAACCAATCTCCTCGGCTCTCTCTATCTCTGTGTTTCAGGTGGTGCAGGTGTTGCGGGCGATTGATAGAGATGAGGGAGGGAATGACAGCACTGTGTATTTCAGCATCCCCCCGGAGTCCAGCGCTGCCCTCAACTTCAGCGTCAGGGACAGTGGTGGTAGGCACTCAATCTTTCCCGCTTTCTGTATCTCTCTTAATTCCTTTTTTTCCTGTTCCCCTAAACAAACACACACAGTTATTCCCCCACCTTTTCAAGGCTCTTAATCTGGCTTTTCTTCCTGTCTTTCTCTTTCCATCTTTGCCTTTTCTCCCCTTCTCTTTTACCCTCCTCTCTTCTTCTCTTCTCTCTTTCTCTCCCTTCCCTTTTTCTGTCTCTGCCTCTCTCTTCCACCATCCATCTCCCAACTCTGTTGACCCCATTGTTTAGCTTCGTTATCGTCCTCTCTTTTATTCATCCCTCTTGTTTGCCTCCCCGCATCCACCCCATCCGTCTCTCCCCCACACAACCACACACACTCACTGTTTCCAATGAAAAGCTTTTGAAGAAATCGGACCTGCTTCATTTAATTCACTTCAACTCAATTGAATTTAGCAGCTTAGTGTTTGTTCCTAGTATGTTCTCTGTCTCTACTGCTTTCTTGGGCCCCATTTCCTGCACAAACACACACACGTGCTGCATATAGAGTCTAAGTACACACTAACATACACAACAATGTCCATGCATGTTGGGCTTGCTATACAAGTAATGTACTAACTGATTATTTGAAGTCTAAGCATCAAATCATAGATGTTGTGGATTATTTTTGATGAATAAAACTTATATATAATAAAGAAATATATGATGAAATAAAATGCAAGTGTCTATGCGTACACAAACAAATATGCATTCAGGCGTTTTGTAACTTATATAATATGCACAATTATTTGTATATAAAACAAAATAATTGGCCCACAAATGTGTTTTTTGCAATTATGCATCACATGTGGAATCAAACAGTTGTTTGCAGTCAATGATGCACAACAAAACACACGTTTTACATCCTTGAGGCCTAACAAACATACTGAATAAAACATGAAACATTTGCAAAGCTCTAGTTTTGAAATATTAACGTTTACCTTACAGTGGTACATTAACTCAGAAGTGGTCTAGTTCATTTTTTCACCTTTTGCTGTTTGCACATTTTGAGGCTTTACAGCCACAGACTGTCAATCAGTGGCCGAGCATGAGGTTTGCAGTTCACGTGCACTGCACATTTGCATTACTGCCCTCGGATGCTGTCTGAAACGCAGGTCAAAACAGTGCACCGACAGCGGTGAGGGAACGTGTTAGTTTGGGATGCCAGCTGTGAATGAAGCTAGTTGATTTGTTCCATATATATTCACTTAAATGTTTTAAAAACAGCCACTTTAGGGCATCACAACAGAAATCATCACCCTTAGAAGTCAATATAGTGAATGTGTTGGTAGCTTACTGATTTACACATCCAGCAAACAGAGCACAACAATAGCATTTGTTTAAATCTTTCTGTCCATCTGACGAATGTCCAATATTGACTCTCTTTTTAGCTATATTTTGGTCTCCACCACCTCCTGAGGGTGAGTTTATGGCTCTTTAACAGCTAAATGCTCCACTATGTTCGGCAGGTAGTTGCTGATACCTCAAGTCTCTTAGCTTGAACTGGAAGTCGTTCTGGTTCTGCATCTTGCAGCCCATCCGAAAGAGGAGCAGAGGGGCGAGGAGCCACGAGGGAGGCTACTCGAGAGCAGCCTTCATGAAAGTAGTGGCTGACAGCAGCCCCTTACTGGATATCAGTTATTGATTGGACGCTGCAGTTGATCAGACTGATCTGATACATCGCAACATCATCGGAGTTTCATAGCCAGAGAGAATTGGAGAGTCTGACTGTCAGATTCTTTTCCACTCACTCATATGTGAATAAATCATGTAAACACATTCTGCCAGTTGATTTGGTTCTCGTGCCTCTGAGCAGGACACGGTGCGCAGCATAAATACAGACTGCGGGTTGTTATTTCATGTGCAGGCGTTTGTTAAACAGGTAACAGGCTAGAGGAAGAAAACACTGCTGCTCCGGCTTTGATAACTGTGTACCTTTACTGGTATTAGCACAGTGCACATGTGTGCAGACACAAATTCATCAAAAGTCTCTGCGGCTGTTAAAGCCGACTGGCGGCTGATCCAGCTGTGATCAGCCGCCGCTGTCATCAGAAACGGACGAGGCTTCACATGATGCTTCAGGGGAAAGGACATCTCATTTCTCTGAAAACATGTTTCCTCGTTTCTTCTCTCCTCCCTTGCATTTATCCCTGCATCCTCCGTGGGACTGGCTAAGACGCGAGGAAAAGACAGGAGCGAGGGAAATGTGGATTCTTCTTCACTGAAGAATGAGTTGATGAAAGCGGCGACAGTGAGCCGAACAATAAAGCCGCTGGCCATAAAACCAAAGGAGTTAGCTAATATATGCTAAAACAGTGCAGAGGGCAGCTGCAGGGCTGGTTTATTATTGTCTGTGGGCTCTGCAGTACAAGTGACACTGTAAAGTATGAATTAGTTCAAGGTGAAGCAAATTGCACTATTTCTAAATGATGAAAAAGTCGTTGCAGTGCCTTTCGCTGGTGAGACACGTCCTCATTGGCTGGCGTTTGCACCACTGGCCTGTTAATTGTTCCTAAACTTTGCCAAACCAGGAGGAGCGAACCTGCTCTGTTTGGACTGTGGATCAGGAGGATAAACTCGCTGACATGTGGAATCAAAGGCCCCTTTGATGTGCCAACCAACCGTAGAACAGAGAAGAGGAAGAACATGTTCTGTTCTCACATGGACAGCTTGTCTGACAAAGGCATGCTACATGATTTGCTTTGTTAAAAAAGATAATGATTTGATCTGTGATTTGGTTCAGAGAAGATTGTTTTGATAATTGAGTCGCGTTTATACGACTTAGCAGTGCCTCTCACGCTGATTACATATTTTCCACACTGTGTTTAAGTGCCCCCTCATCTGTGGCCTTATTTTTCGTAGCCTCGTGCATTTCATTGTGAAGAAATCTAAAAATAGCTCCCACACAGACACTTCACAGATCTTTTTGCCCAAAAGTAAGAGGAGTCAGACCAATAGAAGCCATGAGCTCGCTTAGCTTTGTAGTCGCTGCTCTCTGTCCTTAATGGTTTCCTGTGAGCCTCTCGTCGTTGAAACCCATTGAAAGATATGTGGACTTCTGATGAGTTTCATCCTTCTAAACATACAAACATGGCGATGCTGTGGCTGCACAGGCTCTGATCTGCACACACTGTATTGGCACAATCAATCGGGACAGGTGTGAGCTGACAGGTGGGAGAATATTGGACAGTGCTTTAAGCAGATGGATGTAATGTCAGTAGTTTTAAATGTGAATGTATTTCAGACTTAAAGTTTTGTAGTAGATTGGGAGCCATTAATCACGACGTGTGGCTGCAGTACAGTGGAGGATGCTCTAATTGAGTCACACTACAATAGATCCATCCTGCACAAATTAGTATCATTGTTGTAGTTGTGTAAGACATGGCTAGAGTGGTAGAAGAGGTTCTTAAAGAAAGTATGAAAAGAAACATTAATAATAACAGAGGAAGAATGATTTATCAAAGTTAGATTGTTCCCTGCCTCAATCGTTTGTGGCATTAATTAATCAACAATTGATTGAAATGACAAATTTGCAAACATGAGCACAGTGATGCTTGAGGATAATTTCACTATTGTAATGTCCTGCATCCATTTAGCACAAAAAAAAAGAGTTACACCATGCAGTTAACAACGGATGAATTCTGTCTTCCTCCAGGCCCCACGGCCAGCCTGGTGCTGCTGTCCCAGCTCCAGCCGCTGTCCCGCTCCGCCTCCTCCACCCTGACGCTGTACGTGCCGCTGGTCCTGAGGGACGGGACATCGGGCCTCACCAGCACCGGGACGGTCACCGTGTCCGTTTGCCCCTGCCTGAGAGGAGGAGCGCGGGCCGGGGAGAAAGAGAAGGACAAACAGACGGAGGGCGAGTGGGACTGGGAGAGAGAGGCAGTGTGTCTCCCTCAGCAGTCCACACTACCTTCCCCTGGGCTCAGTACCGCCGCCCTCCTGGCCATCCTGGCCTGTGTCGCTACACTTCTGGGTAAATACATAAAGACTTCATTAATATGCATAGTGATGAAGTCACCGTGAGTGAAGTAATTTGTCCCTTTAAAGACCCTCACTTATGAAACCACCATGTTACTACAGCATATAGTATTATTTACATCATTACCAGTTCCTGCCTTTAAAGGAGTTTAATGCTAATCTACAAATAAAAACATGAGTAAATAGTGTTTAAGGCTATTTACCCTCCACTACATCCCTGGATGCCTAATCTGCATATGAAAATAACGGAAGCAGCAGCGTAAATATTTCTCTTAGTCACAGCTGCTCAATAACTGGGTTTACTTTTCCTCGCAATTTTGGTCCAGCTATCTCCTCTGGCAAGGTCAGCTGCTAATCACTGCTAAAATAACAATTCTGAGTGATTATCTGGGCCCTCCGGTCTTTGATGGCGGCATAATAAAATGCCACTGCCACCTTCGCAGAAACCCAAATGCTCGACTGGATAATGTCTAGGTGCTGAGAAGGCTTTGGCTTGTGGCCAGCGTCATTGTCATTTCTATTCAGCCTGTTGGATCACTACTCATGCCTTGTTGATAGGGGCATTATCATTCTGGAAGAGGCCAGTTCAATCAAGACAGAAGCGCAACATGGCGTGAAGGTGATCACGCAGAGTGGCTTTCGGTGGAGTTTAGAATTTAGTTCTCTAAGTGACAAGGGCATAAACTGTCCCCGGAAATACACACAACGTTAGAGCCTCCACCTCAAGGTTGCAGCTTCAGAATTTTGAAGTTTTGTTCCAGTATAATTTAGCTTCTCTTGTCTAGAAGAGGTCCACGCTAATCCCGAACAGTATAACTAGGCCCTCCACCAAATGCCAAATGTTCTTACAGAAGCTTCGACAACAGCTCCATCAGGGTCCCATCTGGTTATTAAAAGGCAGCTTGGCATACATAAGGTGGATATCAAGCCATTTGGTAGCCACGCCTCAGGCAAGCCTTGTGGATAGAGGCTCTTACGAAGAGAGAAAGACGAGCTTGTCACGGCTGGAAGGTGATCCCTCAAATTGTTGTGAAAGATTAGAGTTTTCCCACTCCTTTCAGGGAAGATTACGTTAGCTCCATGGGAATCTAATAACGCAACCTCCAACAGTATTAAAGCTGTAGATTTACTTACTGTGGCAGCTTAAACACCTTTGGTGCGTCCATATACACAAACACGTGTGTGTGTGTGTGCACAGTGTGCGCATCCATACAGCAACACATAGAAACAGAGTTCTTTCAAACAGAATAATTGACTCTTTGCTAAAGCCCGCCCCCAAACAGTGATTGTCCAATCATAGCTCAGCAATCGTAACCAGGCACAGCAGGTCTCTCAAGGTTTGTACTGCTTTTTTGTAGACGTTATTAAAACCAAAAGGAGCAACGTATGTGCAAACATATTCCTGACTAACCAACTCACAGTCATCACCTAGCGTTACTTTCAAAAGCAAGCAGCTTGTCATTAGCTAATTGCTTTAATTGTGATGTTGCAGATTACTTTAGAAGAGCTGGAACATCCAACCAGCGGGAAGCAAGTATATCAGCGAGTAATGAAAGCGACATTTTTACAGGGTTCTTGGTCTAAATTGATTCAGCTGGACAAACATTAAATAAATTAGTTTTAAACCAACTCATGAGCTTTTAGCACTGACTTACCCCAGGAATGAGCAGCTTTTGTTAACTTTTGTGTCATATCAAAGAACCATTGCTTGAAAAATTGCTTTGGGCATCAGTCGATCACTTATCCTCATGTTAGGGTAGGTTTTCCACATGTCCTTTCATAGACAGGTGTTCCCCATGTTAACTATTTGCAAGCACGAGATTTCTCTTGAATTGAATTTAGCAAAAGTTCTTGTCAACTAGTGCATGACTGTAAGAGACGAAATCCATTTTTGGGGGGGGATTTTGTCACAGGTAGCCTCCATGGCTTGGTTCTTCGCCCACAGCCTGGAGTCAAATATAGCTCTCTGTTTTGGGAATATGGAATAAGAGTCATGAAGTCATGGGAGAGTAAAGCGTCCATTTGCCTGGCTGGAGCTCAAAGTCAATTACACAGTGGAGGCATGCAACCTGCTGATATGATATACCGGTCCCCTAACCCAAAGCTTCCTCTCTATTTGTTTTGTCTCTGTCTCACCTCTTTGTCTACCTGAAATTCACTCCCTCGCTCACCCTTACGCCTTCCCTTTATTTCCCCTGTGACTTCTGCCCCCTTCCGCCTTGTTCATCATTCTTTTTCCAATTTATCTCCTATGCCTCAATATCCTTTATTCCCGCCGGCGCCCCTCCGCAGCCGTGAGCGCCCTGTCACTGTCGCTACGGCGCCAGAAGCGTGACTCCCTGTCGCCGCTGGAGGAGGACGACGTCCGCGAGAACATCATAACGTACGACGACGAGGGCGGGGGTGAGGCCGACACTGCCGCCTTTGACATCGCCGCACTCCAGAGCGCCCCGCACAGCTCGCGCTCCCGCGGCTACCGCACGCTGGACAGCAGGAACGTGTAAGCATGCAGAGGGAGCGTGTGGGAGAGTTTGCTCACGTGTTATGTGTCATGGAAGTCAAAAGTAAACAAATTTGCTCCTTCAGAGTAAAAGCTTTATCTCAGTCGAGCACTTAATTGATCATTTTAAGTAAGTGATCAAGCCGTACCCCCCAGGTCATATAAGTCACAGATCAAAATGCTGAGACAGAAGGCTATCAAGCCTCGCAGTCCCCGGAGACCACTTTGTTGTGGTCATTTTGTTAAAGCTCGTTTATGTTCCGCTGCATCAGAGGGCTGTTTGCACTGACTTTGATGTTTCTGTGAAACACTGTTATTGCCTTTGGACTAATAATTAGCTCAGATGAATTCATGCAAACCATATGGGGAGGCCATAAACAAGTACAAAGGCTGCTTTTAGTTTATCGAAAATTGTTTCTTGCAATTTATGGAGGTGGACACAGCAACATGAAAAACCTTCTAAATCTAATGCAACCCATTGCAATATCCCTGCAATAAATAGCACCTTTGTGAAGTTTCTAATGTTTCATTTTTGTTGACACTGTGTCACGGAGGAGTGGAGAGATAAACTTCATGGTAACTTTGAAGCTGTAGTTTGTGGTTCTGTTGTGTTGCACTGGTATGGTCTTACAAACTTTCCACCAAATTTACTCATGAATTTCTGCTTGCTTGTCACGGGGAGCAGTAGTGGTCTCTGGAAGGAGCTTCGTTAAGTCTGTGAATGTAGTCCTGTTGTTGTCGTCAGGGATACCTTGGATTGGGCTTAAGGCGCTAAAAGTCAGGATATCTTGACCTCAGCTGCATTAATTCTGATTGTTTGGAATTGATTTTTAACTTCTGTCGCCAGAAGTCTCCCAACATTATGCCATGGTCTCAGAAATACTCTCTAAATGACCAGGATAGTGTGTCCTGAAGGGCCAGCAAGTTAAGACTCTGATTCACACCAGAGACCTGTATTTCTTGTTACTCTCTATAGTTTTTGGCCCAAGTTAAATGGAGATTTTGCCTCATGTCTTGCAGACGTTACGCTCATCGCAGCCAAGACAAAGCTCGCACCTACAGCTGGGCTCAGAACCCGGGTGTGGATCACAACTACACAGGACCAGGAGGACCTCTCTATGGCCGCCTCTGTTACAGCAGCCACACGTTACCCGTTCTCCGCCGCACACCGGGGGGAACATTTGAACCAGGCCTGGCAGAGCTGGGGTACCGCTTTCCTGGAGGCCAGCCGGACCACTCCCTGGTAATCCAGAACCAAGGGGCCATGGTAGGGCCGATGGAGTCCGGGGCAGTGTACATAGCTCCCACAGACCTCAGCACAGGAAGCCGAACGGGGAGTCGAGCGGGGAGCCGTGACGGGACGGCACCCCAGAGTGGGGTGAGCACGTCGGACGGAGGAACGCCGAGGACCAGCGACAGCCAGGAGAAAGGAGGGGGGACAGGGACTGCAAGCAACTGCACAGACGGGAGCAGTGAAGACAAAATGAACCACAGTCAAGATGTGGACTGGGTAAGGATTACACACACCCCGCTTTTATTGTCTACATAGCAATGTTGTCCATAGCATCCAGGTTAGCTTTCTGTGCTGTAGTGCTTTAGGTAATGACGTCCTGCAAGCTACTCATGCAAATGATGCACACTTGAACATGATGCACACTGGCACATGTATGCATTCTGTACTGCAACACAACTTAATACATTCAGGAAGCAGAAGAAGCAATAGGTGTTGCATTGGATAATGAATGACATTTTAATAAATGACTAGAGTAATGATAAATGGTTGCATTGAAGAAAGCATCAAAGATGAATGAATTACTTAATTATTCAATAAAATAAGCAAACGAGTAAGTAAAAAAGTAATTAAGCAAATATGAAATAATTATTAAGGTTGCTTTCAACCTCGTGCACGATATTATTGCAGGGATTGAAACAGTTTAATGTTTTTCATCTCTGTGCAGTAGCAGGAATGTCCAGGACAAAGCTGGGAGAAGATAATGATTCAGACATGTCAGAACATTTATATCCCGCTGTTCATTATCTTTTCCGTGTTTTCTTTTATTTATTAGGCCATTGCAAAGCTCTCTGGCCCTTCCTTTATTTAATTTTCAAATATTTTATCTCTCCATCACTTCCATCTTCATCTCCCTCTCACAGTGCAGTGTTAGCTCATTTTAGTGTTCAATTAATATCTCTGGCTTCTTCCAACTCTGCTTCTCTTCCGCTCTGTTCTGCTCTGCTCTGTCTCTCCTTTGTCTCAATGACTGTTTTATCATCACCCGCCATCTCCCGCTTTTCCTACATTTTGGGCACATTTCATCATTCAACCCCATCTTTCTGCTTTTATTATGCCTCTTTTTAAATGATCCTTCATCCCATCTTGTGTTACTGTAACCAAACCTAACAGTGCCACACCCTACCCCAGCCCCGAACTGAAACCACTCGTGCTCGCCTACGCTCCCTCCAGGTGCAGTCGGAGACATTACCCAGGGAGCACAACCTCGTCATGACCCGTTCCGGCTCCATGATGGGCCAGAGTCACGGCGCCGGAGGCTGGGTGTGCGATTCGGCTACCCTCCCCATGGCGGGACGCAGGGCCTCCCGCTCCGGCTTGTCCCCAAAACGCACAAGCTCTGGGCAGGCTGAATCTGACTCCAGTGGAGGTGGAGGTGGAGGGGGAGGTGGGGGAGGGGGAAGCGGAGGTGGAAATGGAAGTGGGGGCACCTCCACAGATGGACAACAGCAACCTGCCAGTGGATGTAACTACGCCACTGTCCTGCAGGGGGAGGTGTCTGGACAGAGGGACTACCCCGGCAGCTTGGGGAGAGGAGGACTGGAGATGGGGAGCAACTTTACAGTGGCGAGGCCAGACAGGGAGGGGGGAGGGATTTCATCTGTCTATCCAGAAGCAGCTGGCTTTATTGGGGACTGGCGCGATCGGGTGGGTCTGGGGGGTTATGTTTTGGGAAGGAGGGATATGACCCCCCAGCTTTTTCCCTTCCCGGGGCAGCCTCGGGCAGCGTACGGCGGGGTGATGGGCTTTGGGGCTGGCTGGGTTCCAGGAATGGAGGCTGCAAGAGGAGCACCAGGGCCCGTGGGTCCCTCCTTGGCACTGAGGGTGGGGGAGTTCCTACGTCTGCGTCTCGCCCAGGTCACTTTTGACCCATCACAGCCACCGTACGACTCTGTGCAGGTGTACGGCCTGGAGGGCACAGGGTCCCGGGCTGGATCCCTCAGCTCACTCGAGAGCGAAGGAGAGAAGGATGCAGACAAAGAGGAGTGGGGCGCAGGACTGGAAGAGTGGGGCCTCCAGTTCCAGAAATTAGCCCAACTCTTCAAAGACAGGGAGAAAGAGAGGGAGGAGAAGGAGAAAGTTGAAGAGGGTGCCAAAAAAGAGAAGGAAAAGAAAGAGGAGCCAGAGAGGAAAGAGAAAGAGGGAGGGGAGCCGGCTGGAGACGAGGGGAAAGACTGAGGAAGGATAAAAACAAAATGAACAGGGGCAAAGGGGGTAAGAGAGGAACGGAGGGAAAAGGAGGATGATGAAAAGGCAACCAGAGCTAGAATAATGCGAGGAGAAGTTAAAGGAGAGAAAGATGAAGAGGCAAAGTAATAAAAAGAGACAGAGAAAAATGAGCCTAGGGAGGATGGAGAATGCGAGGGCAGGGGAGGGAGTGATTGATGTAATTTAAAGCAATAAGTGTTGAAACGTTGATATGGTTGAGCACAGATACTGAGACAATGCAGAGGCTGCTTCTGCTCGGGGCAGCGACAATTTGTTAAATGCTTTGGACAAAGAAAAACAACCCAAACATCCCAGACTCGATTTAATTCAGCTCTCACATATGGAATGAGAAACAGCAGGACGCAAGGAGGAAGACGCTTCTCGACGCGTGTGTCGGCCCGCTCTCTGCGTCTGCGTGCGTGCTTGTGTGTGAGGAAGGTCAGCGAGGGAATGCGGAGGTGCAGGCAAAAGCGCATGTTCGCACCCGTGAGCGTATGCGTGTGCAAAGGTGGAGCAGGAGTGGCAGGAGAGTGGCAGGGAGAAACCACGACGCCCAGAGACGATTTAAAGACGAGACTGGTGACTGATGATACATACGCTGAATCAGGTTTTGGGACAATGTGCAAGACTAAACATATAACAAGCAAGTGTAGAAACTAGGATAGCACACAGGGGATGGCTTATATATTTGAATACAAAGCGAACGGACACGGGGACGGATGTATAGAGAGAAATGGCCGGGGAAGAGCGACGATTGTACAGAATCTGTTACTTTTTTATTCCATCTGCAGTGGCAGAAAAGTGAATTATTCAGCTCACTACTTCATTCCAAATGAAAATGATGAATCATTTAAATCCTGCAAAAGATTCTCCCTCCTCTCAGCCCACAAGGATAACAGACATTGTGAAAAATTTAAATGATTTCGGGAGGTGATCTCCCGCCCGCCCCCTCCCCCCACCTCTCTCATCCCCCCCGGCTTTTTGTAGTTGGTGTGTTGGTATGTTTACAAAGATTCACACACAAACACACACTTAGACACGAGAGAACTGTGGAACACCATAAGGCTTTGATTGTACTACAGTGAATTATAAAAGCAAAACCATCCAGTGTTCTATCTGCTACGTGGAGTAATGACGACTCTATTATTGATCACTTAAATGTTTTTATGGAAGAAGTCTCCTATTTTTTATGCATATCCCCCCTTTAGTCTCATGTGACACGTCTTGAGGACAAAGTATGCATGATTTTTGAAAACAACAAAAAAAAAACCTAAAAAGGCAATCAATTCCACTTTGAACACCCGCGCTGCCCAAATGAAAATTTCCATAGATCTGTACTGAAACTGTAGGGGAACGACACCACAGAGACTCCAACCGCAGGCTTTTTGTTCTTGTAAAAGGTCAGGATGCAAATGAGCTGAAGTTTTCAGCTGGAATGCACTTTTATACTGTGTGATGTTCAATAATAGATCATGAATAATGTCAAAGATTACATTTGTTTTATAAGATGTCAATTAAAGAAAACAATACAATGTTTGACTGTATGTAAAAGCATTTCAAATGTAAATACCACTGAATATTATTGCTGAAAGAGAGTATATAAAATGAAAAATGAGTACAAAAAAAAATCTAAAACAGAATTTACATGTCCAAATGGAGCACTGTTGGGACTATCTGTATGTACTGTAGATTAGAAATGGATTAACTGAGCTGGATTTAACAGCTTCCTGGACTGAAAACAACACCATGTATTCAACATCTGTGTAGTAACTGAACAGGTTTGGGTTTGTCTTGTGGTAGCTCTCGCCTGAGATGGACAAGCCAAGGATCCAATTATACATGTGGCCTCTGGCTGAAGTTTGTTGCGCAACATATTAGTTACAGAAAGCCTCAGAGCTTCCTGTCCCAGCGAGGAACCAATTTGATGAAAATCCAATGGAGTGAGGAGAAATTCCCCTAGTAGCCATACAACAAAAATAAAAAAAATCCACATTTTCCCCTCGAATCTGTGTTATTACTCTGCAAACGCAGAATAATACACTTTAATGGAATCTGTAATAATGGACATCTCCGTCATTAGTGTTGTACTGCCTGAGAGATATGAAACAAAGTTTTATAGATAATTACTTATCTCTAGAAATATAATACACTGTACAATTAAGAGTAAGATTTTTAATATAAGTAGAGGGAAGTGACTGTCCATCAAACTTAATTTTTCATGCATTTCAGGCAATGCAACTCAGCAAACATATTGATATTATGTTATGCTGAACCTTGACCACTACATGTACTGTATCTTTAGTCAGCAAATTCTCAATTTTGTGGAATAATAACCCAACAGGCAAATCTGCTGAATTTACTAAAACAAACTGAGTCCCGAGGGGAATTTTGCCACATGCTCTAACCTGAATGTGGATGTCTTTGGTGTGCCATCGCAGAAATGTCACCTTTTATCACTGGTTCACTGTAAAGCCACCCACATAAGTCAAGCTGCCAGCTTTGCTAGTGTCCACCAGTTTAGTCCACCATAATCTTGTTGTCAAGGTCTGCTTCTGTCAACACTTACTTAACCAATCAGGAAGTCAGGCTTCACACTGACCGAAATGAAACCCATATACGCCTCTGTACCCTTTACCTGAGCCACAGACTCGTCCATACAGTGCCACTGTGCAGACTGGATGGTGTCAGGACCAATGTACAAATACTGCACAATAACTGGAGAAGAGTGGGGGGGGGGGGGGGCAGAACCTGGGGAGGATCTGAGTTCTAATTAATTCTGGCTGATTAGCAATACCTCAGCATCTTAAAGCTTTCATCAGCTGTCTACCAGTCAGTGTGACACCTCATAGCAATATACTGTGTGCCAACCTTCAAGGATAGTTCTGGTTTGTTACAACTTGGGTCTTATTTTCGTAGTTTTTGCCATTATTTCTATCAGCTTTAACAACATTGTACTCTGCAAGTTAATTGCTTAGGTGTTTGCCTGGCAAACATTGCTTTAAGGAAGTCCAGTGGGGCAAGAAACACAAACTTACCGTTCTTGAAATGACCCCGAGGTTAGCTGGGCTTATTTGAAAGCGGCCAGCAAAGTTTATAGTTTCTAAACTTTCTGCTTCAAATTTGATCTGCTGTGCTTGCCGTAATTGTGCATGCACACAGTGTTCCTAGGTGAAACGTTTTGACCCCAGTTACATCAGATGTGTCTTGGGTGTATCAGATAGCTATTGGATAGGGAAAAGGCTAAGTGAAAATGCATGCAAATCGAAGCGCACCACATTCTACGCAAATGTCGAAAAGGCATTCCCCAATTGCTTCCGCCTCAAGATGCATTGGTAATTTTCACTCAGCGAGCAATCTGCAGGGTCTGTCCTGTGACACTGATATTAAACTGATATTAGCTGCTGTTCTCTCTCATTGCTCTGTGTAGGTGAAGCAGCAGCACGAATGAGACCCCGTAATGGTCAAACCCTCCTCACTTGCTAGGTGGCTAAACTGTTCATGTTGGAACTAAACTTAATGTTCAGCTGTTCTTCAGCAGCTTCCTCTACAGCTTCAGGTGCATTAGCACCACCCTTTGCCTGGAGGCAGGCCGACCTGCAGCATGAGAACAACAATCTGGATGCGAGACACTTGAAATGACAAGTATAAATTGAGCCTAGGATGGTTTCTCTTTTAGTTTACTTCCACATTGACTGGTTTAGATAATCTCTCGGGTTGTGCGATCTCTTGTCTTTCTCGCCTTGCCTGACGTTGTTGTAGCAGTGTTGCCATATCCCCAGTTCTCAGCAATTAGGTGTACACAGCATGATCATAACTGATGGAAATGATGGTCAAAACTTCAAAAACTAGACCAAGTTGTAATAAACCAGAATTATCCTTTAAACTCTTTTTATTGGAGTCAAACAATATAACATGGGCCGAGGGAATAGATGATAATTTCACTGGTACACCTAAAATGACTGCCAAAGAACCTGGAAGTGTTTTGTTATGAGAATAAGTATTGATGTTAAGCGCACTAATGTGTTGCTTTGCAGATGCATCATCTGGGCGATGTTTTTCTTAGCATTTATGTGGAATGTGCCAACTTTCTGAACCCCTGTGTTTCTCAACACACACAAAAAAATGTCCCCATTTTCATAACAGTATTGCCAATTCTGGGGCAGCCATTGCAAAAGCAATTAGCGTGGTATACCAATAAGTGACCTTTTGTTGCTATCTAATTATATGGTTTATTCCACAGTCTTGATTGGCTCCAGGTGTTTCGTCTCTGCTGATTGGTCTAATTCAAAGTTCTGCTCTGGCTGATTGGTCAAAATCAAAGTGATGATTCTCCTGATTTGTCTTATTTCACAGTTCTGGAGTGCTGCGCCGACTAAACCACTTGACGGAGCTGATTATCCCACCTCCTGAGCCCGGTAAATTGGTTCAATCAAAGGCGTGATTAGATGAATCAGTTGTTTTAAATGGAATAAAAGCCTGCAGTCCCGGCAGCACTCCACAGCTCTTTTTCACTCTTTAAGCTAGCTTAGATGCACCAACTCACAGTGACAGACGAAAGCGGTCCTGTCAGGTCATTTGCCAAGTGCTCTGTCAAAAAGAGAAACCTTAGGCCCATATGCTGAGGATGGAGAAGCCACACTCAAAGGATAAGAGCGGGTATCTCAGCATCTAGATCCGCTGATATGTAGCTTAAGGGTGCGGGTTGAAGGTCACGAGCTCTGGCTTCAAGAGTCCCAAACAGGTGTCGGTTCTGCGCCCCCCAGTGACTTCATTGCTCCTGCACGATGTTGATACAATTCCACAATTGCGTGCTGAACAAAGTGTATTTATTTCTGTTGTACTTTTTCTTTTTGTAAATTTGAATAAAAAAGGAACTATTTCAAAGAGATGAGTCAGACCTGCTCTGTGCTCCTTTCTACAGTCTCCCGGATTTCTGGATAATCAGACTTCTGCTGCTTTCGTGTACTTTCTGTTCGTGTGTGTGTGTGTGTGTGTGTGTGTGTGTGTGTGTGTTTGTGTGTGTCAGCAAGAGGAAGAGACAGAGGCAGAGAGCAACTGAGAGATGTGCTGTGCAGTGCATACAAATGTGTGCACACCTTGTGAGCATGTGTCTTGTTGTGAGTAGGTGGGTGTGCCATGTCAAATTGGCCCCTTGAAATTTCCAAACCACAGACTGTGCGCGTGCGCGTGTGTGTGTGGCTGTGTGTGCGTGCGTGCATGCATGCGTGTGTCTGACTGCAGGATGAAGGAACACCTTGTCTGGTCTGATCCAGCCCAATGGGGGGATGTGAGGTCAGTAATAGAGGACAGACGGAGAGTTCTGCAGAGCAATCACGCTTTTAGATGGAGGGGGAGAGCTCTCTGTTTGTTCCCCGGCAAAGAAAAAAAAAAAAAAAAAGGACATTTTGAACTCCAGAGCAGCACCAAATAGAGCAGACCTGACAGCTGCGACCGAATAATACAAGGCCCCTTTACCGACCCTCGCAGCCCTCCTGTATTCTGCAGCCTTCGTCCCGGCTCAATGATGGATCGGGGAGATGTGCGCCATTGCTGTGTGACTGAATAGCTGGTTAAAAAGATTTATTACAATAATCAAATATGAAGGAGGGGATTATTTCTACATGATGGCTTAGAGAATGATCGTGTTAGCTGGGTCTCCGCTTGATTACAATGATAATACCCGCCTCAAGTCAAGGAGAGGGAGAGAAACAGAGGGAGAGGGACGGGATAGAGAGAACCATATTAGCAGTTAATATGCAAGTCTGTTGCGTTACATAAAAGTGTATTTGTGATTGGGTTAGAGCTGATTCTGCAGACTGCAGAGGAAAAAGCCCTCGCCGTCTCTTGTATGTGTGTCTGTGCATTCCCTTAATTTTGAGATTCATGGGGCTGACTTGCCCCCTACGGAGGCAACATCCTGTATCTAAAGAGGATGTGAAGTCAGTTGGAGGCAAAAGAGCTTTGACTTGCTTTAACCCCCACCCCCACCCCCCACCCCCGCCCTCCACCGCCAAGCTGATAAAACACACCGACTTGTAACCAACACAACATTCTTATCGATTTATGACTCCTATATGTACGTTTATCAGTCTGCCTCGAGCATCAACACCGCAATGCAGTATTCTAGGTGAGATGCGATGGCATGGTGCTGTCAATAATTACAGCATGCATAATTGATCATAGTATAATGGCAGCGCTGGAGATAAAATGGGCTCTGTTAAAGCCGTGCACATGGGAACGACTGACTATACTCTGAACTGGAGGGCTACATGCACACTCGATGTGCTGCATCATTGCATCACAGAACACATGAGTCGGTGTGTGTGCATGTGTGTGTGTGTGTGTGTGAATTCAAGTACATGGAGATTCCTCATTCTGTTTGAACTTTACTGACACACAGAATCCCTCTGGCTATTCAGCACAGTGTGAATGCTTGTGTGTGTGTGTGTGTGTGTGTGTGTGTGTGTGTGTGTGTGTGTGTGTGTGTGTACAGTGCGTGTCTGAACTTGTGCCTGTGCATCTTTGCATTTCAAGTACATATAGGCTTTAAAGGCAGCTTCCAAACACAAGGAAAGTGTAGGGGAACGAGGTGAATTTCAACAGCCCTGCAACTCAAAGCGAGTGCAACTTGTAGTTAAACGTCTCGCAACCTCCTAAGTAACTTTTTAACACCACCTGTCCCTGCAGTTTCCACACCGGGCCATTCCTCTTCCTCACCTCCTCTTCTCTTCCTCCTTTTCTTTCTTCTCGCGCTCTCTCGCTCATGCGTTTCGCTCGGGACGCTCTCCGAGTTCACTGGCTCATTTGAAGTGGAAAATTAAATCTTCATTAACAATCTTAATTAGAGTTCGATCTCCCCATAGCAAGCCGACAGGGAATCCATAGTGTAACGGGGGGAGACCTGGAGCAGGGGCTGGTTTCGGCAAGGTGGGGGGAGGATTAGCGGGGGTAATTAGTGAATGGGAGCTTCAGAGTAAATTACACAAGAGGTATTTACACTTTTAGAGGCAGGGGGGTGGATGGAGGAGGCGGATTATTAAAGTGGCCCGCCGGTTGATGGCGAACAGTGGAATGGTAGTCAAACAAGTGTGGGGTGCAATTCTGCTTTCTGCATTGTTGGCAAACTGGCGCTCAGTGGGAGGGGAGGGGAGGTCAAAGGGGACGCTATTAGTCAGAAATCGTCACTGGAATTGCTCCTTGTCTTGCTTTTTGGTGACATGGTGTTACTTGAGGCGACATAATCCCTTATCATGCTTCCATAAGCATAGAGCATTTGCCTAATACCAGACAGTAATCATTCAAAGACACTGCTAAGCATGCCGCCCAATGCTCCCTCTCTTATCCACATTTGCATACTACAGCACAGTATTTAGCTGCTGTGTGCAGGGATTGGCTGGTAAATAAAACAATTAAGGTCCAGCACAATTAAAATATGCATGCCGCTCTTAAAAATGAAAGAAGGACACTCACTCGTCGTACAGCGCCTCTTTTCAGTTCCTTCAGTGACTGATGTCTTCCCTCGCTGCGGCTCTATTGTAGTTAGCTATCCTATCAGGAAATCATCAAAATCCCTCTGCAGTCCTCTTTGTGGAGGCAATGAGCTGAGGAGAGGAGATTTTTGCCTTAGGGAAACCAGGCAAGTTCAGCTAGCCCAGGACCTTGTGACAGGAAGCAGCAACCTGGTCCAAGTGAGACTGCATTTCCCCCCCTCAGAACACATTATTTGTTTAGCTGTCTAGCTGCTGCTTTATTTGCAGATGCACGTGGCGGCGGAATATTTCTAAACTGTGAGGCCAGGAGATAGTGTCTGGACCTGCGTTTTATTTATCTGCCCCGCGTGGTTTCCTGGGAGCTGAGCTGGTCGACCGCTCCGAGCAGGGTGATCATATCTGCAGTAATGTTGTTGCGGTGGTTCAAGACTCAGGAGAGAAGGCTGTGCATGTGTGTGTGTGGATGTGTGTGTGTGGATGTGTGTTGGGAGGCGACAGGCTCGATTTATACAGGCGATCATTCGAGACAAAAAGAAAAAGGGAACATGATAACCAATTACAGACACAAAAACACAGAGACAGACAGAGGGAGTTAAGTACGTTCATTAGCCCTTTGTGTCAGATTGGTTAATTGTTCAATGGAGTGAGTGGAATAATAAGTGGAGGCGGATGTTATTGCCATTAGTGAAATGTTCATGGGGGTTTATTCTCGTCAGCTGTGCCTCTTATTGTCCTACATAGATCGTGGAGAAACGTTAACATCTGAGGGCTGCAGAGGAGGCAGAGACAGTGTTTGGTCGACTGCCCAGCCACTAAATACCAACAGACACTCAAACAGTGTGTGTGACCGTCAAGAATCCCCTCTTCATCAAACTGAATTTTTCAATGCAGCACGAGACCCTCACCAAATAAAACCCATCTGTCCACATGAGTGAACTGAATTGTTTTCTTCAGTGCAGCTTCAGTGCAAACGTGACACCCTCAGCAGCCAGATGCAGTGCAGACATCAGATAGGCGCCACGCTGGATTTTAATTCCAATGTTTGATTAAAGAAAAAAATGAATGCAGTTTGGTGTAAGAGATGCATATTTCGTTTTTCATCCACACTATCCAGCTCCTGTCTAAACATTTTATTTCTACATAGTTTACTTTATTTTCTGTTTATTTTCTGCCTGTGATGCTTTTTCACTTTTATCTCGACTCATTTATGCTCAAAGGCTTTAATAATGTAGGCCAGGAAATAGGGCTGCTTAGAGTTGTTACTTCTCTGGTGGTGATGTAATACGCTGCCCATCACTTCATTTGTAATACTATTTATTCTCTAGTATTACCTCCACCGAGGAGGTTGTGTTTCTGGTCCGGTTTGTTTGTCAGGTTATCAGCAGGATTACAGAAAAACTGCTGGCCTGATTTTTATGAAACTGGGTGGAAGGGTGTAGCACGGGTCAAGGAAGAAGCTGTTAAATTTAGGAGCAGATCTGAATCACAGGGCGGACGCATGAATCATTTTTTACTTTGGTCGCGTTCACAAATCCAGTACATGGTAGCGAACTTCAACAGAGACCAAACAAAGCCATTTTTAGAAATACAATAATATCACAATCCAGTAATCCTCTGGGGATTACAGACACATGTAGTTGTTCAAACTCCTCACAGAAAGCAGTCGTCATGGAGCACTCAGGGACAGTGGTTTCATGGGGAAAACGAATACAATTGTCACATTACCATAATTATAACAATACTTGTTTCTCAAACTAAGGTGCGTCTACGGAGACTTAAATAAACACACATCATGCAGCTAACACAGACATCCAAATGTGTTTCACCAGAGATATTAAGGAAAAATGTTGGAACTTTGGACGAGCAATAGGCTAATAGTGAAGTGAATGTGAAGTTTACACTTGCAGATTTCCATATCATAGAGTGGACTATTGTTTGTGGTGGAGGTCTGCGCTCTCCGACTGTCCTTCTAGTTGGGATTGTGTTTATCATAGAGCCTATGACTCTGTGGTCTCTGTATATCATTACCTGTTGTGTTACATGGCCATACACACATAATTCATCCTAAATATTTCAAATGTTTACAACAATGTTTTGGATCCAAAAATCATGTCATATTTTGAAAAGAATGCAGTATAATAAGCCCTCATACAAAGAAGAATATTTCTCAGAAAGACACGTACCACAATAAATTAGACTACTTTTCTTTTTCATGTACCTTTGAGGTTGTTTAAATCTTCCGTCTGGTACTATCATTTGCGTATCAGCTTGTGCTACGCATCATTTTATACTAATTTCCTCCAAATTTGACTTGACTTAGGTGGTTTCTTCGGGATCTCCACGGGAATTTAAATTCGCAGTGATTGATAGCTTCTTACAAAGTGTTTAACTGGTGGGACAAAGGGACTGAAGACGACGCCTACGCAACACTGAGGATATCAGATGAGGATACAATGGCTACGCCGCTATTCATCAATAACATTCAAAATATGAGTGATTGAAAATACTCAAGTAGCCAAAAGTCAGAGACAGGAAATTATTAATGAATTAATGACAGTTGCAACAACAGACCGACTCTGTTCTGTGGTGCTCCAATGAAAAAAGGGCATGCTATCAGGGCAGCCACACTCCCACTGAAGCTGCAACAGCATGTGCAGTCACACTTCCATGAACAGGCCCATCCAGCTGATGCAGTCCTCATTGGTTTGTGTCTGCCGCCACCTGCTGGAATAATAACCGCTGAGTTTCCCTCCCTGCTCATATTCATTCAGAGGCTGTCTGGAACCGGCGTGCTCAGAGGGAACACCCTTCACAGATCATCTGTTCATTACAGAGCCAACTAACTTGCACAGACCATCGTTCACATTCACACCCTTGGCCAATTAAAATTCTCCCGTCTACCTGACCTGCATGTCTTTGGAATGTCGGGGGGGGAAATCGAATCCCACGGACCTCAGGGAGGAATAGGCTGGGCTGAGGAATCACAACTTCTCGTTTGTAGATGAACACACCAGGGGTTCAATTTGGTTGAAAAGCTTGTTAAAATGATTTATTGCATGAATCAAATCAAGGGAGGGAAGGGATTATATCTGCAGGATACTGTAGAGGATAGATGTGCTAGTTGGAGCTTCATTATATGTATCATATATCTGTAATCACCCTGGTTGATTCTGCTGCATGATAAAAAAAAAAAATCACTCTTTGCCGTTTCAGTGTCTGTATAAAACGACTTTTCTAAACTTTCAGCACAGTGTCCCCCAGCTGAACAACAGCTCATGAAACTGGCATCAAGTCACTTTAGAAATCCTGAAGATGGGATGGATGTCATGAAGCTGTAATCCAGCTTTGGCAACGTGAAACTAAAAAAAAGTACTCCAGTTTGCGTGTGACGCGTGCATGACAGCTCTAATAAGATTAAACACGTTTTATTGGCTTTCTGTAAAGTCTCTGACGAGCACGCTGTGTGGAGAAAAGGCAACCATGAAGAACGCACTGTCATGTTTATTCAAAAGCTCAAAGGATACAGAACCGTGGCTTCATTTGGGTGTCTTGGGTGGCTAGAGAGACAGCTGATAACAACATTTCCACTGTGTATCTGGAAAACAATGCTATTAGTGAATCTGATCATCCAAACAAAAACCCTGATAATAGTTTAAGAATAACTGGCACATCTGATGAAAGTGACAAAATACAAATACTGCCTGCCTGCTGCGAACAAATCAGCTCCAGTGACAGAAATTACAGACAGATGTACAGCAGAGCATATACAGAAGTCCACTGTATTTAACCATGTTTAACTGCTCAGGTCTAAATAATACAGTTTCCTTGAGTGGACCTCTGGAACATGTCATCAGCTCAAAGTCATGTTTAGAAGCAGTTCTCATACAATTAGAGGACGTTATGAAGTATTAAGCTGAGTATTAAACTGTTGAGGAAGGGTCCACAGGACCTCAGAGGGAACATCACACTTAAACTGTACCCTAAAGGTCCAGTCAGTCATTTTTAACCAGATATATATTATAAAAGGAGATCTGACTAATAGATCAAAACTCTAAATTTGTGCTTTTCTTGTCTGATATTTTGCTTCTGGTTAATGAAAACACTTTGACAACATCTCAAACCTTGTTGTCATTGCCACCTCCTGTCAGTCAGTTTGACAGTGACAGCTGTTTTCAAACCTGAGATCTGTGCACATTCGAATCATAAACCTTTAAAGCTTTCAAGCCTTGTTTTCCCTTTGCTCTCTGACTAAATACAGCTTAAGATACAAACTGGTGTTTCACAAGCCTCCGTGCTCCTAACACTAAACTGCTCTGAGTTTCTTTGAGTTCCACAGTCGCTCAGCAAAAGTGAAATTACAACAACAACAGCACCACTGCTGCTACTTCAGGTGGTTGCAGGTACATGTGCTCTACCTTAAGAAATCAGCTGGATACAGTTTTGTGTTAAAAAAAAATACTTTTTGTGCTCACCACGGGCTGTTCTTTCTCTCTCAGTTTTCTTTCCTCACATGCCTCCCAGTCAGTCATCATTCTCTTTCATCCCAGGTCCATCAGTGTGCTCCTCTCCAAACCCCTCTCTGCCTCCTACTCTTTGCCCCCCGGCTTTGGCCATCATCTCAAACAATCACGTTCAAGAGCTGCTTCCAAATAACATAAACTGGGACATGCTGAGACACGACCATGTGAGGTTTCCTCAGGCGTTTTGCAGCATGATACAGGAAAACTTTTTGCACAATTGCTATGTTCCAGTTTGTACCTTTACTGATGGAAGATACCATGAAAATTGAGATTTTATATGGACTGATTTTTTTTTTTTTTTTTGGTGACACCGACACTCTTTGTGAACAAAAATACAACTATGACTGATTTAGGAGCCAATCACATTTCTCCACTGCGTACAAAAGAGAATTGGGTTGAGAATCTTTATCTCTTTCTATTAGCAGTTTGTATTATACTCACTTTTCTCCACCTCCAGCCACAGTAATTCCATATTAGATTCAATTCCCTATTGAGTGGTAGCTACAAGAGGTCAACAATCACTCCTGTGTGAGACTTCTGCACAGAAAGAAGTAAAGATAATACCCCATTCGGTCTCTAGATAACCATTTAATATATTTTACAGACTCAGTAGGTTTTATAACCCAGCTGTCTGAAATCCTTTTACTCTGATCGCTGTCATCAGTCCCCTGCTGATGCTGCGGTGGAAAATATAGACCGCAGCTGCTTTTTTGATAGCTCCTGTGAAGGATGGGCAAACAGAGCTGTCAATAAAATTAAGGGCAGAGAAGGAGGAACTGTTGAATGGGCACTGAGAGAGTTTAAATGAAGGAATGGAATAAAAGTGCAGCAATTGGACCATAATTAGGGGCACAGTAAATCTTTTGAGAGTGGATACTTAAAAGTGTTCTCTAAAAGTGGTGAAAAGGGAACACTTTGGGATCTTTGCGTGCAATCAGTCTTTTAGTTTTAATTCCCTAATTAGCACATGTTTATTTATCAGGTTTTTACTCTTCCAATCTTTGTCAAACCCTTCACTGACTGACATTATGCTACAGAACTATAAGCTAACAAGGACATACTGTAACATTTACGCACCTAAATCCAGGTCCAGCCTACATACTGCAGTATAACCTCGTAATGTCAATGACTTTCTAACCTTTCATGTAGTTACACCATCATGTTAAAATCTCCTTGTGGACACTTTGGCCCATGATGAAGTTGAAGAAAAAACATTTTTCTAATTAAGTCTGAAACGTTTCACATTTCATTGCCCCTTAGAGGACGAGTCCAGCTTTCCTGGAGACTTCGAATCATTTTGTTGGACCAACATCAGGTCAAATAACCGTACAAGATAATTCCTAGTGATTGTAGGTCAAATTCTCACCTTGACAAAGGTCATTTGGTTGATGATCAAGTTATGGAAAACAATAATGGTTCATTTTCCTGGTTCTCAATAGATGACTCCTAAAGGTCCTGGTGCCACGTGACCTTTCCTTGAGCACCACTATCACATTGGGAGTTTCTTCTAAAAAAAAAAAAAAAAAATCTAAATGCAACGTGCATTGCCATGAAAGTTTGTTTAGTTATACAGATGTATTTATCCACTGGGGAGCATGAATCCTCTCCACTGTGAACGTGCCATCAACAGTCCTCTTGCACCACCTTTAGGCAACAATGTCACCTTTCCACAGCATACGGAGTATCTCCTAAAGTAAGAGGCAGATTGGCAGTTAATTTGCTGAGCTCAATAGTGCTCCCATGGGGATAAACCATTTTAACTGTAATGTTATAATGACCCTTCTTACAGCACCACCTTCAAGATGAATCATTTCACTTCATTACAGACTGTGCTCTGAAAATACCAAGACTTTAGCGCAGTGTTCATTCCAATATTTCAGCCTGTAAGGTTTTAGACTCTTGTTTGCTCTTTCTCTTCTAACAAAAGTTCTGCATATGTCTTCTACATTCACTGGCATGGACTGCCTGACTAGGCATACATCCATCAACTCTTACCATTAATTAATGCACTACCCTGTCTAATGATTACTACATTTAAGTAGGGGATTACACACACACACACACAAGAAGCCGTGTGAGATAATTAGTTTATTTTTACATTTTGATATTGGTTTCAAGGATACAGCTAATTATCTTGGATCATTGCATAAAACATTGCTCTTTTCTGGAAACATGCTGAAAGGAGGTGCAGAATTAATGATCACTGCAGGAGGTGAGTCCTTGAAAGAGGTAATCTTTGAATAACTTTCAAAAAAGGGGGTGCTGAAAAGTTGGTCGAATTTGTGTTTTGTTGTCATTGCGAGGACACATAAAAAAAAAAAAAAAATTCTCACGTCTTCCCTGCTCCTCTGCTCAACTTCTGCTGAAGTCAAAGTGAAGAGAATAAAGGGAAAGCATTTGTCACCTGTTCAAAGCCTAAGAGAACAATTCCTCCTCTGCTTGTTTGGTCGACTGCTTGTTATTGAAAAGCAATTTGATTTGGAGACTGTGATCGATAAATGAATTTGTGTTCCACCTCTGCTTCTCCTGCAAAATATCAAAAGGTGTTTTAAAATGAGCTCTGTCCCAGCATGTAGTATCGCTGTTTATTCCAGAAATCCTCAAACTGTGGCAGTGATATTTCATCTAGCAAACTACTAATCCGTCTTCTCACTTTCTTTACTTTGATGCTCAAATAAGTGGCGAAGGCTGTGCTGCATATAAATCTTTACCTTAATAAATCATTAATCCTGTCTGAAGTCTGGAACACCCCTGAGAAATACGTTGTGAAATTTTCACTTTCAGTGCATATTAACTTGTTTCAAGAGCTGGAGTGAAGTTGCTTTGAATCGGACAGATGACTGTTTTGCTCGGGATATGTGTGATGAGCTCTATTTGAGCTTTCCTCCCTCGAGTGGCAGATCTTATCGGATTCGGCTGAATACGCGATAACATGTCATAAAACCCTGAGAATGAGCTGCGCCTATAGAATGACGGCTCTGGTATACTCCTTTCTCTTTCAGCTCGACCAGTTTGACTACCATCCAGAAGACACCCGCCATGTACTCGGCTCTCTCTGAGCAACAGACAAGCCTGAAGGACAGATCGGGGCAGGGGTCTGCAGCAAAAATACCCCCAGAAAAAAAACCAACGGATCACTTTCGCTCCAGCAAAACTCCTGCGGCTTCCGTTCCCACCTGGAGATTTCTATCACAGCCACTCGAGTGCATTAGATGATGGCGTATGGGATTAAATAAAGGTCATAAAGACTTGGAACTTTTGAAAGGATGTCCAGAAATAATAACACAGTTTGTGAATCTGCAGAAAAGAGATGTGGTTATAGGAACATAGTGAGGATGCGAAAACAAAGTTTATGTACAACTGATTTTAATAATGAAGGAACACAACAGCCCTAAGAGACAGAGACCAAAAGAGAAAACTAAAGCTTTCTTGTAAAAAAAAAAAAAATCTTATTACTCAGTCAAGAAAAAGAACTTATTGTTGGCGTTCAGCAACACCTCACGAGGCCTCGATGCCAAGTGTGTCCACCAAGCTCTGTCATATCAAATATTCTGTGCTGTGCTGTGCAGAGACGGGGTGTCAGAGACCTTCTTTACTGTTACAGTGTGATGTGTTTTTCAAAGGTAAACTCCACACCAGCCTGAAAGGAATGAAAGGTGCGTCAACCCTTCACCCACAGTGCTGTTACAGTATGTCTCTTTCTTCCTCCGGCCCTGTAAGATACAAAGCATTGCTTAAACACTCTGACAGTGCCCCTCTGACGGTGGATAAGGACATCACTCTTCCTGCAAAAATTTACTTTCTCTGAGAAAGAGTCACAGCTTTGCTCGTCCTTTAGGACGTTTGCATGTCTGCAGAACGACTTCAAATTCATTAAAGAGAGCAAACTCTGACGTTGTTAGTCCTCTGTGGTAGCCTGCGTCCTGACAAAATGATCAAACCAACCTGGCCAGGTTGTCACTGAGCATTTCTCTGTCTCGCTCTCTTTTCAGGATGAACATATAAAAAGACGTCAGTCTGCTGACCTTGAAGATACTGACTGGCACAAACCTCTTGGTAAAAGACTCCACAGCTGAGCTAGTTCTCTGAGTGACGTAAATGAGATCAACTAAATGATTGCTCAGAAAATCCTGTTTGTGCCTGTGAAAGCATCCTAATGTAAAGGACGCTGCATATATTGATGAATGCTGACAAATTCATGTGTGTGAAAATCCTAATTATTGAACTGCATGGTTCACTTCTGTCAGAGGACGCCCAAGGAAAGTTCTTGGACGGGGATCTGGTTTCCCCAGGAGTCCATTAATCATTAAAAACAGTATGGAAATAGTGGAAATACTGTTGATATTTATATACTATCTAACATATTTCATTTTCTATATACATATTGTTGGTTGGAGTTCAGCGGGGAAGAATTGATTAAGTTGATGATGAGGCCTTATTTGAAGCACGCAATGCATTTGTAATTTAGCCAATAAAACAGCTAGACTTAATCGCACTTTGGTGCAAAAGACTTTCATAATGCCCTTGCAACACATCACATCTCGACAGAACCATATGGCGTTTTGTCAGAGAAACAATATGACAGCATGAAAACAGCACGGTTAAGAAATGTTGGCTACTTCAGTCATCATAAATTCACTGAGAGCACAGAGTCACCCATGACAAAACCACATTTTCACTTTCAGCATCTGATGGTTGAAAGCAGCAGTTGAACTGTGCATTGTTGATGCTCAGGAGGCTGCAGGAATCCGGTCCAAACCCACAGCCACAACAGATCAATAGGTCTATAGACAAATTACTACGGGACACTGTGCTGAATATTACAGGAAACCATGTGGGAAGCTTTTGCTGCTCGCAGTAATTTAAACTAAAGAGACTGCGGGTGAGTGGGAGCGGGAGAGGTGGGGTGTACGTGACAGAAAAAAACGAATAAATTACATACAGTGAATATTGGACTTATATTTACCACGTGGGCAGACTCTAATGAGGCAGTACTGTTGCTCTGTGTTGTACAGATTACTTAGATGACATGTTAGCCTTAACTACTTTATATGTCGGGGCTGTGTCTGTCTGCTTGTTCTGGGGTTTTTCTGCCACCTTGTGGACAGAAAATGATGCAGCCTCAACTCAAAGACCCTCTAGCTGGAAGACACGCCATTGCTCAGTGCTGTTTTAGGAGCATTGACTGTCCATTCATTTGTTCCTGTCATACTGGCTGGATGTCTTCAAAAGAGAGACAGAGACCAGATTAGTCAGGGCATAACAGACACTACGAGTGTGAGAGTAGAAGAGGAGTTAATTGTCAGATTGAACATGACAAAGTAAATTAGCTAATGGAATAAAACAAAAAAAATATTAATAAATCACTTTAGAAATAATTTTTAAAGGTAACCATGGAGTTATAATTAACCCCTGAATAGTGCATGATTATTCAGGTGGTGGGCTTCAGAAGGTAGGAGGGCTGCAAAACACTCACACACTAGAAACAATACAACCGAATTAAATTAGTGTACTCAAGTATAATTTTGAAGTATACTTCAGTGGTTCTACTTTAAAAGGCACGTGATTCACAATGCTGCAAACTCTTGACGCTGCAAATGATTAACAGTTGCAAATGTCAACATTCCTGTGAGAGCCTCAGTCGACGTGTGAAGTTTCCTGCTGTCAAGAGGTACACTGGTGTGGCTTTATTGAGTGGAATGAAGTATACTTTGGTTTTGGCATTTACGTGCCTCATTGCTGTGCTAGTGAATTTTTAACTTCAGGAGGCAGATCCAGATCCACAGAGATTCAAACTGCATTAACTGCGCATCATTCAGTTCTAACAGAACAACGTTATGCTCTGCCTGATGCGATGCGGCGTGTGTTTGTTACCTGGAATGGATTCAAACACACTACAACAAAACTACACTCAGTTTCACCCACATTATATTAGATTGAGTATTACTCATTTTCTAAGTGATCTAGTCATGCCTCCCATCCAGTCCATGCTGGGATGGGCTCCAGCACCCCCCCTGCTCCAGAGAAGGAACAGATGGGCAAAGAAAATTAATGACTGAATAAATGAGGACCTGCAGGTACGCTTGACTAGGCTGCTCATGGATTCTTAAGAACTGAGGGAATACTGATTTTCAACACTTAGGACTTAAAATGTATCCGTCTGTGGTCTAATATTAAAAGCTGTACATTGTAATACCTTTACATTATATTCTTCCCAGCTGTAATTATGAAAACGTGTTTCAGATCAGTGCATGTATGTAATACTACTGCAAAATACCACTTTGGTTCACTGTGAGGTATCACATGAAAAGCTTGCTTTCAAGGAACACAAATGTTTTGCTGTAATGTAATACATTTCATGACCCCACATTCAGCTGCACAAAATGACACATACAGTATCACTGACTGCTTGGTTACTGTGTTTGTTTAATGCATGACTGTTCTCCATAGAGAAAAAAAAAAGCTGAACGGACAGATGAGTACTGCATGCACGCTTTTTAATGCCGCCAGGTGTTGTCATAACCCTCTGCAACGCGGCTGTGGTAATCATCCTCTGCAACAGCCGCTGATCACACAGCCATGAGTTCTGTCCTGAAATGCATAAACATTTGCCCACTATTCCACTTGAGCTATTTCAAAACCATGCTGTTCATTCAAATGGAGTGTGCTTAACTGTGTCACTCTCGAACTGTTACCCTCAACTCTCGCAAGCATGCAGAGATTAAACCCTGATGCTTGAATACATTTATGCACTTTTAAAGCCATCATAACCACTCTGTCTCCCGGGTTATTCACTTTTCACCACACATTTCATATCTAACAAATATTTAACTCAAGGCTTGCTGCTGAAACCCACAAAATTATTCAGGGTCTTGACTCAACTGAAATGACTCAGTATGCGAGTCTGTTCGACTACCAAACAGTTGGCCATTGTTGTCAAAGTTACCAGACAAGAACACAGTGAACAGAGTGCAGAAATCCACTAAAGCCTCAACACTGCGCTGACATATTGGTTATATAAGAGTAGCCAAAGAGTGGCCTGATGGTGATGATTACTGGTGGGAGTGTGAATGTACACAACAGATTTCACGCCAATTCGGCCATTAGCCTTCAAAATATGTTGATCACAGACAAAGAAAACAAACACAGATGGGTGGAAATGATCAGATAACCTTCTTGTTCGAGGAAAATGTCTTGATCGACTAAAATAGATAAAAATCACAGAGAAGAATACATTTCTTTGGCACACGAAAGGCTTCTGAGAACAAGAAAAAGGCATGTACTGCTGCTGTTAGCTGTCTGTACTTCTCATGTCTTTGTAGGCAAACGTTGTGCCTGGTCATATACAAGAATTAATCAGTCAATACTGAGCATGTGTAGTGTTTCTTCACAGTGATCATGGCCCAGTAAATCTCATGCTGTGGATGCTTCTTGTTGTGTCTGTGTGGCTGCTGCGTGCTCAGCTGAAGAAGCCTGCTCTCTGGGTGCAGCTGAGGCACAGCATGAGGCACAGCAGATCTGCACCCTTATTGACTTTCTTCAAGGGAGAGCAGCACATATCTGTCCAAAAATCGATAGATTTGTCACTAGTCTCCTTTTTTGGAAAAAAAAAATGTTGCTAAAGGGGCCATAAAAGTCATCAAACCTGACACAGGAGCTAATTTGCCAACACAAGGGTGGATTCAAGTGTTCCCCACTGGGCTGCCTGTTGCATATGTGACTTTCAACAATGTCATTGCTGCTAAGTATGTGTCTGTGTGAGGGCATGCGATGCAGCACAATTAATGTATACATCCACTAATTTTTTTCATGGTAAAATATCATTAAAAATATACTGTAAAAACTGAAAATGAACTAATCTCGCAGCGTCCTTGTCCCATCGTTAAGGCACCACAGGGTGCCGCATCTAATCAGCCACTCTGGGAACTGCTGGTTTACACAAACACAATTACCTTGAAAGAGAATCTAAACTCAAAGTCATCTTACTAACCTTTGTCCCATGCTTTCCACTGACTCTCACAGTCTGACTGGAAGGTAGCTAAGTTGTCATCATGTGAACCACAGTTAGGAGCCATCTCCACAACAGCAAGCAAATTCTATCTGCTGATGAAGACTTTGAGGTGTGACAGTACACAGGCCTTAAATGGAGACTGAGATTGAGAATGTCCAATCATATATGGCCACAAGCTATTATATCTCTACTAACTACCACATTCCTTCCTTCTGCATACTCCATTGCTCAGCACTGATCCTTGCTGCTACGCCACCTCTTCGCGCTCCCTCCGCCTCCTCAGCCTCCTCCTGCATTAGCATTTAGATTTGTGTGATTTCCGGATGTTTTTCTCCATGGGTTCGTGTTCATTCAGATGCTTTGTGCTGTATCTAAGGCTGTGCCGGAGGGTCTGCCTGTGAGCTCAGAGATAGTCTGTGTCGAGCCTTCTTTTCAGGGGGCAGAGCTGCACCGCCAAACTCAAAATGATGGCTGCAATAAATGGTTAAAACCTTGATGTGAGTGTCTCGGCTGAAAATTATTCAAGTGAAGGTCTCATCCCTCCTCTCATTCTGGCATGATGTCAAATTCTGTCTGTTATGAGACATCTAAGACCTAAAAGATGTCTGGAAAAGGACAGTGAAGCCCTTTAGGCATCATGTCCAATCAATACTCTTTTCAGCTTTGGTGTGTGACATTAACAGATCAGTGAAGCCATGAAATAGAAAGCCAGAGAGTTCAGCCCATGCTGTTATCCACTCTCCGGTCTTAAAAGGGACCTTCCGCATTACTTACAATAAGTCACTGACTCACCATCTATATTTTCTTCTTGAGGCGCCAATGCAGTAAAGAGAGGAATCAGACAAAATAAAGCCTCGTAACAGCAGGAGCCCTGACAAAGCAGAGTGTGTAGCCTCTGGTGGAGTGCAGCACATGCAGGCAGTCAAGCTGTCTCTGTGTAGCCAGCTGTTTTACACTCCCTCTTAATCTGTATGCAGGCTCATTTAGCAACTGGCTGCCGTGGATTCAGTTTTCTCAAGCAGAGTCATTGCTGTGAAGGTCAACTAAAATTTATGCTCCTGGGAAGCCCCCCAAAAATAGATGGGAGTTAAACCCTAAAGCACATTTGTGAAAATGCTGCTGGGATAGCAGTGGTGGTTAGTAACCAAGTACATTCACTCACTGTATTTTGAGCAACTCAACTTGGATGGAATAATCATTTTTTTGACTTGTTACCTTCATCTTAAGATTTTACACAAAAAAGCACAATGAGCTTATACAATACAATGCATTGTGTTGTAAACCAGAGGCTACTTTCTACCATTTGAGTTAACTTTTTGGATGGAGGCCGATTAAAAAAACCACACTGTCTGAGTTGTTTGGGTCAGATTATGGAGGCAGGGCATGATATTGTTTAAATATGAGGACTGGAATTATAATAGTGCAGTCTGTCATACAGTCTGCCCTCCTGGAAGGCATTCGTAGTGTTGCACTTGGTCCTGCATAATGGAAATTACCGCAAATAGTTGCGTAGCCATGAAAAAAAAGAGGTCGAGAGTGCAGTTCAGACCTCACCTCCGCACAGCTGACCAGGCACAGTGTGAAGTGGATGTGAATGTCGATTGTTGGCTTTGGAAAGTTACAGAACTTGTCAGACGCAAACCTCGAATTTTGGTGCATTATTTTATGAAAGGTGATATACAAATAAGGTTCATTCCAATTATTATTATCAATAACAATAATTTGACCACTTTTTGTACAATTTGACCAGCTTCATTCATGCAAAATTAGGCTATATTCCACTTTTTCCTCTACAAAGAGAGAAATTGGAGGAAATGCAACACAACACTAAATCTTAAACTTCAGATCATTTCAATACACATCTGAGGAGATTCTAAACATTGCAGAATTTTGTGCAGTTCCTTATTTTCATAGGTGTTTCTATTGCTCTTTAAACACATTTTTAGGATAATTGGGTGGGTTTGAGGGAAAGATTTTAGGCGACCTGGTCTCAGTCAAATCTTTAGATCAGGAACAACTGGACTAAACAACATAAAGGCACATTAATTAGTTAAAACTAGCTCCACCTCAACCAGCTACAAAAGTGAATTACTAGCATTGATGCATCAGCAACAATGTGAAAAAGTCATAAATGAAATAGCAGAATTACTAGAGCCATTTTTTCTACATTTTGCTACAGCCATCCAGATTGACCCATGCTACTTTGCATTTCATCCTCCTGCTTACATGAAGTAGAAACTTCTGTCCGTGGTTTGATGTTTACTGTGTTCAACCAGACGAGGGCAGTGCATCACAGCTCTGCTGCACAGCCTGAACGTTACGCGTGTCTCCAGCACGTTCTCCACAATGAGGAGATCCCAGCCTGTGGTGGATACTGGGATCAGATCTGAAGCCTGCTTTGAAGCATCATCTTGAGTTATTACTGACATCAGGAACAACATTGAGATGGCGAGTGTTAACGCTTTTACATCCGCTGGCTGTTGCAGACTGCGTGTGGTTGGCAGCGTATTATCTGTGACTCCCTCCTCTTGTCTTCTCTTCTCTCGCCCGCTCTCCCCCTCACTGCCTCAAGTGTTTGTGTGGTGTGTGGATTGTCTCACTTCTTCTGTGCACACATGTTGTGTTGTCTTGTGTTATTGCCAGCCAAATGACTTCCAAATGTCTGCAGAAGTAGGAGCAGACAACAGATTTTCAACAAATGAGTGTTTCCTCTTTTTTTGCACATGAGCTTTGTCTCCTTCAAACACATTGCTGTCTGGATAGCAGCGCCTTTGCAAAAACCTTTTATTCCGGCATTGTTTTATGTAAGCAGATTCATGCACACACAGTACCTAGACAGACAAGTAATTGAAGGCATATTGAGCATCTCGCCTCCTGTCTATGAGATGCTGCATTGATGAATAAGTAATGAAACGTCTTTTCAAGTGCATCTTTGAACAGTGCTGAAGTTTTTAACCCCATGAAACCTGGAGACAGCTACAGTGCCCCAGACTATAAACCCCTTATTCTAGCTGCCTTGGCCCTCTGCCTTTCTCCTACAACATCCCCACCCCCTCTCTCGCTGGCATGATGCCCCCCACTGAGTCTTCTTTTCATCAGAGTGAAGTATCAGTTCGACGCAGACACAAAGGTGTCTCGCGCACATGCGCATACACAGAGGCATGTATGCATATAATGTAGCAGATGCTGCACTTTTGTTGTGTTGCTGTGAGGGCCAATTTTTGGAAATGACACCAGACACAGCTGCAGCCTCCACAGCTTATTCATTTGTGTCTTTATGAGAACATTTGTCATATTAGAAAGTGATATATGGGATTAAAAGGGTTAAAAATCCTGGTCTAATTTTGGCTGCATCTATGAAAAACAGCTGAACTGTGTTGCATAAGTGATGACATTGACAAGTAGCAGCCATTCAGATGAGTGGGTGAATCATATATCATTGTTACTTACAGCTTGAGCTTCAACCTGGCCTCCCAGTTCTCCATCCCAAATCCTATCAAAGCCATGAGTGGTGATCTCGCAGCTCCGATGAGAAAGGCACTGAATGAAACTGTTTGATATATGGCTCTATTCCTGCAGTGTCCTCACATCATTACAGAAATATTGCCATGAAAACACATTTATCAACAGCATCAAATCAGCTTTCTGCTCTGACACAACAAAGCCACTACATTCCTGTGAAGAGCTATAGTTTAAACATGTTTCAAATAAATAATTACTTATTTTCTGTCACAGAAATACAAGAATCTACCTGAATGCCAACACATGAATGCCTTTCAAATCTCATCCTGGATTGTTTAAAGATTATGTTTTTGGATTCTTCTCATCCAGACAGTACATGTGTACCTTTCTATTCATCTGGCAGAAGAATTTTGGGCCATCATGGCCAGATTGTCATCAGTGGTCCATTTGGTGATCAGACTTACAGCTCCATTACAGAAAAGAGCTTCATATGTATGCTGCTCCCTCTGCCTGGAACCTTCTGCGGTTGGATCTAAAATTGCAAAATGTGGTGTCTTTCAGAAAAAATTTGTTGCATATAATTATCTGTTTCTGCCTTTTTGTCTGAACCTCTCTTTTTCACTTTTTTTTGTTACCTCAATTAGGATGTCCAGAGTAAGAAAAAAACAAACAAACAACAAATAAACAATATGTGGTCTTTAAGTGTTCAATATTAGCTAGATAAGTAAAACAAAATTACGAAATAAATAGACTAATCACGTGAATACATGAAGTAAAATATAGGCAATAAGAAAACAAAAAAACTATATATATGAAATGTTATTTCAGCATTCTTATTTTCATTTTATCAGTGTTACTGGAGTTCACTTCTATTTCAATATGCTCTTTTTCGATAGTCTGTTTAACGTCATGACAGCGCAGGTGCCATTGGTGACCGCCCCCTTCACCTTTCAGCCAATCACAACTACCATCAGCCTTGCCAGCCAGCTAACACACCACCAGCAAACTAGTCAATTTACTTGTTTTTGGCGACTACCACCGAAGAAAAGACGTCAGAAATAATTCCCAAATACGGAGTAATGATGAGTTAACAAGGGAGTGATTTTAGATAGCCTCTGTGTGTTTTTGCTCAGTTGTTGTCTTGATTTGAGAACATCTTTAGGACCGCAGCACTGCCGAGGTAACGCTAAGTTAGCCAGCTAGCTTCTGTTGCTAACACTGGATCTTTACTTTAATGTTGAGACATAACGCTGAGTACTAGCTGACAGCTAGTTAGCTGGCTATCATTAGTTAGCGAGGTAGCGTGTGTGGCCTTGTTAAGACAGATAAAAGGAGAGGTTGGTTATTGAACTGTAACTGTGGACTTTGTTTACTGAGAGAAGCACCCTGTAGTTCAGAATAGCTTACTTTGCAGTTGTTGCTCTAGCAACAGAGAGCAAGCTGGCAGAGGGATTGGCTGATATGAGGGGGGCGGGTGACATCTGAAAAGAGGCACTAGGAAAAATGAATGAAATGTGAACAAACTTTTTGAGAACTTTTGAAAAAGACTCTTTAAAATAAAAAAAGAAACGAAAATAAACATTTTTTAGTAATTAAAACAGTCACATATTTCACAACTAATTGGTTCATTTATGTATTTATGCCTCCTTGCAGGTGGCAGCTGTTGCTGGAGGCATTATGTTTTCGGGTTGTATTTTCTTTTGCCCATTCTCATGAATATATACTGTATATCTATATATCTCAGGCCTTGAGGGGATCTTTTTCAAATTTGCCACAAACGTCCATTTGGACTCAAGTCCAGTTGTGACCTCATAAAACACAGTTTTGGCCACAACTCATTAATTCAATGCTAATTATGACAAAATTTCACACAAATCTCCCCCCTGAAACTGTGCTGATTGTTGAGATCTTCTGTGCTGACTGCTTGAAGATGTGTGTGTGAAACATCCATGTTTTATAATTTGTAGCTTCTTTGCAGCAACATCAATATTTGAGTCATTGTAGTCCACCATAAGCTCCTTACTTCTGCCGATATTGGACTTCAGGTGATTGTTGTTGCACCATGTGATGAAGCTCTCTATCAGGCCTCTGTGCTCCTCTGGAAAACTAGTCTCTAAGTAAAGACAGCATGTTTATCACTGGAAATAATTCACTGGAATCAGTGTCAATATAGTGATGACTTCCATTTCACCAAAAATACACTTAATACTTTTAATTAAATTCCTTAAAAGCCATCACTACTTTATATCTGTCTGGACAGACAGGGATGTAAACTACAGCTTGAGTGGTTGGCGGAGGCATACACCTGCCAGGCAGTAATTCTAGTTTACTTATTTAATCCTAAACATTTAATATTTTGGGGCTCCATATCAACATCAATTACAAACAGCTCTTAAAATGAGTAAAGTTTGGACAGATTTACTTACCTGTACTAAATGTTGTCAGTGCTGTATCTTGTTAATCAGGGATTATAAAGCATCTCCTGGGGTAGCAGTTCTTGCAGATGAACCTCGCTTGTGTCTGACTGATGATTTATCGACTGATCAGTGTCATTTTGAGATTTTTTGTGGTGGCCGTGCTGACTGGATCTTTCAGAGCTTCATTGCTGACAGTGGTAATCAGTGGGTGTTATGTTTATTATGTAATCTCCGCTCCCCTTTAGTCAACTTGGGGTCATCCAGTAGTAATTTGCACATATTCAAGCATTGACCAGTACCACAGATCAAATTTTGTATCCAAGCTGAGCCAAGTGAATGACAACTAAATCTGGACCGCTCAGCCCTTTGTATTCAATCCCATACTGTATGATCCCCCCGTCTCTCTCTCTCTCTCTCTCTCTCTCTCTCTCTCTCTCTCTCTCTCTCTCATGTGCTGAAGTCGGAGGCGCGCTCCTCGGGTTTTTGCCAGTGCGCACCACACCATCGCTCCACATCACGCCGCACGGACTGTTGCTGCGCTCGGAGCACCTGCAGGCGAGAACAGGGCGAAGAAGTAGTGCGCCGCGGGGACATTAGAGAGCGGAGGAAGGCGAGGAGAGGAAGGAGAAGGGGCCGGACCGGCGGCAGGAGCGCACCATGGCCTCAAAGGAGACTACAGCGGCGGGCTTCGCCAACGTCAGCAGAGAAATCACAGGTGAGCTCGAACACGAGTTTTTTTTTTAAGGAAGTATGTTTTAATCTTAGAGAACGGGAGCGGAGATGTAGGACCCGCTTTAGGACGCGTTGGGGATTAGTTTGTCTCCACTCAGCTGCTCTTTACATCTCAGCGCGTTTCATTTGAGTGGAGTTATTACCGCAGGCAAGCGCAGGAAATGTCTCCCAAGGCAAAAGCAGAGTTAATGGCTGTTGGAGCTTGTGAAGACTGCGATCCCGTCGATCACGCAGCGGAAGCGTTCGGTTTCGTATTGATTTGGCACGAAGATGTGCCGTGACATTTATCGCGCACGGGGGTCCTGTAGTGCACTCAGAGTTGTTTAAGTGTTGCTGTGCATGCGTGCGCGTCGCGGCATTGGCGTGCGTTCACTAAGAGTTTTCACCTCTTTCTTTTCTCTCTGCGTGTGCACGCGTGGGAGTTACTGCGCGACTTGGAGCGCGTCGCGTGCAGCAGGCAGCATGGGTACAGCTGCACGCAGACTGAGACTCTCTGCCGGGGAGATTGGACAGTACAGTGCATTACGCGCGCGCGCACACACACACACACACACACACACACACACACCAGCATGTTTGGATGATCAGGTAGAAGGTGTCTCTCTCGTTGCTAATTATCCTGGCGCGGCGAGTTAAATCCCGCTGTGCACCAGCTCAACCTGGTCAAGCCCCGTCTGTCTGGCCTGGTGATAAGAGCCAGGCGGCATTAGGCCACACACCTGCCAGTTGAGGACAAGAGGTGGAGGCGGGGGGTTCATGATGGGGGGAGGTGAGTGAGAAGATCCATCAAAGTGTCAAAAAGGCAGTGGGGATATGAGAGGCAATTGAAGGGGAAAAGGGGAGAATGACCCATCCTGGCTGTTCATCCTCCTCCTCCTGTTCCCCCTCACCCCTTTGGGAACAGATGCTGAGGTCATTAGCAGGCCTTGTGGGGGCCACAGAGTGTGTTAAAAGGTTTAAGTGATTGGGTCTTACCCAGCTTAATGTCAATAACTCTCTGTTTGTCTACGGCTGATCCTTCCTTCGATCTGCCGGTGCGGTTTCCCCCACCCCCACCCCCATCCCATACCCGCCTCGTCCTCTCCGCATCTGCTGCTGCTCACTCAAGTGTGAGAGCCAACTTCATGGTTGTTGCTGGATGTGGAAAGTGAGAATCATGAGTGTGCGGTAGTGAGAGTTGGGAGATTGTGACACAGTGGAGCATCATGACACAGCATGACGTGCTGTATCTCCATCTGGTGGGCTCATATGTAGCATGGGTGGCCCCGCTTGAAATGTGAATATCGCACAGCTTGCAGGCATATGTGCTCATTTGCAGTCCGACGGTATAGGTTGACATTGTGTTTGTGAAGAGCAGGATGCTTCGGCTGTTGTGGAGGACGTGTAAATGGAGGAGGCCTCCGGTGCGGTTCAGTGAGCTTCAGCAGGGTCGTGTGTGGTGGTGTAGAGGCCCCTAAAGATTGCAGCTCTGGGTCTTGTGGTCGGTTCCATTGAGATGAGCCAGGCTGCTTCTTTCTTTCTTTCTCTGAGGCTAAAAATAGCCCAGTTATGAGTCCTCTTCACATGGAGGGTGTGTGTGTGTGTGTGTGTGTCTGCCTGTCTGCCTGTCCTCATGTTTGTGTCTTTGTAGCTGTCTACTTGTCTCTGTGACTGTTCACCCCTGTGTGGCTGTCTTTAAAGGAATAAGCCACCAGTTTATCCCTAAGCTGGAAATGAAAGACAAAACATGATGACTGCATCATCAGCATCAATATGGTGGTTTTACTGGGAGATGGGCACATTTTCTGATACACAGCTATATTCAGGTACTGTAGAACTAATTTGGATGGAAGATTTCAAACAAGAGCTCACAGATAACAGAGTCACAAAATTATGTCCATGCGGACATGTCCAGAAAGTCTCCCTGTCAGTGCCCTAATATTCCGAAGCTTACTTAACTATTGAAAATCACTGTAGCACAAAGTGCACAAAGTACAGGTGGGTGACAAATGAAAAGAAAACCCAACACAAAGTGTCTTAGTGAGGTTTTTGGCCATAAAACGGCTTCATTGCTCATTGGCGTAGCTTGTTTAAGAGCACTCCACTGGTTTAGTGGGGGAAAAGGATAAAAATCAGTGCAGAAGAACCTTCGATAGCATCTTTTTTACTCCATGCATTCTTCTTCCTTCTCAAAATCTGGCGCCTACGTTACCCACGGTGCAACTCAACCACTGATTGTTCCTTGGGGAATGTCATGTTATATACAATGTGTGCTATTGTGCAATGTGTTAGCACCAGCAAATTTAGTTTCAAGCCGCTAGCCTCAAGCAGAGATGAGCAGCGGGCTGCAGAGGTCCGGTGAGCTCACTTCTTTCAAGCTCCACATCCCCAGATTTTGTTTCATTTTCCAACTTGTAGTCTTCAGCCCCAACCAATGCTGACTCATGTGATATCATTTGAGGCAATTCATTAGACTTGCGGCTCTCTCTGTCGCCACTAAAGGCTGATACAACCTTATATATATATATTCAGTAATACACTTAGGTGTGTAAAATTGGTGGTGTTCCCCTTTAAGTGTTTGGAACTCTACTAGAGGGATGAACAATATTATTGGTTGACGAAACAATCTCAACTCAGGGGCCACTTACTTGCTTTTGAGTAGGTCTGGATTATTTTCTCAGTGAATCATTTGGTTTGTTAAACATTCGGAAACAGTGAAAATATTCCAGATCTGTATTCACGTTGCTTGTTTTTTCCAATCAACTCTCAGAAATCCAAGGATATTTAAAGATATTTATCTCTCATATAAGAGTAAGAAAGCTTAATTGATTAATCCTTGAAGTCAATTTATCCTGATAGTTGCTGATTAATTTGCTGTCTATTGACTAAATGATTGATTGACAGTTTCAGCTGTACTTTTGACTGCATCACATGGTCTTCATCAGCAGCAGAAATTTCTTTTGTCATGGAACTCGATACATTAAAACCTTCCTTATTTCTGAAGGCTTTTACTACAAGACTTGTCATGCATGTTGGCTTAAATGTTGATCTGGCATTCTTGACCTTGAGTAAATTTTATCTGCTGATGAGATGAAGACCATGTATCAGAGTTCTTTGAGTTTGATAGTGGTGGTGGAGAGTGCACTGATTGAAGCTTCACTCCAAAATCTCCCATAGGTGTATGTCCATCAGTGTTATGTATGCATCCAGTATATAAAGCGAATCAGGTATTGGCATTAAAATCTACTTTTTAGTCACTGCCATCATACCATTCAATGAATCCACTCATACACAGTTGCACTAGACTGTTGACAGAATTTTTAGCACTACAGCAAACCCTTGTGCACAGTATTGTCTTACATATATTCATATTTGCTAGCATTCACCCTTGTCACTTAAACTGTATTGTCACAGCAGGAGCTCCATTGTTTTCTGTTCTGCTCTATTGTTTTCTGTTCTGTAATCTTCAGGCTCCTGTTATAGTTAAAAATCATATGTAGTTATATCCTCATGTTAGCTTACACATAGTGGAATGAGCCAGGTAAGGTATCAGAAATGGTATTGGGGGACAAAATCTGTTCACCCCTAATGTTTCCACTCATTTATTCAGGTTTTTCCTTTCATTTATCACCCAGCTGTGTATTTGAATTTATAGATTTCCCCCATAAAAGCTTTTTACAGTGTTTCTAAGTGCATCTCAGGATAGTGCTTTTCATTCTCTTATGTGTTTACATCATTTAATTAGCTCTCCCAGTTTACCCTCCTTTTCTCTGCTCTTCTCTCCAGAGAGCATCAGGAAGGTGCTGGATAAGCAGGCCATTAAGTTTGTGCGAGCCATCAAGCAGGACACCAGGAGCGGCAAAACAGAGGACAGGATTCTGGTGAGAGACGCCAACACCCTCACACCCAACCGCCACCCCCGTCTGCTGTCACACCAGGTCACCTGAAAGAGATATTCATTGTTACAGTGAAAGCGTGAGCCGTTGAATATGGAACAGAATGGCACTGACTCCTTACAGACAAAGTGGAAATCAATGGAAGTTAATTGTGGCAAATTGAAAGAGTCATAAGAAGTCACAGATTACGCATCCTGGGACACACAACAGACGCGTTGAAAATCAGGCTTAAGACAGATGCTGCCTAAGCACAGCGAAGTGGACACCATGCCATGGCCTACTGAGTCCATCCTCAGAGTTTATTAGATGTGGCAGGATGGCCTTAATGCCACAGGCAAGAGTTTGCTGTGAGTGTATGTGTGTGTAAGCCTGACATGGTGTACCAACAGGGGCATCATTTATTGTTTCTTTTTTTTTCCCCTGAAGAAGAAGCCTCTGTGACTGTATGCCAGAGGGTGTGTGGGCAGCCTGTGATGTGTTCAAAGAGCCAGTGCGAGCCAAGGCCACCTCTGTTATGAGAAATTGTCAACTAGTCAGCCACATTACTGACTGATCAGTTACTCACACGCAATTGCTGCGTGCGAGGGTGAGCTCATTTGCTCTCCTGAAGGCGACAAAAAAGACAAGCTGATAAGCGAATCTAAACTATTAATCAGTACTTCTCTCAGTTTTCCATCTCCATTATTTCTTTCCAATCTTCCCTCCCGCTCCATCTATCTCCATTGTAACCACACACCCCTCTATTTTTGTCATCTCCTTTCTTTGTTTCCTCTCTCCCTCCCTCCTTATCTGTCCATCTCAATTATTCTCCTCCCCGTCATCACCCCCCCTCCTCCCCTCTACCACCACCACGCCAGTCGCCTCTCTCGCACTCTCTCTCTGTCTCTCCCCTTTATGCCCTTCCCTCTTCCCTCCATCTTTACTCAAACCTGTAAAAGGGTATTGAGCTCCTCTTTCCATCAGAAGCAATTCAATTAGGTCTCTGCCTTATGAGAATTTTTTTACTATCCAAATGGGCCTTGGCTGCTGCTGCTGCCACTGCTCCAAATTCTTTCAGGGGAAGGCATACAAGGGGGGAGATGGATATAAGCATTCATTCTAGCTCGTTGTCAAGGTCTCCCCCTCTAAAAGGCAATCTTTTCACTCTAATGGATAAATTTGTTTGGATGTATGAAGGGTGAACAGATGAGGGAGTTTGTAAATAGACTGTTTCAGTCTCGCTGGGTATTGTGAACAAAATATTCACTCATGCTTGAAAATGTCATACATGGTAGCTGGAGAAAGTGGAATATTTTAGGATTGCTTTCTATCAGACTTAGTCTTGAAAATAATTTTTCTGAGCCTGAAGGCTTAGGTGAGGCCTTCTTCTACCTTCATCCTCCCTTTCATGTGGATCCCTGCTTCACGGCTGAAGTAGCTTAAGCAGGTCAAATCTGAACAGCATCATCGTTTTCATCTAGATTCTTTAAGTTTGTGGGAAGAAGTTTGTATTCTGTCATCCATCAAGTTTGTACGTACTGTATCAAAGTCTTTGTTCTACATCCTGCGATTTCTTTTTGCCCCCTTTTCCCTCCAGAGACTGCTGGTATCCAGCTGTCTGTGCGTGTTGACTGTACCAGCCATCATGCTGCTACACACACACACACACACACACACACAAACACACAAACACAGGGTTGACTCCCCCCACCCATCTCAGACAGACACATGGAGGGCTCGGCATGACATCCAAACGGCACCCAGGGCAATGCGTTGGGGAGCGTCAACATTCATGTTTCTATCACGGGGCCTGCACGCACAAACACGCACACATGCACTCACACACACTCATGCGGACAGTCTGACATGTGCGGGAGGCATCTACGCAGACACACATGGTTCAGTGCATCAGGACTTGCCTGCGCACACACTCTTACAGCCATTATTAGATCACCCCATTTGAAGATTAGAGGCAACTCAGAAAACAAAGCATCTTCAAAGGCAGAGAGGAGGAGAGAGACAGGGAGGGGGAGGAGTGGGTGGGTGTGATGGTAGAGGAGGGGAGGGCACCCCACAAGGGGAAAAGGAATGGAGGAAGGAGTGAGGGGGAAGAGGGGGAAGGAATCTCTGATGTGCTGTGATGCCCCAGTTGCCGATTTGGTTCTTCCGCCACTTATTTATCCTGATCAGTCGCTCTGTGTTATCCTCTGTTGACTCTGCGGTTCCCTCACTCCGATCTAATAATGGGCCTATTACTGGCTGAGACTGCCACTGTTTGACAGTCCTGAGCACACTCGGGTGCTTCAGACGGTTATTTCCACTTAGGTTCTGTGGTTGTGTGGACGTCCCCCTCATGAGACTCCAGTAGGACTGAGGTTTGAGCTCGAGTCGGTGGTGCAGCATTTCCAGATTTAGTCGTCGTTGCATGCTCGGTGGCTGTGTCCTCTTTGGGATGTTCACAGCAGGACTGTTCTTTAGAAAGTTGGTGGAAGCAGTGTATGATAATGATTTACGGTCAGCAATCACTTTTAAAGACCTTTTATTCTGCACAAAAATCAATTATGCTCATTCCTCTTTATTTACTTACTTACTTACTTACTAACATACTTTCCTAAGCCCTTTCAGCATTTTAAAATTTAGTGACTGCTACTTTTGTCTACTCTGTACATGGAAGAGACATCCTTCCTGTATTTTATTCTTTTTTTTTTTATTTTAGCTCTTCCTTGTCTCAGGAGAGGGTTTAAAGAATTGACAGATTATAAAGCCCCATGAGGTAAACTTGTGCTTATGTGGTCATTACTGTAAATCTAATCAATTTGACTTTAAATTTGTAGCAGTTAATACCATTGCCAAATGTGTATGCTTGGCTCACTCAGTGTTTTGGGACTAAATAAATATAAGTAAATAAAAGTAGTGGAAAGCTCACTGGTTTCAATATCTGCCTCATGCATCATCAGCATCTTTCTCTGAGATTTCTCTCATTTTCTGTAACTGAGTTGTCGTTGCTTGTTAATGTAATTTTGTCGCTGTTGGTTTTATTTTTTCATTTTTTATTGTTGCTATGCTTCTATGTTTCTTTTAGTCCTTGGGGATCTGTAATCTCATCTGCATGAATTAGTGCTCTCAATCTTCTCTCTCTGCATCTTTTTAATTATTGAATTTTATCGCTCTTTGGAATTGTTAAATTTCTTCTGTTCGTCAGCGCTCCGTCCCGTGTAAACCACATCACTGACTTGTGCTTACCTGACTTGTCCAGATCCTGAGGTCATTCAGTAGTGCTAAATTCAAGTCTGCATAGTCAGGATTCTTATATAAGAGAACTGACATTGAAGTGGCGTTTAATGATTTTCTCCAAAGTTTGATGGTGATGTCATCATGGTCATTATTTTAAGATGCTTTTCAAACAGAGGCATACAGTTTGAAAGACAGACATTTATCGGGCAGAGATGGTCCATGAATATACACTATTGGTTACATTATGTGTTTACATTGTCCAGTAATCCTTTTTTTTTTAACTGGGAAAAATCTTCTTAATGTCTGATATATTTTTGTCTCTTGGTCAGAATATCCGGTGAAAATAATTCCCGAGTCAGATCTGAAAGTATTCCGACTCGACTGCCTCTCTGATGCCTGCCCTCTCTCTTGCTCCTCTCCTGATTCGGTGAATTAACACTTTATTTTGACCAGACCAGAGTCGGTTGTGATTATTTGAACAGTGGAAAGAATGAACCAAGAAGGTTTTGGTAAGTTTTACTTTGTTTGTGTCGAGTTTAAATCAAGTGTGTCTGTAAATGGAGTGTAGTGGCTTTGGTGAGAGAAATATTTCATCTGTTTCTGGTTACATAAAAAGGATCTTACTCTTTAACAATAAGGAATTCTTTCCATAATGTTACTATTATAACAATCTGAGCCTGTCAGTGGTAAAACCAAACACTTTTAATGGATGTGCATTGATGGTGCACAAACACCCAGAAGGATTACATTTCAGCCCGTTTCGGCTACAGCACTCTGCTTCAATACTGGACCAATTTCAAAAATTGTTGTCTCCATTAGTCAATTACACACTGAAACATGGTAATATAGGGTCCATGATTAGATAATATTTGACCGGAATTCCTGCCGTTTGTCTGGGGACCGACGCCAACGGAAATGAAATGTAGGTCAAGCTGAAATATGCAAATAATTCAAAACCACAGTATAGGACATTATTTTATTTGTTTATTTTGCAATTTGTAGGTATGCAGATCTTTGATAAGACACATCTTTGTTGAAATAATATGCCAGTACTATGTCTCTTGTTGTATTGGTTTTTCCCTCTTCTGGGCACAAAAAAGATATTCAAATGATTGGAACCAATGTGTGTGTGTGTTTTTTTTTTTTTTTTTTTTTTAAAGGAATAATTGAATGTCATGTTGGGCCAATTTTGACAGCCCTGTATGATATGACAGATGATGTTGCCTTTTGTAAATGGCCACTTTTTCCATCAGTGAGTATCTGATAGGCCTGTATGATGTGAGGAAAATCTGTGCAATAACACTGGTCAACATTGTAATGACGATGTGACTTCCGATGAATACATTTTGAAGTGTGCAGATTACAATATGTTTTATATTGCTGATAACAATTCGATAAAGATTGTTTGTTTTGGTATCGTTGTAAAACTTGGTATGTAGAAATGAATGTGATGTTGCTATTATTTTAGCATTTAATAAAAAAAATGTTCTAGTGAAAGAACAAGATAGTAATGACAGATTTAGGTCCATGAATTCAAAGATTCATAATAGATTTCTGCCCTTGAATGCATCGTGAAGTTCTGGTTGGTACCCATACGTTTGCTGTAATGTAGCAATGTAGAGTGGAGAATTTACAAGATGTGCCTGAATGCACCTTGAAGTCCCTCCCCCTTTGTTTGCATGTGTGTCAAACTCCAGCAGAGGACTGAAGCAGTGCAACCATGAACGACACCAAAACACTGTAGAGACTCTCAACGTAGTTTTTTAATACATGACTATTTACCTGCCATTGTGTATAGCCTATCGAGATTTGCTCGCCAAATGGAAAGTCTAACTGCATTTGGCTCTTGGCAGGTGGTAATTTTGGGAGCATTAGTGCATATAAATTAAAATTATTCTTTCTTTTCATCTCGTTCAGACAGTCTTTTGCAATGTGTTTATCGCTCACGTTCATACAGCAATGACAATGAAATTAGGATTTGTTGGTCAGCACTAGTATATGATCACATGTTTTTGACGGGATGGAAATCTCCCGTCAGTCATGTAAAATGCATGCTCGCTCTCAATTCACATTTCTAGCATCACTTCAGTAGGTGGACTAGCTAATGGTAGCATAGCAACTCATGGCCAGAATAGCTAGAGGTAGATGCGCAGGAGATGTATTCTTGGGCCCTGCTGTTCCTTTTTGTTGCTCTGCCTCCGTTTGACCAAATGAAAGGTACTCCCTTGTGGTTAATTAAAATCAAACTGCTAATAAAGACAGGAGAACCGTGCTGTGCACACTGTGCCCTCTGAAAACGTCAATAATCATGGTAGTAATGGCAATAGAAGTTGGCGCTACCACACTGCATACCTCCACATCTCTACTTGCGATATTAGTCTTAATCAATTTGTGGTCATTGCGTTAGATTGTTGTCATATTGTAATTTACTTTCTCAGTGAACTACTCTCCAGGATCTTTTCTCATGTATTCAATTACTGATTCGCTGCATTTCCCAGAATACCTTTTGAGAACTCTGAGAGAATGTGTCTGAGCATCTTAAATTTGTAGGTGAATAGAGAAAGATGGCACACTGCCAAGCAACAAAACTGCTTCAAATAACGTGGAAGATTTCCAAAGGCTCTTTTCTTTCTGGGCATTTATGACTCAACATAATGCAACCAGGGAGATGAGATTCGAGGACGGAGAGTATTTTTGACTTTTAAGGTCCAGGTCCAGATTCATTTTGTGCTCTACAACTTCGATTCCAGAAAAGTTGGGACACAAAAGTACAAAGGAAATATATTTAATGTTTGACCTCATCAACTTAATTGATTTTTGTAAATATCTGCTTATTCTGAATTTGATGGTTTTGATAGGGGCTGCAAAAGGGTGAAAGTTGTGGAACGCTCCAAAAACACCTGTTTGGATCATTCCACAGGTAAACAGGTTGATTGGTAACAGGTGATAGTATCATGATTGGGTGTGAAAGGAGCATCCTGGAAAGACTCAGTCGTTCACAAGCGAGGTTCACCACTTTGTGAGCACATGATTGTGAAAAGGATGTTACTGCATAAGCTTGGGTAATAGATGGTAAACACAGTTCATTTGCAAATCACTGCATTCTGTTTTTATAGAACTTACATTTGGATTCAGGGTTGTATGTGTGTGTCAGGGTTTAATTAAAATTAAAAAGACAGTTGAGCCTGCAGGACAGTGAGAAGATGATCACTGGGGCTAAACTTGAGCCAATTTTTAACCCTCTTTTGGAATACTTGATTTTTATCAAAAACCTGTGGGTGGTAAACGAAGTCAAATTGAAAGTCATAAAATACTAATAAATAATCAGCATTTTGAATCGTGAGACTGGGCCTTGCCTTCAGCTCAGATGCCTCTCTGTTGCAGAGGGACTTAAACTGCATTGAACGGTGAAACAAAGCGTACAAAGCAGTAAAGCAGAGACGGCCCGTGGTGGCTGCAGAATCTTCTACTCCTTCAGACTCTCAACAACACTTCCATTTGTTTGTGTAATATGCTTGCGTGATGGCGAACATTACCACTGCGTCATCCACAATCTTCTTTTCATGGCTTTTCGCTGCGAGCTGCTCAGCGTGGAGTCATTTTCTCTGCGAGCGTCCGGGATTTACCATCTGACGGTGCGTGGCGAGCGCTCTGTGCTGTAATTAGGACTGTGCTTTCTTTTGATTATCATTACACATGTTAGTAGCCTGTGGCGGAGAGGCTGTAAAGTGTGACTGCTGACCTTCTCTTTTCCCCCACGAGAAGGCGAGAACATCTGAATGAGTGTGTGTGTGCGCATCGTCAGTGCTGAGAGGCAGCTCAGGGTATCTTTACCTCTATTTTATCTGTCCATCCTATTCATTTCTCTTTCTCTCTTCTACTCCCTCACTCTCATTGTCCTCATGCTCCTGTATCCACCCCTCTTCTCTTTCCCTTCTTTCGTCCATCCTTTTGGCCTCTGCTACACTCACTGCTTGCATCCGTCTCATCCAACATTCTCACATTTGCTCACATTTTTAATTTTCCCCTCCCCTTTTTTCCTCTCAGCCCGTTCACCCAATCATGACCTGTCTTCAGCTCTTATTTCTCCTCTATAGACACTCTGTCCCATCTCTTTCTCCCATCTACGGTACAACCTTGCAACCCCTTCCCATTATCCGTCTCCCTTTCCCCGTCTTTTTTTCTTATTTTAAGAGGTCCTTTGGGTTTCACAGCGCTCGCTTTGCTCTCTCTTTGATTCAGACGCATTGGTCTTTTTATGAGAGAATCTGGAACAAGATGTGTTTTTGAGCTTTGCATTTCTTTCCTCTCATTTGGTGCTTTCTCTCTGTCTCTCTCGCTCTCGCTGTCTCTCGCTCTCTCTCTCTCAACCACTCTAAAGTCCACTTATAAAGCTGGACCTGGGGCATCTGTGCTTTCAAACCCCCGTCACTTACACACACACACACACACACGCACGTAAGCTGACAGATTGACTGATGGCAGGGTTGTGTTTTTGTGATACCCAGTTCACTTGAGTGATGGTAGCTGACTCTGTGTGTGTGTGTGTGTGTGTGTGAGAGACACACGAGTGTAGTCCAAAGTCAGCTTAGCAAGCTATTGTGCATCATTATACGTTCATACCAGTCAAAAAGAAGTGTGTGTGCTGTTCTAGCATGTCGGACTTATGCTAATGTCTGTATCGGAATGTTTCTGATTTTACGCTGTTTGTGTGTGTGTTTAAAATGCCCTTGTGGCCGAGCCAGAAATACCGCAGGCGGCCAAATCTGGCACTGATCCTCAGCCTGTTCCCTCAGAGGCAGCGCTGCAACACACACACACACGACCCAGAGACACACTTTGATTTGCACCATCTCGTTTGAAGTGCAAGACCCAGAGCCTGACAGCTTATGATTAATATAAGCCCCCGCCCTCTGCCCTCTTGGTTGCGTGTGCATGCAAACGCGTGCATCCAGAAAGAGATAAATTTGTTGTTTTCGTGCACGTACGGTACACGCACTCCCTCTGTATGACACACACTCCCACCCTGCCCTCGCAGCCTGCTTCAGGGGCCGGCTGGCTTGGCAGGCTCTTTGAACTAGTGCTTCTGACACTGTGCTGTCACAGCAAGGGCACCTCTGTACCCCCCAACCCATCATCTTCACCTACCAGTCTTTCTCTCTCGCCACTTCCTCATCACTTTTTGAGATTGTCACCTGCTGTGTCCTTGGCTGACCAGGTCAGAAAAGTCAACCATCTCATCTTGGAGGATTTCCTTGGAGGAAAACGAATCTGTGTGCAGCTTTTAGGATTTATGATTGATCTGTGGAGAAGGTTGCCAGAATGCCACATGAGAAGAAGAAGTCTTGGTTGTGGCTAGTGGGGCTTGACTTTAGAAGGCTAGAGAGAGAGGAACAATTTTTTGTTACTTTTGCAAAACCAACCTGGTTCAGATGGTTCATTTATCTACAGAGAATGATCAGGATTTTTTTTGGGGGGTTAACGCTCCATCCAGCATTAAAATGTTAAAGTTGTATTAGCATTGATATTGGACAATACTTTTAAAAACATTTTATTTTGGTGACTGTGAAAGCTGCATTTTATGGATGAAAAAAGGTGGCTATTAGTGATGACTGCTGTTTGAGTGTATGCTCAATGAAGTTAATGAGGTGAAACATTAAATATATTGTCTTTGTTGTGTTTTAAATTGAGTATATGTCAAAAAGGATTACCACATTCTGTTGTATTTATCTTATACACAGCGTCCCAACCTTTTCAGAATTGGGGTTGTAACTCTGTCTACAACAGCCCATGTATGAAAACAGCAGCCCGTTCCATCCTCTGTCTGCGTCCTCACAGGATGCATTCGGTCACATTGCCGAGTGTAGGCCACCAGCGTTTTTGACAGCGGTCAGAGTCAAACGCACAATTAAAATGGAAGTCAGACTTGCGTGAGATGGATGGCACTGACCTGCACTGTGTTGACACGCTGTAAAAACGAGAAGCCTCCTAACAGAATAGATCCTGCCCTTGGTATTATGAGGGACAGCTGGGTTCAGGGAGGTTGCAGTGAAGGGACATTTTAAGTAGCTGTTGCAGTTGCACTCAGGCTGAAACCACGTATCTGGTATATGTCATATATTGACTAAATATCCCTCAGAATTTTTTGACCACTGCTGCACATTCCCTATCCAAATAGGCAAAAAATAACCATCTTAAGTATTGATACTTCAATTGGCTTTAAATGATGTATCAAGAGAGAAGAAACCACACACAACAGGGCCTGTTCAGAATCTGAGGATCAAATCAGCAACCGTCAGAGAGCCTGCATTATTGATGCCTCTGTTTACATGATGAGACCTTCTGTCATCTCGCAGGGCTTTTGAAGGGAGAAGATGCTTCTGTCTTTCATTTTCTCACCATATCTATCTCTCTCACCTCTCTTTTTCTTCTTTCTGTCTGCCTCAAGGTCCCATTACACTTCCCTCGCTCCTTGCTCCATTTATATAACAGAGTTTTCAAACTTGTCAAGGAGCAATGATTGGACTAACAATCTTCTGTGTCTCCACCAGCTTAGTGCGAGTTTTTTTTTTCTTGGTTGGGTCATTCTGTCTCCTCCTTTTCAGTCCCTTGTTTTCATTCCTCTCCCTGTCCTCGGCCTCCTCGCTGTGGGAGTCTGTTATGGATGTCTATATAGTTAAGGCACAGGGCTGATCTGTGAGGCCAGCCGGGAGTTGGTGTAGTATACGAAGACTTCATTATCAGGAGAAAATCTAGTGTCTCTGTCCTTCTGTCCCCTCCTCTGTATCTCCCTCTTCCTCTCTCTCTCTCTTTGTATGTTTCATTTTCTTTCTTCCTCTCACTGCCACTCAGCAGGGCGCCATTAGCCATTCAGCACAGAGAGGCCTTGAGGAATTGAAAGCGACAGAGCAGAAAAAGAATAGAAAAACTGAAACGGGAAGGAGACATGGGAGTTGCGAGAAGGGAGGGGGTGAGGGCAGGAGGAGGGGACGGAGTGAGGTGTTAAGGCGGGAGCAAACCAGACAGGACACTGTGGCACACAGGGGGATGGAGGGATTAGGGATTAAGGAAGAAGATGGGGAAAATGAACAGATTTCCATGGAGATGACGTGAGAAATCAGAGGAATGACGGGATGCAAGGGAGAGAATTATGGACAAGACAAGAGTGGAATTTGAGCCAGCAGAAAAAAGAGCAAAACGAAAGCGTGGCCAAGAATTGGAGAAAGAGCTAGGGAGGGATAGGGATGCACGGTGCATGCATGGGGTATGCTAATTGCAGATTTTTGAATTATGAATGAGATTAATTACATAGGCAGATGTGAATTTATTCACTTTTCCCTTCTCTTACTTCACCCCAGACACTTTTAAATGGTAATGCCTTTCTTTTGCCAATAGCACACCTCTCTTTCTGCTTACTCTTCCCATCTTCTTTCTCTTCCCATCTCATTTGTCGTCGTTCTCCTCCTTCCTCTCTTTCTCACTCTTATCTTTCCATCGCTTTTCTCCCTGACGCAATGAAGCATCTGTTGAATTTGTGCTACTTAGCTCCATCAACACAACTTAGCGCGATGAATCGCACTGTCATATGACTCTCAGTCTCGCCATAATATTTCTTCCACACACACACTCACACACGCTATCATCATTAGCTTGCTAATGTCTAGAGTGCTTAGCATGACTTACGAGCCATTGGGATGAGCTGCAGAGATGATTTCTCTCTTTATGGGGTGTTTGTGCCGTGCTATTTTTTGCTGCGATTAGCATTTTGCATTTCCTGCTCTGTGACAGAAAAATGAATGTGTTCTCCCCTCAGGTCCTGGCAACATGGAGGCTGTATCTCTTTGCTGTCAAAGTGCCCACCAAGGTAAATGTTCCCCCACTCTCAGTGGAATTTTATGGCTTTCGCTTGCCAGCCTTGATCTCATGGTAATTCGCAAGAGATGTGACAAAAAAGCAGCTTTCAGAGCAGGAGAGAACAGATAGCGATGATGACTGTGGTGATGATGTTTTAGAATGATAGGAGCTATGACACGCTCAGAGTGAAAATGATAAGGCGGCAGGTGGCGTGAAGTCAGTGGCTTAAAGCAATAGTGTGACATTTTGGAAAATACGCTTATTTGTTTTCTTGCTCCCAATTGGACGAGAAGATCAATACCACTGTCATATTTTAATAAGAAGCTGCAGACAGCAGTTGTTAGCTTAGCTCTTGGTATTTTTACACTTTGGTATTTGCACAGAACAAACAAGATACATGAACAGAACATGTTAATTAGTGAGTTTTAGAGGTGCTGATTGGTGGATGTTCCTCCCTGTTTCCAGCCTTTTTGCTAAGCTAAGCTAACTGTCTGCTGGCTGTAGATTTATACTTACCATACAATCACAGGAGTGGTAACAATCCTCTCATCTACCTCTCACCAAGAAAGCGAATAAGCATATTTTTAAAATGATAAACCACTTCTTAAAGGATAATTCAGGTTTATTTTAACTTGGGTCTTATTTATGTGGTCTTTGCCATCATTTTTTAATTTTCATGCTAGCATTGTACACACCAGAATAATTTCTGGTATCTGGGACATTGGGTACATCACTTCAACGAAGTCCGCAAGGGCAAGCAACACGAGTGACAGGCTGTAAATAATTCAGCAGTTCAAGTCCATTTTCTTTGTTTAAAGTGTCATGTGGATTCCAGTTGATCTATCATGGCATCTATCATGGCATGGAGAGTTTGTTTTGAAAATTTGGAAATGCTTTTCTTTTCCAGACCCAGCAGTAGTTTCTCCGTGTCGGCCAGATTTAAGGTGTCTCTGGAGGCATGTGCAACATTAACTTGTATAACATTAGGTTGTTTGTCCTCGACACAAATGTTTGGTTGCAAGTGATCTGTTGCACAAAACTGCCATAGGTGTATCTGACTTTTGCTTTGGCCAGGATTTATAGAGTTGTCGCCAATCCTGTCAATCCTGTCAGTCGTTGAAACTGAAGCTGAGCGCACCCAAAATGTTAATAATCCCTCTTTGCACAGTTGTGTGCGCAACTATAGTTAAGTACAGTAGGTCTATGTTTAACCACAAGTTAGTCTGTACCCTGAGATTAAAGTTTACTGCTGTTCGCCTAACTTTGGGGTTTGATTAAAACATGAATGTCTTGCCCCAACTAACATTCTTTAAGTGATATTGCTGCATTCCCCCATCTCAGTATATTATTTGTTGAGTGCAAAATAAGTGAGGGTCAGACCAAGAAAGTAAAAACCCAAGTTCTAAGACAATGTGATTATTGTATAAAAACAGCTCATCAATGTGGACCACAGTGATGTTTTTCTGCTTTTTTTCAGATGGAGGTCACCTTCAACTTCTTGGAAATCCGAGCAATGAACACCTATCCAGAACACCAGGTGACACACTTAAGTTAACTGCTTTCCTGCTGTTTCATAGCAGTATAAAGTATTGTATTGAAAAACTGCCATGTCCATACACAGGTTGTTATCGATACAGACAAGACTACATACTCGCTGAGACTACAGTCCCAGGACCAGCTGGATCACATGGTCAGCCACATCAACTACGCCCTCTCCCGAGTCTTCAACAACTCCATTTACGCGTAAGCATCTCCGAGCATCCTCGCCTCGAGCGGAGAGACAAGTCTCTCTCTCTTTTTATGTTGTATGTGCTGAGGAGCGAAGACAAGTTGGCCGACGTTAACAGCACTCGACAGTGCGTTGGCAAGTTGGCAGCTTCACTTTTCGGGCAGCTTTCCTCTTCAGCAGCCAAATGCATTCTTGTATCGGTGTAGTTTGCATCCAACCCATTTCTATGTCACGGTAGACTATAAAACCCAGCAATCCACTAGGATTAAATCAGCCAGCTGACACTGAGTAGGCTGTTACCTGAAGGCATTGTGTTGGCTCTTTTTTCTTTTTAAATCAGCTTATTTAGTATAAGCAGTGAGTAGCAGAACACACAGTCACTGATGGAGCAATTGACTTGTGCCTTCGTTCAAAAGGTCTGTCTTACACAGTTCTATGTCCTCTGCACCTTCCGGAGAGGGAAGTGCAGAGGGCACACACAAGAAAAGACAGGCAAGAATTCAAGTTGTAAAATGTCTTGTCCCACGGTCACGTGAACGTATGGGTGAGCAGGCAAGCAAGGCAGAGTGTATTCCCACTCTCTTGCGTCTCATCTGAAATTTCTAAGAGCAATGGGATTGACTGTGCTCTGACTATTGACCTGCACAAGGCTATCTCCGCACTCTATCATCTTTCAGAATGGCTCTTTTCCATTAGGGCCACGCCAGATGATTGCTTCCAGTGAGAACATTTAAAGAGAATAAAGAGAGACGGGAGGACAGAGGGAGGGATGCTGTTGTGGGTTTGATTGTGCAGCCTTGTAACTGATTGGTGCCGCTGCATTGAAGCACATAATGCAGATAGTGCCAAGATAACGGGCACATACATGCACACTCCAGGGGCGGATGATGATTGTGGAGATAAGGTGGGGATTAAGGTCACGAATGTGGTTAGGTGTTGTGTGTTATTTGTTGACAAATGGGATTAAGGGTGGTGTGTGTTGAATGCAACAGTATCGTGGTGTAATCCCATCAAAAAGCCAAAGCAGGTACAGCACAGTATTATATGCGAACACAGTATTTACTTTGTGATTGCAGTCCTTACTCTTTCTGGATGCTTTTTGTTCAAGAAATATTTGAAAGAAAATAGTCAGTAAGCCAAGGAATCTGCTTCTTGTCCCTTCTTTTCACATAATTGCAGCGGTAGCTTCAAACAGCATCCCAGGGATCCGATTTTACAGTTAATGTGTTATTTATTCACGACCAAAGCCGTGTCATAAGCATTTTCGGCATTGGAGACGTTCACTTTCCATCTTAATTCAGACTGGAGCAGCTATAATCAATGAAAAACAAGTCTGCTGCAAATTAGCAGCTTGCCAATGCAAATAAGACCATATTACCATTTTGAAGACATTATGCATATTATTATGTGTTTCGTTTAGTAGGCATAAGCTAAATTTGGTTCTGAATCTCTGTAAGTCAAATACCCTTTTGGTAGCCTTATTTTACGAAGTTGTCTGAGACTTTATTTTTATTTATGTGTCTCGCAGGAAGAGTGCTCGCAGGTAGCAGGAGGGTTATGACCAGCCTTAAACTAGCGTCTCTGTCTCTTGGGCACTGAAGTGCTCCACTTATGCAGCTGGGAGTTCAGTAATATTTACCAGCCATTTTTCCCCCAACCTGTAATTGGGAGCAGAGGCTTCCTAATCACGACATTGCCTCTATCTAAAATCAAGGTTCAAATATGGATAATGAAAATACTGATGATGAAGATAATATATTCATCCATGCTAGCAGATGAATGGATGCTAGTCTGTTTGTTGGTTCGTCCACCAATTTTGCCCAGACTGAAATATCCCAATAGCGATCTGATGGATTGCCCAGATTGCGTTTTGTACAGACATTCATGGTGCCCAGGTGATGATGAACAGCTGTTTTCAAATCCTGGCACTGTGGGCATCCCCTTGGACAAACACCTTTGCTGTGTCTGTGGTGCAACTCGTTCCTCGAGACCATAGTTCCCCTCCCATGCACACATTGCTAAACTCCACCACCCCTCTTCTCTCTGTTTGTGGCACAGGTTGCATGCTATCATTAGCTAGCCCTCCTTTACAAATCACACACTGAGTTGTGTCACTTGAGCCAGCCCAGATAAACCCAGCTGGAGGAACTCTTCATGGTCTTTTCTGACTCCTGTTTTGCTTTGGCTCCTGCAGTTTCAGACTGCAGTGACCTTCAAAAATTGTATTCATTTCCTACCTCACATACCTTTATTGCCTCAATGAGCTTTGTCTCACAGCCACTTCTGCAAAGGCTGATTGTGTTTGTAAGTGGGCCAAATCAGCAGGCCAAACTACAGTAACTTCAAGCTGTTCGCAACGTCTTTGCCTCACGTCTCACCCTCCGTGCCCAGCTTCAGATCTTCTGACTGTAGACTCTTGTCTTGTCTGAACCTCTTCCCCCTTTGTCTTTCAGTCCTCCTATTTGTCGAGCAGAGGGAGACCTGACTGATGGAAGTCGCAAGTTTTCACCAAACTCTGAATCGTCGTTAGAGCCCCAGAAAACCTGCGGTGAGCTACATTTCTGTTTATTTCGCACCAAACACACAACTGTAGAGACATATACGCAGTTGCACTTCAGTCCATCCACTCGCTGACTCACCGACTCACACCAAATCATGTTGGAGACACATCTTTAAGTGGGTCAGAGGACCCAAAGTTGCTGGATGCACTTCCCCTTCTCCTGGTAATCCTATTAATCTACAAGAAGAGCTGCAATACTTTCATCTCACCTCAATATTTACAGCCAATCTCTCTCCCTCTCTTCTGACTATCTGGGTCTCGCTCTTACTGACTTCCTCTTTCATCTCTGGCCTGCACTCTTTCTCCTTTTCACTCCTTCATATGTCCTCTGCATATCTTTATTCTATCCTTGTCATTTCTTATCAGTAATGCACTGGTTTTGATTGATTTGTTGTCTTGTTCTCTCCATCTATCAGGAGGTTTTTCTGAGACCTATGCAGCTCTTTGTGACTACAACGGAATTGGCTGCAAAGAAGAAGTGCAGTGGGTGAGGACACTGTTCAGGCTGTAGAAAAGTACTTTTTTGGGTTCTTTAATATACTTCTGTCTTATGTACAATTGTGGAAATAATGGGATCTTTTTTATGTAGTTGTCCCACATCTCTCTCTCTGTTACAGTTTGTTTCTTTTTCTCTCATCTTTCTTCTCTTTCTCTCTTTCTTTCCTCCAGGATGTTGACACCATCTACCACTCTCAGGACAACAGAGAATTCAATTTACTGGATTTCAGCCATCTCGACAGCAGGTGACATAGTTTACTGCCATCTTAACCACACCCAGGCTGATTACAGTATGCTTGCATGCACTGATTGGAACGGCACAATCTAATCACATGTATGTCAGACTTGGACAGCAGCGGTACACACAGTGCAGCCAGAGTGTGTGTATTGACTCTGGACTCCAGCACATTGGATTTGAAATGAAGCAATGAAAATGAGAGTAAAGTGCTGACTTTCAGCATTCATTTAAGGGTGTTTACATCTGCATCAGGGGGCATTTATAGGACAGAAAGTAATTGGACAAGTTAACACAAAGTCATTAGATTTGATATTTGTTCTGTTGCAGTCAGTGTCTGGCTGTAACCCACAAGCATCAGCAGACATTTGGCATACTCCTTTGTGATGCTTTGCCAGAGCTGTACTGCAGCCATCTTTAATTTTTTTTTTCTGTTTTTAGGGGCTTTTTTCCTTCAGTCTGGTCTTCAGAAAGTGAAACACATACTTTGCATTGGGGTTTTTTTGGTGCCTGACTTTGCCAGTCAAGAGCATTCCACTGGATGGCTCAGTGTGGTATAGCTCAGTTTAATGATGGGTATAAATATGCAAATGTTTTTAAAAGGTTAAATGCTGGACACAAGATGTCGTACACAAGGACACTCTCAATGTATGAGTGCCGGAGGTTTCAAGTTTCTCCATCATGCTTGTCTAAGTTGCATATTAGACACAAAACCCTGCGGGTACGTACACACCTTCCCTGTTTGGTCTGAACTTTAAGACTTTTCAGTTTGATCCAAACCAAAAGTAGAGGTGTGAAATCTCCCCCCGTACCATGGTTCAGACCAAACAGCCGAAGCACGGTTTGAAGAAAAAGAGGGGGCCCTGGTCCAGATCAATTGGCAACGTGGTTTGGTTCCTTCGTAGTGTGAAAACTTTTTTTTTCTGGATGGTTTGGACATTCTGACCAATTACAGGAAGTTCTGGCATTATATCATCAGAATCTGAAAAGGGAAAGTTCCACAGTAGCACACGGGGAGAGGAGGAGACCAAATCTGGATGAGAGCGAGGGGAATTAAATTGACAACATGCCAACGCCAGACACGCGCCCGTCTACAAACCAATCGATGTTGAGAATAGGGAGACGCAGCCCGCATAAGTGATGAAGACAGAATGGAAGTTTGTCGTGTAGAGCGCTCACAATGTGAAACCAAAACTAACTGGATCGAATGTATACAGTATAACAAAAATGCTGGTGGAAAGTTTTCTGGAGTTAAGCTCTCCAGTTTGCTAGCGGTGGTCTCTGGGTGTTGGTGTATGTGAACCCATCAAGTTCGCAACACACCAAAACACTTCACCTACATCTTTTACAAGGCTTGGATATTGCACAAGTCACTAATTCTACCCCAGGAATTATTACGTTCAGAATGTGCCCAAAGGCTTCACTACAGTGTGTAAACGTAATACACAGTCATGGAGCTACACTTTGCTCTTGTGGAACAGTTCTGTCTTTTCCAGTCCATCAGCATACTGAGGGAAACCCATAATGTCACAAACAATGTACAAAAATACATTTTTGTAATCTGGAAATTTGATTTAGAATTGTAGGAGATAAGAGATTTTATCTGAATAGATTTTTCCCCCCACCCTTACGCACAAGGCATTGGCAGGAGAGGTGCACAAGGACGTGTAGCAGAATGCTGGTGTAACTTGATCATGAATTCAGTCAGTGTCGCACTAAATTATTGACTGTTCTCTTTAGCCTTCTTCATTAAAGCAATGTGATGTGCTTCATCCTGCCAATTCAGTTTGTTTGGGTGCATTTTCCTATTCAAAAGTTGTTGCTCTGTTCCATTTCTTACAGTGCTTAAGGTGTGTTTGCTGCCCCCGGTGGCTGATGCACATGTCGTGGGACCTGTAACCAACATTTGAAATGTTGTTTCATTTCAAATCCACTGTGTTGGTGTACAGACCCAAAGCAATAAAAACATATCTTTGTTCTAATACTTTCTGACTATGCGGTACTTTTGAAAGAGTTTTCCTGCTCATTCTGCATCACGATGGTTTGCAAAAATGTTTCCCAGACCATCATCTGTCAGCCCTGGTCTTATCTGAAATTAGAGTGGCTGTTTGTCTAACAAGACCCTCCCTGGATGAAATATTGAGTGTGTTAGTCTTTCATTCTCTCTCTCTGGCTTACTTGCTGTCCTATGTCTCTGTTCAGTTTTGTTAGAAGTCTGGGAAGATCATAGAGGAGGAGAATGATACGCTTGTCAGAGGCAGAATCCAGGGCTTGGAAACAGCTGTAAGATGCCACATGTCTTCTCCTGTAACTCCCTGCCGGTATCTTTTTTTACGTCCCCAGTTTCCCATCCCAGACATATTGAGGAAGAGTGTACATATCGCTCGAGTGCTGCCAATCACAACAGATTTGACGGCTGACAGGCAAATGGAGAATTCAACCTGGCTGACTTGTCTTTTGTTTGAGGAATGTTTTGTCCTCAGAACACCCCAAGGCCTTTGGAATTCTTTCTACTTTTCGATGTAGGAACAACAGTTTCGACTGGAGAGGCTACATTCGCACTTAAAAATGCATATCTCATTGTAGGAGCGAAGCCTTGCTATGCTGGTAAATCAAATAGCCATTCATAGAAGAATGATTGCAGCAGCAACTCATGAATATATTAATGTCTTTCATATTGAGAGCCAAAATCACTGCATGGCTGTTGTTTTTCCTCCTGGTTTTATATAGCGTGTGATAAAGAGAAAGCCGTTGCAGGGGAAGCTGTCTGCCCATGCTGTTTTTTAACATATTGTTCCCTTGAGCCCACAATCCAACGCTAAAGACTCACTTGCGGCTCTTCTGCAGAGGTTGTATCAAGTCAAAATTGATAGAGGAAGCAAGGATTTTGCAGAAATACACTTGGAATCTAAAAAAAAAAAAAACAGCGCAGGGGAAACAAATCAAGAAAGGGTGCAACTGACCGAAGAAAGAATCTAAGAATCGGTCTTTCCATGATCGTGGGCCAGTTACTATTTGTGGGGCATTGCTCTCTTCCTCTCCTCCTTGTCCTTCCACATTTCCATCCCCTCGATCTCCCCCGATAGAGCCCATCTACTGTTACCGCGAGCGACAGGGCCATGCTTTTTCTGCTGACGGCTGTCCATTCCAACATCGCCTCCACTCATTCCTCCAGACTGAAAGCAGACACCTTTTTCTCTGGCCCTGTCTCCTCCTCCTGTTATCCGCTTCCTGCATTTCCTACAATTTCATTTTCCTCAGTTCTCTTGTTCCGTCTCTCTTTCTCTGACCCCCCCCCCCCCCCCCACACACGACACACACACACACACACACTCTGCAGGCTGAAGTCTAGAGATTTTCTGCTGGCATACATTTTGTTTGTTTAGTGTGTGAGAGAGGAATTGTAATGTCTTATTGCCCCAAGAACTTCTATGGGCACCTCTTTGGCTTGACAGTCACTCCACACACACACACTCACTAATAAACAGCAGTCTGGATGCAGTGTCCAACTTTTCTTCCACATTCTGTCTGCGTAGTTGTGTTTGTTACTGAAGCAGGACAGCAGCTCCACAGCTCGCTGCTACCATCTGCCTCACCTGTCACTATTACAGGACCTGAGTCTTGGTCCGTACAGGGTTAGACTGTGGCATTGATTTATTACTGCACAGCAACACATCCCCAGAGGGATGATTCCTGATTTTAGTGTCGCCTGACCTTTCACTCTTGTGCCACCAATCAGGTCAGAATATCTCATTTCCATGGCTAGGATATTCTCGCAAAGTGCTATAAATATTCATCGTCCCCACAGGGTGAATAATGTTTTTGAATATCTCACTCGTACACAAGAAATATGAGAATCTAATGGGCGTATAGCCATGAAATTTACTGAGCATATTCATGCTCCCCAGTGGACACTTCATGACCTTCCCTCAACTTTACCCACAAGCTATTTAATAATCTAATAGACTTATTGCCATGAAATTTTCTGAGCACTCTCATGCTCCCAGGGAGACTTTGAGTTGAATGACCCCGTGACCTTTTCTCCAGTACCACCTCAGGACAAACTCCCATCTCTCATCTCTGATTTTGATATTCTTAGACCTCACCAGAAATAGGCCTAAGCTGTGCATATTGGAAGCTGTAGCAAATGTTGGAGCCTTTAGGCTTTTCTAGAAAGTCTTATTTAGATCGTAATATAGTTATCTTTATGCTATGCATAATTATTGAATTACCCAGCCAAAATGGATGGATGTGAGCAATGCACGCTCGAGCTGTTTTTTTTTCTTTTTCTTCACTACCTCATCTGGTGTCTGCTTAGGTGGACACGCTCACACATGCACAGTCCAAGCATGTAGTCTGCGTGGTCCTAACATTTTGGCTGAATGCAGTTTTTTTTTCATGGGCAGGTTTCATTGTTTCTGGACAGTCAATATGAAGGCTCAACGGGTTAGCTTATCTTAGCATGAAGAGTGGAAAAGGGGAGAAACCGCTAGCCTGACTCTGTCCACGGTGACGTAATCCACCTAGCAGCACCTCTAAAGCTCAAGAAGTACTTCCTGGAGTCTTGTCGTCACCTAAACCTAAATTGATCTGCGCGAAGGAGTAAACAGCGACAGATTGTCCCGCTGTGCCACCGCGTCCTCGTCCTCAAGTCGACACATGAACGCCAACACACACTGCATGACTGAGTGACACATCACAGAGGTCAATTACATGTCCTGCTGTCAAAACCTGAATCAACAGTCAGTGTCGATGATGAATTTTGACACGTGCATCATCCACACACACACACACACAGACTCAGCTGCGTTAGTCAGAATAGACTGGTCTGACGGCTGGCATGGTAGTGAAAAAGGAACACAGCCTGTAGCCATTTTACTCCTCTGAGATACACTGTAATGTCCTGGCTATTGCAGTTACTGGCAAGGGGACCCTTCCTGGCTAGATTACCCTCTTTCTTCCTCTCTCCACTTTGTATTTTCCCTATATCTTTCTTCCTTTCTTTCTCCCTCTCTCTGGGCTTATTCTCTTCCTCCGTGCCTTCCGTCTCTCTGTGTTGCTGCCTGTTTGTCAGATGATGTATAGCAGGTAGGCAGCAGTGTGGCTTTAGTTGGACCTCGGAGGATTCTAAAACTCTCTCTCCTCCCTCTTTCTTTCTCCGTCACAAACCCACAAAGGATGGTCTGTGGGCTCTGGGTCTGTTTATGTAGCAGTGGATGTACCAGTGTTTGAGGTCTGTAGCCGGGATCAAACTGTGGCTTTATTGAATAATCCACTGACCCAGCCATCGATCTTTACATCTCTCTCTCTCTCTCTCTCTCTCTCTCTCTCTTTCTTTCTTTTTTCTCTGCTTCTCCTCAGCGGGGCTGCAGTATCAGTCATCTGTTAGAAAGCGGCCCTGCCCATAGTGTTCTCCTTGTCACAATGATAAACTGCTTTTTACCAAACAGCGAGCAAAGAAAAAGTTTGGCCCACGATAATGTGAATTTATGGATCAATGACATCAAATGGTTTTGAGCAGATGGAGTTCGCTAATTTAAAGTTTGGAATTTTATCTCTAATGTGTGTGTGTGTGTGTGTGTGTGTGTGTGTGTGTGTGTGTGTGTGTGTGTGTGTGTGTGTGTGTGTGTGTGTGTGTGTGTGTGTGTGTGTGTGTGTGTGTGTGTGTGTGTCCATTCCAGGGACTTGGCGGTGATCGTGGCATCCATCGCATACAACACCTGGTTCACCAAGCTGTACTGCAAAGACATGCGCATAGTAACTATCTTCTTTTTAATCTTCCTCACTTTTAAAACTTCTTGCCAGATGTAGACTCTCAATCATTTTTCTTCTCTTCTGTCTCTCTGCTGCTGTGTGTTATCAGATTACATGTTTTGGATCAGATTGGTTTTGTTGGTTCAGACTGGTTGCATTGGTTTCAGCTGCTCAGTTGGCAGACTGCAGTCCAAATGTGTAGAAAGAAATCTGTCAAATGATGGTTCTGGGATTTGTTAGCACTTTCTAAGTCAACTTTAATCATTTTGCTGTTGGTTTATTACCAATGCATGCACATAAATCCTCACTGCAATGTCAGTTAACATGTTGAGATTAAATCCTACATGAAAAACAAGTTAAGAAAGCAAGACTGAAAGAGGACAGAGTCAAGTTACCTTCGACATAGTTTTATGTATCTATTTAAGATGATGTCGATCTTCATTAAATATTCAGAATATGCATTAGAGTAAGTGGTATCCATCTGAGGTGAACCACATGAAAATTGTCTGTTCAAAAAGTTAAACAAATAAATATTTGAAAGGTATTGAATGTATCCATGTATGAAAGCTCCTCAGAACTTGGTTTTGAATTTAAAAGATGCCTTGTGGAAGTTTCTTGTAAACAAACAAAAGTTCTGTTCATATTCAGTGTCACTCACAAAAACAAATGTGTGGATCCCTAAGGTCAACCGACTTGTCAAATGCCTTTCCTTCCCTATAAAACATCTGTAAAGCTGCAGCAGCATTGTTAACGTCTAGCTTTACTTGCTGGCGGTCCTCAAGATTTCTAAGAGTTTAGCGCTCAAAAAGCCGACAAGTGGTGTCAGATTTTTTTATCCGCCCACGTCAAACCAGTGGGAAAACAAATGCAGTATGTTGATTCTTGTTCCGTTTGAGATGGAAGCCTCTAGTCACCAAGTCTGTGTTGTTTTGTTTGTCTGCAGGGGTCGGAGGTGGTGGACCAGGTTCTGCACACAGTCAGCAAGTCCAACAGTCTGGAGGAGCTCACTCTGGAGAATGCAGGACTCAAATCGTAGGTTTCCTCTGTCGTCAGCCCCCTCTCAAACACTCCACCTCTCCTCTTTAGTCCTTTCCATTCGCTCCGGTCCTTTCTTTGCTTCTCCTTTGCTTGTATCTTCTCTTCTCACTTCCATCTCTTTCATCTCACCTCTTCACCCTAACTCATCTCACCTCTCCACTGCTCCTCACCCTCCCCTCCTCTTCTGGCTTGACATTTCCAATTCTGTCTCTCCTCCCTTTTCTCTGCCTCTCACCTCTCTTAACCTCTGCTCTTTCATTCAATAATGCTCCAATAAAGCTCCCTCCTGTTTGCCTGTGGCGGGGTTTATTGTTTTTCCACTGAACCATTAGTGAAATTTTGGGCTTCACCTGGCAAGACGTTTCACCTTCTACGCACTGCTTGTGTCATTTAGCAAAGCTAGTTTCCTTATTGAGCATTAATTGAGATAAATTGGCCGCCTCAGGGCAAGATGATTTACTGCAGCATAAAGATAAAGTTACCAAGTTTTTGTACTTTCTCTGTGCTAAATTTCTTCCAATAGAGAGGGCACTTTTTATTCAAGGCTCTCCGCAAGCACTGCACCAAAACCCGACAGTGATGTGAAAATAATACCCAAATACCTTATACCAAGTGAGTAAGTAGGATACTCAAATAGTCCTGCATATGACTGACTCCCACTGAAAAACCGTTTCTGATGTGTGATTTGAAATATCTGATTGAAAAGATTTCAAAGGAATTTGCAAGCACAAATATGAAAGTACAGCACGGTAAGAGAAAATGCGAGTCTTGGATTCATAAGCATTACCTGCTCTTGCTTGGAGGAGATTTTTCTCAAACTGAAGGGGAATCAGACCAAAATACATCCATGTGAACTACACTAAATTATGGTTTTAACGTGACTAACCTGCGTTACTTAAAGCAATAATAATAATCTCATGGAGGTGTTGTCAGTAACATGTTAGCAAACAGTTTCCCATTACACATCCGGCAGACGCACAGCAACATTAGCATCATATTTCTGTCCACAAAGTATTTTAAGTCCAGCTCTTCTCCATACGTGCTGGCTTGGCTTGACTCGGTTTGACTCTGCACGTCAGCCCAGCGCAGCAGGGTGGATGGAGACAGCAGTTTTTTAAATTGGTCCAGTATTGAGCGAGAGTACTGCACCTGGCAGGCATGAAACGCTCTGCGATGTAATCCCTCCATACGTCCACTAAAAGTGTTTGTTTTTGTCACTGACAGGCTCGGATTGTTAATCTAAGTGTCTGACAGCATTATGGAAAAAATCCCTACAGAGGTCCCTTTTTCTTACAAAGTAAAGTCCATTTTGTTTAACCAGAAACAAAGCCACCAAACTTCATTTACAGAAACTGTTTTTTTCATTGTAAAACACGCTCCATTCAAACTTGACAGAACCAGAATATAACTCACCCGAACCTTCTTTGTTGTTCTTTCACTGTTCCATCAATCACCACCAACTCTATTGAAATAAACTCTCAATTCACTGATTTAGTAGAGAAGTGAGACAGAGGGCAAACATCAGAGAAGCAGCGGCGGGGGGAAACAACATGTAGAGCCAGAATATTTTCACTTGTAACTCAAGAATTTTTTACCAGACATTATGACTAGAGAGACTTAAATATGTTGGACTTCAACAGATTTCTTAGTATAAAACGCTAATTACCACATAAAGGACACTCTGCTCCCAGTCAGCGTTGATGAAGTGACAGGTAGTTGTGATGTAGCTTTTTGTTGGAGATGTCTGGCAGTCGGTGGACAGAGCTAGCTCGTCTGCCCTGACTAGCTTGACTTTAAGATCACCCTTCTCAAAGTGTTTTTCAATGCGTTTAGTCACAGTAGCTCTTGATGGCCGATAATATACTTGGGCTCGAGGTACTGAACTAGCTCTTTGAATCCCTCGCCGTCTGCCTCACTAATGAGCGGCATGTCGGTCTTGTCCTAAGTTGATTGCTTTTAAAGCCACCATCTTTAGCAATGTTTACTATTGCAATGCTTATTGGTAGCCAGCTACTTATCATCATGGATTTTCAGGCTGATTTTATGATTTTGCTTGAACACCTTGCTTTTGAACACCTCAAATAAATTAGTTCACAATGTAATTGCTATTGCAAATGTTAGCAACTTAGCAAAATTGTTGCTTAAATTCGGAAATGTCTTGTCATAGAAGACCAATCTTTCACCAGTCTTTCAATACTTTAACTTTTTCGGTACGTTTGCGATATTTGTTGCTTAAGACTCTGTCGGTGCTGATTCCCAGCTCCACCATGTGTTCCCACCCCAGGTCAAAAAGACAGTGACTTTATTGTGCATTTTTAAAAGCTAAGTCATCTTTTACTATACGTGTGCATTTCAAATCAGCTTCCTTTACGTTCTACATTCACAGCACAAACGTACTTCAATTCCATTAACATTTCTGCAAAGTCACAAAAAAGCAGCCTGAGTCAGAGATCATTACCGAGAGGTGCAATGGTGAAACTTTCAGGTTCATTCGACTGAATTAGGGAAACCTCTCCAGCAGATTTCTCAGTCTTTAACACCAGTATTGAGCTACCGGTTTTCACAGAGAAGTTAATTTTCCTTTTAAACATTTTGTCTCTAGGGATTTTCCACAGAAGATGGCGTCGGCGCTGTCAGAGAACCCAGCCTCTGTGATTCACTCTCTCAACCTGGCTCATAACACGCTGGACAACCAAGGTAGCGGCCTGGACTGTGTGAACTCTTTCTCCCTGCTCCTGCTCTCTCTCTCTCTCTGGACAACCCTGATTGTTCTTTGGCTTTTGCTTTGCTGCGGCTTTTGTTTACCCTCAAAGAATTCAAAATCAATTTCTGTCTTCACAGAACCCTTATTTTCTGTCTCTCTTTGTATTTCTCCTTTTCCTCTCTCATCTGTCTTTCATGCTATACGTCTATGAGTGGGCCTTCTCCTTAGAGAAAGCTTGTATTTTTCGATCTCGCCCACAACCCGCCGCACAAACTCTTGTAACCTCTCATGCTTGTCCGTACACGCACATATAGAGAAACGTACATTTTAATTCCGTCTGCCTTGCTGGTGTAGCATGTTAACCACTGTGCACCTTTCTGCTTTGTTGCATGAGTGCGAGTGCACAGGGAGAGTGTGTGTACATGTGTTTGTATGCCAGAGTGAGGGTTTGCACGCATGCCAGTATCACTCTTTAGCTAATTTCTGTCCTCCTGTCTGACACGTGTCACTTCCACTCACTTCAATAAATTCTTTGTGCTCACACTTACCGCCCTCTCTTTGTGTGTGTATTGACAGTGTGCAGACTTACTTTATTGTGATTACAGCCATGAATGTGCTGCAGCCTTCACAGTCATCACAATAATAATAATGTCTCACTAAAGGATGACCTTCTGTGCCTTGCCTGTTTGCAGCAGCTACAATGTGTAGTTTTATGCCTTTCAAAGTAAGAGTTCCATACATACAAAAGTCAGGCAGCTGTAGGGACCAGGAAACGAGGTTTGGCACTATAATGAATTCCATTTTTAATAAAGCTGAGCGGTTCATATTATTATCATCATGGCTGTAATGTGTTTAATCAAACTGCAGAGCTGAAACTAGCTGTTATGTAATCCAGCTTGGCATATGGTGTTCGTATGAGTTTGTCTCTGCACTGGGTATGTGGGAGAAAGTGAGATTGTAAAGTATGTTGGTGTGATGTTTTTTTTTATCTAGCTGTAGTGCACTTGTGGGTACATGTGTGTATGTTTTGGAGGGGGTGTGTTGAGAGAGGCTGCATTTTAGCTTGATGTTATGTGAAAAAGCTCTGTGTGGGCTCATTACTCTTCAAGAGCGGATAGGTGGAGGGCTGGGAGTAAAGATTATTTTCATTAGTCAGCTATTTTCTCAATTAATTGATTAATCGTTTGGTCTTGTTTTGTCCAAGCAACAATTTGCAATTGACTTATCAGAAATAGCTCAGAAAGCCAGCAAATATTCACATTGACATTCTGGAGGAACTCAATCTCTGCCATTTTTAATTAAAAAAACAACTCGAGCATTTAATAGATAGTCCAGAGTTGCTGATGTTTTTGCTGTCAGTAAAGTCATCAGTGAAATGTTTTGGCTCTGTTTGTTTTTAGGATTTTAAATGAGGCCTTTATCTTCTCTCCTCTCTTTGTCTCCCCCTCTCCACCTTCCCCTCATACCAGGAGTCTCCAACCTGATTCAACAAGTGTGTCGCCTCAACAAGGGACTGCGCCTCCTCAATCTCTCCAAGACCTCCCTCTCCTCCAAGGGTAGGAGGGCTCCTCCAAATTCCAGCAGCCTCTAGTGGTTGGCCCTGCACACGAACACACATTTTTACTGTTATTAAAAGTAAATGACTGTCCCATTAAATTTTGGAGCTGGTACAAAAATGGCGTGCCTCCCTGAAAGACACTTTCGCAGAGCGGAAGCTTTCTGCTAAATCTGGGTTTGAGCCCATGTTTTTCTATTCATGAAACACTCTCTCAAACCACAGCGCTGCCCCAAATGCAGTTTTATTTGGGCTGGCATTTACTCTCATAGATAAACAGACCCGTGCATGTACATTATGATCCATCTACCAAATGATAATCAGGTCAGAATCATAAGTAGTTGATCTGTTTTTTTTTCCTCTAAAATCCTACGCAGGAATTAGTGCAGTGTCCCAATTCTATTGCTTTTATCCCAGACAATACAACTATCCACTAGTATAACAGCAGATTCAAGAGTTTCATATTGATACGGATGTAAACCTATACATTAATAGCCTGATCTTGACAGAATTTAGTTAGTTTAGTTATTTAGTCTTGTATTGTAGAAGAGGAGCTGCCCTACAACCACAAACTACAGATTTGTTCAAAACCATCTTAAGAAAACAATCTGACTTTTGAGCGTCTATTTTACCGTAGAGGGGAGGTGAGCCTAGCCTATGTCAGACAAGGGAGATTTCTGCCTTCACAATGCAAGGGATTATCTATTCACCTCCATTGTATTGTGCACTGATTCTGGAAAGAGATGTTGAACTGCACAAACAAACAGAAAAAAGCCTGCCGCAGAGAGACAGCTAGCTAAAGAGGTGGAATCTGGCTGCTGAGATAGCCACGGCTAGCCTTTACTGAAACTTAAAATACTTTTACTGGATTCATTTTAGCTGACTGTTATTGTGTGAACCATCAGCCATCTAAATGAGATTGTAGCTGAAACCACTCATTGTGACGGGAAAAGAAATCGCAAAAAAAAATTTGTTATATTGATTATAGACAGAAAAGTTTCTTTTCCTAAGAACAAGACAAACATGCTAAAAGAATGTCATTAAGCCAATTTCTTAGGTTCGGCGGCATTATTTTGGGATCTTAAATAACCAGCCCAAAAGGCATGAAATGGATGTATCATTACCTCTCTGTCTGTTCCACAGTTAGCTGGCCAGCTTGAAAACGAAGCCCTTTTTATCAACAGCTCTGCCTCGGCCGTTACTGCTCTCTGCCTTTGTAGGGCAGCATAGCTGAGGAGGTGCTGAATGTAATTATAAGGCTGAAAGCGGAGTGTTTTATATACATGCCACAAACGGCGACCTCGATACTCTGTTGGTGTACGTTGTGAACCACACGAGGTGCGATTTTGAAAGGCAGTGGGTTGACACAGTGATTCAGGGGGGATACAGTGATGGCACTGACCTTGAATAGAGGGTGTTGGTATGACTTTGCAGGGGCTGAGCATTTTTTGTTGAATATTTATAGATCTCTCTCCCTCTCCCCCTCCTTCTGTCTGTCTCTAAAACACCTACACAACATATGCCGACACACACACACACACACACATTCATACCCCATCTCTTAGATGTGATCAGACATGCAAATAGGCAGCTATATCACGCGGGCTGTCACACCCTTCCTCCCACGCACACTTGACATCGTCACACGGACCGGATGGCTTCTAAAAGTCTCCACTTCCAGCTGAATCAAGCAGTTGATGGATGGATGGAGGGGGGATTAGACGCCCTGTCCCCTCTTCCCCTCATTTCCCTCCTAATCGCTACAAATTAGGGATGAAGAGCTTAGCGCCTTCAGAGCAGCACATGTAGTAGCCGGCTTCTTCCACACGCACTCCCCAATACTAGAGAACAGGAGAAAAACAGGTCCTGTTACTGCTGGCTGTAATCAATGATATATGGTAGAGTGAATAGCATGCAGAATAACCATGCTTGTAGACAACTTTTTTTGTGCTGCAGCTAGATATTTGTTCCCGTGTTGTTATTGTGTCTATATTTAATCCTCAGCTTGCCACAGCGTGCTGTGCTTTGCATCAGTGTTTCAGGATGAGGATTTTAATGAGGGGCTCCATCGGGCCTGTGGGTGTAATTTTGTAGTGATCTTATTTGAGAGAATGATCTTTTGTTTTGGCTTTCAGGATACACTTGGATACTGGGATAGGGGAAAAAACATGGCTGGCTTCCTCCAAAAGCTCCTTTCATACTAGCCTGCCATATGAGCTCCCAAGTCTGTGCTCAATTATTTTTTTGCCACCGAGCTTGCTCACCATCTTCCATTATGTAGCTGTATTCATCAATTGCTAATAAGTCACGTCCAGAGCATTAAATTGGCCAACTGAAAAAAAGGATCATTATGAGATGATTAAATGACTCAAGGATGCATAGAACTTGTTTATCCAAACTTTCTATGCCTTCTCCTCCATTTCCTCCCCTCTATCCCCGCCCCTCCATTAGGTGTGGTTTCTCTGTCCCAGGCGTTGTGTTCAAGTGACGACTACTCCAATTCCCTTCTGCATCTGGACCTCAGCAAAAACCCCGGGGTTCTGTCTGGAGAGGACGCCACCGTGAGGGACACACCTACAGACACACATACACACTTGACTGGGGACTTTGCACCACCAACCATTTATCTCAATGGCCTAACCTAACGGCAGTGGATGCAAACACACAATGGTTCATTTTCTTTTGCAGATTTTTTGGAAAGTCTGCTAAAATTTGCACAGCTGGATGGAAACCTGACTAAGGGAAGGTTAATGTGGCAACAGAAAAAGACCCTTTAGAATTAGAGTGAAAACATTGCTACAAAGTATTCTAAATTAATCAAATAGATAATACATAGCTGCATAAATATTGATTTCTTCTTTGCAAAACTACTCAAATATCGTCCCAATTATCTATTTTTTATGCAGACTGCATCAGGTTTTCATCCAGGATCTGTCTGTATTGTTGTGCGTTCATTTTACTTACAGTAAAATAGATACAGGCTCCTGCAGGGAAATATCCCCACAGCGGGATTCTGCCACACTCATGCTTCACACTGGTGATGCTACAGCATGTTTATGTTGATGTGATGGATAAAAATCTTTATTCTCGGCAGATCACAGCAGACATGACAGTTTCACACTTAAGTTTTTTTGAGTGACTTCCTCTTTGCCACCCTCCCATAAACCTGCAACAGGTAAAGCACCTGGCCAACTGTTGCCTCCTACACCGTCCGCCTGAGCCTCTGAGACCTGGCACTCCTTCAGGGTTGGCAGAGGTCTCCTAGTGGACTCCATTTTGCATACTCTAGGCAGATTTACAGCTCTGCCATATTCTTCCCAGTTCTTAACGATTGACTTAACTGAACTGTAGTCCAAGGGATGTTGAGTCACTTGGAAATGTTTCCTGACTTGTGCTTTTCAACCACATTTTTGTGGCATTGCTTGGACTATTTCTTTGTCTTCATGTTGTGGTCTTTTTCTGTTGGGCAGTGTCAAAACCACCACATTCAATCTACTTTGATTCAGTGTTATAAAACAGTAAAACACAAAAACTTCCAGGAGGGGGTGAATATTTTTATGAGCACTGTATATTTTTGTATATATATTGTACGCATGTATGTATGTATGTATGTTTTTCATATTAATTCTCCAAAAGACACTCTTTCTTTCTATGCAGAACCTGTACCTGTTCCTGGCCCAGCCCAACTGCCTGGTGCATCTGGACCTGTCTGGGACAGACTGCACCGTGGACTCGGTTTGTAATCACCATCTCTGTTAGAGTCGCTATCCACCCATCGTTGTCTGATCTCATCTCCAGGTTGGGATTCAGGCCAAGAAATGGAAAGGGGTTGCGCCCTGAATACGAATCGCACACGACAGAAAAACAATGTTAGATCACTTGACTCGCAGGCATTCCTAGAGCTCCTGTGCGCATAATGCTCTGAGTGATGGTAAAAGCTCTCGTAAGGCACCACAGTGGAAATGTATAGCTGCTTATGAATTATACAAAAGATACGTTGTATGAATAGCATTCAGGAGCCTTGTGTTTCATGCGTTTGTACACATCAGTCACTTCAGAGGAATGACTTTGTCTGTGTTGTTGCTGTGTCTAAATTTAGCATGTCTGCCAGTGTGACAAAACGGTGTCTTGCCGCATTAGCAGCTAACAGCTGTAAGGATGACAGAGCTTCCTCTGAAAGAGTTCAGTGACCACGCTCGATTGTGTCTGCCCCTGCTGGCTGCTGCTGAGATGGCAGTTCTTCCTGGTTCATTGTGACTATACAAGACTCAGTGGAAAACCGTTCAAAGTTACAGCTGTGCTCAGGATGTTTTTAGTGTCTGTCTCCCTCTGGAAGATGTAGAGGTTTGTGAGAAGTGCTGGCAGAATGGGAGGTCACATTTATTGTTTATGTCCAGTCGCCGCCGCTTTGTCAGGACTGTATTACTGCTGGCAGGATAACGAGCAGTAGGGATGTACAAGGTTGGATAGAACAGTCATAAATGCTCTGTTGCTGGAAGGTCAGAGGTCACAGGCCACTAGAGATGTACTCTAAGCTCGGCTCTCGCTCAGTGTCACCTCTGCAGGGCGGGTGCTTGCTGACATGGAGAGTGGTGTCTGAACTCCCTGTGTTGCCATTACGCCTCGTCATATTCCAGATCAAGCATATTTGCTGCTCTGCAGGTCTTACACCAACACTTTCATCTGCTTGATTTAATCCCATTGCTAATTCAGTACAGTGGTCCTCCCAGCAGGGGAATGTAATTTATGAACGCTTACTCAAGTACTGTGCTCAGTTTCAAGTACTTCCACTTTATGCTCCTTTATTCTTGTACTCCACTACATTTTTGTGCTTTTTACTCCAGTACATTTCCCTACTTACTACTTACTTTGCATATTTTGGAGATTACTTTTCTAGGACAGGATGCATTGTTCACTGAAAAGAAATCTCTCTCTCTCAGCAAATCATTTCACTCTGGTATTGAGTCCTTCTTAAAGTTTGAGTTGTTCAGTTTGCATTAGCAGTAATCTAATCCCGCTCTGATACAGCTGTAGCAGCATGAGTAGTGGAGCAGAGAGGCTGATATCAGCAAGATAAAATTACTAACCGGACAAAGACCTACACAACAAGGATTGCTTACATGCATCATTACCTTTGAGTCCCTTTGTACACGTGAAGGCAATTTTAATCCAGTGTGGCAACAACGAACTCTGCCGCTCACAATGAAACTGTTGTATACAGAGAATCATAGAATGTAAATACATTGAATGGCTATTTTGGAAAAATTCAGAATATAACTAGTATTAAAAAAACAGGGTTTTGTTTAATGAAAATTAAAGGGATTAAACCTTTAATACTTCTTGAAGTTGTTAAAAACAGCTCCACCTCGACCAAAACAACAGTGATAATACTGTAATGCATGTATATGCATATAATATTTAATTTATTGCTTCTCCTCACCACAGTGCATCGCACTTTGGCGTGCCCGTGTTTGCTTTCTTTCCTTGCTGTACTTCACTCGAGCAGTTTTAAACCCTTAGGAGGCAGGCAGCATGTCAAGCAGGTATCTGTTTCAGGAAGGAATAGTCCACTCTGTGAAACTAATCCTCCTCCCTTCCCATAAATGTGGGCCATGAATTTTGTATTAAATTATGTGCATGAATGGAAGTCATTGCATCTGTTCTGCTTTATTTGCAAGTACTCAAACTTTGTCTCCCCTATTTCTCTTTAAAACTCCCCTTGAGACTAAAAGAGTGCTCTCTGTGATAGCTGCTTCATGTCCTGTCCTGTTTTGCTAATTGTCATTTATCCTTTAGAGAGGAACTGTCTGAGGGAGAATTTGTCTTTTTTAGTGTTGGCCCCTTGGATTGAATTATTAATAAGTTCCTGTTTTAATCTGCGTCAATGTACCGACACCGGTCGATTAGTCAGTTTGCGTGATGGATCGCGCTGCCAGGGAAAAATGGATTTGTCCGATAGTTTAACCTCTCACAAGCGATGAGATGCTACTTCAACTCTTACAAGAAATTGGGTTTTCATGCCGATCATATTTGCCTGGAGCGCTCTCTCCTGTCTAACAAACACACATATATCATCTTTATTTCAAGATTAATTGGGTCACGGATTCCTGTCCATTCACTTTGGTACTTTTCAAAGCCCCATAGTTTGAAAATGAGCCATATCTTCACAAGATGAGAGCTTGATTGGATATGCGCTTTGATGGATGGTAGATGAATGGCTGTGTTGCTGCATAATGTTACATTGATCATTATAGCAGGGAAACTGTAGGTGACACAGCATACTTAATTGCCTACACAAGTTTTTAGTGACTTTTTTTCATATTTAATGTGAAACTTGACATTTGATGGATATTCCATATAACAAATTGAAGAATGTAAGTCATTCATTTTTCCTTGGTATGGTTTCAGCTTTACTTTGATTCAGTGTAATACAATTACACTTCTTATTGCCCATTTGGTCCTGCTATCGGGAACTGGTAGACTTTCTCTGACAGATGAGCACTTTCCGTACACACTTTGAAAGATTGGTAGAAACGCTGTCTGCTTTATTTCACTCAGCTGCTGGAGCCGTTAACCCTAAAATTGGCAATAATTAAAAAATGAGTCCCTGTTCTGTTCAAGCTATCAGTGCCTGAATAATGGTTTCCTGTGAAATCAAATATGTATTTATTTTTCATTTCATCATTGCCCATTAAGAAGATACGTTAAAAAAAGTGCATATAGCAACTTTGAAATAATTAAATCCATGTTTTTGGTGTGAGCAGCACAGCTCCATAGATGGCAATGTCGGACTGTTAGTCCTATGCTCTAGCTGCAACCATGAGGTTTGACAGTTGTGGTTCTAATTGAATAGTCTCAACAACTCGTTGGTCTATATAGCTATGAAATTTGGTTCACACGTTCATGGTTTCATCAGGATGAAGTGTAAACACTTTGGTGATCCCTTTTCCTGTAGCTCTTCTGTAGCACCATTAGCTGCTCACTTTGTCCAATACTTAATGATCATATGCCTGCAGTGACATTCCCATCAACCTCAGGTGTACTTTTTGGTAAATTTTAGCATGCTGGCATGCTAAGCTAAGATGGTGACCACGGTAAACGTAACTGCCTAGCATCAGCACATAAACGTTGTCATTAACACGGGCGTGTTAACATGCTGACATTGCTGTGCCTCAGTGCAGCCTCACAGAGCTTCTAGCATGGCCATATACGTCTGTCTTGCTTAACACTCCATTCAAGGAGAACAGTTTAAAATTTGTATAACTAAACATGTTGTGTGGCCATCAATAGAGGAAAACCCCCAACCCTCAGGATCTTACTGGCAGTGGAAGGTCCAATGTCGTCCAATGACGACGTGAAGCCCAACTACACCTTTACACATATTCTCTTGATGGGGGTCCGGTCATCGAACAGCACCCTGCATCGACCTTTCTGAATTGCATGCTTACTAAACACTGAAGCCAACAATGTTACTGGTTTAAATCATTCGGTTTTCTGTTGTTTCATATTAAATATGAATCTGAAAATAACTACCTGTCAGATAAATGTAGTGGGGTAAAAACTACAATATTTTCCTTCTGAAATGTAGTGGAGTCTGAGTTTAATGTAACATAAAATGGAATGGAAGTAGAGAACAGGACACCACATGTTACTTTGCACCACAGCATACAGCTAATCCCAAACTATAGGCACCAACTGAGACATCATGATTCAGACTCTCAGACGAAAGAACACGTTGGGGTTATATGCCTTGCTCAAGTGCTGACAGTAATAATGTAGCATCTTATCTAGTACTCAGCACACCATGAGCAAGTAGTTACAATGGATATGTGTCTGTCTTAACCTGTACGAAAGTGCCATTTCAGAGAATATACTGTCCTCCACCTCAGATGATTCCATGTCCCTTGGCAGTTACATACTGTATGTAGATGCTCTATACGCTTGTGTGTGGTCGTACAAACTAAATGACAGACGTCGTATTATCGTGTACAAACCCTGACCATATGGCACAAAAAAGGATCAAATAAATCCTAAAACAAATTGCAGAAACTATTCTGATTGTCCTCATTTGACCCCCAGTATTCTCATTTTGCTGTGGTCCATTTTCACACGCAGCAATCTGCTGAGTCAGGCTTCTGTGAAATTCTGTGAAGGCCATCTATAATGCTCGCATGATATATTTAGGGACATTTTTATTGACGATGCTCCATCCAAGAAACGAATACAGTAGCCTGTTTTTTTTAGTGCTTTCAGATTACATTTGTGTCAGCTTTAATCTGTGCTATAACCATTTCTGCAGCGTTCAAGAGCCAAAATAACTGTTAGACAGAACGGTCACATTCGCTGTAGTGAACATAACACAACCACACCTGTGTCTCTCTGTTTCTCTGCCAGTTGTTCGGGGCCTTGCTGCGAGGCTGCTGTGCTGACCTCTCCTACCTGAACCTGTCCAAGAACTCCTTCTCTCACAGGTGGGCGTTCACCTTGAGTGTAAATCCCTCCTAATGATTTTTTTTCTCAAAAGGGAAAAACAAACCCACATCTCTTCTCTCCTTCTGACTCAGCCAAACAACTCAAGAGGAATTCCAGTCAGGAGGTGCTGAGCAGAGCATCATCATTTATTTTCTGCTGTAGATTAGTGTTTAGCCCAGGACCTCAATGACTGAATTAGCGTGCGCGCTCAGCTTGCCCCCTCATTTGTTCTGGCTCACTGCGCGCGCGTGTGTGTTTGTGTGTGTATGTGTGTTCTCGTCTTTATCTAACATGTCTCTGTTTGCAAACAAGTTTCCCATCTGTCAAGCACTTGTTTCCATGCCCATAAGTCTTTTTCTGCGAGTTACAATACGTATGTGTGCGTGGGTGTATGCGTTCGTCTGTGTTTACCTAGCTAGCAGGCAGAAGCAGCTCCGGCTCTCATCATGTCGTGTCTCCCAGGAGCCCAGGAGCTTCCCTGCTCAGCATATTACATTACAGAATTACAGAGAAAGAAGTTGGTGAAAAATGAGACTAATTTTAGACGGGAATTATCGTTCCAATCCCCAGGCTCCCTCGCTTGCATTTTTTTTTCTCGCGATCTGTCTCTTTCTGTCTATCTGCTGCATCTCTCAATCCATCTTTTACTCTTTGCATCTGTCTGGCCGCACCTCTCATTCACCTCTTTCATCCTTTATTTTTATGATGGGAATTCTTGCTCTTGGTGGAGCTCTTCAACACACAGCTCTGTGATTTCTCACGCTCCATCCGTCCTCTTCGTCTGCTTTTTATCTTCCTCTCTCCGTGGCTGTTTTCTCCTCTCTTCTCCATCTCTTCTTGCTAACTGCCTCCTTCAAGGCGTCATCCTCTTTCTTTCCTCTCCTCTTTTCTTCCTCCTCGTTCTCTCCTCGTGCTCCCTTCTTCTCTTCCTCTCTCTTTATCCCTCTCTCTCCATATCCTCCAGCCTTCATCCCCTTTACCACCACTCACTCTCCTCATGTCATCCCCCTCCTCCCCTCCCTCCCCCTGTTCATAGTTCACCACACCTCCTGCCGGTCATGGGCCCCCTGGTATTAAAAGCACGCTGGCTCAGTGCTGCCGGTCAGACGGCTGCCGTGTTACGGTGACAACACAGAGCCACAAAGCTGAACCGAGCTGATAAGAACCGCCCGGCTGCCGCTCATGAATATGGAACCGACTGCCTCAGACACCTTCGTCCATCACAGACACACACCAGAGTGACACGCGCACAGATTTGGAGAAACAATGAACGGTCCGTGTAGATACTGTTACACACACACACACACACGTGTGGTTACAAGTTGCTGATACAGCTCTCTGGAGGGTGTTTTGCGAGAGAGACAGTGACACAGTATCTGCTTATGCGACAGAAGCCATTCTGTATCCGCACAGTCCTGACAGGCTGTATGCTAATCATTACAAATGGGTCAAAGAAGAGCTGGTGTTCCACACACTGGGAGGTTATCAAAATAGCAATGACAGGGGCTGGTAATGCAGCTGCCTGGTTTCCCCTAACTACTGTCCTGATCTCTTCATCTTCAATCCTTCACACCCTTATGGCCGTTTCCATTTTTTACCCCTCATAACTCACTTTTTTCCCCCCTTCTTTATCTCACTTTTTTAAATTATTCATTATTCCTCTTTGCTGCTTGCAGTTTTATCCTTTAACCAGTTTAACATGGTTTTATCTGTGTAGGATGAATGTCAGGGCATTATGAAAGATGTGACTCAGTCAACCATGTATTTGCATTTGCATTATTTGCTGTATTTCAAGGAAATAATTGTTGTACTTTACTTATTTATTTTGCCTGTGTGTGTATGTGTGTGTGTGTGTGTGCACAGAGCCAGAAATGTAGAGCAACCAAATTGTGGCTGTTATTATAAGTTATAAGACAACCATGCAAGTCTCAAACTCTGGTCCTTCTAATTTTAACAATATGATCCTAACAATCAGAATGAAACATTTGCCCATGTGCACCAGGACAATAAGGCCGAAGCATACTCACGGTGCACTATGCACAAAGGAAATTGGTGAGGCGGAATAGAGAATTGGAGGCCTGTCACTTTACTGCTACGTATTAAGCAGCTGTGCAAACCACATGGGCACATGACAAAGTTGGCTCGGTATTCAAAGAGCAGAGCAGCATTTCAGTACTGATGTCCTAGACGTTCAGATGTGCTACCAATATGCTGCTGGATGCAGGTGATACTGTATGCTTTAGGCTGAATTTGCATTAGTGGAGATATTTTTATGTGTAAGGACGTAGAGTTTTGTTGTGGAAAAAATGTATGCAGCCCTACCATGTGAAATTCACTATTTCTGTCACTAATAAATAAATAATAAATTAGTGCAACTACAAAAGGCAACATTTTCTGAGTGCTCGCAGCTGAACTTGAAAATACGATCAGTATTTTGCATTGTCGTTGCGAGAGTTTTAGCATGCTGATGATGGCAATTAGCTCAAAGCACTGTTGTGCTAAAGTATGGCCTCACAGAGCCGCTAGCATAGCTGGAGACAAATGAACAACAAATCTGATTGGTTAGCAAAAGCAAGTTTAGTACAATGAAAAAAGTTAATTAAAAAGTAAAGAGAACACTTTGGCATGTCATAGCAGAGAACACAGCTGCAGTGAATAACATTAGTGACTGCATTCCAGTTATAGAACTGAACGCTCATTAACAAAATGAGCTACACCTGTGCTTTCCTGCTATGATGAGTCAAAGTGTAGCACAGTAATCAGGAAATATCAGATGAACACATCATGGTTCTCTCTCTTTTTCGCTAGTCATGGATTTATTGATGAGAGTGACTTTCGCATTGCTATTTCTGAGGAGCTAAAATGATGAATGTCAGATTAACTAGCTACTGAAAGTGCGTCATCACTGAAACAATTCTCATTGTTTATCAGGATGAGAGTGAAAAAATAGAGCTGTAAAGGAAAAAAAAAAAAAAAAGCTTCTGCACTGCACAAATAAACAACATATCAGCTGCCTGGAGAGGTAGCACGTAATCTTTTCCTGAAAAACAATCCTCGTGTTTCTGGAAGATGAATTCATCCTCCCTGTCTCTCTCTCTCTCTCTCCCCTCCCCTGCCTCTCATCACTTTCTTCTGCTGTCTGCAGACCCCCTCCTCAGCCTCCCCTGTGGTGAATTATTTGTGCAGTGCAGGCTATGATGGCAGATTGGCTGCTTTGACAAGTTCTAAACAGATCTGTGGCAGTGTAGTACATCCATCCTGTGAATGCAGTCCTTATGTATTATGACTCAGGGGGATGTTGTACATACACACAGATGCATTCTTTGTCCTTCCCCTGATGACAGGCTAATGTACTGTGTATGCCAAGCAGATGGTTGGATAATTGGTCAGTGTTACCTTTTTAACTGGTGACAGTAATTAATGCCAACTTCACCTTTTCAGGGTGTCTCGCTGATATAAAACTGACCTTAATGTCACAGCTGGCATCTGTCTGCTTTTGCCTCCTTTCTCTCTCGCTCATGTTGTTCCATTCATCTCGTGTCACGTTCTATCAACATGTCCAGCCCTTCTGTCATCCTCTGTCTTGCCTTGATCACTCTCTTATCCGTGCTCGCCTTTCTCTCACCTCCTTTCATTTACAGCTTGTCGAACTGATTGGGATCCATCTTTAATGCTCGCCCTGTGTTTTGCTCTTCTCTCCCGCTCTTGCACATTTCAACAGCTGTCTTTTCTTCGCTGTTCGTTTTCCAGGAAAGCGAGAGATTCTCTGCCAACTTTCCGCCAGTTCTTCAGCTCAGCATTCAGCCTGACCCATGTCAGCCTGGCTTCTATGAAGGTCCCTCCTGATTCACTGAGGTGAGTCACTGTCACAGGCAAGGATTTAAAGGGACCTTTGAAACTCTGAACCGCCTTAAGCAAGATGCAAATCACTTGAAAAGTCTGAACTGCAAGCAGATGAAGAAGGAGCAGCTGCTCATCTCACAGTAACCTCGTTCAGTTCGACTCCTTTTGCATGTGACATTATTTATATATATGTAGACTAATCGGATTCTAATTTGATGCAGCAAGAAAGAATGAAATGAATATGTAAATGCACCCAAGCCGCAATAAAGACGTGATCACCAAACAACCTTGGGAGGTGATAACAGGTGCATCTGGTCATGCTGCTTACAAAATCCATCTCTTTAAATCAGATAGAAATGCAAAATAAAGTCCAAGAAGTGCATCAAAACAAACATTTAAAAATGCATTTTCTTAAAAGCAATTTGAGTGTCAAGTGCGATTATAATAAAGGTACCAAGGCCCCCTGGAAATCCAAATAGCATGTTAAGTCCACATATAAAGGGGTTCAAAGGATGTATTCAAGTTATAAATAAGGAATATGCACACATACAGTATGTTGTCCTCAGGAATCATTAGGTTTACGCCCAGATTGGCTGAGATGGCAATACATAATAAAAGGTGCACTTCCCTGAGGTTTAAAATATGTTAGGTTTACAGATGTACAATTTGGCAAGACAGAGCAATGGTATCAGATCAGTACTCAGTATTGGCAAACACCCTAAAATAAAGTAGAAGTCAGCATTCAGGGACAAAAAGTTGGATCGGTCCATTCCTATTGGCAATGTTAGACTAGTATAATGAGTGGATGATACCCCAGCACTCACTCATTTGGTTACCAAATCTTCTGTTTGTGTTTGTATTTACTGCAGCATGGTGTCCTCGATGTGGTTATGTCATGAATATTCCACTGACAGTGATCAGCTTAGACTAGCGCATCACCACCTGTGACAGCCAACTGGCAAACAATGACTTCCCCTTCATTCGCAGAACCTCTGGACAGGATGCACACACTGAGCTGGCAAAATAAAGTGCCGTAAAAGCCAGGAGGATGTACTAATATGCAAACAGTCTTGTAGTATTATGCTGATATTATGTGAGAAATATAACACATCATATACTATGTTACTATATGATGTGTTAAAAGAATTGGAATATTATATGAATATTATACAGGGCTTGAAATCATTGAACAAATGAATGTATTGCTTAAGAAAAATCTTTTGTTGAATTATTACAATACGTCTCCCAGCATTTCTATAATGAATTTCACACAGAGTAGGAGTAAATGAAATCCATAAAATAATCCAATTAAATGAAATCCTCTAAATGAGCCAGTATGGAGGTGGTACAGTGGGAGACATGTTTCCCTAAATCTAATACTGGAGCCAGTGTTCCTTCTCAGATGACTGTCCAGCAGGCAGCTGTATGCTCCAATAAATGTGGAGACTGGTGGAGAAATAATGGTTATGATGGACGCAGGTTGAATGGCATGAGTCATGCAGCCCACTACTTCTGCCTCTCCACCTCTTGTGGTGTGTTACTAGCTGTTTTGACCGATGTTTTGTGACGGATGAATGTCCACTGGGGCCACTTGGGCTAAAATGCGTCCACTCGTGATGCTTTAAGGTGCTGTTTAAATGACACCCAAGGCTTTTAAATTTTATATTCAACCTTTTTTCAGCAAAACAGCTGAAGCTCCTTAATGCACCGCTAATGCCCAGCGGCTTTGAGAGGACGCTGGTGTATTCTAGCATCAGTAGAAGCACAACTACTCTTTCTGTTTTTTAGTGTGTCAGAAAAACTAAAATAGCTTGTACCATACGGAGTGTCGTTTTCATCCCAAACGTCAGTGAGATTTAATCATCAAGGCTTGCGCTAGGTTTCAAACGCTTTTCCTCGACAGTGGAGTCATTTTCTATTAGGTTAGTAGACTGGCCTTCAATCAGAGGACACGGATAGATTGAAGCCCCCGTATTGGCTGATGTCCACTGTGCTGACGTGTCTTTGTGCAGGACTCTATCCTCACAAGCTTCGGGAGATCTGTAGCTAAACCGGCTCAGAGAGCGGCCAAGCAAAAAGCGTGTTTCCCTTCGGGGATGGATGGAATACTGGTAAACTACAGGTTCTCTGTTAGATGTGTAGCCTGCTGTTAGCTTCTCATAGCCAAAGAACACAATCAATAGCAGAGTAAACAAAGCAAACTGCCAACAGTTGAGATGATTGTGTGCTGCATGATGGATCTCAGCCAGAATGGACGGAGCGGACTCCCCACTTAGCACTCCTCCTCATTACCTCCTCATTGTGCATAACTCTTAAATGTGTGTTCAGTGCACAAGGACAGCCTCCAGCCGAGCCTTGATGTGCAAATGCAGTTTTCTTTCTGCACCCAGCTGGGCTTGTGTGTATGCGTGCGCATGAGCAACAATTGGCTACTTCTCCTGAATAAATGTTGAAGGTTTTTAAGGTGATTTCTGGTGGGGTGTTAGTAAGCTATGAATTTTCTTTTTAAGCTACTTTTCGCTAAATCCTTTAGGATGGCTCTAAAACTTTTAGGTGTGCAGAGGAGAAGGTGGGGCAGGATGGGGCAGCGGGAAGGGGTCGCATGATCTGTTCAGGTTGTTAGAAGGAGGAAAAGAAGCAACTGGATTTATGTGGGACTGATCTTTCTTTCTCTCTTTTTTCACCACTTCATTTTTGCCTTGACATTGTCCATTAATTACCTTTTTTTTCTCTCCCATTTCTACCTATGTACCTATCATTGTGTTCACTCCACTCTTCCCTTATCTGCTTTTCCACTAATCTCTCCCCCTTTTTCTGTCCTGTCTCTCTTTTCCCATCCAACCCTTCCTGTGTTTCCCTTCAGGGCTCTGTTCCTAGGTCTGTCCAATAACCCTCATATCACTGATTTACACCTGGACATCAGCAGCTGTGAGGTACGCTCTGTCAGTCTGTGCTGCTCTAGGTATATTCAGTCATCTTCTTCATAGATTAGTGCTCGTGGCTATCCCATCATGTCCCACTCCTCTCTGTCTTCCTCCCACAGTTGAGGTCAGCAGGTGCCGGGGTGATTCAGGAGCTGTTTCCCAGAGTTTCATGCGTGGGGACTTTAGACATCACTGATAATGGTAAGAGACACGCCGGCACACTCACCCACAAGGGATTGACTGAGATGGTCTGTAGTTTTCAGATAAGGACACATTTCATATTTAACTGATGTCAAATATTTGAGACCCTTTTGATCCTGGCCACCGTGGTCTAGAATCCAGCATGTTCATCTGGAATGAATCACTTTAAAGTGGAACTTATGAATCAGTATCGATCTCGACATTACCTGTAACTTTTACGGTACAATAGTTCGAATTAAAGTCTTCACACGAGGTTCAGTTTACGCCTCATGTGAAGTTCTACTCATTCTGCTATCTTCTGCAGTTCTGGCAGGAGCTTTCCAAAATTTGAAAAAATTAACCCTGATGGTATCATAGTGATGTCATCAGGGTTATCTCAGCAGGTGTCTAATGAAAGATGCTATTAAGTTGCACTGTGGGAACTGCAGCATTTTGGAGCTTGACCCATGCTGGACTCCACAATTAAGGATATTTTGGCCTCTGCTGCACAAATTTTGATGTTTCTTTTTTTTACCACAAACTGCTGTGTAATACCAAATTGTTGGAATATCCCTTTAAAGGACAGCTCTAAAGGTATGGGACAGGATGGGCCTGCCTACCAGTGCCACAAAGCATTTAGACATACTTTGGTACTTTGCTAAGTTTATTTTTTCTTGTTTTTTATCAGTTGACTGTGTCCAACAAATCTGCAGTGTGCCTACGTTAGCTTGCCATATTCCATGATAATTAATGAATGAAAGATGAAAATGAGAGAAAGTTATGGCTAAGCTATGCTACTGAATTACAGGATGGCAATATTAATTAACTGGCTATATTAAAACTTTGAGTCGTTCATGAAGAAAGCATGTCCTGATAAAGGCTGTTCTCATACGCTGTTGGTGTAGTGTTAGCCAGGTAAAGTTAGGTAATTCAAGTGCATATGGTACGTGGGAGAAGTTTTCCTTCAGGGCTTTCCGCCAGAAAGCGCCGTTTGTGCGTTTGATGAGCAGTGTAGAAGGTGAGCACGTATACTCGAGCTGCAGGCGAGTGGCGGAGGGGTGGATGGAGATAAAGGTGAGGACTATCTGTATATTTCAAGATCAGACACACTAAACAAAGGCAAAGGTGTAGAGTTACATTCAAGCCATTGTAAGGCATGAAGGGGAACCAAGTGAGTTTTAGAGGTTTAATCAATGCCAAGAGAGAAACTTAAAAGGTCTTTAACTTTTCGAATTAATTTGTGAAATGTTTTTACTAACACAGCAACAAGAATTAAGTGAGAGACACTCACTATGCCAAGGAATTGATCATTTATAGGCAATGCGTGTACTGTTAGATCTGTCTGTGAAGGCTCTGCTCTGTGAGGAAGCTTGGAAGAATCCGGGGGTTCTGCTGGGAGAGCAAATCCCCCTTAGTGAACATACATGAACATTAAAGCTTAGTTAAATCAACATAACAGCAAACAGTGTTAACACTAGTGTATCAGCAGAGGAATAGTGAGAACTGTCACAGCTGCACAGCCGCTTGAATGTGATCGAACGTCACTTGTCAGCTGGTGGCCAAGCAGCTGATGATGAATGAGCCAGGGATCGCGTCATGCCAAATGTGACTTGACGTGTGCGGTCTCTGTGCTGAATGTGAATGTTGAAACCTGAATCAGTTGAAAAATTCTGTTGGAGCTCTCTTCCCCTTAAAGCTACTGCTGGCTAACATTCAGTGTGCACTTAACCACCGTTTAACCAAGTTTATTCCCGAACACTGCAGATGGTAAAACCAAATCCATACATTCCTAACGGTGTCATGTCTTAGCCGTTTATACGTCCAACCACTTCCCACTGACTGAAACAGCAGATGACCTCTACCTTAATTCTTAAGTCGCCATTTAGCATCTCATTAGTTTAATAGAACCGGTATTGTTAGAGGAAACATTAATGTGTCTCCTCTAACAAAAGGTCTCCCCCCTCCTGCTGTGTAGTGTCATAGTGTCCTGTTATTGTCACAAGAATAAAGCCCCTTCATATTAGAGACAGTTAAGCTTATTTAATCACAGATATTTTTGCTGTCTGGATGAAGCATTTTAGTCTTCATTGCTGGAATATCTTGCCATGGTAACGACTTCCTCTTAGCAGCAGCATCCATCCTTGAGCTTTTGAAAATGCGAGTGGGTGTGTGTGTGTGTGTGTGTGTGTGTGTGGGGGGGGGGGGGGTTTTAATTGGGAGTATTTTGGAATTTCAGTGGGCAGTGAGATTTTCTTCCAAAACAGACCAGGAGACAAAAACTGAGCTTTGAAAGCCAGAGATGGTAGCACCCAGCAGAGTAAATGATGAGTCACTGGTGTGACAGCCCAGAAAAAATTTCTGTAGTAAAAATATGACTTTTTCAGTTGACGTCTTGTCTTTTTTGTGCTAAAGATAAACTCCCTTAAATTTCATACCTGCTGTCTTATTTGATTGGTACTTAAAAGGATGTAATTAAAAATCTTCTCGTAGGTGAGTTTTCACAAAGGGCTCCGCAGAGTGTAGTATTGCTGGCGTTGCACTTGTACTCCAGTGATGTGTGTGTTGTGTTGCGTGCAGGTTTGGATGCTGACATGCTGGCTGTCATCCCAGCGTTCTCCAGGCACCCCTCCCTCAAACACCTGATGCTGGGGAAGAACTTCAACATCAAGGGCAGGTACGGACCGCGCGGGAAACCAGCTGTGCAGATGGTGGTGAAGATGATGCTGATGATGAATGTTTTCCCCTTCTCTCTGCCTCCTCAGGGTGCTGGATGAAATTCTGCAGAAACTGGTTCATTTGGTGCAAGAGGAAGAGTGTGTGAGTTGGATTATGTAACATATTGTGTATACACACACACACACACACAAATCCTCTGTAGCGTTCTGCACAGATGCACGCCTACACATGCCTCACAGATTTGTAGCCACACACACATCTTGTGCACGCACGTACACACCCTTGTCACGTTTAAATTCTTGTGTCCTAATTCATGTGCATTTAAGCGCAGTCTCCCACCTGCCATACACACAAGGTGCAAACATGCGCACAAGTCATGTTGTCTGTGGGCTCGAATGATTCATTTGGTCTCAGTTTATTTGCGGGGCTCCTGGGGCTCTCTCTGCTCTCCGCTCTGCAAATCCAGCATGACAAGTAGCTTACTCAATTATTTACCACTGTTGATGGTGATAGCTCACAACTATCTCTCGCACCGAGTACGATCTGATGCATGCAGTGCAAGCCCACTGACAGAGTCACAGACAGTTGTAAGTACGCAAGTTCAAAGGAAGTACACCGAGTTTGTCAGAGGTTGGCCTGTTAGTCATCTCGCCCAGCAAGCCACGGCAACATAAACATCACAATATGTGTGTCCCCTGCACGGCTTTGGTCCAGTGCCCCATGCTAACACTTCAGCGTATGAGTCACAGAAGGCTGCGAGCTTAAAAAGTGAGAAATAAAATCAAACATGGAGACGGTTCACTTAGCTTAGCAAAAAGAGTGGAAGCAGGAGAAACAGCTAGCCTGGCTCTGCCCAAAGGTAACAAATCCACCTTTCATCCAACTTTTTATATCTTGTTTCTCTAAGGTGTTCAAAAAAGTTTCTCCTCCAGGCTGTATGCCAACCTGAGCTTACAGACTTGAGATTGGTTTTGCCTGTAAAGTGAATCCATAAGAATTTGACATAATTCGTAATGGGAGAATTGCTTTGCAGATCAATATGTTGGTTCAGATCTAAAATATCATGGATTCAAAAATTTGACTTTTTCACTGAATAGCATTTTTTTAATTTATTTTTTAGTTGGCTTTAACCAACACTGAAATGATTTCCCCATGTTCTCAAAAATTCACCACAGTTTCTAGAATATGAGGCCCTCAGGAAAAAAGCACTTCTGATAAAAGTCAGTCGACAAACAATTGGGAGGAATTTCAAGTAAGCAGTTGATTATTATGCACTATGTGGCTCTAAGTAAGCAAACTAATGATTCAACTGCAGAGGCTTTGAGCTGAAAATGTGTTTTTTTAATTAGATTTTCATCCAGGGTCTTGTAGTGATATTCTATCGATTTACACAGTTTGTGCGCACACCTTTAGAGTGCCGCGCATTTCAGTGGGAAAAAAATCACAATTTCACTTTTTCCTACCAACGTGAGGCCAGACAAGGTGAAGGGACAGAAAAGGACAAACGGGCACAGAGCCTGAGGGAAAAAGTGAAGACAAGAATGAAGAAGGAAAAGAGTTTTGCAATGTGACCAGTGAACAGATATCAAGAGGTGGGTCACGTGATAGAAAACCTAAAAAAAAAATAATAATATAAAATGAAGGATGCATTAACATCCAAAACAAAAAGGAGGTTGTTTTTTTTGTCATTCAAATGTGAATTTATTGATTGTGAAACCACTGTGGTTCAGAGCGAGGGCTCAGAGGAGAGCTGACCGCCCTCTTACTGCCAACACTGGGTGGAACTGAGTCAGAAGATGCTGATGGATCTGGAGTGAAAGTCCATATTTGTTAACCTCACAACTAGCAGCAATTCATCAATTATCTCAATCCTGCAGAAATCTTTCCCGTTGCCTGCACAGTCGAGTACTGCACCTAATGTTAGCGTGTTTGGCGTAAGTTAATCAAAGCAGTTCCTTAAAAGCCACAAGTGTTTTGTCATTAACAAAAAAGCCTTTGTGTTTTTGTCAGAATTTCAATTTGGTGGCCAATGGTACAAAGTATTTGAGATAAGTCGGCAGGGAAAACCCTTCCTCACTGACAGTTATTATTTTTAAATCATCTTCCATCTTTTCCTCCTCCCTCCCCCAGGCCCTTCAGTCCCTCTCCCTGGCCGACTCGAGGCTTCGCCAGCGGGGCACTGTGCTGGTCAACGCTCTGGGCTCCAACGCCTGCCTGCGCAAGGTAGACCTGAGCGGCAACCTCCTGGAGGACTCCGGGGCCAAGATGCTCAGCAAAGCCCTGCAGATCAACACAACCCTCAGGTGCGCACGCGTTTTAAAACAGCACTCGGCAGAAGGGTTTTCCTCGCAGATCAGAGCGCATCATTACGGAAGAGGAAAGGAGGATAAGACAAGAATGAGAGAGGTGTTGGAGGACAGATGAAAGAATAGGGTCAGAGAGAGAATTAATATGTTTGGCATGGTTTGAGGAGAGGATATACCGAGGCTGCTGAGAGGCAGAACAGTGAGTTCAATGCAGCGCTTCAAAGTGAACCGTGTAGGAGATAAGAAGGGAAGACTGAGGGGTTGGAGGGATAGGGAGGAGATTCGGTGGAGGGAGGGAAAATGGCCTTCAGGCATACAATGTTAGAGACAAGAAGGGACTGAGTGAAGATGTGTGTGCACGTGTGTTTTATAGGTGTGTTGTAGGTGGAGGTTTGGAAGGAGTAGATGGAAACTCCTGAGATGCGCAGAGAAAGTGAGGGGAAAGGAGGACAGAAGCGAGGCAGGTGGTAGGATGCAAGTATTAGCATGAGTAGCGGTTGGATGTGGGCAAGAGAGGGAGAAAGTTATGAAGGGATTGGAGAGGGAGACCACCTAAGGAGTGAGATTTGGGTTTAGCTGATTGAATTTCTGGGGCAGAGTGAGTCGGGGGAAGGAGAGGTGGAGGAGGAGGATGGATGAAAGGAAAGTGGGGCTGAAAATGACTGATATATTAAAAACAGGAGTTAGACAGTGTGGAGTGTAGGTGGAGTACCTTCGCTGTGAAATAACAGAAGCTCATTAGCTGCATGGCGGTTGTTCAGGCATTCCTAATGTTGTGATGTGGTCTCACTCTGTGCATGTAGCAGAAAGAAGTCCTTACAGATGTCTTGTTAATCCGTCTGTGATGTGTTTGTGCAGCTGCATGGTCAGATAAGTGCTGTATCTATGATACTGTGTCCCGTGTGTGTGTGTGTGTGCTAGGAGCTTTAGAAAGTGACTGATCTTCTTCCTCTTCCTCTCTGTGCCTGTCCTCCCCTATTTCCTGCCGGTTTGATCCCTCTCAGGAGTGTGACGTGGGATCGCAACAACACCACAGCGACAGGCTTCCAAGATGTGGCGAGAGCGCTGGAGCAGTAAGACGAACACAACGCACGCATGCACACACACGCACACTCACACTCTGAAAAAAAAAAAAAAAAACGTTTGAAGAAGGGATACACACATAAGATAGATCAGTTGCACGCACGCACACACACACACACACACACACCCACCCATATGAAAGGCAGATAACCATCTCTGTACAATGTTTACTATTACACGGCGTTTCATCAGTCCTCTGACGTGCGTGCCAGTCAAACTCTTTTTTTTTTTTTCCTTGTGTGTGGGTGTGAAGTTTGTGTTCGTGTGTCTGTGTGTGTGTCTGTGAACAAGGGTGTGTGGGTGCATTTGCGTATTAGGGAATTGGAGACAACTGTTAAAAGTGCTCCTGGTGTTTCCTGTTTGTTCTTGTTAACATCATAACACATCTTCCAGTTTATTATTGCAAGGGTAATATTATCTCTTCTTCCCTCGTTCTTTTCTTTCTCCCGCCACTTCTAGCAACTTCACCCTGCAGTACATGCCCCTCCCCCTCAGCGATGTCACGCAGGCGTACCGCAGCGCCCCAGAGAAGACGGACCAGGCCCTGACCAAGGTGAGAAAGGACCTCTGTTCCCCCGCCTTGTGATGTCTAAATTTGCTGCATCATGTTATAAAAATGCAGATGGTGAATAACAGCATTACCTGATGATTAGGGTCAGAGTGATTCATGGGTTTGATGAATGGATTTCATTTGCATGTGCATTAGAGGTGATGATAAACGTTTTTTGAAATGATTATTTTTGCTGTTGTGGAAACCCTGCACACTGTATGGCAATTTCTCATGCCTTCTGAACAAGTTGCAATATGTAACAATACAGAACAGGTTACAAACGCCTTTATATAAACTGAACCACTAAATACCTGTCATAGTGATTCAGTTTATAGTATTTCATTCTCCTCCAATTTAAAAGATAAGGAAGACCTACTTTAATTAAGAAAGATAGGTTGACTTTCCTTGGGGAAAAAAGCTGTTATTAATAGTACAAATGACACAACCTATAATGACCCCCAATTTATGCAAAATTCTTGGAGATGAATGAAAAGAGTGGATTGACAGTACATTCATGTGCACCCATCCTAAAATAAGAAATATGGCAAATATTTCCTAAATCAATATTTTCAAACATGCAGCATTTGCTGCTATGGCATAATGAATTGAATGTATTGTGGACTGTTGGTTCAACAGCAAACAAATGAAAGAAGATGTGCACCTTGGGATTTAAGATGAGAGAAAGAAATTTAATCAAAAATGAAAATGAATCAAAAAAAGAAAAAAGGTGTTTGTTGTAGCTCTACACACGCTGGAAGGCCCATGTTCACTATCAGCTTGAGTATCAAAGTGGAGGTCAGCTCCATGTTGAGAACCTGGTTAGGTCCTTGGTAAAACAAGTTTTTCAATCCTGGGTCCATTTATGCTGCTTTTGTAACAACAGCCGTATGTTAGTCAGTGGACGACAACAGGCAACAAGTGCTCCTCTTTGTCAGCGCGATGCGTCACTGTTTGCCATACGATATGTTGTCAAGACTGCCGAGAAGTTTGTCAGTCGATGATTTTTTCCAAACACTGCATCTGTGATTCAGATATCAGCTATTCTGCCTTTTTATAACTTGTTGTGAATCCTGTAAAAACTCACCCTGGCAAGTGATGGGTCTGTTTTACAGCTAACATGCTGCTTTTTAATACTGATTTGTGTGGTTGCCTTTGCAGTTATTGATGTGGTTACATGGTTTAAAGACAGTAATGAGAGTAATTACATTATTTCTTGTCCTCCGAACACATGTTCACCATTAATTAGTTGCTTCTTAGCACGCATATTAGTAGCATATTGTTTATTTATCATTATAACGCACTTATAAATGCCTTATGCTGGAGGTTAGTGTTATGTTATTAAGATCAGGTACAACAGCTTCCTTACTCACTGCTTAAGTGCTTTATAATGACTAATGAAGAGCCAATTTGCTATTATCATGCATGCTAATAAGCAACTAGTTAATGGTGAGTATGTGTACCTTAATGTAAAGTGGTTCGACTATACTACAACTGTCTTTTCATGTATCTGTCCATGTGCATTTATCTGGCTATGTAATTGGAGACTTTTTTTCATACAGACAATGAAAACCTTTACTTACAAGCCACATTTACATGAAGCAATAACCTTCTCTCAGTGGCATGACAGTGACAATTACTGCCAGCCAGACAGCAGCTTATGACGAAAACACAAAAGAGACACACTGTCCGCAAACAACAGCTCTTTGGCCATATTGTCTCCATATTTGTCTGGACACATATCTTATCTTGCACCTTGCCTTGTTCAAATCCACAAACAGATACCCGTAAGGGGAAAGGTGGGCTGAGCAGACAGGAGAGCTGGTTGTAGCTAAATATAAAGATCTGTCGTTTTAGATACTGAATGGTGTGGTCATTTCTCCTCTGTGCCACCACTAACTGAATGCTGTTTGTCACTTGGCTTGTAAGCTGCAGTTAACAGAGCAAGTCTGTTTACATCGCATGTCAAACTCCGTCTCCCTGCCGCCTCAGCTGTCAGTCAAACCCGACCAGCATCTTTCCTCCCCAGAGGCCTGGAGGCTAAAGGACCGTTTCTGAGTCGTTTCCACTAGCACAAAAAAAACCCCATACCCACTGTATATTTGCTCAGTTTAATGTGATATTTTGACTGTGGATTCGTTCCAGCATCAGCTATGGATCCGCTGTGGAACTAGCCAAATGCATCATATCTGGAGTGTGTATGTAGTGTACAAAGCTGAAACTTAGGTTGGGGTCCCCGCGCATTGTCTGTCCTTGAGGAACCCTTTCCTCCACTTTTTTTTTTTTTAACATAAACTGATTAAGCAGTGAACACTCCCACCTGCTGAGTCAAGAAAATAAATCAAAGGCATCCCGTTTATTTCTAGCGATCAAAACTCTCTCTCCAGTCTCCTTATTACCATGCAAATGGACTTGTCTCCTGTCTCCTGCACACTGTGCTTTGTAAACACCTGTCATCTCCACTCCTCTCTCCCTCCTTGTTTGTTTTCCGTGTGTTTGTGTGTGTGTGTGCTTGCGTGCTCGTGTGTGCGTGCTTGTGTGTGAGACAGATCCAACGTGCCCTGCTTAGAAACAACCAGACTCAGCGTTTCTCTCAGAAACAGGCTCTCCGGCTGCACCAAGGCCTTGTCACCAGCACTGCCGAACAGGTGTGTGTTTGTATTTGTGCACATGATGGTGAGCAAGTGTATTTTACTGACATCTTATTGTGTATAATAATGTGCATTCATGTGTTTGTTTGAATGTGTTTCATGTGCGTGCAGGTGATGGAGCGGCTGTGTGTCCGCGTGCAGCAGCAGGTGTGTGTCCTGAAAGGCTGCGAGGAAGGAGAGGAGGTCCAGACGGCCAGACAAATCCTCAAAGAAGCCAAGGACTCGAGAGCTGTGAGTAGAATAACGCCTTAAACCAGGCTCAGACTATACGAATCTAGCCCGATTTTGAGGCAATTTTGTCGTGGCCAGCCAATCACCAGCGTCGTGGCCAATCGTGAACGACAATCATGTGTCTATACCTGTCTTGGGTGACATACTAGACGACCTGTCGTGCAGCGTCTGGGATGGCCCACGACTCCCTAACAAAAAATCTAGCATGTCATGCCATGTCACGGCTAGTGCGACGTCTCCCACAACATCTTCCTAAACGTTTACCAATCAGGTGCTCTCTCCACAGCGCAGTCACCATGGCAAAGAGGAGGAGGGATGCTGAGGTTGCTGCTGTCTGGTGGGACAGCGAAAGACAGGAAATGTTTGTTGCAAGCACTTGGCAGCCTGGCGAGAAGATGTATAAGTAATGACTGAATGGGCTGAAGTTTTCAGTGCCTCTTGCATTTGCTTTTAATATTATAGCGCATCCACAGCCGTTTTTCTTTGTTTTCTTTTTTCGCTACGCCAGCATCACACACACACAACGCTTCTGTCAGTTTGATTGACAGTTGCTTCACCCGATGAAGCATCAAATGACAGACATACCAAGTTTGCAGCTTGCTGAAATATTTTAATTCTCAGGATTCGGTAGAGTCTACAAACATCTAAATGGAGGGTGAATACATGTAAAGTTCACCATATCAACTGAAAATGTGATAAAATTTAGATGGACTGTATTGATATAGAGCTTTTCTAGTCTGCCAACCACTCAAATCGCTTTTACAACACAAGCCTGCCTTCACCCATTTACACGTGGTAGCTAGGCCACCTGCTCATTACGAGCCTTAAAACATTCACACACCGATGCACAGCATCAGGAGCAACTTGGGGTTCAGTATCTTGCACAAGTATACTTGGACATGTAGACTGCCGAGGCCAGGGATCGAACCACTGACCCTCTGATAAGTGGACAGCTGCTCTACCTTCTTCTGAATAGGCCCAGGTTACAGCAGTGTCGCTTCAAAATCTGAAGGTTTATGATGATATGCTAATTCTGGGCTAAAATCAAGAGATTTCCTTATTGTTACATCCGATTGCAAAGTAGGTATAATACACGGCCAGCAGCGGCCTCTGTGGTTTGTGAGGTTGATCCAAACTTGCAAAATGAAGCCATATCCTAACTCACTAATTTTTTTCTGACTTTCTTCTCGTTAATTTACCATTTTAAATCCTCTGTCTCCCCAATTTTTATATTAAATTATGTATTTTCTTATCTACAAATGCCCTAATACGCAGTCATATTTATTTGCAGGTTTTTTACACTTTAAATTGAGGCACCCTTCATTAAGGGTTAATAAGTTATAACCACTGCGTTTTGCAAAAACGCATCAGGTTGGTTGAAAAGAGACTTGAGTTGTGTTTCTGCCATATCTTTAATGTAGGAGAAGATGTGGCATACTGGGTGAAGTATTTGAAGTTACACAACACATCAAACAACATCTAAAAATCACCAATGACTGTCATGATGAGGTCTAGAATTCCGGGTATGAGCGCTTCAGCGAGAAATAATAAGATCAGTGACAACCCTCAAAACTAGAAACCCATGTGGCATAGGTTGCTATGGAAACATGGACACATGGCAAACTATAATCTGGACGTATAGTAACGGAGAACTCTCACTGCCATAAACCGCATGTTAGACCAGTACGAGCCCCTCGGCAAATAGAACTGAAAAGACGACAGAGCAGCTTCACCAGGTTCAGCCCAACCAGAAACCAAATGAAAAATGTGTTTATGCTGAACACAAAGAGAGTACCAATACACCTGAGGATCAGAACACAGATCCACTCAACAACCCCAAAAATAACAAAACAAGTTCTGCATTGCGACAGAGAGAGAGAGAGAGACGAGTTAACAAAGTGACAAGCTGTTTAATGTTGCATCCCAACAGCTGAAACAGTAAAACATGTGGATGTAACAAATATATATTGCTGCCATTTCACTATTAATTAGAGAAAAACTCATCAGAGAATTGCTGAGCAGTACCCCCTCCTGAACTAAATAGTTTATGGCTGTTTTGTATCCAGTTCATGTTGAAATTCACACTGAGCACAAACCTCCTTTCTCTTTGTCGCTTGAATTAAACTCCTTGGAAGTTTTGTAGTGAAAAATCCTCCAAATGTACATGTTTCACACGTAATAGTCCTGAGCTGTCCAACACTTCACAGAAGAGGAGAAGCCACCTCCTGTCAGCTCTCACTAGGCTAATGACTGTCAATCCCACATCAAAGGAGAAGCCCAGGTGGAGCAGTGTTTCCTTTTTGGACCTGCTTTTTCTCTGTGATAAAACAGAGCCGGTCAGACTTCAAACCCAGCGTCTGAACCAGGAAATGAAGACAGCATACATTATTATCACCCCTGAAGCCACAAATTCAACATTTCCAGTTTCCTGTACCTACGTCATAATAAGGGTCACAATTTTCTCTCTTTCCGAAAAGCCAACAGCAAATAGGACCTTTTCCACAACCTGGCAACACAAACTATGTTGTTTTTAATGGCTTTTAGATACATTTTTTTATGATTTAAAATAACTGGGTACCTATTTGGATATATATAACGTTAAAACTTTAAGAAAATGGATATTCTGCTTAATAGCTACATAAGATAAGATAAGACTTTATTAAGCTACTTTTCCTTTGGAAAATGATTTTAACATCTTCTCACTCCCGGCCTCCTCCTGTGTGTCTGTCTGTGTGGGTGTATTAGCTGTATCCCTCTCTGTGTGAGTTGGCCCATGTGTTGTCAGTGGACGGCCCCGTCAAACAGCGACTGGACACTCTTGCTGGAGAACTTGCCAAGGCTGCAGACAAAGAACTGCAGGTAGGTTGGAGGTGGAATTGTGGACATAATTGCACAAACGGCCATTCCCTGATGCGCTCGTATTTTAAACAGTAGTGGAGTTCTGGACTAGTTGCATTTAAATTGCCCATTAATAGCATGTAGCTGTGTGTGCGGCGCAGGTATGCTGACTTCAAAAGAAATGTAGCATTTAAATTCACAGGGAAGGAACAGTTTAACATTTTTTTTAGTTCCGTTCCGTTCCCTTTGGGATTCAGTAGCACGGTGCAGTCGAACGATAAAAAAGCAGCACACCCTCAGGACAAATCTGGGATATGTTGTATTGAATTTCAACTTACTTGAGCATAATTTACATTTCTGTTTGTGTCTTCCAATTGCACAAGGCTACATTTCTAATTTGCTTAGCTCAAGATCAATTAAGTTGTAAAAATATCAGCTGGGGAACGTGTTCATGACAAATGTCTGGCTTTGGTGTGAACTGTTAAAATTAAAGATCTGGAGGAAGTTGTGAACGAATGAATGATCATATGAATCGTTACTGGCTGAGACATGGATGAATGGACTGCTGCAATGCATGTAAATAAAAGATGACAACCAGAGTAAAGACGCTGGATGAAAATCTAAGCAAGCAGATAAAAAAGAAACACTGTGCATGAATAATGAAATGCTTTGGAAACATATCTCTGGACGTGTTGAGAATTTAGAAAGAATGTATGTAATGTATGTGTGCTGATGCATGTCCCGGGTCAACTGTGCTCAGGTGGTAGTGGACTCGATGGTGTCTTTGTGCCGCGAGTTGTGTCCGATGTCCTGCTCCGCCGCCGAGAGACTCAGCCCGCCCCTCTCTTCCATCTCCGAACAAGTTTCCATCCCTCGCTCCGCCATCCGCAACGCCCTCATGGAGAGAGCAGCCGAGGATATTAACAGGGCCCTGGAGTAAGAAAGGGAGCTGGTGAAACAGTTCAGGTCAAGCCGAGATCTAGCAGATGCTAACATACTGATTTAATTGGTATTCCCTCCTGTTTCCCTTTGCTCTCCTCTCTCCAGGGAGGTGAAGTTGTCTGTGGTCTCCTATCTAACCAACTCCATAGTGGATCAGATTCTGCAAGAGCTCTATACCACTCATAAAACCCTGGTACTGGTAATATCACCTCACTGCATGACTTCTTTGTAGATATGTAGAAAAGAATGTTTCCATGTTTAAAGCTGAAATCTATAACTTCACTGCAGAGATGATGAAGTATGGGGGGTTACAAAATTGCTTCACCTTAATTTTGATTTATTACTTAAGGACATGATGAAATTTAGTGGTGGTAATATTGCTCTGTTCCCGAACAAACATGATCCACATTTCTCAACAAATTGAAGAGTGGAGTGTGGTACAAACCACAGAAAATGCTCCATTTATTTTTGTTCTATGATGCTTTACAGTAACAGTGGATCATGACAGTATGTTAATCACAGAACACTTCAGGTTTCAGCTTTAAATTCAGAAATTGAAATGATTTTGTAAAAGGAATAGTTTAACATTTTAGGAATATAGTTATTTGCCTTTTGCTGAGAGTTAGATAGAACGATACCTCATTTCTGTCTGTCCACTAAATATGTAGCTGAGCAAGGAGATGGTAGCTTAGCATACAGACCATCTCTGTCAAAAGGTTATCTGCGTGCCAGCACCTGCGAAGCACATAATTAACAAAACTCAAGTTTAAAAATGTGTTGTGGTGGAAAATTTCTTTGTGGAGAGCAATGACTTCCTGGAGAACTCCGCTGGTTACCTGGCAACCTCACAGTGACGACAGGACTCAGCAGAAAAGTGAATAAGCATAAAATGTCAAACTATTTCTTTAAGCTGGTTGACAAAAACCTGCAATCTCAATGTAAATGTGTGAGGAAAGCGTAGCACTTTAATCAAAATGAAAGAATGACACACTTCTGTTGATCTAAGCTCCACCCCTGAGGTAGGATAGAAGCGATGCTGCACGCGCTCTGCCTCAGACCTCTCCTCATTGGTTGGATTGTTTCCATGCTTTGAAAAGGCTGTGTGTTAGCTAACCTAATATATTTTCTTGCTGCTCACAAAAACAAATTTTTTTTATTGCTTTTACATAAATAATAATCATCAACGAGTAACCAAGTGCAGCAGCATTCTCTACCATCTACATTTACTGATTTGTGCAGTGCGTGTGTGTCTGTCTGTCTGTGTGTGTCTGTGTGTGTGTGTACAATATGGTTTCAGTTTGTGAGTCAATATTTTTCTGTAATAAGATGAGTCATAGATTCATCTGAACATTCAAAAATGAATTTTTTAAGCATGTCCTCCAGCCTTTCTCTAACACACCAGTGCACCAGAAAGACTCTCTTTTTTACAGTTCGCACATATTATTGATAGAATGTAAACTCGACCTACAGACACATGAATGCAGAGCAGAGAGTGCTGTAGAGCCAGCTCAGAAACGCCTCCAGATTACACTCTTAGTAAATGTTATGAATGTTATCATTTTGTAAAGAAACAGTCGTAGTGAAATTAGATTCAAGTGCAGAAGCTCATTATTACTCTATGGGCTCTTACTGAAGACTTGGAGGACCTATTAAAATCTGTGTATCTTTGATTTGTAGTATCGAAGTAGGCACCGTATTTGAGCTGCTGTGTGTCATTAGCATATCAGGATGAAGCTTTGTAAGTATGGAGCAGCTTTTTTAGGAGATTATTGCACTTAGAAACAACATAACAGCTCGATTTGAGGCTGTTAAAGTCATGATTAGACCCTGCAGATTCTCCTCTACATAAAATTAAATTGTTTAAAATGAAGCCAGTGGAAAAGGAGGCAAAAATAGACTTCTGGCAATAACACTGCCTGCCCTGCTCTGTTTTGCATTCCATTCACCGCCTCTACTGTTACATTTCATTTTCCTATCTCTGTTTCACTGCAGTGCCAGTTTGTCCTCTATCATGCCTCACTCCACTTTGATAACCAAGCTACTGTATTTTATTCATAGTTTTCATGGTCTTTGCAAACTACAGCAAAGCACCCTTTGCTTTGTTTGTGAGCTTCTTGGCTACAAGGGCAGACGCTCAGAGTCTCCTCTGAGACTGCGTTGAAGGAGATTGTTCCAGGTGTCATCACTGTGTGTGTGTGTGTGTGTGTGTGTGTGTGTGTGTGTGTGTGTGTGTGTGTGTGTGTGTGTGTGTGTGTGTGTGTGTGTGTGTGTGTGTGTGTGTGTGTGTGTGTGTGTGTGTGTGTGTGTTGCATCAGCTGCGGCAAGTGTCTCAGGCGAAGCGTTGGGATGACGTCGGGACGGGCAGACGCACTGTCAGACAGTCCAGGATAATCGAGTCTCTAGAATTTCCCGATGAGGACCTCGGCGTCAACCTGGGAATAGTAAGTGTCTGAGCACATGCCAATACTGTGTGTGTGTGCTTGGAAAGTGACTTTTTATTCCAAGGTACACATGTATGATTATTGATCCCAAATATAGAACTGATACAGTTAAATCAATTAGTTGATTTGCAGCAAATTAATAACAATTTAGAAAATCAGTTGATGGTTTAATTCACTTCTCAAGGCAAAGGTGAAAATCATTTTCAGCCTCTGAAATGTGAGAATTTGCTACTTTCCCTCTGCAGCAAACTCTATAATTGAATACTATTAGATGTTGAGCTGTTTGAAAATGTCCCCTCGGCATCTTAGAACTTGACATGGACATTTTTCAATCTATCATCAATCAAAACAAAGACTAATGCATTATCTGAAAATGATCATTTGTTGCAGTCCAACATTAAAATGGATAAATGGACTGTGTTTATATAGTGCTTTTCTTGTCTCAACGAGCACTCAAAGCGCTTCACAACAACCAGCCAGCATTCACAAACTGGTGGCAAGGTGCCACCTGCTCACCATGAACAATAACCATTCACACACACTGGGATTCAGTATCTTGCCCTAAGATACTGCAGGGGCCAGGGATCAAACCAGCGGCCTTCTGATGAGTGGATGACCACTCTACCTCCTGAGCCACATCTATTCACATTAACTTGTTATTGTTGTTCACCAGTGCATGGTATGCTGTAGTGCCTATAAAGATAGACCATGGTCAATAAGATTACCATCCTCTGTCCCCAAACTCTTTTTGTTGTGCTTTTAGTGTCAGTCTTTCTCAAAATGAAGACCACTTTTCCCATAATCCCTTTAGCTTCCCACTTCAAAGAAGATGCTGATTTTTCCCTCTTCACCGTTGTGCATTGTACTTGTTCTTTCCTTGACGGACATGTTGAGAGTGATTTCCTCATCGGCTTTTCACTTTGTCCCAAATTTCCCCTTTTCTCCACTTTCCTGTTTTGTGTTGTAATTCAACCAAAGTGATTTCCTGTGAAATAAAGGCACAGCATTTTATTATTGTTGGTTGTTAAAGACTTTTATGCTAATGCTTCAAAAGGCACTGGATGTAAAAAAACACCGTTTATCATTCATTTATCTCTTTCAACAAAAGGACACAATGGCTATTAAGAAGCGGAGCTCCAGAACTAGAAGAATTCGTCCCGTCTCCACCAGACTGAGTGAGTTTTTGTGTCACAGCTCGCAGCTAATTGCCCTGAAGTGCTCCTATAGCATGATGGATGTAATGTAATCGCAGGGTAGTACTGTGCTTTCTTCAGGCACACGTGGTGTGCAGCTTACCATAATGGAATGAATCATTAAGTCTTTCAGTATTTAAGCTGGCTTTAACCTTTCTCAGCTAATGCTAATGCTAATAGCACTTTATTAAGTAAATATATTTATTTTGTAATTGTTTTATTAGTCAATGTATTTAGTCCAGCACGTCAGCTCTTTAGAATTGAAGGATTAAAACCTTTTAGTGAGTTGGTTTTTGTTTTTTTTAAGAGCACGGCCTCGTCTCTGATATTACCCTCAGTCCAAACTTGACATTTTTTGCCCCATTAGTGCTGGTGGTCCAAGACGAGCGGAGTCGCCTTTCCGTTACATTTATTTGCTGCCTCACGGAGCAGCTAGTGTGGCTAGGGGCTTTTGGTCTTTATTTTTATTTTATTTTTTATTTTTTTCCACAAAAATAAAGGCCATGTAAAAGGTTCTAATGTCTGAGTTTAGAAACATGGAACATAAGAACTCTTTCATAAGTAATTACTTGATTGCACCTCAGTCATCTAAATGAATCAAACAGGAGCTTAAAACTGGTTAATGTGCTCTCAAATTGTGAAGTGCCATGAAAAGAAGTTTCACACACACCCTTCTCGTCTTGTTGTAGGTCTAGGTGATGAGCCCAGTCCCTCTCCCACCCCCTCTGCTCCGCCACACTCGGCCCCTCTTGCCCACTCGGCATCGTGGGAGTGTCTGTCCACCCTCCCCACCAATGGCTCGCCCTTGCGTCACGTGACCCACGTCAGGCCTCGCCCGCCACGGAGACACAGAGCAGGGCACCTTCCCCCAGAATCTGTAAGTTGGCGCATGGCACGGCGCCGACCATTGACCTCATTATGAGCTTCAGTAGGCAGGAATCACCTTCTCCCTCAAGCTTCCTGTGATGGAAAACTCTGCAGCGAAGTTGCTCCACCATAAACAGATGAATAAGATTTGTATCCTCACCTCATTCTAACACAGCTGCCACTTTTAAAATGGAATCTGGCCCCTTTTTATGGCGCCTAGAAGGTAAAGGAGTTTTTATTGTGCCAGTGACATCATGTTTAACTGCCCCATTTTTGAGCATTAAGTTCAGTCCATGTGTTTCCACAAAAGAGCTCAGGAAGGTGTGGAGGTGAGACGGTAGACCCAACATGCATGGGATTTTTTATCTTTTCACTGCTTTGTGTGAACTTTTGTTATTTATCTTGTTTTCCATGCCTGTGGCACTTTCCAAAAATAAGGTCCTTTTTAAAGTTGGAAGCTGTCACATGTGTCTTTGTGACTCAAACGTTAATCATGCGCAACCGTCTCCCAGGGGCTGCGGGGCAGCCTCTAACTTAGCAACGTGTTTGTTTTGCGACTCTGTAAAAGCTTTTTCTAAATCGGTACAAACTCAGTTAGGGCAGCATGATGAGGAGTTGTTTTACAAACAGACTTCTGTTGGCAGTGGATTCGGTTGTGCCAGCCAGCCAACCATTTGAAATGATAATACCTTTTGTCAGCCTTTCAGCTTTTTGTCGACATGGTGGATTGATCTTTGTTATCCTGTTATTCTATCTCTTTCCTGTTGTTTGTGTGTGTGTGCAGCATTGCTCAGAGAACGGAGGAGTCAATATGCTGGAGGATGGACTGCCTGATTTCTACAGCAAGAGAGTTCTACCCGACAGGTAGCTCATAGAATCGGTTTAATTTAAGTTTGAGAAGGCCATCATTACTACAGTGGCCAATGAGCACGACACAAATACAAGAGTGAAAGCACAAATATTAAGGGACCTGCACTCCAAACAGGTGGATCAGTAAAACCTGATAGTTTACTCTTGAGCATCTTAAACAGACATCCAAGCAGAAATGTAAGAATTTGATCTTTTAAATATATTAGACAGTTCTCATTAGTCTAAATTATCTCTTACTGATGATCATATTGTAACTGTAATCAAAACAATGCTGGTGACTGGAACTGGTAGATTACTAGAGCAACCTTAAAGCAGCTAGGGTCAATATTTTTCTATGAAAAATGGATCAAATGAGTAATGATTGAAAGGGTTCTCTGTAGTGGTGAACCCACGATGGATTATGGCATGAAATTCCCCTCAGCTCTTTTTCATTTTAGCCTCTTTTAGCTCATTGTTTTGGTTTCACGACCCACAGCTTAACCGTAGAAAAAGTAAAAACTCACCACACGCTGCTGTACACCCAGCTCTTAAAGGTGGCCCACTAGTAGGACTAGTGGGCCCTAGGTTTGTTGTTGTGTTTTACTAGGTCCCTATTTTGTTTGTTGTTGTGCTCAAACACAAGGACACATGTGCACATACAGGAGGCAGTAACATGCCAAAAAACGCTACACAATACACATGTTTGGAGTAACACTGAATGTTTTCGACAAGAAAACCCCACAGGGATTTTGCTCAAGAGTGAGCGGAAACTAAAAACAGAGCTAAAAGGAGGGTTAATATTAGACTCACAGTCACCAGGTGGCCGTCACAAAGCAACAACAAAAAACAAGTGCTAAGTATCTGCTAGGTGTGTGAATAAGAAAGTGTTTGCTAACAGCTTTGTCAGGTTGAAAGGTGACAATACAACCATACTGCTGCCTCCAAGAAGGCAAAAAACCATGTTAATGCAGGCTGAAGTAAATCATAATGTTTTCCTCACCTTAACGAGTCCAGTAACTTTAAGATTCATGGGCATGGTTGACATACATTATGAATATTACCATGAAGATTAGTCAGTGACTGAATCTGTGTCTCCTAGAAAACCAAAAGTAAATAATAGCAACTGTCCTCACAGTCCATCTTCTCAAATGGTGACTGATCTCTGTTGTCATTTATATCGGATAGTTTTCTCATAATTATCACTTAAAGATTTCCTAATTATGAAAATGTGTCCTCATGATTGCAAGACACTAAATTCTAATCATGAGTTGCTGAGTCATAATCATGAGAAATAGAATCTATACTGATGAGAAAATGCTTCTCAGGGTTCTTTCCCCTTTCATGAATGTGATGTGCTTCAATGCTCTATCAGTATAATTAGAAAGGAAATGTTATCAGTGGCCCATCGCGTTGTATTGAATTGGACAGAATCATTTCATACATTTCAACCAGATAGCGCTGACATGAATGATAGAAAAACTGTGGATGCTTAACATGTATCTACAGGCATCAAATTAATTGTGTATGAAGATGTGAATCAAATTGGTTTCAGTGGGTGAGATGCACTTGTCTTACTGCTCTGGACACAGAATAATACCTCTCAACCTGCTGCAAAAAAAGAAAAAACTACCAAAAAAATCCTTCATTAGACAAGTGTTGCTCCTGTATGCTACTCAGAGTTCATACTACTTTAAAAACAGGATTATTAGAAGCCCTTCTCCGAAATGTTTTTGTTCCTCAATCAATGATGAATGAGCAGCGTGCTCTGAAAGTGTTTGGGCACAGATGTAGTGGCGAGGTTCTGTTTGTGCTGAATTGAAGGCTCATTAGTAGCTCCCATTGTTAAATAATGAGAACATGTTCCGTTGTAGAAAATAATCTTGTTTACAGTAAAAGCCCAGCCTCCTGCTCTCGGACACATTTTCTTTGAACCTGTACGGTGGTCACGCAGCATTGTTTGTGCGCTTTCTCTGATCTGTCTGCACATACAGATCATTAAAACATTTTTCATTAAAACAACTCATTTAACCCAGACGCTAGTATTTGTTGTCGGTGGCACAAGACGTGATCGTGAACTGCAAACATAATCAATGCAATTCCAATAAAAGCACTGTTTAATTTAATAGCGTGGTCCAGTGATGGCTCTATCCTTTTGGGTCACTTTAAAGTGGCTATAATCCACGCTTTTAACTAACTAATGGGTCACATGACTGCTTGTACGTGAAAAGGGGTCGCTTGTAGTGATGAATCCACAGATAATTAGCATCGTTTAGCTCATTGTTTTGGTTTTCAGGGCCCCAGCAGGTGGCTAGTTTCACTGAATGAGCTATAAAAACACACTGTACACTGCACGCTCAGCACCAAATGGCAGGCAGACAAAGTCAGTGACAAGCTGTGAACATATTGAAGTATTTAGCGGCTTAAAAAGTCAGATAATCCTTTCGGGAGTTTGTGGAAACCAAAAATGGATATATTAGACTGTCATTCTTTAAGTGGACAGAAACACAACTCCAATAATAATAATACTGTGCCCGCGTGTATGCTGGATGTATAAACAGTTAACTAACGAGCTTTCCGTGTCAACTTGAAAGGTAATTACATGTTAACATTTACGTTGTGTTTCCAGCTTGTTTCCACTGCCCTAATAATCAGCCGCTGCCAGTGTAAAGCAACACTGCACGTGCAAGCTTTTAGCATGTCACCAACATAAGCTCAGTTTTTAAGATCGCAATTTACTTAATTTGGGAACATCACTGCTTAAAAATATTAAGTGAGATTATAAGAAAATAACACATGGCTCAGAAATTTTGATGATGAAGTATGACGACCCAAACGACCCAAACAGTTGTAAGGCTGACAGTGTGTGCTAAAAAAAGATTCACTGAGGGAGCAGAAACTATGCCTTCTGTCAAATATATTAAACCATCTGCACAGACCCAGCCAGAGTGAAGTCTGTTATTGTCAAATGTTTCATTAGCATGGCAGGAATGAACGGGAATTTCATTGCCAACAACTGCTGCACTGTAATTGTTGAGCATATGACAAAAAGAACTTGAACTTAAGCATAACCTATAACACATATGTTGTAGTCAGCTGTTAACATTGGACTCCGTTAGCCAATGATGACTTGTATAACCTCACCAAAATGACGTACCTCTGACCCTACTGTATATCCCTCTCTTTATATCCACCCATTTGTTGTCTGCACCAATAACCTCCCGCATTTCTCCCCCTCTTTCTCAACCCTTTAGTCAGCTGTCATCCCTCCATCAGGCCCAGTCACTGAGGAGAAAGAAAAGACGCAGCGTGTTGTCCATTTTCTCCGGCTTCCGCAAGAACCGCAACTCCACCATCTCTAATCAGGACTCGGAGTAAGGATGCGGCACGGGGGGCGGAGTGGAAGGAGGGGAGGAAAGTTAACGTTAAAGTGCACAGACCCAGAGAATGAGATGGCTGTTACATTAATCCAGCACAGGGCATTAATGTCACTTCATAGCTTCATAAATATTTTAATGGAAGAAAATATTTCGCTGTCTCCAACTGTTTTCCTTTGCCCCGAATTCCTGACGTCGCATACATTTAAGCTGCTGTTACATAACGGCATCATAGTTAAAAAGTAGACGGCAGCATTGCAAAGAGGAAAATGTTCAAGGTGGCAAACCTATTTTAAAAAAATGAATTACACAGATTAATTGCTGAGGGAAGGAACTAGCACTCAGTGGGCACTCTGTGTAAACTTCGCCATTAAGCTACACAAAATGGAGGAGAAAAGGGCACTCAGTGAGAGCTACAGCGTGTGTTTCAGCTGACGGAGGCGCTTACAAATTCAACTTAAAGGAACTGTGGAAAAGCTAAAAACGGGTGACGCAATCGCCTCTGCCGGTTAACAGCCTGGCCGCGGCGCAGGAGTTACACTCTCACACGGCGGCCAGCAGTCTACAGCTGTCTGACAGAGGATCATAAAAGAACAGATGACTCATCGCAACGCCAGCCATAGATAGAAGCAGCTTTTTAAAAACATTTACTCTGCTTTGTTGTGTTTTACCCGCACATTGTTGCTAAGCAATCAAAGAGATTGTCGGAGAATTGGCTACCCTCTGCATCCTTTCTTTTTTTGATCTTTCTATAACAGCACAGTGGGTGAGTGTGGGAAGTGTAACAGCATCTGGACCAAAGATGTGTTCAAATTGAAGACATAGGACACATGTGCTTGTACTACTCTGTGCATTTTATCTATTTATTAATAATGAATACATATTGCTGATGCACAATATATTAATACAGCCAGTAAGTCAATTTAAGGGCAAGTTAGGTCACCTAACACCTACCTCACATCCTGCCCCTCACACTTCAAACCCCGTAAATGTACGTACATTTGGCTCACTCCTCTCCAATGTTTTTCTGTCTGTTGCAGCAGCGCCTTAGAGAACGTGTACTCAATGATTCAGCACCCTAAGGACGCTGGGAGGCCAGACAGCGCTGTTCCTGGAGCGAACGGGAACATGCCTTCACCTCGGCCAACGCAGGGTGTACCTGTCCACGGGATGAGGGCTGCCAGCCCCCCCTGCCTCATCCAAAGACAGGTACAGAGAGTGTGGTGTGACCACTGCTCAACTAGAAATCCAAATCCAAGCAGCAGAAAATGAACTTTGTTCGAGACCTGTCTCCGTCTCAGCAACACATTCTCACAAGTTCTGGAGGTCTGCAGTGAGCACATCAAGCTAGCTGATAAAAACGAGCACAAACATTCAGTTTGTACTGTATCTGGTGTTGGATTGTTTTGACATGGACAAGCAGTAGTCCATCAGCAATGCGTTCGTGTTAAAAAGTGGGGATGGGAGGGGCGAGAGGCAACTGCACCCACTTAGGAGACAGCAAGTGTGCACCATTTCCTACCATTGGTGGAGCATGTAATGAGTCATCTTTTGTTAAAGATCATCTTTGCTTCCAAATAGCCAAAACATTGTGGCACACATTGCATTATTCCCTTTGTGGACTAGTGTACAATCTGGCACAGCAAACAGTTTAAAGTAAATGCAAGTGTGTGACTGTTTCAATCCCATCTCTTCTGTCTGCCTCCAGTCTAACTTGTAAATAGGTATCCAGAATGCGAGCATCCTGCTTCCAGTTCCTATAGTTTAACATGGCACATCACAGTGCCTGCTGTGCCCACCACCTGCTATTCCCAGCCTTTTTCTGTGTTGTGCTTCTGCAGCTCGTCAGAGGTGTGGAGGACTTTGTAGCCTGTTTCAAATCTCTGCCCAAACGCACACACGCAGTTGGAGTTTGAGTTATCCAAATCCCTGTGGCTCTTAAAGCAGAGTCCAGGGATCCTCTCTGGGGATTTGAGGACATCCTCAGCAAAATTGAGGGATAATTTAAATTTGGTATAATTGAATTCAATAGAATTGCACATTTTAATCATATCCTTCACTCTCTTCACTGTTACCAGCAGACTAGACAGTTAAATGATTCAATAGATCATTAACAACAGGGAATCATGGTCAGTATATTGTCTCATGCAAAGGTATGTGAAGTCAAATATTTGACTTTTTAAGGGGCTGTGGACTCAATTTATCTATTTCTTGTCTTTGTGCAGTCCACAGACCTAGTCAGCATGGTGTACAGCTGCATCGGGGCAGAGATCGAGGACTCAGATGGGAGCAGCACCTGTGACATCAAAGTGACAGACGACACTGACAGATCAACCACCATCTCAGATGCCCCTGCAGATACTCGGAGTAACGGCCACGTGGTGTCCTCCAAACAACAGACGGACAGACAGATGGAGACGGGCAGGCAGGAGAGGATCGTACCCCTGACAGACTCACGGACAGAGATAGAGGAGGACAGACAGAGCGGCGGTGGAAGCGTGGCCCCCTGTGGACCGAGGCCAGAGCCACCTCCACAGAGCACCAAGCCCAGTCTGGCTGCGATGAGGCAGAGACACCTGCAGGAGAGTTTAGGTACTGCAACGTAGACAGCAATTTAAGTTTCATTGCAGTATTATCTTCTCGTATTAGTTTCAATATTATTATAAAACGTGCAGAAAACTGAATAAAATGTAGGCATGCCTGCTTATTTTAATTGTTAAATACTGTACTTCACTATTGCTGCCATAGAAGAAATGCAATGTATTGAGTACCTGTTGCAGCAGAGTAGATTGATTTTTAATTTAATATGTTTTCCTGCTTTACAGTATGATTGTATCTCACTGTATTTAACAGTAGATGGTTAAACATGCAAGTAATTTCAGTTTCTCAGGTTTGATAAAATGACAAACAGTAAAGTGATGTAGTGATTACAATTACGAGCATCAATACAGTATATTTAATACAGAAAATGAAAATTTTCAAAGCACATTCTTACTTTGTATTGTTTCAAATATTATTGCAGAATTTTTCCTTGAAAATTTCCAGAATATTTCCATTGCTAATTTGTATAATCTCGAGGAAATGACCTTTGCAGACTGCATTGCATAGTGTTGATGCCAATCATATACTGTACTTTTGACAGCATCATTTAATAAACACCATTTCATTAAGAATTCCACAATATTTTAAATTTACAGCAACATAATTGTGATAAGCATAATATTGTGATGCTCAGATAAGCGAGGTGCTGTAAACAGCGTTTAGAACATAGTGTAGCAGATTTACCCTGCTTAACCCTGTTTAGAAGAAGTCAGATAAATTGTGATACCTCTGGTATAATGCTGTAAACAAATGATGAAGCTCTGTGTAATTACACATTGAAATGCAGCATATGGCACCTTTTTCAGTAACATTACATTATCGACGCTTTATCAGATCTACAAGTACAAAGAAATGTCAGCTGATGCATATTTGCCTCACTGTTCTGTTATAGAGTTTAAACTCATGGGGAAAAGCACAGAGGACGCCATATAAACACTCACCATGCTGTAAAAACAGTTACAAAAAAAAACAGGTCAACATCATTAAAAGAGCATTTGTTCAAAACAAGCCTCTCAAAGTGAGTTTAATGAGAGATAAAGTAGTGGACAGAGATGTGATTGGCTTAGTCCCAAAGGTACGCTGTTCTGAACTGTAGAGGCCTCCACAGAGAGAGAGAGCCATTGTTATGGGCTATTGTTAGTTTCAAGACTAGACTTTGTAATGAGCCAAACCACCTCAGTGAGAAGGGTATCTATAGACTGCACTCTGGCTCAAAGGGAATTAAAAGGTCAGTACAAAAGCTCCAGGCCTTTAAAAATCTGCAGATTGGCATTAAAAATGGAGAACTGATACAGAAAAGTACACCCTTATCCTCTGATTGAAAATCTTGCTGCAGTATGTGGACAGCAAAAAAATGAATAAGAGCTGCTGCTATTTTTCCCCCTTAACTGGAGAGTTTAGCATATAAACAACTGGCCAGCATACTATGCATATCATTTTTCGTCTCTCTTGAGGTTGTAGCAAGCACTTAACACACATATGTACCAGCAATCTGCTCCAATACTGTTTACTTGTTTACTTTCTCCTGTTTGGCAGTGATTTCAGCCCCAGCCTAGTTAAGACTTAGTTTACCACATACAGAATGCGCATGGAATGTGTGTTCCTGCTGCTTGTGAGGGTTTTTACTTTTCATGCTCAAACAGAGCTTTGCTGGATCGTTGTCAGGACTGTGTTGTCTCTGGTTTTTGTCTTGCCAGAAGAGGCAGGAAGGCTGATGGGGGAAGAAGACCAGAGTGAGAGAAAGCATGAGGAGAAGCAGAGAGCGCGAGGGCCAGAGGGGCAGCGTCCCCTTGTACCCAATAAGGTGTGTGTACAGCATGTAAAACAAAAAGAAAAAAAATTTATAGTAACTCTCACACAGCAGACTCTGATAGATGCTGTGTTCCTCCCTCAGCCTTGTCTCGACCTTGCAAGAGACAAGACCTCTCCAGAAAAGGCCGTGACCTCTCCCAAAACCTCACCCCTCAGTCCAAGTGAAGAACCAACCAATGACCAGAGGAGCCTGCCTCCTGCTCAGCCAATCATTGAAGAGGAGGGGGCCGCTGAGAGGAGAAGCTCACCAGTTTCTGCCAAGCCTGGGATAGAGGCAGGAGATCCTGTCAGTCAAGGTACTCTAACAATGTTGCATCACAGCACAGGAGAGTGGCAGTAGTCAGACATTGTCATGTGGTAGATCGCTCATAATAAAACAGTGTGTTTGGCACTTCATTGTAATTTTCTTGGTAGCTGCTAATGCTAATATATACGTTTTTCTAGTGTGACTAAACTTCCAGACATGTAGGAGACAGAATACCGTATGTCCTTGATGTCAGTAAGGCCATATGGGCAGAATGAGATTGTGCAGATGATGATGATAATGATGATGGTTGTGATTATTCCTACAACCAGGCGAGGAAGAGGGTCGTAATGGATTTCCAGCGCCATCACGTCACACCAGGAAGTCCAGCTCGTTTGACATAGGTACTGTCTGTCTGACGCTGCGGCTCCAGCACCCCTGCTGTTGTGCACACATGACATGCACAATACGCATGCTGTTCAGTTATAAACATGGCTGTCTGAGGGCACATCGTGCTGTTTTTGGTCATAATTCATGACAATGGTGCAATACCTTTGTTATCTTTTATCAAATGAACGCAGCACGCAGTCTCTTTATTTGATGTGCTCCATAGCCTGTGGAGTTTGCCGGCTGTGTACTGCGTCACTGCTTTGTCCTGCAACCCCCTTTTCAGTTCCCACACCCCACTCTGTGTCTGTCTCATGCCATTTCCCCTCAGGCATGGAACGGGACAGCCCCTACGATCTGGAGAGGCCTTCAGATCGCAGATTCCCTGTGAAAAAACCCTGTTTCCCCCAGTACAGAAACAGATCTCTGGACTGCCCTGCTGGGACCAGGTGTATGTATCTGTTTCCCCTCCTGCAAATATGTGTGGTATGACAACCATGGAACAGGAAAGGTTTGCACCCTGGAGGGTTATTGCATTACAAAAAATACAATTATTTAATAATTAATCATTTCAAATCATTTTTGTCTTAGTTTTACTAGAATTTCACTTCATCTTTATGAAGTTAATTGAATGCGAACGAAAGTTTTGCTTCATTTCATAACATTTTTTGCAAAACCTCTGTGTAGCCTTTTCATCGCACTGCACATGGATCAGTCATACCCTACATGTTGAATGCATGCTTGTTCCAGTATTTTGTAAATGGCTGACCAAAGAAAGAGATCATTAAACAAAATCTGAAGATGTCACTTGGCTGTTTTCCAGAAACGTCTCATTGCAGCTGGCAGCCGGATCGGACACTGCCTGGATAAGTGTGCTATTAGACGAGAACTTGAAATAAGGACCTTTTATCATTCCTGCATTAGTTGGAGCTAATTCTTTTTTGAAACTACTATGTTCCGTTATTGCAATAATTGGCAGCCATGTCTAGCTGATTCATCATCAGTTTCTACAGTGAGCTGGCACTGAGGATGAAAACCCTGTGGCAGTGCAATTCAAGGGCCACAAATGACATGGCAAAACCACTGCCAATTACCTCTGTAATACAGAACTGTATATAAAAACCTGCTGCAGGGGACTCAGTTATCATCACTGTGAGAATGATAAAAGGCTCCACACGTCACAAATGATGGCATAGAAACCAGTTATATAGCAAGTGTGAAACCCAAGTGCTCCTCTGTGCCCTGTTAGGGAGGCTGATGCATCAAGCAGAGACCTCAGAATCCGGACAGCAGGCACATTGTCACATGTGTTTCCTGAGCAAATAGAAAGGGTCTCTGCTGGAGGGATTCATTTCGTTTGTGGCAAATCCATTCCAAGTTTGACAGACAGCTTGGGGGCAGTGGAAGCTACACATCTGACATACAGTATGATCACCTCATCAAATTGATATGGCAAATGTGTTGGCAAACTGTTTACACATCCAGCACGCTCAGAACATTAGTATTCTTCCAGAGTCGCCTCCCACCTGATGAATGTTAATCCAGTTTTCGTTCTCTTTTTACCATTTAGCAGCTTAATGCTCCACTTTGCTTACTTGTTAGTCACGTTGTCTTTCTGCTGTTTGATCCTGAGCAGGTACAGTTGGTTCACTTATTTAGAGGTTGTTGGGGTTTTTTTTTTCTGAAAACAGCTGTCTGCCATGGTCGAAAAGAGGATTGCCGAGAGCTGGGTTGCGTGCCAGAAATCCAAAATCAGTGATCCAAAATAGACCAAAGGCTGTGCAGAGCTGAGGGCAGCTGCATAGTTTGGTGATTGTTCTCTGTGGGTTTAGTCATTTGTTCTTTTGTTGATATTAAATATTTAGTAGTGCAGCTTTAACCTGCAAGAACTGATTTTTTTTTTTTGTGGCCACTTGCGGTCAACAGTAAAAAACTTTTAAAAGTTGATATTGTGAACTTGTTAGCAAACAGTTGCCTATTTACACGGATAAACAGAGGCATTAGCATTCTTTGGAGTCATGTTTAGTTGCTGGTCCAACATTCGCTCTCCTTTTAGCTCTGTTTTTCTCTCCACCAACTCCCGAGGGAAATATCTGGCTCTTTAGCTTCTGAATGCCTCACCATGTTTAGGCATCAGGCAGAGTGCAGGGAGTCTTTTTACCGAAAAATGCTGCTGCTGCTGCGGCTGCTGCTGGAAAGTAGAGTTTGGGGGTTGTAAAACCAAAACGATGAGCTAAAAGACACTAAAATGCTCTGGAGATTCCGAGTGCAGTGCAGGTTTGGGTGATATTTACTGTAGGTTTGTCACTGCTTGTGACCCCGTTCAGATTACAGGAAACATAATCACTGGAACCATTGCTGACGTATAACGCTGATTAGTCCTGCATTGACACTGTATTTGCTTCTCCAGATTATGAAAGCCCCCAGCTTGGTAACAGAGACGCGTTATGACGTTACCAGTGGAGCAGAAGAAGTTTGCTGGGAAGGGAAGACTGGAACAAGGAGGACTGGAGAGAGACGAGCTTTTAAAACTTTGCGGACTCAACTGACGAAGATTCAACAGCAGCTGTTTTTCCTTTTTAACCCATTTAAACCTTTGTCGCTGAAAATGCATGTACTGTATGCTTTCTGTTTTTAGCTGGTTGCACTTGCTATGGTTTTTCTCAGGCATAAGGGAAGCTCTGACCTGCAGTACATCAAGTACCGTTCACACAAGCACACACGGTAGTTCAATGTCTCTCCAGTATGCCCATCATGAACTGTTGTTTTATGCATTTGTGCAGAATCATTTAATAATGAAAATACTCTATCTTCTCATCCCCTCCCCGTCTGACAATCTGTGACCACTTTAAGTGAGTTTGTACTCTATTTATTCCGACGGAGATGTAAATACTGAATATAAAGCTGCACTAACCCTTGTGGTACTCTACCGGTTAACAACCATGTTTTTATTTGTGATGATCTCCCATTTGATAACTGTGTTTGTAAGTATGCTTTTGGTGTATGCTGACGTTGATGATTGAGAAATGTGTTTTCATGCACTTAGCACTCCCATCTCTTCAAGAGTATTTAAGTCAGTCAGTGAATCACTTCCAGGTTTAATCTGATTTTGCAGGCCTGAAAATGAGTATATTTTCTAAAAATGCTTCTATGAATCAGAATAAATAAAATTGACTTTACACAAGGAATTGGAGTATCAACGGTCATGTTTCTCCTGTACTTCTCTGCATATACAATGAAACTCATTAAGTGTTACACTGTGAAAGTAACCTGCATTTCCCAAAAGGGAACTCCGCCAATTTTACACATAAAGGTCAGTCTATTAGTCGGGGGCATTACGGCTTGTATAATGGTTACTGGGGCCCTGGGGGAGTTCTGTCAGGTCTGAGAAAATAACCTCCCATCCAGATAATCACATCAAGACGGTTCACATGGCTTGACCTTGATAACAACACATTTTTTAAAGACACACTGAGACATTTTGAGGATCACGCTCATTTGTTGTCTTGAAGAGTTAAGTATGCTGCTGGAGCCATCAGGTGGTTAGCTTATAGCTTAGCTTAGGTAGTCACCGGCAGAGAAGTTACCTCTTATACACAAAAGAGATATAATGTGTTGGTGAGGGACAGAGGTGCTGTTGGTTGCATTATAGGAAATGCAGCATCATTGGAGCTTGGCATATACCAGGAGCTGCAAGTCAGGATATCTCTACCCTTGTTGCCTCAATTTTCACCATTCTTTAAAAAAATCTGTCTCTTATGCGTCCACTAACTTTATGGACGTGCAATACTTAAATGGTGTATTGGTGCTTTAAAATGGTGCTTTAAATTAGAAACATTTCAAACATGAGAGAGGGCAGTACTCTCTTAAAAGAAGCTCACAAACTACATAGTAACACTTAAGCGTAATGGTGACACAGGTGGCTCAGATTTACTGTTTCCGGTGATATGATGACCCCTGAGCCACCTTGCGTTGGACTGTTCCTGTTTCTGAGCAGCAGATGGCAGCAGAGACTGAGCATGTCTCCAGCCTGTCCCAATGACATGTGGCTGCCAAGTCATGATGTGCTGTCACGACCACAATCACGGCTCTTAGCAGCAGTCACTGTACTAATGAAGCGGCACATGCACGACGACACAGCTGACGTGATGTTGATTTTGCAGATGGGATCATTCGAGGGTGTAGCGGAGGCTCTCTAATGAGATCAGCACTTAATTGGCAGTATAAACATGCTCCTTAATTATTCCTACCTCTGGCATGTAAACAGCAGATTAGGCCTATACAGCAGGCTCCCACCCTGTGTCGCGTGCTCTCTCTGTCATGCACGCATCTCAAGCAACACAGGTGTAAACAGGCCTGGACGGTTCATCAGTTATTCTAAACAACCATGAGCCTGTTTGTCTTGTGAGCTTTTAATTCCCTCCATGCAGTCACCTGATCTCCCACACTGCCAGGACAGATCCCAGCCAGAGGTGTTGCATTCACATTCACTGGGTCACGGGATGAGCTTGGGTAATTCTTTCCATCCACACACGGTCCCACACGCCATATGCTCGGCTGAATGTTTCATTACTGTGTATGTAAACCTACACGCTTCAGCCGTGCATAAACACCGTGCTCCACCAACGCAACAACAGTGTGTGAGTGTGTGTGCATGTTATCAGCAGAGGCCACTCCAGCTCATTCATCTTGATGCATATCGGATGGTGTGAGGCATGTGTGTGCTCAGTTATGTGTTCCCAAGCTTGCTCATTCATATCTGCAGTATTTGCAGAGTTGTGTGTGTTCCCCTGACCGCGTGCGTGCGTGTCGCTGTGTTGGTGTGAGTGTTCGGCACCAGCAGATGGGTCAGCAGCAAGCCATTTGACTCGCTGTGTCAACAGTGGATGGCTGGTAATGAGTTTATATGAGCCAGTGCGCTGCACCGCTGCACCTACAGAGCAGCACAAAACCAGGTGAGAAAGCCTGACACAGTGGATGCATGCTGGGGCTTCTGTGTTAGGTAACACCAGGAAAAAAGAAGCGATGTCAGCTCCGTGTCACCACTATAATTCCAAACACCTATATTCTACCTGCATGCAAGCAGTGTTTATTTAACTCCCTCCAGTCAGAGCATTTAGGGCTTGTAACCAAACACATCCAGCTGCTGTGAAAGATCCTAATCACACCTATGAGGAGTGGCTCTATTTACTGTAGTGCACCTGCCTCTACTCAGTGCATCCAGTGTGCACAAACGTTCAGATTGTGCCTGCAGTATTAGGATGCAAAGCTGGTTGACGTGCAGCTAAACCCTCACGACTCAGAGTTTATTATACTTGCGGCATTTGAAGGAGGCGGTGATACGGTGAGCAGGAGCGCTCTGCTGCAGCTCCACCTTCTTCAGCCGAAGACAACAAAGCTGAATTTGACTGTCGTTGTTTGTGTTGTTTGTGTTGTTCGTGCAGCTTCGCTCTTTAATCTTCTTGTAGCAGTTGGTGCTGTCGTGCCAGACAGTTTTCAGCTTGATTAAGGTTTGTCAAATAAAAGCAAACTACGAATGATTTTTATTCATGAATCCAGAGGTGTGTGCTGAACATGCAGATTGACAGACAGATGATACCTCTGATTATATGATTTTATGTCTGACTGGACTTGGGAGACAGTGTGACCTTGAAAATAATGACCGTGTCCCACCTCTATGTTACCATATACATGAATTTGTGAGAACAGCAAAAATGCCCATCATAAATTCCCAGATCATACAGTAACATTATCTGTAAACAATGGAGTTACTTTGCTATAAGGGCTAATTGGTTGTATACTGTATAAAATAGCAGATTAAATAGCAAAAGTGATCAAAAAGAAAAAATCAAAACTGCACAAACAAAGACCAACAACACAGTTAAAGTGAGTTCAGGTTTGAACCTGCTGTGCAGTAAATCAGCTAAGAGGCAACAGCCAGAGCTTCAAGTGATCCAGTAAACCCATAAACTTTACTGTTTCCATTTTCCTGCCACAGCTGAGCTTCACACCTTTATTCCTCCTTTAAAAGAGCGAACACGGCGCCGCACACTCGGATTCCTCTGGCTCCATCCTGAACTCCACTCGGCTCAGACGTCTCCCACCGACGCAGCTGTCGCTGTGTTTTTCCTCTCAGGTTCATAAAAGACTTCTATTCAGTTTGTGTCCATCTTTACGATCTGAGGAGGCGTGTTTGACACTTTCCACGCAGGCCTCGGTGGAAGCAATCATTCGCCCTCCCTCCCTCCTCTCTGCATCTGCCTTGTTCTTATTGCACTCTCGCCCTTTTCCTCCCCCCCGCTCCCTCCCTCTCATATCTGCTTGTTTTCCCTGAGAACAAGGGAGCCTCATGATACCCACTGCCGGCAATTAGTGGAGATTAAAGCCGTGTGTGCACGTCGAGGTGTTTCTGCACTTGCGTGGGAGTTTCAATGTGTTTGTGTGCTCCTCTGTTAAAGGTGTGTGTGTCAGTGTGTGTGTGAGTGAAAAAGAAAGTGATAGTGAGGTCAGTGTCGGAGGAGCTGAGGCTGCGTTAGGTTTCGTGGGAGTGAGATATTTTGTAGACACATAAATACCTAGAGGGAGAGAGGCCGACTGAGGTAACCAAGCCACAGAGGGGAAGTGGATTTTCAGAGTTCAGGCTGTAGAGTTTTACACTGGAGATACACCACGCGGCCAAAACACCATCTGTGAGCTTTATAGCCACGCTAGTGTGTAACTCTAAGGACTGGACTTTGGACTGTACACACACTCATGTTCCTCAGAGGATGCATCCCAGCGATCTTGGTGAACTAGCAGCTTTAAATGTGATGAAATAACATCTGAAATAGTAAAACATTTGTACAGACATTCATGGCCCCCTTAAGATGAAATGCCAAACTTTTGCTGATCGCCTGAGTCTCATTTAGCGCCATCATCAGGTCAGAATTTCGGTTTGTCCAATACTTCAGTTTAATAGCGAGGGACTGGAAACCAGTGGTATTCCCATCAGCCTTGCCTGTATTTTTTATCTGGCGCTAATTAGCAGATGTCGGCAGGCTAACATGCCAAACAAACGGTACCTGCTAAACATCAGCATGCTGTCATTGTCGTGTGAGCATGTTAGCCTGAGCAGCACGTCACAGACTATTATGGAAGGTCACTGACAGCTGGCTATGACTGCAGCACTTTGTACACACACACACACACCAGAGCAACATGAAGGTTTCCATATACACACAGGTTTGTGTGTGTATGTACTCATTGAAATGCACAGCTTCATTTTGAGATCTATTTACCGTCGCCATAGCTGCATATGGAAGTAATCGTAAACAATCAGTCTTTTATTGTGTTTTTCTATCACGTTGTCAGTGTCTGTGGTTAAAGAAGCATAGCTGTAGACTCGTTGCCTCGTTGGAACAGGACTGCAGTGATTTGCACCCTCGCAGCCGCAAGAGCATTAGTGAAGTCAGGCACTGATGCTGATTAAGACCTGGCTCTCCGCCGGCATGCCAGCGGCTGACAGAAGCATGTGTCTGCATACAGTCATGTAGCCTACAGAGGTGATACTGGATGTCATTTCATTGATATAGTCAGCTGGTAGAGAGAAAAAAAGTGTAGTCTCCCTTCACCTTCACATCATCATCAGTATACTGTATGTGTGTGTGTGTGTGGCCAAAGGGCAGCATGTTAAGTCAAGAGAAGGAGGGGAAACAGGGAGGACCGCAGGTGGCTGCCCTCTCTTCGTCCTCTTTATGCAGCTGACGGTGAGCCGAGGTGCTTTTCTCTCGGGCGGGTCACTCTTCACAGTAAGTGAGGCACATACATTTAACCTCTTCATATTTCCCCGCGGCTCTTCGGAAAGACCTCTGCGTTTGCTTTCACGTCCTGCTCCTGGTCCACACCTGGGTCCCACAGTTCTTGGCATCTGCTTCAACCCGCTTGAGGTTTGACTTTTCGCTGTGTTGTGATGAAATCTGTATTTTTGGGATATTTTCAGCGGATTCGCTCCTGACCTGCTGATTGAATGACATCTTCGAGTTACACCTGTGCACTTACTCATATTAAAGTGCGTCCTTTAAATCTCCATGAGGACGTCCTGGCGCATGCGAATGTGATTTAGTGATTATGATGGGACCGGTCATCTTGTTACATAATTTCCCTGACGTGGGTATTTGTGCTGAGGAAGACTTAGTGCTGGCTTGAAATGTTGCCAGTGAAGCTGAGGGGAGGCCTGATTTCAGAGTGTGCAACTTTTCTATTGCATTTTATGGATCTTTATATCCTGCATCTCCTCCACTAAAGATTTGTGGGTGAGCCCACGACTGCGCTTGCCAGTGATTGCATTATCCAGTGCAGTTGAGCTATGAGCCATTAGCTTGACCTATTTAGCTTTAGAAAAGAACAATAAAGATAAAGAAATGTTATAGCCTGTGTGAAGGCCGCTGGACTCATTTCTGCTTTAAACTAGTGGATCAAATTATGCCGCTAGTGGATTTTTTCTGCTTTGGTTTGAAATTCTTTATGGATTAAACATTTATTGTGTAAAGGGTAATATGATACTGACTGTTTTATGATAGAACTTAAATCAAATCTTGTGCCTCTGAATCCAAGCTGTGACGTACTGATGGGTGAAAAACCAGAGGAACAATGAGCTTGAGCTAACACGAGCACGCTAAGATGCTCACAGTGATAACACTAACATGCTGGCGTTTAACCATCCTATTTAGCAAATGTTAATTAGCACTTACCCATTAAAAAATGGGATGGTGGAGCATTAGTTTTGCTCGTATTTTGACCTGAAGTTTTTACAGTTCATCCCCAGGGGAACATGAATGTGCGTACTACGTTTCATGTTAAGTCATCCACTGGTTGCGAAGACATTTCATTCAAAAACACAAATGTCAGCCTCATAGTGGCACATGAGGAAAAGTCAGGGGTCCTTACGAGTCATCCTCTGGGGGCCGTGCATGTCTGTATCAAAGTTCACAGCAATCCAGCCAGCAGTTATTCAGATATAGTCTGGACCAAAGTGGTGGACGAGCAAGTAACGAACTGACCGCTATCCCTACAGCCGCGCTCTGTCTTAGAGGATGGTGTTCATCACTCCTTCCAAACCTTACTCCCTCATATGGTGTTCTGATGATTGATGGTGGTGGGGAGTGCTGTCCAACACACTTTAGATCTGCTGACTTTAAACCGTCATACGTGTGCCCTGTATGGAAGCATCTTCCTTCCTCATGTTTCTCCACACATTGATTCGGGTTGTTCCTTTAACATGTCACCCTATTGCTATTTTAAGAATTAAACTCCCACCACTGTCTGCTTTCCTCTGAAAATCCTGGACTGATTGATTGATTTTCATGCTACAGACATATGTAAATCCACACTGTGGCCGAGGAGTTAAAGTGGTTGCACTGAAAATAGCCTGGAGCCAGTCGCAACGTCTAAAAATAGCGAATCGGTTCAGCTGGAGGCCAACGTGTCGAAAATGAAACGCAATTAGTTTAGCCCTGCGTTGCTCAGTTTGTGTCTCCGTACCTCCCATCACATGTGTTCTTGGCTGTCTCTCCTCATCTGTCACGTTACATCTTTCCCTTTTAGCCCTTTTCCAAGACTTCTGCTCTTCACTCCTCATTCAGCTGCAGCTGCGCTAATAAAACCGGAGCGCTGATTTGTTATTTCCCCTCAAATGCTGACACTCGTATAAAGCCTCTATTCAGCACAGTTAAGAGTCAGTGATGACTCTTTGTTCAAAACTCCAACTGAGCCGCCTCGCTGACCTTTCCGCTTTGCGTGTGAAGCCACATTATCACCCACCCCCAAAGATGAAATTTGGACATGGATGTTAAGCTTGAGTGAGATGCTGCATGAGGGGGACAGATGGGTGAAGGAATGAACAAACGTTTGTTCATTTGTTTGTCCATCTGTCCCTCACACGCAGCATCACGGACACAGTTGATCAGGTTTTGACAGAAGTGGGAGTAATGATGCATCCCACCACCACACTCTGGCATTTTCAAGTTACATTGATGATGTCGCAATTAGCACAATTAACGGTTAAAGAGCTTATCTGTGGAGCTGAGAGAACATGCCAGTTTTCATGAAAACCACTATTGTCAGTAATAGAAAGTAACTGAGTACATTTACTCAAGTGCTGTGGGTAGGTACAGCTTTGAGGTACTTTACTTGAGTATTTTTATTTTACGCTGCTTTATACTTTTCAGAGGGGAATATTGCACTTTTTACCTCACTACAATCATTTAACTGCTATAGTTACTAGTTACTTTTCAGATTACTTTTCAGGAGTTTCCATACACAGCACGTAATCAAGTTATACAACATGACACCACCATCATTACAGCATCATTTTAGGTTAAAGAACAACAACATTGAAGTACCACCTACACATGAATACATCTTTATTATCATGATTCAATAACATAATAATAGAACACCATTCTTCATAATGAGTACTTTTACTTCAAGTACGAGTTTTCACAACTTCTATACATTTTTGAATGCAGGGCTCATACTTGATAATGGAGTACTTTTACAGTATGTGTATATATATTGTCATTCAGATCATCCTTTACAGGAAATTCAAAGGATTTTTAAGGAAAATAACCGACACTTAAAAAAAGGCCTTATGTCATCCCTAAAGCCTGCTTCCTGTCCTTATCTAGGTATCAAGGTTCATATGCTAAGCTAGGCTAACTCCACATCGATGCATTGTGCTCTTGAAAAAGAGCAAATACGCACATTTTCTGCAGGGTTAAACTATTCTTTTAATGATCCGTGGCTGCCATAACTTCACTGTGACACGCCGCTGTCTGGCTGCTGTCTTGGCTCTTACAGTCATTCATGAGGTTTATCAAAGAGTGTCAAAGCAAAAATTGGATAATGCGTGAGAGTCTAGACATTTGGAAAGTCTCAGCAGACAACTCCCCGGGTGTTTTAAAGAGCCTTTAGTTTAATCCGTCTTCAAAGTGCCGTGGTTTGTTTCGTTCAGGATGTTCCGGCGGGATGCAGTCGAGACTAGCCTCATCGACCCGCGACGCCGTCTGTAAACTCTGCTGAAACTCATGGCTGTGCTCCTGTTTGTGCGTTTGGAGTTGAAGGATCCAACAAATGTTGGACATTCTGCCCGGACGTTGAAGTAAAATCAATTACTGAGGAAAGCTTTAAATGTCAGCGTGCAGATAGTCGTCTCTTTAACGGCACATAAATGGCTTGTTTGCTCACAGGGATAAATGGTTTGTTTACTTGCGGGGCTTCGCTCTGGTCAACCGCCTGCTCTTTACCAAAGACTGCACTTCTTCCTCTGCACAGCCGTGTTTTGTTTATCCCCGCGGGAACGAGCGGGCTAAGCTCTCTCCCTCTATCTGCGTGATGCGCCTGCCTGCGCCATGTGCCCAGCCCGTCGAGGTGAGCCGTCTCCTTTCTGTCATGACGCAGCCGACTCGCTGATGTCATGAGTGTTTGCTGCTTAAGCCTCCTGAGAGCGAAGAGGGAGGACTGGAGCGTTTTGTCTGAATCATCAGGCTTGTCAGTCACAGGGAGAGCCTGGTGAGCTCCGGATTGCAGGTGATTCGGGCCCCAAGGAGCGGCAACTATTAGAAACATGAATAATACATGAGAGGGGTTGATTATTAAAACGTGTTTTCAGAGCTATAATCACTCTGCATGTCTCTGAACTCCTGATTTTGTCTACCTTGCACTCACAGTTGTCTGTAATTCTTCTCACCTCTAAGCATCCTTCTCCCCTGTTCACCTCCTCATCATCTCTGGCTGCTCCTGTCTCGCCTCATCTGGAATTTCTCACATTTTTTCTTGCATTCTCTCCTCTTTACCTCTGCATCACCCTCAGTGCATCTCTTCCTGGCCTTTCTTTCCCTTCATCCACAATCTCATCTAGTAAAACTGCTCCAACCATCTTCTCTTTTCTTCTCTCCATCTGTCGCTCTTTCATCCCAGCGATACAGTGTACGATCATGCCCGCCATAGTCAACCTCCTTTTCAACGTGGTCTCCACCAACACCACCATCGCCTTCACTGTGGTGCTGCCCCTGGTCAGCATGATCTCTCTCGTGGTCGGGGTCGGAGGTCACCTCCTGCTGTGGCTGGTGCTGGTGAGGAACCCCCGCCGTCGCTCCAAGCCGAGCTCCGTCCTGCTCCTCAACCTGAGCCTGGCAGACCTGGGGGCCCTGCTCACCCTGCCCTGCGTGCTCCTCAGTGCCGGTTTCCAGAACTGGCAGCTCGGCGGTGGGACGTGCGTCCTCCTGGGGTTCATGACTTCGGTGACAGCAGGAGTGGAAATCTTTAGCCTGGCAGCGTTGTCGGTGCTGAGGTATCGCATAGTTGCACCGCGGACAAGAGCGCCTGCTAGCCTGACGCAAGTGTGAGTATTACTTTGCATGCAGAGGTGGAGGTGTGAATGTTTTGAAAGAGAAAATGGGTCATATTATTTATTATTGTCAAGAAATCTGACTAAAATGGGAGATATCTCTGTCTGTTCATACTTGGCGGGTTTGGGTGAGTGTTTCTCGAGAGGGCTGAGAAACATCGCCCTGCAGAGGTGGAGAGCCCCCGCAGTCCTACAACCCTGAACTACGTGTTCCTGAGCCCACGTACTAATATCCTTGTTTGCTCAATCATGATACTATCACAGGTTTTATTTGTTTTACACAGGCTGTATAAAACATGGCCACAGGTTTCCAGCCGTCACCAGCTCCAGGTTAACCCTCTTTCAATAGTGCTGGATACAGGTGTCAGCTTAGCTAAGCTTTAATGTTAGAGCTTTGATACACCAATTTCCCTTCAGCTTTCCTCACAAATGCTGGTAACATGAGACTGTAATAAAAATGTGACATTTTTAATGCATTAAACAATTGCTCATCTTTCCACGCGTGCAGTGTGTCTTTGACCTGCCAGTCAATTAAATGTCATTTAACCAGAAAGCAGAAATAACAATAACCATAATTGTTATTAATAGCAGTAATTTAGGCGTGGCTCATGTTTTGGCGACACCTCAATAAATTGGTAGTGTATTGTACTGCTTATTGTTGGAAATATAAAAGGACAAAAACTGTGTGCATCTAAAACGGTGGGTCTGCTGCTACGTCTTGACCTGCAGGATCCATCCAGCCTTGCATGTCTGTGATGATGAGGAAGCTGTAACCAACAATCCTGGAGGCCAAGCATTCGGCCCGTTCTGAATAGACGCGTTTTGAACAGGCGCTGCACTATTGCCCCATTAAAATCATTCAAGCAACAATGAATTGATCCAACTAACCAGTCTGGTGCTGTACTCACTGGTGCACAGAGTGTGTAATAATCCACGGCTCAAAATAGTCTCCTAGAAATGTGTGCCCAGCTGTCTTATTATCATTGTTAAAAAAATAATTATATATATTTTTTTTTAAAGTTTTATGTCTCCACTAGGAACAAATGAGCTCGGGACTGACAGCCTTGTTCTTTAAAAGAGTCCTCCACTGATTTAACATTGCACTCCTATGACTTAGATGAATATTGATGCAGCAGAATGAGAAATATTGCCTTTTAGTCCAATCATTCTTCTTCCTTGTCAATATCTGGCACCTAAGTTACCCACAAGGCATCTTGACCACCAGCAGTTTGGCTGGAGGTTCAGGTGTGTTATGTTGGCAGCAGTTCACGTAGCCTTTGCAGTGTCTCCCCTCGTACCACCGCTGAGGGGCAGCGAAGTTGTATACATCATGGTTTTAGAGATTCTACCCATAGAAGTATGACTGTGACACGATAAACACAACAACTATCACAAACAGCCGCTTCAGTGCTGCGTTAATGCCACTTCACATCACTGTCAATTACTTCACTACAACGCGGAGGCAGTGAAGGTCAAATGAAATAGGCCAACAAACAGCAGCTCACAGCAGAATATTCCAAGGAAGCATAAGCCTTGTTATGTGTCACAGGTCAACGTAGACGGTATAGATTAAAGCTGGAACTGCTGGCTAATACCATCAAATCAAACTGTCGGGTCTGTGCATCCTTTCAGCGCACATGTGACCTACTTTTACTGGCACAGATGTGATCCTCCTGCACGACAAGCAAACCTGTGCTCTGTCTTCCACAGGTTGTGCACCGTTGTAGCCATTTGGCTGGTCTCAGTAACCATGGCAATACCTAAGGTCACCTACATCAACTTCGATGGGGGTTGCACGTGGTTGGTGGGCCGAGACGAGTGGCTGTTCTTCCTGGTTCCTGCTTTCCTGGTTTACTACGTGGCCCCTCTCCTCTGCATCGCCGTCAACTGCGGCCTCATCATCTCTCAGCTGCACGGCTGCAGGGGCACGCTGGCCGCCGACGGGCGCAACAAGAAAGCCACCGCTCTGCTGATTGCCTCGACGCTGGCTTTCGCAATTAGCTGGCTGCCGTATTATGCACTTGAGTTCGTCAATGTCATGTCCCCTTATGTTAGCTCTGCAGCTTCTCCCATTAGCAGATTTGGCCGTGAGCTGTGCTCAACTTTGTCTCCGTTGTACGTGACATTCACCTCGCCCGAACCAGGTGGGGAAACACAGACGACGGTGTCCTTGCTGTGGGAGGTGGCGTCCCTGACGGCCATTTTGTTGGTGTGTCTGGCTCCATGCTGGAACCCGCCGCTGTACTTCCTGTTGTCACGTCCGGCGGTGCGTCAGCTCCGAGCTCTGCTGCCTTCCTTCTTTCATAAGCACTCAGGAAAAAAACAAGTGCAGCGATGGCGTGTCGCCCCTGCTCCTCCCCCACGCCTGCCACACCCTCAGCCTCCTGCACATTCGCTCACTCACCAAACTCTGACACCCAGACTGACTCAGTAAAGTTGGCGCACACACATGCAAACTATTCACATTCGCTGTCCTGAGAAACGCTGTACACCCAAATGCATGAGTCACGACATGCTTTGTATACACATGCTATAGTATTTGTTTAAATACTCACTTGGCCATAGCAACATCCCCTTTGCTTTTGCAGCATTACAGCAAATGTACAAAAAGGCTCCAGGCAACAGCGCGTCAGCCCCTCAGACAGACGACAGTGTATAATAAACAGAATGCATCATGAGCCATAAAAACACAAGGTTTATATTCCTCATCACGATTCCAGAGTCTCTGAGCAACTGGCTGTCCTGGCAGCGTGAAGCCTGCAGAGGAGCCTCCAGCTCACAAGCACTTAAGAGAAAAACTTATGGTAAAACAAATGAGTTTCTCTTTATATCAAAGAGCACATCACCTTATTCAAATCCAGGTCACTGAACTTAAAGAGACATCTTTAGAGCTCCCACGTGGGACCTGAACAAACCTTAACAGCCCTTTTCAGGGACTGAAGGACGTCTGCTGAGCTCACATTGACGGAAATGAACCATCCGAGCAAACATAAACCCAATTCCCTGTGGAGCTTTAAAAAAAAAAAAAAAAAAAAAAAAGCGCTTGATAAGTTTGACATATAGCATGTGCTTTGCAAGTTTCAAGAACTCTCCATAGGATGTCATTGCATCAGCATTGCATCCAGCAGATCACGAGCTGCACAGCTTTGCAGCCTTATTATGAAGCCATCTGACACGTCTCCCTGCAAAGCTCTTGGTTGCAACATTATCTAAATTCAAAGTCATCTTAATAACCCGGTGAAAAGAGACCTCTTTAACTTATGAGAAGCATTAATAAAAGCTGACTTGTTTTGTTCTGAGCTTGACTGTGGAGAGCTGCTTATTAAATAGGGATTTGACACAAAGGATCGCATCAGACGATGACTGCATGGGAAAATTGCTTCCTAACAAGTGGAGCCCATCTGCATCCGGAGTGGTTTAATATCGCAGTGTGTAACGGGTATGTCATGTGCAGCGGTCAGGGGCTTTGTTTGACAAATTGGCTGCGGATGAGTAATTGGATTTTTTGTTGTCAGGGTGTTCACACTCAGCGATGTAAAGCGGAGATTCAAAGTCACTGGGAAGCTGGAATCACATGAGCCGCCCTGAAATATTATCTAATGGGTTTGTTTGGCAGCTAAAACAGCAACTGCTCAGGGTTTCCCATATTTAAAGCACCAGTTCAACACCTTGGGAGATATTATTACTTGCTGCTAGTTAGATAAGAAGATTGATGCCACTCTCTTACCTATATGCTAAATATGAAGCTACAGTCAGCAGCTGATTAGCTTAGCTTAGCATAGAAACTGGAACCAGGGGGAATCTGTACTTGCTGCACTCTGTCTCGAGGTAGCAAAATCTGCCTGTCAGCACTTTGAGAAAACTAATCAACATGTCCGTAAAAAACATGGCGGGTGGGTTATGTGCCAGGCTATTTCCTGACTGGGTGCAGCAAATTTCTGGATGCTCTATTGGCTGCCCATCTTGGCAAACGAGCTGCTTCCCCTCACTTCCTGTATTTACGCTAAGCTAAACTAGCTGTAGCTTCATATTGAGCAGACAGATGTGTTTGTCTTAAGTTATCACTATGGAAAAACACAGTATAGTGTGTATGTGATAGTTTCCAAAAGAAATTTTCGCATGCTCATAGAAGTGATATTTCATTTCATTGGATGGCAAAAAGTAATCCACTTCCAGTTGTGTCATTATCATGATCTGTGGATGGCAGGCATGTGACGATGACAAACACATCAAGCGATCTCTGACCTTGCGGGTGTCATCTGGCTGGCAGTCATAAATCCTACCTCAGTTACCTCTTGACCTTGTGACATCTCCCAGAGTGCACTGCTGCACATTCTACTGACAGACCGGAGTGTTTCCATTAGCGGGGAGCATGCGGTTTTTCGTCGATACCGTCTTGGTGACTAACGAGAGCACTTATCTCTGTCGTCTGCCTGCACCGTGATCCTCTCACACAGCGCGAGGCACTAGCGAGCTGCGATGTCCTGATGAGACTTAATTAAGTCTGCAGATTAGTGGCAGCTTAAAATATAAGTCATTCTCAGCAGGCCCATTGAGAGGATCCTTCCCATTTCCATTCAGTGTGTTTACTGAGGCCCTGCCGTGTCCAGAGGCCTGTTGAAGCTTTTGAAGACACTGTGAGATCAGTCAGCTCAGACCAGCGGTGAGCATAATGGGCTACAGAGTGAGGAGACTCATATCCACGGGATTCGGGAGATGGTTATTATAACGGAGGGGACTTCTTATCGTCTAGATGGGCATTATGGAGAGGTATTGATTCTTTGAGTGTCACAGCAAGAATGAACTCTAACCACTTAATAGCCTTCAAAGGATGTCAGGTCATTCACTGTCATCGAACACTATTTGAACCCCACAGGGAGGATCTGTTTAAAACAAAGAGCTACAGACAAGTGGTGATTCACAAATAAGCTTTTAGCCAGGCCCGCATGTTCACACAGCATGATTGACTCTGTACCTGTCAGCAGCAGGCTGCTGCAGGCACCCCCATGTTAACCTGCCACCCCCGGGTGCAGGGACGGAGGGGATGTTTAGCTGAATATGTTGGTCTAGTCTGCCTGACTCGCTGATCCTTTATCCGACTGAGGCTTGCGTTAGATGGATGGCCTCGACCGCGGCTCTGAAACATCAGCAGCGTGACCGTGCTGTGTATTGATAAATCCATGGAGCTGTCCGTGGTGCTGAAGAAGCAGACAGGTTTCTAATTGCCCTCTCTGCTCTCAGTACTCCCGTTCTGTCAGTTTCATCTCGGATCTATAATATTCTCTAATCTAAACCCTCAGTTCTGTACTGTATTGCAGCATATGTTGCATATAGCATATGCTCTACAGAGTGGTGTCACCTTCATGATCTAAGTTACAAGAAGCCACGTGTAGTCGCAGAGGAGTGAGAGGATCATAGAGACACACTGCTGCCTGTAGTGTTCCTATAATATCCCGTCAATATTCCTATGATAATTCAGATACATCTGCTGAAAATACACCACCACACCAAACCACCTTTGTAACAAGATGCCCCTCCCCCCTGTTCAAAATGAACACTGGCTGTAGTTATGTGGAAAAATGGAAATAATGAGGAGTAATTGTTTCTACGTTTGCTACCTTTCCTAAATTTTCAGAACACATGTTTATCATTAATCTACATGAATGCATCTGTCATCTGGCACCAATTCCTGTGCCTTTGTTAATAAGTAAATTCACTGTTATTGTTTTCTCTTAAAAAAAAAAAAGGTTTTCAATTGTGATTTGTATGTAGCTTTGGTTAAAATTATTCACCTTACGTGATTTGAGATAATTTCATGTTTCCATGAGACAAAATAAATGTACACATTGAATTTTTTTGCAGTAAATTTTAGGATTGTTTCTGTGCTGTCTTGAAAGAAGCTGATCTTGTGGGTTTAGTGACAGTTACTCTTAAAATTTGGATGGTGCTGGAGCTTGAATTTCACAAAACAAGTGACTGATATTAGATTTTCTTTTCAAAGTCACATGTCTTGAACATTTAACATACTAACTGGCTAATTACTGCTACAACCTATTTCTGTCATGTCTCGTCAGATGTGTTAATGTGTTTTGTTCACGAGCGTCATGTCTTGTCTTGCACTTCCTGTTTTATTGTGAAACCCAACTCTCCTCTCGGTTCAGGCCCTTGACTTCCCGGTGTGTTTCCCGCCTGTCTGATTGTCTACCCCGCCCTAATTGTCTCCACCTGTATATATAGTCTGCGTCTCCCTTTGTCCTGTGCCAGATTGTCTTGTGCCTTGTCCTGTACTTGCCTTGCTATCTAGCGTTCCATGATCCTTGTCTTCTGTGTCCCTGTAGGTCTAGTTATTAGCATAGTTGTACTTTTTGTTTGATACTTTGTTATCTAGCTTTTGTGATTAGTCCTGCTTTGCCTCTTTTGTTTGATACTTTGTTGTTGAGCCATTTTTGAGCCTAGTCTGGTTATCCTTAGCGTTTTCATTTCTACTTTGATTACATTACCTTGTTTGCATTCTGTGATTTATCCTGAGCGCTTTGAGTTAATAAATTTTCCTTTATTTTGAAACCTTGCTGAGTTGTCTGTGGTCTGCATACTGAGTCCTAAAACCTCGTGCCTCCGGGCTTGTCAATTTCACCTCCATAAGAATTGTTTCTTCACTTTTGTGCGCTTGAGCGCATTACATTTTAAAGTTGAATGTGCGTGAATGTGATAGCGAACAGTTGACCGCTTACACGTCCAGCTACTTATATATAAATAAATGAACAAATATTAGTTTTGAGTCTGTCCACCGTCCAATATTCATCTCTTTTAGCTTTGTCTTGTTCTCTGGGAAAATCTTGCTTTTTAGCTCGACTATGTTCACCATGTCTGTCTGCCATTTGCTGTCAGGAAGCTAGCTCACAGTGGGTTTAGCAGAGCTATTTATATAGAAGTACTGATAAGCGTTGAAATTAGATTCATGCTTTCTTTGATTAGAATTTTTAATTGTATGTAACCAAGCTGTTTTTTAAATGGCTAACATTAGTTATATATAATTATATTGACAATGGTCATTAATGGCATGCTTGTTAATGAGACAGTTGTGGCCATATAAGGCGCCTGTAGTCTCAGAATAGTGAGCTCCTAAATGACACTATTAAAGGAGACATACTGTGGTTAATTTAGGGTCACAAAGAGTAGCTAAATTGTTAACTTATTGATTTTTTTGATCTAGGGAACTGGCTGTAAACATGCTGCCCTACAAACACATTAAATATTCACACTGCAGCCCGTTGAAAGTCATCCGAAATGACAGAAGTCTGAGCCAGAGAAACAGGCTCCTTAACATTACTGGCAAGCAGCATTTCACAGCCTCTGCCCTGTGAGTTCAATCTGTTTCTCACTGTAAGGGGGAAGAAGTAGAGCACTCTCATTCTTGCAGGATTCATTTCATATTAAAGATGGTAGATATGAGCATTCGGCTTGCAAACATCAGTCAGGTCAGCTTCCAGGTAGACCTGGGATTGAACACCAGTGTCTGTGACTAACTGCATCTTAAACACTGTGGGTCAAAGAGAAGGCTGTGGGTTTTTGCATGGCAGGAGGCAGAAGGCCCTCTTCATGTTTGGAAGAATGGCATGCAATGCAAACAGAAGGCAGCAGAAGGCAGCAGAAAGCATTCAAAAATGTGATGCTTAATGGTGTTGCAGGTGCAACCTTGAATTGGATACTAACAACATTCAAACCGACAACAAGGAACCCACTAAAAGCAACGGCAGCAAACATGCGCCGTTGATATGGGCGGCTTTTGTTTTATGCAAATGAGAATCTTTTGCTTGTGTGCCAGTGAGTCTCTGAAAGGCATAAAGTGAGAGATGTTTCCTTTGAAATTTCATTCCATTCCCTGCCAGCAGTAAACTGGAGCGAGATTTGACCAAAGAAGGTTTAAACTCTGACGCAGAGTGCAGCAGACAGACTCGATGTGTTATGGGAAGCTGGTTTTATTTCTCACATATTTGACAGATATGATCTGCAGCTTAGATGTTGTCAGCCCAAGAGGGGCTTTGTAAATAAACTGAACCAATGAATTTTCCAGTGGGAGTGCCAGTTAGCTAACCCACACAGTCACAGAGGGGTTTCACGCTGGCAGCACTGGTGATGGACTCGATGGCTGATTGGTACAAAACATCTGCTCTCTCAGGAACATCCTTCCCTGCAAGCTACCACACAGTGCACATCTGGGCAGGTATAATGGAAGGAGATGTGGAACAAAGGTCGCCGACCAAGGTCTGTCACCAACATGGTTTCGTCAGGTATGAAAGTGTTTCTGTAAACCTAAAGTACTGGAGTGGGCTACAACCCTCGTGTGAAAGTAAATAATTAACTGGAATTAAAGGGACACTCCAGCAATTCAGCATTGCACCCACAAGAGACAGATCAACAAAGAATTGTCAAAATCCAGACAGCAGCGGCTCAGATATGCTGGGTCAAGATAAAGAAGGATCCTGTATTTCCCATAATGCAATTCATGAGTGTGTGCTTATGTCGCACTCCAAGCCCCAAATTTGTACCACAGGGTTTCTGTTCATTTTAACACTCAAGCCAAATCCAATATGGTGAACACATCACGTGTTCCATTTAATTAGGAATGCTGTTGTATTTGCTCTTGGTTTGAAAATCTTTTTCGGGTTGTTTAAGGTAGTGGGAGCACCAAACATTGTGCAAACATTCATTTGCAGGCAGCTCCCTCTCCAAGAGGAGTCCCTCTGCCTCCCCCTGGCGGCGGCCTCAGCTCACAGCGGCAGGAACGGACGGTCCGCCGTCAAAGCTGTAAGGAGCACACCGGGAAAAGCCCGGAGAGGTGTTTACCCACACCGGCGCCAAGGCTTCTGGATGACCGGAGCACCTGCGCGCCTGAGCTGATGTTTACACCGGAGGAAGGAAACGAGGGGCGCTCCTTCACCCTCACCGTCCCTCCCTCCACCTCCAACTCAACCCAACCCAACCCATAACAGGATCACCCAGAGAGAGAGAGAGAGAGAGAGAGAGAGAGAGAGAGGCAGGTATTAACTGGAGGTGGAGAGGACAGCGCAGTCGCTGCTGGCCGTCGGGACTCCTAAACAACAGAAGGGGATGTTCTGTCATGCTGATGGCTTTCTTTCTTCTTCCTGCAAGAACTCGCTTCTTCTTCCTCCTCCTCCTCCTCCACACGGAGACGCAGGTGTAGCTTCTTTTTTCGCCCTCCAGCCTCTTGCCACCTATCCCAATTGTCCATGCGCCGCACCTCACCTCTCATTTCCAGCCACCGAAGGAGGGTTTTACGCGCCGGAGAGGGAAGAGTAACATCATGTCAGATGAAACGCGGCGCGTCTCCTTTGTGCGCCGCCTGTTAGCGCCGTGGTGAACGTGATGCCGGCTCTGCGCCCAGCGCTGATGACTTGAACCGGGCGGCACAGGCGCCTGCAACTCCAGCACTTGTTCCATAAAGAGAAGACTTACAGACAACCATGGCTGACCAGGTAAGGCCACACATCTTTTTTTTTCCTCCATTAAAGCCACCCCGTGCGCTCGGCACAATAGACCCAGACTACACACGCGCGCACGCCAGGTAGACTACACGCGCACACACACCTTCTAACGTGGATCCAGCACGAGACGTGATCATTGTTTGTGATCTGTGCGCGTGTGAGGGAATTCGGCGCATTTTCACGTCTTCGCCCTCAGGATCTGGTTTTTGCAGAATGATTACACACTTCCAGCGTGTCTGTGCTGCTCAGCGGCGACTTTCTTTGCGCTCTCTGTGCTGGATTTTCTGTTTTTCTGTTAGGAGATGGATCAAGGATGTGTTGTGGTGCTGGATCGCAACGAGCCGCGCAGGAAACAAAAGTGCAGGAGACGTAACTGGGCTGCAGCTGGTAGAGAAGCAGCAGTCGGTGTAATTGGGCTGTAACGACGGAGGAGTAAAAACATTGCCCGTGGTATTAATTTTGTATTGTGCACTGTTGTTTGCCCCAGTTTCTCGACAGCCTGGCGAGAGGAGGAGATTAACCCCTGACACACCGGCTCAGCCCGCGGTCAGAGGTCCCTGTCTCTGCGTGTACAGCTCCCCTGAGCGCCGCTGACAATAGAGGCCATGCTTAATTGATTAGCTCGTTCAATTAACCTAATTGAGCTACCTGAATGAGGCTGCAAGAGTGATGTATGGGTGTGTGCGTGTAAGCAGCTATGTAAGTGTGTCACAAGCAGCCACACCTTGTATGGAAAAGAATTATAATACTGTGACATATAAACTCATGTATTATATACTGTAGGCTACTTCATTACACTGCATTACACTGCAGTCTACACTATTCTACACTACACTGCACTGTACAATACTACATTACATTACACTGTATACTATACTATATATTGTATTTTATACACACACACACACACACATATATACACACACACACACATATATATATATACAATGTTATACTTCATTACACTACATTGCACAACTGTACAACAAACACTATACTATACTACTATACTGCACTATGCTACACCATACCACAGTATGTCTTTCATTTATTTCATACTGAACTATACTATCTTTACAGAACATCACATTAAACAATACTGTACTGTATCATATGATGGTACATTACACTACACAATAGTGTACTACATTACACAATACTTTATTGCATTATACTACACTAGGCTGCATCTATTAGACCATACTATACTGTAATATATTATACCATTCTACACTATACTATGCTTACTACACTAAACATTCATAGTATCAATGCTGTACCAAGCTAAAACAATATTTAAAGGATGTTGTGAAAACAAAGCAAGGCCCTGAAATGTCTGTGCTATAGGAGTCAAAGTTACCTTTTCGTTAGATACACCTGTACAAACAAACAATCTAGTGTAATCCAGTACAACAGGCCTGAGATAAAGCCTGACTCTGAGCATCTTAAATAGTTTGTGTTGACACCGTGTCACAGAGGCGTGACTCAGCTCGTTGTAATTTGGGAGACTTTCTTCTGTTCGCTCTCTGCTGAATTGGATTGCATAACATTCTGACGTCTGTATCCGTCCCCTGTAATTAAGCACCGATACTGTACTTAGCTTTTCCACAGGCGGATCCTGGGCTCCAGATGCCCAGGGGTGCGGCTGGAGTTAGATTAATTGCTGTATTAATATTGATGAGGGTCTTCTGTGGTTGACCTGCTGTGGCTGCAGACGCACACACAATATTATGCAAATGCACACATGCACTTACCCACACACATGCTTTTCTCAGCCAAACTATTGTTCTGGAGACAACCGCCGACAGCGTTCCCTTTCTTAAATTACCAGAGATGGAGATAAAGACTTTATGTTTCTGACCTATTTCAGTGTGAATTCATGCTGAAGACACCATGTGTACATTGTACAGTACAGATCCACCTGACCACACGTGTGCCCTTATTACACACTGCTGCAGCCTCTTGTCCTCTGTCCCTCCCCCATGCTTCTGTCTCTATAAACCTCCTCCTCCCTCTCTTGTCTTCACCTCTCTCTTTGTGTGTGTCCTTATCAACCTGTTGTCTCTTCGCATCCTTCTTATCTTCTGTCATCCTTTCAGCAGCCCCACCTGGCCCTCTCTCATCTCGGCCCCCACCCCCCTTCTCCCTCCTCTCTCAGGCTTCCCTCTTGCCACGCTCTGAATCTTCATCAGCATCTTTCTCTGCCACTTATCTGTCTCACCTCCACTATAATCACCTCCCTCATCTTCACACACACGCTGGAAACACCCCCCCCCCCCCCCCCTCCCTCTGTGATAACATTAACCAGAATCGACATTGTAACAGGTAGATATGCAGCTGGACCTTTTGGATTATTTTAAAATGCTATCGACAACAATGCCAGATGTGTGTTGTGTCTTACACCTACTCTATGTGTTTTTGTTGTCTCACTTTCATTCTAGTACAGTATGTTTCTCACCACGGCGGCCCCCCTCCGCCGCGGAAGCACCCCCCTGCCTGTCAAACACCAGCTGCGGAGGGAAGAGGCCGTGTCCGAGGACTGCGATTGGATCCCGGGCTTGGAGGAGCCGGCCACCTTGCCTATTAGTGACACAGCGGTGCCTCGGGATGAGTCCTTCAGCCAATCGGCAGCTGCCCAGCCGGCTTACCACAGCCACGGCGGGGCCTTGAGGATAGTGCTACTGGGACAGAATGGCGTGGGCAAGTCGTCGCTAGCCTTATCTCTGGCCGGGCAGTCGGACAGATCCCTCTCTATAGACTCTGAGACACAAGCATGTGGTAAAGACCTGGACGGGGATTGGTGTGGTGTTTTTGTCTGCATGTGAACCTGTGTTAGGACTGGAAAAGCTTTTTAAATCAATCTCGAGGCTGAACGTTGGAAAAGACATGATGTGGAGTTAAAATTCTCACAATTCCTTGCTGACTCAGATGTCGGTCTCATGTCTGTTAGCTAATTATGTAACTGGGGGCCATCCATCTGAGCATAAAGACAACGAGGCAACAGTTAGCCAAAGGTAAAACTATCTGCCCAGCTGCACCTACCAGTTTAGGTTTAAGCCTTTATGCTAAGCTAAGCTAACCAGCTGCTGGCTTTAACTGCATATTTGGCATACAGACATAACAGTGGTATTGAAATTAGTATTGGCAGGTAGATGTTTTGTGTTACCTTTGAACAGGGCCATGCTCCTTATGCTAAGTGAAGCTGCTAGCTGTAGCCTAATATTTAATGGACTGCTATGAGAGTAGTATTGCGAATAACGGCGTTTTCCTGTTTGGGTTTATTCTCTTTCATCAGTTCCCTCTGCTTTGGTACCTGTCACTCAGTAGGTTTGTCTGCCAGACAGCTCGCTGCAGCACCGAGGCTAATCAGCTGTGGTCCTCAACCATCCAACCAGCCGATCGATGACTCACTGTCACCAAGACATGACTAGTCCCCCTAATGCATGAAGCTGCCTTGCCCCTGACTCATGCCATACAGTATTCATTACTGCCCGTGTAGTACACTTGGATTCATGCATCATAAATGGACAGAAAAAGCACTTTCATCCGAGGAGCTTGTGCACACTTCCGTCATGGTGTCTCTCATCCTCATCTGGAATTTATATTAATAGCTACATTATTCTAAGAGCCACATGTCAAACTTGCAAAGTGTAAAACAACGCTAATCAACACCTATTTAATGACATTTTTTGAACAGATGCTCGAGCACCATATTACCTCTTTGAGAGGGCTCACGCTTCGCCAATCAATACGTGTCCTCGCAAAGTAATTACCAGTACAAGACAGCGCTGATTAACACCAAGAGATGTGGTGTGCTTGCAAGGTATACGTGCGTTATTGTGCGTTTTCCCAAACTACTTCGAGCTGCTTTGGCGTAATGTGTATTTTAAATGCTGCCATGCAGTTGTGAGTACTGTGTCTTCTCAGGTTGCATTGATACAGTCAGCTCACAGTTTGGTGCGACACACCATGCAGGGTTCATGGTCAATCATTTTTTCCACCAATTTAGAACTAGAGTTTTTCATTTTCATGCAAAATGCTTTTTGAAGCATTTTCAAGAACGTCTGGCATTCTTTGTTTTTTTTTATTATTGTCAACATATCTCATGAAAAGACCACAACCAACAAAGAATCGAGCCTATTAGCCAGGATTGTACATGTAGTCAAGTTGAAATGAAAATTGTAACCCCATCATGCTACACACATGTATATATACAAATATTTAGAATACAATAGAATAGAACAGAATAGAATAGAATAAAAAAAGAAATACAGTTAAACAACAGACAGTTACTTATATACATGCTATATACCTTGTATTGCTTAGTTGTCCAAACTTGGTGTGACATTCTCCTTCATGGCTACTGTAGGTTATTTTGTCAATCCCACGTACATCATCCTGCAGCCATAAAAACTTGATATTGCAGCAAATGTATATCAATAATGTAGAATTAGTAAATAGTCCCCAACACATGCAGTATTTACTCTTGTTTGAAGCTGAAGTATTTAGCTGAGGCTCTTTGTCTAAGATTGACGTTTTCAGTGGGCACAAACGGGCTTCAAGCTGGGTGCCAGAGACAGGGCAGGCAAGCCAGAAAGCACTGAAGGATGGATTAAAACACTCTGGTTTTGGTTTTCTTTTCGTGCCGTTAGTTCATTAAAAAAAAAAAAAAAGAATATCAGCAGGCGTAGCCTTTGAATTGGAGAATAAAAATAACCAAGAATACCCTCAAAAAGACAAGGAAGAAATTTTTGGAAGCCCAATTTAGGTTTCTGGAGTAGGTCAAGAATGTTTTAGGACCTGTACTGGCAACATTTTCAGGCAGCAGTTGAGACCACTGGCATTTCACTTTAGTTAATATTGCAGTTTAAACTCCACAATTCATACTATCAGATATTGTATTGCAGTATGTAGTGCAATGGCAGTGCTGTGCAGTGTGTGCTGTCATGTTTTACTCTGCACTTGGTGCGTGCTGATGTGTGTCACATGGGTTTTGCTTGCAGGTGAGGGCTACGAGTGCACAGTGACCGTCGACGACGAGGACAGCAAAGTCATCATTTTCGACAACTGGAAGCAGGTGAGTTACTGACTGTCAGCTTCACACCTCAGCTGCTCTGTCTTCATCCTGCACGGTTTCTGCCCCCTCCCTGTCTTTTTGAGCTCTGCTGACGTCTTGCTCTCTAAGCCACCTTTCACTTACTTTGGTTTTGACGTTCTTTGCCTGTACTTCAGGAATGGGAAAAGCAATTTGTTCAATTTCTGTGACGGGCAAATTATTTGCGTGTATTCAAGTGTAAAGAGTGTGTTCATACTGTTGCTTTATGTGTGCTTTTTATGTGTGTGCGTGCTGCGCTGTGCAGGGAATCCTGCAGGAGAAGCTGTGCTCACTGTACTTGAGCTTTTTGAAGTTCTGTCATTTGGAAAAATGGAAATCACTCTCTTGTTAATCTTACTTGTTTCAATTCAGCTCTGCAGTTAACGAGAACATTTTGGCGAGGGCCAAAATTGCTGCGGCCACGCATCATCAGCCTTTTGAGCTGAACAGTGCGAATGCAGTAATACGACCCCGTGGCCATGATTTTTGAGCAGGGAAAACTTGAGCCGCAGCAGGCAGTGGCAGAGGGCAAGCAGTTTGTCAGAAAGCTCTTTGTGACACTGAGGACATCACGCAGGATCAAAAAGCATGCTGATTAATAACGTGATGGAACGGGAGGGCACTCAAATTAGTGTGTCGGGTGGATCATCCCTGATGCATGTCCGCTCGGCCTCCAGGGGCTCTCCCCTTAAGGTTAAATTATTCACACGCAGCTGCATTTAGCTCTGGGGAACTCCTCTGAAAGCTAGCTCATTCCTCCACTTCATCACTTTTCCTGCACGCTCCCTCCTCTCTTTCTCACCCCAGATTTTGTTGCCGTCTCCTCCCGCAGCTGTCATCATCTCCACATCTCGCTGTCCAGTCACTCTCTTTGTTTGTCTGTTTGTTTTTGTGGTGCTCGCTCGCCTCTCTCCACTGGCCCTTTTCTGCCACGGCGAAATCTCGCCGAGAGTTAATTACATTTGTTATTCTGTGCGTGTTAATACAAGGCAGCGCATTAGAGTTGAAGCAACAGACGCAGGCCAGCGGGAAGCTTGGAATAACTCCAGGGCCGTGAGCGGTGGGGGGAGGCACAGAGGACTGGACAGCATCCCAAATCATCCGCCAATCCATGCTCATGTTTTTGTGCTTTTTTTGTGGTAATGCCCGGAGATAAGAGACATATATATATATGCACACAGAGATACAAACTTACACACACGGAGTCAGGTGTGGAGACAGATGTTGTCCAGTTACCTAATCCATGTTGTGGCCTTGGGCTGGCACAGCATTAACTGCCAGTCCCAAGAGGCAGGGCTTCTGGCCTTGCAGCGAGCTGTAAGTGTTCTCCACGGGGCACCCCAACCTACACCCAAGTTACCATAGCAACATGCAAAGACACACACATACGCTCTCACGTACACACACGCAGGGCCGACTTAATCACTCGCTCACGCATGAGATCATGCTAGAACAGTCAGCATCCGACACTGTTGGCAGTGGGGCTTCATCCGCTCTCTGGCCAGCCCGATCAGCGCCTCATCAGTCCCTTGCTATGCAAACTGCCTAAAAAGATGAAAAACTGCTACATTCACGATTGTTCCTTCAAGGGCTTTCTCGGCTTGACTCGCGGCTGACTGACACATGAAGGTCGAGCCGGAGCTGTAATTTTCCCAAATGCAGCTCAGGGAGTGGTGCACAACACGCCGCAGGTAGAGCTCACTGTAAACGCACAGGCATGTAAATATATATGGCCGTGCCGGTGGACGCGGCGTGTACATGCAAACGTGTAAAACACGGCGGCATACGCATGCACAGAGGGCTGAGAGTCTGCTTAGCCAGACGCTGGGACGTTGTCAGTGTTGTTGAAGTCACGGGGGTTGGATGGTTTAAATAAGTCATCCGTGTGCCCAAAATAGAAACACTGGCACACTTGGCCTTGACCTAGCCAGCCCATGCTATCCTTCGCCTTTACAGTGACATTGGTTGTGTAATGTGGCCCTTAAACAGCAAACTGGGTTCTGTATGTGGGGAAACAAGTGCGAGATTGAGGTCACTGAGGACCAGAGGGCCCTCTCACCCTTTTCTCTCATGTGCGTTTGTCTGTGTGTCCGTGCACGTGTCCGAGCTCTGACTTTCCATTATTATTTGATAGTTTGAAATTAAAATATTTATTAAAGACAAGCAAAAGGTTCAGCCCGGGGCCTAGCAAAAAAAGTAGGCCAGTGATATGTATGCGTGTATTTGTCAGCGTGCAATGAGGAGAATTTGCTGCTGCCCTGGAGGACGGGATCATTTTTTATGTTAAAGCAAATTAGAGAAAATGTTCAGGATGTAATTTGGAAGAAGATAATTGCTGCTTGACCACATTCTTTTGCTCGATTAGGAGGGAAGAAAAACAGCGTTCCACCATCCAGTTCTTGGAACAGGGACAGATTTTGTGATTGTGCGTTGTGTCTAGGGACTTCCCTCCCTGGACATTTTTCTCCCTCCTGTTTTGCTGTTCTGTGGAGTCGTTCTGGAATATTCTTTTCTCATTTCTTGCCCTAATCCATATTAGCTATTACACCTTAACAGTTTCCACCGGGAGTCATTTCTCAATTTGTTTGCGTAGAATTTAAGGGATAAATATACACTATAAAAATCTTGTTGCAATGTTAAATGGAGTTTGTTGATTGCAGGAAGCATTATCATCTACACAAAATGTTATTAACCTTTCAAAGAAAAGTGCCATTTGAGTAACTTCAGATAGAACCGTATAATTATATGGTCTATATTACATTATATTAATGAAGCAATGCTTGTGTCCTGAGGGGAAATCCTCATTCATCCCTCCTCCACGGAGAGGTCAGAGGTCAAACACAGGACAGCAGCCCTGAAACTGGTAGGGATTCAGGGATTTGTTAATGGACACATCAGCAGGGTGGAGGCTCCACATGCCGTCATGATAAAGCTTGAATTTGGGTCATGCAGGGACACTCATTACACCACCCTCCTGTGTGTGTGTGTGAGGTGGTTGGTGGTCGTGACATACAGTAGTTTGCTCTACAGTGTGTCTCTGCTGTGATCTCAGCTGCATTTGGTGATGATGTGGTCATTCATGGCTGTTGGTGCTTGGCTTACGCACTGCTTACGTATGTGTATTTGTGTCTGCATGTGTGTGTGTGTGTGTGTGTAGACCAGTGCAGGCCAGATGGCCTCTGTCATATATTTCCTTGGGGAAGCGTTGTGTAGCAGAAAGTAAGGTGAGAGAAAAAGAGCAAACCCACCACCGCTGCATTCCAGCTGCACTAAGCTTTGTCATTCTGTTATCAGATTTTGACGCAGCCGCCAGAGCTTCTGCGTCCTTCCCTTTTCCTTTCGTTCTTTCATTCCCTTCATCATCACCCCTTCATCTTTATCGATCCGTCTGCTCTTGCATTTTGATCTAACAGGCAGTCAGACAGATAAAATGCAAGCCCAAGAGTCAGATGTGTGCAAAGCACACATGTTTGCTTTTGATAAAGCAAAATGGAAGCACGAGCGTGTATTCATCGGTGCTTGTGTGCGCACTCCGTGGATGTTTGTGCAAGCAGGTGGGGATGTGTTTGACCTTTTGTTTCCATGTAAAGGCCGTAAGCGGCTTTGCTCATGTGTCTTGCTCTGCAAAGCAAATGGCTTTGGAGGCAACAGATTGCAATAGTTTAGGTTCTGTGTTCAAGGCAGTGGGGAGCATGTTGTATAATGAGGGTTGCACAAACACACACGCACACAAACTCAAAATATGGCCAAATGCTGTGTTTTCTGCCTTTTTACGCAACTGGAGGGAATAATAGTTTGAGTGCTCACAGAGCCACAGCACGTTATGCAAATGATGTCTGATAAGTGATGCTTTGTCCTCACTGTTAATGGTTGCTGATGTATGCCTGGATCCAGCAAGTTGTGTGTGTGTGTGTGTGTGTGTGTGTGCATTTGAGTGCATGTTAATGCATGTTCGTACTGTCTGGTGTGTGTTGTTTCTGGATGTATAAAAAAACTTTCAAAAAAAAAAATTCAAGTTCATTCCAGTTCAGTAAGATGTTAGAGGCTGTTTTTCAGCTACTGCAAACTACAACTCAGCTGCAGCTTCTCACTGGACGTGTAAACCTCCTGTTCTCATAAAATCAGGGCCGAAGCAATGCTTCCTGTCAGGTTTTATTGGATGTGTTTTTCTTATCTACATCTGCGCCAGAATCAGGAAGTTTGCGGCAAAACGAATTCTTAGAAAGCCTGGTTTGTGACACGTTTTATTGGTGGAGATAGGCCTGTCTGACTGCGAGCGTCCTGTTTTTGAAAGCAGTATTTATCATGCTGTTTGAAAGCCTGAGCGATTGCCCCACTGGACTGTGTTAAAACAGCGAGAGGCTGCAGCAGAGCGGAAGGACGAGCTCGCCCAACACATCCCTGTCATATTGTTCTACATTATGCGTTAATGTTGTGTTTACGGCTTCAGAAATTCAGCACAAGTGGCATCATGTAGGCTAGATTGTAATTCATGGCCGTGAATGATAGGCAACAACGTGAGGCATTTGGCAGATACATCTCAGGATGGAGCCCAAAGCAACAATCTCCCACCAAAAATAAGCCCATTATTTATTCATCATATCAATACGCAGCCAACGTTGTGAGTGCAGCTTTGAATACAAATCAGTGTCACTATTACAGTTGTGAACTTTTGCTGTGTGACCATCTGAGCACGAGTATCTGTGTTCATGTTGCAGTATTAGAGCACTAGCTGTGCTTATTACAGCCATGACTGTGATTGGTGAACATATTGTGTCATAATCTTGACCTTCAATCTGTTGCTATAACAGCCTCCGCTCTTCTCTGAAGACTTTCCGCCAGAGTTTGGAGCCTGGCTTCCATTCAGTGTTCACAGTGTTCAGTGAGGTTTGGCACTAAATGTCTGCAGATCATTTCTTTGTGTTGGAACACATTGTACACTGTAGCCTTGAAGCTAAAGTATTTTCCATAAGACGGAATATTCACTGCTAAATGTGTAACAATCAGATGTAAAGTTTAGAAAAAAAAACTTGTTAGGTTTATTCATTATTACTTCATCTGGGTGTTAGGGGCATCACATTTAATTGACAGAGCTGCTAACATGCTAACACGAGGCTACAACCCTGATCACACTTTGATTCAAATAGTGCTAAATCCTGACTGACAGAAATCTCTCATGTAAATTTACCAAAACTGTTTGAAAAGTGTCCCTTTATGTTTGATCCCATGACGAAATGATTAAGAAAAGAGGCTTCCAGGGTCTTTAAGATGAAGATCCCTTAATTGGATCCGAGGGTCTTAGACCAAACCATGAAATACGGCCCCACACCAACAGTACACTGAAGTACATGTAGACCGAATATGTGTCTGCATACTTTTGTCCATGTAGGCATGAAGATGCCAATCAAGTGAAACCTCTCAAAGCATCCATATTTCAGGAAAAGGGCCTGATCAGCCATACTTGCTCTTTGTTATTAACATGATTTGATTAATATCTGCCTGAATGCTCGCCGATCTGCGCGTGTGATGTCAGTGTTACTGCATGTGGGCTTGGCTTTGTGTTTATGTGTTATTCCATGTGTGTGTGTGTGTGTATGGGGGTAGTAGGTACTGACAGATGGCCTGCTCTCTGTGGACCGAGAGGAGCTGCTTAATCTGGAGAAAGAAAGAGAGAGAGAGGGAGGCAGAGAGTTGGCACCGTCCCATGTTGCTCTGCCTCTGGTTGATAGAGAGGTGTAGTTACTTGGCCACACTTTTCCTCCTGAAGCCTCGTGGCGCTCCTAATCGATGTCCGCTCTGTGTTTGTACTCCTTTGTTTACAAAGACTGGCCTCTCTCCGTTACTCCCTGCCCGATTCGGTCCATTCTTCCTCCTCATCCCTAAATCAGACAGTGACAAGGCCGAGCCGCCTTGCACGCCAGTGCCTCCCTCCCTCCCTCCCTCCCGTCTCCGCTCCCTGTCTTTTCCTGTGCGCCGTCAAACAGACAGAGCGCCAAGGGGCTCCCCGTGAATTTCCTGCTCCGGGGTCTGATCCGATACTACTTGGCCACTCGAGACAATGTGAATTTTTCAGGCGTCTGGAACTCCCTGGAGGGCAGGAATTTACCTTCGGGGCTGTGGATGTAGGGCAAGGGCATCCACGCACTCACACACACACACACACACACACACACACACGGACTATATGCAGCTCGGAACAGATTGGCTTATCTGGTGGGAAAACATGTTTCCATATTGATTCAGTCAACAGCGTTTATGGCTTCGGAGTCCTATTTCCATTTAAAATACAACTTGATTGTGTTTGCTGTCCCGTAGGTCCGACTTTTGCAGGGTTTTGAAATAATACAATGGAAAGATATGGATGAAAGCATAAATCAGCCGTCAAATAAAATTTTACCACTTCCCTCTGAGTGTGTTTACAGTTAAATCAAGTAAAAAGCTTCTGAGCTCAACACTGTAATATAAACTTTATTTTGTGGTATTTCCCCCGAAACAGCGAGCAGAAATAGTCTGTTGACACAGTGGTAATACTTCAGATTTCATTTGAAGACTCCAGTCACAGCCTGTGCTAATTCTTTACTGGCTCTCTGCTTCATCGACACAGACCAGGACTTTGACTGGCACAGCACTGTGGAGTCTGGGCTCAGGTTTCTGTCTTTGGCAGAAAATAGTTTGCATCGATTGTGCTTGTTCAATTTAAGATTAAATGTCTTGAAGTTGCTTGAAGCTCTTCGGCCCCTCAGGCCGCAGGGGTAAAAATGTTAAATCCAAACAACTTCGAAACTTTAAGTGCCGTGAGGATGAAGAGGCTTCTAAAAATATCAAAAGTGGGATGGTGGATTAGGTGAAGGCAAATATTTTCCATGAGATACGATGTTCCAGACATAATAAAACACAAATCTGGTTAAACAAGGGGAAATGTGATGTTGTCAACCGACGTGGAAAATATTTCTGTATCTAACTGTACGGTGGAATACTTACAGCTAATGGTGTTTGCACATCCAGCACACAATGCTAGAGTTTATTTGCCTCTTGCTACCTGGCAAATGTAAGTCCTACATTCATTCAAATGCTCAAATTCATTTATTTGACCTGTTTTTTTGGACATATCCGACCTTTTAGCAGTTAAATGCTTGACTAAGTTAACCGGCTAGCTGCTTTCATGTCTGCCTGCTTGGCAGAGCAAGGCTGATGAAGGCAGTAAGACTGAAACAAAGAGCAAAGTTTCCTTGAATCAGAACAAGCGGCTGATAGATGCTAAAACGCTTCATAGAGCTGAGGGGGGATTTGAAGTCGGGTGTTGATGCTTGGTGGGTCTTTCATATTACATTTGACCTGTTGTTCATGTAAACAGATTTATTGGCGCAGCTGTAAGGGGGGGCGCTGGGAAGCACATGGTCGATGTTTGGCCACACTCTGAACAAAGACAGTTAATCATCTAAAAAGCTGCGACGCTGTGTGACACAAATGATGCATACCTAATCCACATGACCACAGGCCTCAGACTTAAACCCAAAATTGGATTGGATTTTACCCCACAGGGAATTCAGTCCACTAAACCATATGGCAATCCCTGCATCTATCACTCATCACATTAGCAGACCTCTGACTGATACAATATTAATGATAATAATAAGATATTATTATGTGGGGCTGCGCTAAATAATTGGGTCAACAAATAATGAGCTCAGAGGGATTGACCATGAATTTTCCTCAGATATGATCACTTTAATTGAGGTTTCATTGAAGGTACAGCCGGGGGAGCCTCGTCATGACCTGTTTTACTCCCCTGACCCACCTTCGGTGCAGTGCACAAGTGGCGGGCAGAATCAGGGAGGGAAGGCGAGGGAGGACAGAGATGGTCCCAGGCAGTTCCAAGCTGCTGTTTCTGCTAGAGCCAGTCGGGCTAATTGAGCGTCTGTGACAGGAAGCCCCGATGGGACGTTGGTGGTCACCGCTAAAAGGGTCAGGAGATTCAAAGCGAAGCGTGACATGCATACAGTAAAGCTGAGCGACGCCTCCTCGGCGTCCTCTCGTGGGACAGTGATAAAAACTTGAGTGCCTGCCTGCCTGGCATTGGCACTGATGTCCTTTCAATGGCTAAGCTCCAGCACAACAAAGCGAGGACTTGAGGTGGAATCTGACTTTAAAACTGCTGTCCAAAGACAAGCTGTCACTCTGTGGATGAGCTGTGTGACACTCCGCACCTATTCAGCTGTCACCGGATCAGTCCTACATGTATGCAGTGCTAATCTGCTCCACCGGGCTGCTGTTTTATTCATGTGTATGTGTGTGTTTGCATCCCCAGGACCTGTCCACTCTGCAGTGTGATGTGTGCATCCTGGTCTTCTCAGTGACAGACAGGCGGAGTTTCCACCGCACCGCCCAGCTCCGCCTCCTCCTCAGGGAGTCCCAGCCTCACACACCAATCATCCTGGTGGGCAACAAGAGCGACCTCGTCCGCTCCCGGGAAATCAGCTCAGAGGGTAGGTGGAGGGGGGGGCGGGGTCAATTAGCCGTTCGCTGAACCCCTCTGCCTAACAGCCATTGTCCAATCATAGCTCAGCAGCCATAACTAGGCATGGCAGGTCTGGCATGCTATGGATTTCTCTGCATGCTGAAGCGGAGCACGTGTGCTTACAGTCAGGGAGATACACAGAATTGCATGGAAGGTGGTGCCTTTTTTAGCCTTTCCAAAAGCAAAACAAGCAAAAAATGCAGGGAATGGATCTTACAGTGGGTTTATGTGCTCGAGGTAGGCTCGTCCCACTTACTAGGTTGGGGAGGGCTGAGCGTAGGAAACAATTATTTTACATCTGCCCAGACACAAGCAGTGATGGACAAATACCAGGCTGCTGGGTGAATGATGCAAGAGCAGAGATACACAGGAAAGATTTGAAATGGACCCTCTTCTTTTAAATGCATTTCAAGCTGCTCTCCAAACGGAACATCTCGAACAGAAAGCATCTTGTAATTACAGTGATCTGGTAGATTATGATATTTTTTTTTATGCTGGCTATAATAGATATGAGTGCCTAAATGCCCAAAATGCAAATGTGCAGCTATTATGCACACGCACACTTACACACTTCCCCCCTAGAGAACAATGGTAGTGTGCTTTGTACGATTACTCATCTGTGCCTTCTATTTAGCCTCTTTTCTGCCTTTCTGTGTCTTCGCTCATCTGTCTGTCTGCCCTGGTATTTTCCCATAAGCCCCTGTAAATCTTCCCCCAAGCCAACATCGTCTCCATTAGAAAGACTCTTTGGGGATCTGCCTTTGATCAGCAAAATCAATTTCTTCACTGTTAACAATATCCAGGGATAAATGCTCCTTGTGGGAAGAAGATTCTATCGTCTGTTGTTGTTGCACATGGGTACAAATGTACACTGTCTATAAAATCCATCCCCCCCCTCATGGATTTTTAAAGGTTTTATTGTTTTGCTGTATTGAGTTGCACTGGGTGTGATTAGGCTTTTTGACAGTGATGCACAGAAAGACTCTTTAATGTGAGAGAAAAAAAACAAATATACATACTGACCGACATTTGATTCAAATAGAAAACACAAATCAATTGATTACCCTGGTGTTAACTCTTATGTTGACACTCATAGCGAATACAAATATTGTATGGATTGTCATTAAAATGTGTTTCAGCAGACGACTCTTAATGACTGTGGGGATCTGTGATGTTAATATCAGCACCAGTGGGGTGACACATGTGGTTTTCAGTGAATTGTCTCAACGAATTTTGGATGGATTGCCTTAAAAGCTGGTCCAGACGTGTCCAATGGGATGAATTGCACTCACTTAGTGACATTTTTAGCAGATGATGGCATCAGATGAAAAGTCAGGGATCATCTTTGTGCAATAATTTAGTTTATGACCAAATAATCCCAAAACAACATTCCCATCAGTCTGAGCTGTGCTTTATGTGAATAAGCAAACATTAGCAAGCCAACTTGCTAAACCGGTGAGTGAAAACATTGACTAAAAACAATACCTCCTAAATGTCATGTTGGCATTAGCCTTTTGTTTGTGTTCCAGCTGCAGCTTTCTGCATGCGGGGTTATTCTGACAGACGTAAATCTGTCATAATAAACTAAATAATGTCTGTAATCCAGGTTAAATGCTTGAGTATTTTAAAGGATAAGATGTAGATTTTCCAGGAACAATTACATCATAAAAGCAAAAAAATCATTCCAAACAAATCCACCGTGAGATTATTGAACATCTAACAATCATAAATGGGTATTTAAAAAAAAGAGTGTCCGGGCCGACCAGACGATCCACATTCAGTGGACTCAAGACTGTAACCGCAGCCAAAGTTGCCCCTGTTAAATATTGATGGGCATGAATACTTGATGCAGGGGATGTTCTATATTATATTATTGTTTTTCATTGTCAAGGAATCCTCATTTCATTCACTGTGATTCACTGTAATAAAATAATTAGGGATGAATATTTATATAGAGACATGTAGGTGTTGTCTCGATGCAATTCAAAATACAAACTGAATGAGTCCTGTGAATCTAAGAGCTCACGTTTTTTCAGATTTTGGCACGCCACAGTGAAACCAATTCCACTGAAGAAGAAACACACACTGCTGTACTGAGTCCATTTCAAAGCACTGGCAGGACGTCCCATTGTCTGAATCCCATGAATGGTTCAAATAGGAAGCGGGCACAGAGTGACTTTAGTCGAAAGTGAAGACAGCCTGACAGCACGGTTTGACCTTGATCTGAATTTGACATAAATTCAACACTTTCTCTCTGTAATTTCTGAGTACTCACAGTGTACATGTAGTTTGAAAATGCATCCACTGTCACGTACTTCAAATATAAAGACGCACATTTTGCTGTTGTTGCAGACATTACTTATCCTCCTCTATCTAATCCTCTGGAGGGGCTCCATCTCTCTGTGTCCCTCAGCGCCTCGTTTTGTTTTGTTTTTTGTTTTGCTTTGTTTTTTTTTTTCCAGATGGCACGTCTCTGTTTGGATTATCTCCCTCTTACAGGACGCTGGCGCTCTTACTATCTTTATGTATGTTTGCACTCATCATACACAACTGCTTGCACACACAGCCAAACCTCTCCCTCCATCTTCTCCCTGCCTGATGTCAGCGAGGCTGTTTCAAAGGGACGCCTGCGACGAGAGGGACGAGGAGGAGTGGCGGAGGGAAGGGCGGATGTGTGACATCATGTGTGTGCATGAACAGGAGTCTCAGTTGTGGAGATGCGTGTCTGAGAGTGAAGCCTGTTTTGTTGCCCTTGAAAGACCCACTTTGAGTTTCATTTCTCTTTTTGAGGTTATTTTCTGGGCTTTTTGCCTTTTTTGGCTGTACATTCACAGAGAGACAGGGGAATGGGGTCAAGAGCTCAGCCTTGATACACTCTACCAGGTGAGCTACTAGGATGACCACACTTTGAGCTGTCCGACCTTCACACTGAGGAGATTTCTTACAAAGGTGCTACATCAATACACCGGTTTTTCCATAAATCAGTAAGGAGACGTTTACTTCTAATTTTTCTGTCTCCATAGCCCTCCTTTCCACTATGATAGAGGTTATTCTGTATCTCTCCTTTGAAAGGTGATCCTGGCCTGCCTATTTTGTCAAATTCTGCCCTTTAGCAGCGATTCAGAAATGACTAAATTACCTCCCTAAACCACTGTCGCACTTCCTGAGAGGCTTTAAAGGTAAATTGTCTCATCTGTAATTTGTAGAACTTGTTAGTGTCCAGAGGTGAACTCAGCTTTCAGATACAATAAAAGTCTCAGTGTCCAGATAGCAGCGTGGCGTTCACTTCACTTGACTCGGCTGCTAATGTTAAAGCGTTTTTGACGCTATCGCTCAGTCAGCCGCCTCCCTGCAATGTAGAAAGATTGCAAGTGAAGCCGAAGCCACTGTGAACCCACTCCTTTACTCTTTTTTTTAATGAGTTCTCTTCCTTTTGGTTTTCTTGCTGCAGAGAGACGTAGGCTGTATGAGTGACACCCACTGCCCTCGCCTCCATATGAGACCACAGCAGAGAGGCTGGGCAGGTTGAGTGCACCTACATCACAAAGTCATCCAGACAGCTAACGGCCCTGATATTTTCCAGAGGAGCTGCTACGGGCTGAAGCAGAGCTAAAAGGAAGGGCCAGGAACATGACTGAAATGGGACGATAATGCTCCGATGTACGCTAGAAAGACAGAATCTTTCTAAAGCTCTGGAAACATTTACGTCTGATACCAGGAAGTGAGGTAGTAAAAGAAATAGGCTTTCAGACAAAGCATTCATCAGTTATTTTACTGTAGTATACTGCACAGTACATCTTAGTGCATCTTTAATGTTATTTGAGCAAACTGCTTGAAGTTTGGGCTGTTAATGCTGCTACAGCTGTTGAGGGTTATTAGTTAACAATTAAGCTACACCTGAATTTCTGAAAAGTGATTCAGGATTTTGAAGTCCCCCTCCAGCCTAAAATGTGCTTCTCTTCTTGTTCCAACAAGTTAGAGCTGCGCAGAATGACATATGTGCAGCGTTTGACGCTACAAGGCTGTTTGCACATTCATCTGCTGGTCACTGAAAATCCAGTTTTAAAGAGGCGGGCCTGCGAGCGTCATCTGTGGCATCACAGATAGTTTGGAAACCAGTCCTGGCCCAGTGGAACCCTAAAGCCTGCACTACACAGACACTAATGGCCTTTTCAGCGAAGTAGGAGACATCTTGTGTCAAACCGTTTAAATGAGGGAGAAGGAGTAGATGTCATTTTAATGATTTCAACAAGATAATACAACTTTTTTTGGAGGGAAAACCATATCAGACATAAACTAGTGTTCAAAGTAGAGTATTTTATATACATCTTAAACATGTCTGTAGGGGATCTTTAAATATATTCAAGAATCATCAGCAGTTGTCATTTAAAAACATTTATACTATCAGTAACTGTATTGTCTTTATTATACTAACCCATTGATATTTTAACCTAATCATACAACAAGGACGTGCAACTTCAGGTTTGCAATATTGAGAGCTGAGACAGAGAGACAGTACAGTCACTGGAGGGTTCTCATAAGGACGCAGAAACACAGATGTGTGTGTGTGTGTCTGTGTGTGTTTATTGTGCGGAAGTGCAGAAACCACAGTTTGAGGTCAAATCTTGTTTGGTTTGCATTGTTGTGCAAGTTAAACAGAGGCAGCAAGTGTAAAATGCGTGCGCGTCGGTGCCTCCACATCCCTGTCGACTCAAGTTCGCTCTCTGTTGTAGCGCCTATCTAATGACACGAGTGGAAGGGAGCGAGAGGGAGGGAGGCGGGGAATGAATAATGAGAGATGCCTATACTCAGCATATTCGCTCTTCATAAAAAAAAGAAGAAGAAGAAGAAGAGCCCAGGAGCAGGGATGTGGTCAGCGATATGGAAATGCCCCGTCTCTGTTCCCGGGGCGCCTGACAAGGATGTTCTTGTGTTCTCTCTGGACAGGCCACATGTATTGTTGCTGATATGTGAGCCTGACGGAGGAAGCTGCCTGCTCAAAGCCTCCATACAGAACCTGGAGCCTGAGAGCGCTGAAGTCATAAAGTCTATTTATGGCATGTGCGGTGACACTTCTATTCTGCTGCCTCTCACCTTCCCCCCTTGCTACATCTCTCTCCCCGTCCATGACACACACACACACACACACACACAGTGACACACGCGCTGTCACACTGGCTGCGTATGTATCACCGGCTCAGTGTGGCTGTGGTGTGGCCCTGCTCCTCAGGGCTTTGATTAATATGCGCTCTGGCTCCGTTTGCTTAGTCGACATTCTTTCTGTCTGTCTCCTCCCTCTGTCCGTCTGTCTCTTTCTGTCTCCTTCGTCTCCTCCTGCTTGTTCATTTCATCTGCCGTCTTGCCTGTCATCTCCTCTCAGCATCTCGGTCCTCTGCTTTTGTGACTCATGTTTCTTCCTATTCGTCTCCATGTGTCTCTCACTTTGTCCGTCTCTTTCTCCATCCCATGTTTCCTTTCTCTGCGTTGGGGCACAGGTAGGGACCTTTGGGTGGCCCTCTGCCTCCTCTTCTCGTTTCCTTTCATCTCATCCCATCTCACGTCTTCATTTCCTCTGTCCTCCTGTTTCCTCCTCTGTCCTCTCTTCTCGTCTCCTTTCCTTTCCTCCTCTCACCTCCTTGTTTCCTTTCCTTTCCTCCTCTCACCTCCTTGTTTCCTTTCCTTGTTTCCTCTCTTCTCCTTTTATAACTATCTTCTCTCCTCTGCTCTCTTCTGTTGTTTCCTATCCTCTGTCTCCTCTCCTCATTTCTTTACCCCTCCTCTCCTCTCTTTGTTTCCTCTTCTCTTGTCTCATGTTTCCTCCTCTCTCCTCATTACCTTTCTTGTTTCCTCTCTTCTCCTCTGCTTGTTTCCTCTCATCTGCTCTCTTCTCCTCTGTTGTGTCCTTGTTTTGTCTCATCTCTTCCTCTCGTCTCCTCTCCTTCCCTCTCCTCTCCTTGTTTCCTCTACTCCTGTCTCTTGTTTCCTCCTCTCTCCTCCTCGTTTACTTTGCCAATCTCCTTATATCCTCTTCTTTTGTTTCCTTCTCTCCTCCCCTCATCTCCTTTCACTGTTTCCTCTCATCTCATTTGTTTCCCCTCCTCTTATTTTCTTATTTCCTGTCCTCTCCTGGTCTCCTTGACTCCTTATCTTGCTTCCTACCCTTCTCTCCCCACTCCTACCTCCTACTTTCCTCTCCTCCTTCTCCTCTCCTCTTTAATTTAACAGCTCATAAAGACTCGCTTCAATTCAATCAGCTGTCCTGAGTATTAGGATAAGCCCTGTTGATCTGGTTTGGGGTATTTTTTCCTTACTCTTGCCTCACCCACTATTAGGTGACACAGCTGTGGGTCAGCAGCTGCTGTGCTGCTGGATTATTACAGCCAAATCAAATTTAGCTCTGTTTTTTTGTAATACCTGTGTAACACTGTAGCAACATTCGGTATGTTGATGCAGCCACACAAAAAACGGATTAACAGGTTACACTGCAGTGGCTGTCGTGCAGAATGTTAACACGGTTTTAACTCGATTTAATGAGGCACTTTAATGACTTTAATATCTCAACATACAGGACAACCCTGGACTTTTTTCTACAGAAAATCTTGATCCAACCCAAAACACACCACACGTTTATATCTGACAGTTTGGGTAATTATTTTAATACTCATCATCTTTCTCTCAAAGGAAGCTATAATTCTAATTTTCCAGCAGAAAATCATAGAATAAGAACTAATGGTGACAGTTAATGGAAAAAACATGTTGTCTCCTCTGCAGCGTTCTCAGTTTAAAATCACATTGTGGGCAGTAGCCACATGCCTGTTCTTCTTGAAAGGATTCCTCATTGAAGTTTTGAAGTGCTTATCTTATTTAATTTGCTTTACTTTTGTTCTGGGTTTTTATCCTCTTCAAGCAGATGATTTGAGTTTTTCGTTTCAGTGCTTACTGCGGGGTTTTGTTGTGAACTTGAATCACTTTTCTATATAGGCACACAATCAAGGCAGCACAAAATCTTTCCGAACCCACATAAAAAATTCAACCTCTTCCTGCTGCCTACACTTTGCATTTTGAATTCATGCAGTGAAAGCTTATGCAGTTATTAATTCTGAATATTCTCATGACCTGTTAGATACTGACTGAGCAGTGCGGCTGAAGTATAGCTGATCTGCTGCAGAGTGATCTGTGTCTGTCAGCTATCCTTATCATGCAGGCTTGTTTGACCAGCAACACACAGACACTTTTAGCTGAGATACTGAGGCTTGTCAACAGCACGTTTAGTCACCTGTCCCTATCAAGGAGAGTCACATTGAGACAGACACCGTTTTCCCATTCGTGCTGCAGCCAAGAGATTTGAGCTTAAACAACTCAGCCAGTGGCAACATTAACCCCATCCTGCCATCTCTCGCTCTCTTTTCTTTGTTGCTTTAAATTGTAGCACACAGCCCTCATCAGTGATTGGAGGTTAGTCAGTGACATGTAAACTGATCTATCTCCATGACAACTGAGCAAACTCCACTTTCACTAAGGCGAAAGTGGAGTTTCCTGTTTATCTTACAGGTGATATCGATCATACAGAATGTAAACACATTCTGATCATTCATCAGTTTGAACGTATGCCTCTTTTCGTAGTCATTGTAATAAATCACAGTCCCCCAAAAGCAGACTACTTCTCTTTCACTGTTGTGGCTATCAGACAAGATTTCAAAATCACACCAAACAGAGAGGAGTGGCCCTTCCTCACAAAGGGAGATGGTGTAGATTGACTACATTTATCACAATCTGGTGCCGAAGAAGTGACAAATTAACACTTAAGCCTAACAGAGTCTCCCAGACAGCAGTGAGGGAGCTGTCGATTCAGAGGTATTATCTCGTGGTGATGCACATCACACAGCAGCTGGGTTGCAAACAGGCTGTGGATAGTTTTATGATCTAATGTCCTTAAATTTCACACTGCCTGCCTCTAATTGCCATTTGCAGCTGCCTGTGTGTTAAGCCTCAGTCATTTAAAATCTACCTCCCTCTCTCTTACCAGAGGCCCAGTCCAGCGCCATGATGTTCGACTGCCTCTTCATGGAGCTCTCAGCCTCCCTGGACCACGGCACCAACGAGCTGTTGGAGGCCGCGGTCCGGACCGCGAGGGGCGACTGCGTGGGCCCCGGCTGGACCGACGGCGACCCCGGGGCGGGCCGCAGGGAGAGCCTGACCAGCCGGGCCAAGCGCTTCCTGGCGGGGCTGGTGCCGCGCTCCTATGGTCGAGACCGGGACCGGGATCGGGGCCGCTACCGGGAGATGAGCCGCCACCGGGGCAGCAAGATCCTCCGCCAGAAGTCCCGCTCCTGCCACGACCTCAGTGCACTGTGACACACACATGCAGACACACAGGCAAAGAGACACACTCCCACACATGTACACACACACACACCAGACTGAGAGAGTGAAGCGGGAGGTGCAGAAGATGGAGAGGTGGAGGAGAGGATGAAGTGGAGGATAATAGAGAGGAGCAGATGACTAAATGTAGAGACAAGCAAGAGGAGGAGACTCGCATGAGTAGAACAGTTAGAAGAATGGGAGGAGAGAAATTTAGCAATGGCAGATAAAGGTCAAAGGGGGGAGAGAGAGTGAGAGGAAAAGATTAAATCAGGCTGAAATCAGAAATCAATTTTAAAAGAGGAGGAGGCCAGGTTTGATGGAAAAGCAGAGGAACAGGTAAGGAGGTGAGCAGTATCATTACCTGATGACAGCAGGAGAGAGGGGAAGTTAGTGCTAGTGGGGAGAGTCACATGAAGACGCTAGCTGGACATGTGGTGAGGCGCGGGGGGGCAGGGGTCACAAACAGACACACACCCAAGTAGCACGCACTGATTACGTAGAGACTGATAGCAATCTAATGTATTCCTATTGTAAACCCTGTTTTATAGCATGCCGAGTAGACGATCTAAGACATGACCCTGTAGGTTTTACAGTTACTGTACATGATACTGGACTGGCTGCACCTCAGTCAGCCAATAGCTAATGCACAATTTAGCTAGTGTCTCTAGCAATGCCATCTCAAAGGCAAGACCCTTTATTTATTATTAAAGAAAAAAAAAGCTCCCTCTCTGCGCATTTTTTTAAGCCACACTCTTCTCACTGCATCCACCTTTCTGTCCCGTACTGATTCGGAGATGTGTTAGATTTTTCCACCAGTGGCATCCGTTCATCTGTGATTTTTATACAAGGATAAAAACATCAGCGGCCAAGCCATATTCTTGCTGAATGCATCACGAGCGATCAGCACAAAGAACCCTTTACCGTAGGACGGGGAGCGGAAAGAGACAAAGGTCAGAAGGAATAAGACGCTGGCAGAGACGACCAGGCTGAACTGTTCTTCAGCGGAAGCTGAGTCACGGAGCGCTGGGATGAAGCAAAGGAGGACAAACGAGAGAAAACCTAATCTACCTGTGGCTGTTTGATGTTTTCATTTCCCTCTTTTTACCTGCTGGCATTATTATGTGTGTTGAGACTGAATTCTGTGGGGGCTGGCCACACAGGTGACCCAAGGGAGAACGTTCTGGAAACGTTGTTCGGATATCTCGTCAGGCGTGGCGGCGTCACTGACACGCGCTCACTCGTTTGTCACCGTCTACTAAGCACTCTCGTCTTTCCACTGAGAATAAATGATTTTTTTGTTTGACATCCTGAACGAGTGTCTGGGGTTTTTTTTCTAACAACGTTATGAAATGAGTGTCTCATCACAGCCGTCGCCAGGTTGAGAGACGGCACGACAGGTCAGGATGACTCACAGGTCCTGTAGGCAGACTGGGAGAGGCCTCTCAGGACACTTCTTCCATTTAGGACCAAGCAGCAAAAAGATGCAATGTCGACACTTTGTGAAAATAGACAAAGCAATTTATCACTGCCCTGACTTCAACACATATACAGAGCACATGCATTTTGGGAGATGTGGCAAGCTACCTGCTGCAGAAAACTATCTCAGCTGTTTATCCATTACTTCAAACTGGCTATCATCAGTATTTTTATATGGATCACAGTGTGAAATGTGATAAGAAAGGATCTTCACTGCAGGTTTCATTGTTTGGCTGTCCGGCCCACGACTTTGGTTCATCGTCACTGCCCTCATAGCATCGTTTTCAGCCTCAGCAAACAGCACGCGAAGACAATTAGCGACATGCTGGTAAACACAGTGGAGCATTTAGCAGCTACAGACCCATAATTCCCTCAGGATGTCAAGTTCACATCTAAAAGAGGGCAAATATTGCACTTACATTCATCTGGTGAATGGTAATGATCAGTAAATAAGTGACTGTTTGCTAATAAGGTCGCACCTTCTTAATCAGCTTGAAAGGTGGTGATTTGTTGAACAGGCCTTTCTCACAACAGACGTTTTGACTTGTTTTGTAATAAAATGCTGCATTGCACCGTTAATGTTTTAGTCCTCCATTAACAAGTCAAATATCTGCTAAAAGAACAACGTGAGTGTTCAGACAGCCACAAACACAGAACACTGAAGTTCACTGTCAAATCAGTAGAAGAACCCTTATTTTGTCTTTTGTGTGTAAAGATTTAATTAAAAACTAAATTAAAGTAAAAGTAAAGTCCTTTTGTCACTTGTTTCCCCAATATTGTTCAGAATGAATTAATGAATGCGTCCAGGAGCATGAATTGGGGGTTTCGGCATAATAGAAAGACTTTAGTTCCACTGCTCTCAATAATCCACTGAGGAAGAAGAAGAAGAGGAAGAGCTTTTCTCAGGGACTATGCCTTCAGTAGAAAGTAGTTCCGGTGGGAAGGATGTTCACAGTGGGCTCTGTGGATTGTCACTAAGAAGGACATTGTTTCAGAGAAGTGATGCTGCCCTTGATCTTTTTTTTAATGTCATTTTTATAAGTTGTGCCTCCCAATGATATCTCAGCTCTGCTGGAGGTCGACATGTCAACAGGTGATATCTAAAAACAAATAACATTGAAGCTATCTGCATGGCTAAATACCACCAGGGGCAAGTGAGAAAATAGATTTTCGCCTCAGATGCTGCAGTTTTACCTGCTTTTGTTTTTTCAGTCACATTTTCCATGCAGTCTGGTCTAAAAACACAACACAGGTATTACTTTCCCTCCCTCCAAAGGAAGTTAAGGAGACAGGCTGTGGGGGACTGTCTACACCTAAAAATAACCATGCAGTGGCTGGTTACACCTGCACCAGCTCCAAAAACAAAGTTAGCATCAGTTACATTAATGATTCATGGATCGACAGGCCAGAAAACAACACGTTTGGATGAAGTAGGATTGATTAATGCTAAAAGCTAGTCCCTTTGGATGCAGTTGTCTGCGTCGTCAACATATATGAGCACCACAGCTCATGATCTAGAGGATCAGGGTTTGATTCCCCATCACTGAGTGTATAAGTTCTCCAGTACTCGACTGGCCTGTTCCTTCAACAACAAAGTCACATTTCTGTTGACAGGCTGTAAAATAACAACTATGAAAACATCTCCATCAGCCTCCCCTCTGTCTGCTCCACCCTAATTTTTAGCAAGTGCACAGAAGGGCCTCAGGCTAAAAAGCACGAGCACCGCTCCCTACAGCCGATCGCATAAGATCACATCAGATAGCTTTCGGCCTGTGATGCTGCTCCGGTGACTATCTGGAGTGGATAAATGGGAGGACTTGAGAGGAGCGCAAACTGGCAAAGAGACAGAGGGGTTGAGGAGAGAGAGAGAGAGACGGGGTTGGAGAAATGCTTTGAGGAGTAATGGTTGCTTGGAGACTGTTGTCAAGGAGACGATGAGTCCTAGAGTCCTTTGGCATCTCAAATGTCCTATATTTACGTTGATTTTCAGAAAGAGGAGGGTTTTTTTGTTTGTTTTGCTGTATTCCCCCGGTAGGTGAATACGAGATGGACGGCGATAAGCGCACAGATAAGGTGAACTCTTCAGAAACAGCCTGGATTTTTCTACAATGTGCCTCGCAGAACGGGAAATGACACATAAAGGATTTGATCATACTTAAACAGGTCAGATAAGTGTCAGATAATAGCAGCGTTTGACAGCTGCACAGGAGCCGGCAGGAAGCAGAAATGAAACGAGAACAATATGATACCGCTTCTTTTTGTGACACCCTATCAGTCTCTCAAATCGTGACAGACACCCTCCCTCTCTCTGTCTTTCTGTCGCTGACTCATTCTGTGGGCATTTACTGTGATTTTCGGGCAAAAGAAGAGAGCAGGGAAGACAGAGGGAGCTTAGAAGACGAAAAACCACCTACTGCGTGCCAGTGAAAGCCTGTCGAACTTACTCCTCACTTTGCACCAAAGAAGGGCTATTTTCAGTGAGCGCTGTGCATAATGAGATGCATATTTTTCCTGAAGTGTGGGTGTAGGCATGTAAGCCAGGAGGTAATACTGGAAGCGGTCCGTGTAGTGTATCTGGGGATAGGCCGGGGCACGTGGAGGCTGCAGTGATGGCCGGACGCTGGTGTGGCTAGATGCTGAGCGGCGCTGAAGGAAGCATTCCCCAGGGAAGCCACGCAATGTGATTTGTTTTCGAGCGGCGGTGGCTCATTGTACCCCAAAGGTCATTGTTCCTCCGCTTTGTCTCCCGAGCGCACAGAGCTGATTATACATGCACACAGCTATAATAACCAAACCACAAAGGATAAGCCAGACCAACCTCGCTTCACTATCACGCTCAGAATGAAGCACGTGGAATTAAACCTGGTTTGGTCAAAGCGAGAATCCCACAGTGAGACTCCAGGCCAAGTGATTGTAATAGTGAGTTGAAGAGGCACAAATCGTCGTCATTAGGGGCTGAATGCTTCATGCAATGCTCCGCATGGCTCCAGTAATGTGGATTAATCACAGGTCAAAAGGTGAGGGGGAAAGCATGTGTTCTGCAAAATATGGCAAACTGTAATGAATTGATTTTGACATACGCTTACATGGAGGTGAAGGGGAACACGTGCACTGCATCAAGTGGGCTACAACTCGTATCTGAACAATGGGAAAATCATGTCTGCACCTCACACATATGGATCCTTTAGTTCAGTAAAAGTGCCAGACCATAGCATTAAAGATTTAGATCGTTTTATAAGGAAGCTTCACAGGTGCTGGTCAGTGGATTCTGTTGTTGTCCCCCCTTCTTTCAGCCTTTATTCTATGCTAAGCTAACCTTCTCCTTGCTCCATCTTAATATTCACAGAGACACACACAAGGGGTTTTCAGCTTCTCATGTAACTCTTGGGAAGAAAGTGAATAAGCATAATTCCCAAGATGTTTAACTATTCCTTTAAATCAGGGGTATCACAATATCATCACACACAACTTTTTAGGCTTTTGATGTCTTTGAAGAAATTCTCAAGCTCTCTCAAACTTTGATGTTCTACCAAAAGAAAAACTGTTTGATGGAAGGACTGCTCTTAACTTTGCCATGGGAAGCATGCTACCAGTGAAGCATGAATATGGTGCACGGCAGCCAGTCAATCATCTAGTCACCTGCACAACCACTCGTTTTGATCGGTTTAGTGGAACGACGGTTTGATAACAGCCTGTCAGGTGCTCGGCCCTGCTACCAAACAATATGATGAGACAGCGCTGCTACACCCTGACGTGAGGCCGACTGATCCAGGCTTGGCATGCAATAGCACAGCTAAAGAACGCGACACCAGAGCTGTGCCAAAAGGCCATTTCATGTCTTTATGAGCATGAATATGCTCTGCAACTTCCACCGGTCTGACTTTTAGACTATGAAATATCCAGTGAGGGTCTCACTCATGATGATTTAATGTGTGATTTAATGCGTTATGTATGCATCATGAATCATGAATTCAGAAATGATCAACTCACTGTGAGTTAATGTGACTCAGTGGATCATCAGTTCGTGATGATTAATTTGCAGTTCGCTGGTCGCGGCCGGTCTGATGAGGCTCAGCTCATATTTAAGAACAGGTAGCGTCCTGCTTCTAGATCAAATGCTCTGAAATATATCCCCTCTGTGTGGCTGGATTCCAGCTCGTTTGATGGAAGAGTAGTTAATATATGAATCAACAATGAGTAAACGCTCATTAATTGATCACTTGATCATTTGTTGATGGTGAGCAACAGGAATTCATTATACATGCTGCATGAAATAATCAGGAATCATTACTTATGCATTCATTAAGTACGTGATTTGAACCCTTGTTATGAAGCATTAGCAAGTATCTTTCGTGCAGAGTTGAGAGATTGGCTCGATATGCTGCAGGAGTTACAAAAAAAACCATTGAGATTGGTCCTCTGGAGAGCTTAAACATGGTGGTCTATCATCTGTGGGTTATCCTGAGGAACCAGGCCAGTGTCGCTTTGATGTCGACTTTTCAAAGGTAGTATTTTTTTGCTTGCTTTCGGGGTGCTTAATTGTATCATGATGTTCAAAGCCTCACCACAGAAAAAACCCAAACTATCTCCATCGTTCAGTACTACTTTGGGAAAGTGGGACAACATTTTTTTTTCCTGATTTGAGTAAACTTATCCATTAAAGATTCTTCAATGGCAGACGCTGTTTCTAAAAGCTCTCTAGGTTGCGTTTTGCTTTTATGGCGAGCAGACATGTCATTGCACACTCTGTACACTCAGAGAGCAGAAAAATAGAAACACTATTGTGATGCAAACCAACGCAAAGTGCAGAAGCTGCATCAAATAACGACCTTGCTTAGCTCAGGCTTCCTCTTTACTTGTTTACATTTTAGCCTGTACGTCGGTGTTCATGTATTGAGCTGCACTACATTGAAAGATGTTTCTAATATCTTTTCTTCCCACTTAATTGACATATGTGGTAGGGCAAGGGAAACATCCTATAATAAAATACAATAATATAGAGCAACCCAACTCTCAGGTTGGGGCCTCAGAATTACCAGTTGAACCAGCACCTCTCTGTTGAATTAAAAAGGCTGCATTTATTACAGGACCTCTGTGTTGGAGTGATTTACGCAGAATGGTTTTCTGACTATTTTTCTTTAAGATCTTTGGATTGAAGATGAATGAAGGTCTTTATTTGTTGAAATGAATTGCCAACAGGCACCTTCTATAAGGTGGTCTACACCTGATGTATAGGGAAGCTGTCTATACAGTGTGTCCAGCATGGAAAACTGCAAGCTGACCGTGTGGTCAAATCAAACTGTAAATGAGTTGCAGTGTGTTCACGACCTCGGAGCATGGCGACCTTTGTTGTGGCGTCCACACTAACACGCGCTGTCTTTCAGTGAGACTTCTTTGCTCTGTGCTTCTTTCTCTGGTGAGGAAAAGGCTTCTGCCAAGAAAAAGGCTTTCCTTCTTCAAATCAATATATAATCAATGTCGTCCTCTGTGACAAAGCTATGTGTGTTCGACAGGCCCCCCGACACAAGAAGCTCACAGCTGAGGCCCAGAACGATCCCTAACAGCCTGGATTTGTTTGCGTTTCTCTTAGGGAATTATTAGCAGAGTAAATAGCTTTAAAGATTTTCTTATCATCTACGTCAGGATGACATTTTTTTACCCAAATGTATGAAAACTGTTGTTACGTATGTGTGCACACGTGCATATCATTTTGGGTTTTTTAGCGTCATCATTATTCAGCAAAACAAACAGCCAAAAAAACAAAGTGAAGAAAATCAGGCGTAGTGTCAGCTTCGTGTTTCTGGGTCAGTGTTTCAGGCAGTTTTCTAAGTGACTATGTTCACACATTTGAGCTGGTGTTGTTGCTCATCTGAAGACCTGGACCGCCACCAAACAGGTTAGTAGAATGACACTAGCACCACCTAGTGGCCAAGATGCTCCTTACATTAATTACTACAAACATGGACAGAGGTACATTGATATTCTTCAGCGCTCTGTTTGATGAGCGACAAATTCTTCTTTATTTTTTTCTTTATCTGATTTAATAGCAAAAAACAGATTATTTAAATATTTATTTTGTTCTACTCAAGAATGTCACTGAAGAGCTTCCGCTTCTTGGACTCGCCGGTCTGTATTTCCTGCCAGTGGGCTCTTCTGTGGATGAAGTGGGAGAGAGCGAACTTGGCCCACACGTGGCGAGCAAACTGATCTGACCTCAGCTGGCTTTCACTCCCCACTGGAAGGGAAGAAGAGACGACAGAGGAAGGAATTAACAAGGACACGACCTAAAGGCAGCGTGTAAAACCCAGTGAAGAAAATATCCAGCCACCCCTTTGAGTCAGGGTTTGTTTTACCTAGTTCCTGTGCGATGCTCTGCCTGTGATTGACTGAGGCGCTGTTCCATACAGCCTCCAGCACCCGACTGCCCAACCTGGAGCACGCCATCTGAACATACTGACCCTGGGAGGACAAAAATTGACACAGAGTGATGAGCCATGGAAAACATGCAACCTTCACTATAATCAAAATGACTCAATCTAATGTATAGGATTTACTGGCAAAATATGCTTTTAATGCTTGTTGTTATGTACAGTGTTGCAATATTTCCTTTCATGTGACACTCATGTGTTGGATATATTTGAGATATTTCTGATATATTTGAAGCATCTGTACATTTACTTGTCATGTTTTCATTGTTCATTGATCTTTATCACCCTGGGTGCAGCTAAAAAACATAAATATTGAATGAAGGCCAACATTCTACCATCCTAATCTAAAGATATGTTGGATGTTGAAGGGGGCTTCTTCATTCGTCGATCAGAACAGGAAAGTTCCGCTTTCACTCTCTATTAGCGGAAGCTTAATTTTACCGTCTGCTCCAGAGTTTAGAGTCGACAGAGAGGCTGGAAGCATGTTTAGAAAATTTATGAGACGCAACAGCAGCAGCATTTGAAGTGGAGCAGCATTAACTGTGAAATTCAATCCCTCAAAAAGAAGCAACAGCACGGCCGACCACATCTTCTTGGGTACAGATGTTGATGTTCGGTTTTTGTTATGCCAACAAATCCCATTAAAAGACCAAAAGCAACAATGGCTCATGTTTTTCCAACTTTGTCTGTGGCTTCTGGCCCATTTGTTGCCTTCTAAGACATAAAAAACGGCTTTTGTTTTATTAAGTTATTCCCTAAATCTGCTGGTCTGCAGTTTTTAGCAAACGGTAAGTAGAGCATATGTGGAGGACTGCACTCGCACCTCCAGTCTCTTGAGGATCTTGCCTCTCCCCTTGTCGCTGGATGTGGTGATGAGGGCCTGGAGGACGTGGCTGCCGGCGGGGTCAGAAGCCAGCGTCAGGAGGTCGGCGGGGGTCAGGGTGCGCAGGCTGCTGAGGAGGAGCGAGCGCTCCTTGAACCTGGCCAGCGCCTGGACCAGGCGGGAGCCGTGGTAACAGATGGAGGACAGCGGGACCTGGAAATGATCGAGAAGCCCAGAACTGTACCTCGCTGCATCCGCAACATGTATTCAACATCAACACAGTGTAAGGTGTGTTGACTTGTCGTCACTTGTGGTGCAGCTTTGCGCCAGGAACTAATCTGAAATGTCAAGACTGCGGTTTACCTCTGTCTGTTTGTCGCCCTCTGCTGTGTCAGAGTGGTAATACACGTCATAGGTGAGCAGGGACATGAAGAGAGGCAGGCAGCTGACGTGTCGAGAGCCGGGCTCAGCACAGTGGAACGCCTGGAAGCCAACACAGCCAGGATTTCCATTACCAACAAATCAAACATTAAGCAGCTTCATTGTGCTTTATGCACTTTAAGTCATGAGGAAGGAGAAATAAACAGAAACAGGGGCATTGTTTGGTTGATTTAAGACCCATGTGGGCTGTTACATCCCAGTAACAAACGCTCTTTGACACTTACTTGGAGGAGGCACTGCATCAACTCTTCCTGTTTCTCCTCACTTTCTGCACAGCTCTCTGCCAGTTGGACGATCACACCCATGTGACCCGCGGCCAAGATGGCCTCCACACCCTGGATCAGCTCATCAAACAACCTCCGGAACTGCAGAAGAGGAAGAGAGCGAGTTAATGGGGTCAAAAATCCTGACTTTTATCCTGCCCCGTGTGACATGCAGATTTGTGACCAACCAGCTTGTATTTGGCCGAGGCTGCAGTTAGCCTCTGTATGGGGAAGTTGGCGATGGGATGCAGGGCCAAGTCGACCAGCTGACCCTTGAGGTGGTTCTTGTAGAGGTCCCGGAGAAGGGACTTGTGGGACAGCTGTATGATGGTCTCAATGAGGCGGCTGGAGGCCTGGTCCTTCAGAAAGACCAGAAGCGGACTAAAAGGAATGTCAAAACAAAAGCAGCAGTTACATCACATTTCATGGCAGCAGCGACTCATTCCTGGACGAAAAGGAAAACAGCACGAGAGTCTCCTCGGACCTGACTCCTGGTGCCGCGTTGCGACTTGTCAGATACTCCGCGATGCGTTTGAGGAGCTGTTTGCAGAGTTTGGGCCGTTTTCTGTGACACACGGTCAGCATGGTTTGGAACACTGCACTGGCGGCAGCATCGGTCACGCTTACTGCAGAAGAAAGAGAAAAAGAATACTTCTTAAAACGTCCCGCCAAATTAAAGGTGCTCTGTAGCAAACAAAAGATCTATTCACATTCACATCCTCGAGGTCTGTGTTGAATGCATTTCTTTGGTTTGAGGTAGAGCCCTGCGCGGTTTTCTTAATCCCGCTCCTGCCCACTCCCGCTGAATTTCTGACCAATACCGCACCCGCAACATGTGTGTTACACTCCCGCCTGCACCAGCAAAACTCTGAGAATTTATGCCCGCACAATGATAGAAATGAATTGATTTTGTGTCTTCTCCTGTCCCGCAGGAGAAAACAGGTCATTTTATAGGCTTTTAATAGATACTCATGGGGATGTTTGATTCGTTTCCCTGGGCTGCATGTCTTTGACGCACTGGTAGAGACCTTGTTTTAGCTTTTTTTTTTATTTCAGTTGTTGACTCCATCATCCATTTTATCCGCCCGTTCCCGCCCGCAGCAAAATTCAAACCGCCCGCTCCCGCGAGATTTGTGTTGGGTCCGGTGGGACCCAATCCCAATGCAGCCCTCTAGTTTGAGGTCATTTAGAAACTGTGTTTATTATATATTTTGTCCACCAGAGAGCACCAGAGAGACGAGCTGCTTTCCAACTGCAAACCGTCCTGCTCAGTATGCACCTTGGCCACGATTCTTAAAAAAACACAAAGGGATCTGCAAATCTTGCAAACACAAAAAAGATAGCAACACTTCTTTGTGTGTTACTGCCATTGACTGTATATCAGGGGAATACTGGTACATCTGCAGCAGCCACTGTGTGTGCACAATACAAACAAAATAAGGATCCGACAATAAAAAACTTTTTTTCTTTTGAATGTTGCAACTGGACCAAAACTGTCAGACCATCAACCACTAACCAACGGCAGAAAACTGAAATATGATGAATTAATGTCCTTATTTACCAGCATGCAGTGCATTTAGCCTCTCATTTGAACAGATTTTACTTTGTGATGCTTGTAAAATGCAAAGGCAGATTGAAAGAGCTGCACACGTGTCTCTCTCTCCAGTTATTCAGACACTTCTGTTGATGAGACTCTCCTTCGTGAGTTTTGAAATGTGGACAACACACAGCTCCCCTTTGTCCCTGTGCTGCAGAGCTCTGTTAAAAGCCACTTAGGTTTCTCTGCGGTGTGTGCGCTCGCCCCGAGGTTATTCATTGACCATTTCATTTTGTTTAGATATTAAACCCGCAGGGTTGAATTTATCATATAAATTCTAAACACAATCTAGACAGCGTTCTGTTCAGGAAAGCTGCCCTTGAGCACTTCCACCCTGACTCTCCTCAGAGTCCTCGCTTGCATTTAACAGGCTTCAGTGTTTTTCTGACTCCAACTGAAATGTCAGAGCAGCCAGCAGAGCACAAGAAGAGGGACTGCAACAGTGTTCGCCTGCCACATTATTTGAAACACTGCCTTTCTAACGATCGTGGGGCGCACGTACTTGACCCAATACTCAAAATGTTGAATGCACAGTCTTTTTTCAACTACAGCTAACCTGAAACAGGAAGACTTCTCTACAAACTCTAGCAATAATTGAAAGAAATATGGAATATAAATCCTTACACAGTGGAAATAAAATCAGATTAAAACTTGAGTAGGGAGTGTATGTCAGAAGATGTTGTATTTGAAATTTTCCTTACATCCTGACAGCTATCAATAAATCAAATGTACAAAAAAAAAGAGAAAAAGAGTGAAGGAAAGCTGGTATCTGTGGCTGCTGCAGGCCTGTAATACACCCGCCCAGTCATTTCATTTTGCCTGAATGAAATGATTGGATGGCCCACCTACCTGTCTACCCATGTACCTGCCGAGCTGTATGCACTCATTGCACATGACCGGAGTCTTCCACATATATATTCTGAAGCTATAGAGAGCTAGTCGCACAAGAATGGCAGGGAAAGTGCAGCCAAAATGTCCCAATGCTAACATGCTAGCTTGACAGCTGTGAGGACAAACAATAGCCAGTTGTTTACGTTCATTGTGATTATGATGTTAGGAGTTTCTTACACATGCATGAGACATGAGGTGGTTGGGTAACCCAAACACTGAAAGGTACATTCATGACAGCTGTTTTGCTCATTTTTAGGTGATTTTGAGTTTTTTTTTGTTTATTTCTATATTTTCTTTATTCATTATTTATATATTTTTATCATGAACTCGTCCTCCAGCAGGAGTCAGGCAGGGAGCGTTCATGTGTTTCGATAAGTGGCTCTGGACGGGGGCCTGAAGGGTGGGGCTGAGATCTTTCGGCTGGATACTTTCAAATTCTAAATCAGCCTTGCTGGTTTCTCCAGCGTCACCAAATCCGGCTTTAAAGGTCAGTCATTAAGCTTTATGAGATAACTGCTGACTCCAGCTCATCAATTCAACAAAATATTCAGTCATAAATGGACAGTAAAGCCCCAAATAAACCGCCTGTCTGTTTACACTGTGCCTATTCCCACCATGTTAAACACCCCAGAGCAGATATGAATACAGGTCTTTTTTTTTAGTTAAAAGAAATAAACACAATACCATGTGCTTTGCAATACAAGCATTTTCTCTCAAAGTTGAATATAATACGTCTTTGTTCTCTGCAACAGCTACTGTGAATGTGCATGTGCTTAGGTTTGATGAAAGACAACTCACGATTAACGCTGTCCATCAAGGTCTCTGTGAGGCTTCTGAGCTCGTACCAAAATGACGTTGGAATCTCAAAGTCTGTGAGCTGGGGAACAACGTTGCGTTCTTTTGTACCTGGGTAAAAAAAAAAAACAAGGAGAAAAAAAGACAGAAGATGACATGAATACAAGCTTACAGCGACAAGCCTGTGTGTGTGGAAGTCCTGACACGCCGGACCGGCCTCAAAGACCGAGCTCTGACAGGAAGAAAATAAAGCTTTTGATCTGCTGGCTTTGTTGTCAGGAGAAAAAAAAAGTGGAGACTGATGTGAAAAAGCACACTGAATGGGTGAAATCAATTATTTTCTAGCAGCTCAGACAGCTCTCTCTGTCTGGAGAGGGTCGACACTGGGCAACATAAGGTCACAGGCGTTCCACAACAGCAGCAGCAGCTTGATAACGGTTTTCCAACTGTGAGGCACGCATGGAGGCTGATAAAGTACTTTAAAACCCTTAGTGCCTGTCTCAGTTGGCCTCAAAGATCATACTCACAGCCACAACTGGACTCAGACGTTGTGCACGCATCTTTAGATTCCATGTGACTGACACTTTGAGGGGACATTATTATCTCTTATGTCCATTGCAAATAAATGCCCATAAATCTGCTTAGAATTCATAGAAAACGACACTCCTTGTAAATACAGAACTTGCTTGAGAACCATCACTTTTTTTTAGTTTTTTTAGTATCAAAATGATACAAAATCCATATGTACACTGCAAAAAGGACCTGCTAACAGCTAATTTGGCCTATTTTTGCCAATTTGTTGATGAACAGTTGGAGTCCACGGCTAACCAACTAATCCAAAACCCACAGATTATTGGAGCTGTGTGTCCAAAACTCAGAACATGGGGGCACAGTTGTCTCAATTTTGTGTGTGTATGTGTGTGTGTGTGTGTGTGTACCTGGACGAGCCTCGGTGCGGGGCGGTCCAAGGCAGCCTGCCAGCACATGTAAAAGCGTGCGGACCACGTGTGAGCCATGAACATGTTTGATGAACTCTCCGCAGTTGTCTCTCACCACCTGGCTTAAAGACAACACCTGGGCCTCCAACACTCCACAACGCTCCTCCTCTTCTTCTTCTTCTTCTGTGGTAGCAGACGGCTCCTTGCACGATGACTCTAACGATGCACGGATACAGAGGAGGCAGGCAGAGCTCAGCTGTTACTGTTGGTCTTGTTTGATTTCACCTCTTTACTTCCACCTAAATGAAACATGCAATCTTACCCATCACCCTGGACATCTGCCTGACAGCACTCTCCACCACATGGCCACCGCACCGGTCACAAGAAACCGGCTTAAACTCGGACCCCGACTCTCCTCCCAGTTCAGCCAGCACCTCCCCCACCTGGTCAGGACTGGAGAGTGGGAGCAGCCGCTGCAAAGTGATGCTTCCTGTCCGGTCCATCGCCACCAGGGTCGCTTTACCTTTAACTTCTGTGAGGACGTTCTCCACAAACATCTCTATACAAGAGATACAGACACACAGCAAGCAATTCTACACAGCTAGAGATACAACATCTGACGGTTAATGACAAATATCACATAATTAAAAAAATAGAAATGAGGAATTGGAGTCAACTAAGAATAAACAGTAACTCTAATGGAACCAGACAGATGGAGACGGCACAGCCTGTTTATTGTTCAGGTAAAAATGATGCAATGAGGCTGCAATAAGCAGAATAATGTGAAACCTGGTTACACATATACATGGCAGAGAAATCTGCCTTCTCCAGGAGAAAGAAATCAGCATGCTGGACAACGGGACTGTAACCTTCTTACAGAATAAGGGGACGTAAACACACAGTCTGCAATCATGAATGCATCCAACTCTGTGTATAGTGACCATCCGGTGGATGTGTTGTCTCATCAATTCAGTCTTTAAATGCAGCATCAAGGTATCATTTTTTTGGGCTGTCAGTGGACTCCTGAAAGCAACGAGTCAATGACGGCTGTAACTCAGTCCAGCTTAAACAACTGGCCAGCACAGTTCAGTAACAGCCGGGCACTGCGGAAGGTTTACAGTTTAGATCAGACCTGAAACCACTGATGGCCAGAAAATCAGTCATCTACTGTTTTGATAATCTGATCTAATGATAAAATGATAGTAAACCTTTCCCTTTGGGTTTGATGGTTGGTTGTATAAAACAAGCTATCTGAAGCTCTGGGAAATTATAATGTATATTTTTCACTATCTGACTCTTTTTAGACAAAAGGACTGATTGGTTCATTGAGAAAACAGTCAGCCAATGAATCTAGAATGACAGTCATTGAGTTTTGAGGGGTTTTTTTTAACAGTGTCGATATGCTACTGGAGTTTGGGGACTGATTACAAAAATCTTTTCGATGACTCACTTCAACTTCAACATGTTTTCCTATAAAGCCCTTTTTTCAATCAACAAAAGAAGACAAAGCATCTGCACAAGAACTGCGCCTAAATACAGTGCAGAAAACACGGTTAAAAAAATGATATCCATGAGAGTGTCTGACTAAAGAATAAGTAAGGATGAATGAATGTGATATGTGACGCCAACTTTGGGGAATTGAGCCTTTAATCATTTCAGCCTGTATTAAAAGGAAGCACAGAGGTTTGATACTCAGCCCGAGTAAGACGGGGAAGAAAGCAACAAGCCTTCAACAAGCTACATCATGGAACTCACGCACGGGAGGGCTGGATAATGTATTGATATGTATTGCTTGTTGTCTTGTAATCATATCATGGATTTGTTTTTAATATGAATGAATGCTGCTGCACTCTTGTTTGGTTATCTTTAATAACTCAACAAGGCAATTAGAGAGTCTGACTTCACTAGAAAAAGAGAGTCGTGCTGCAACTGATGATGCTTTCATTATCGGTCAGTCAGGCAGTTATCTGTTTTTTAGAAATGTATCCATTTGTTTCTGTCAGAAAATGTCAGAAAATGCTGAAAAATGTCCACCACAGTGTCTCAGAGCTCGAGGTGACATTTACAAATTACTTGTTCTGTCCGATCAATAACATATAAAGATACTTGATTGAAGGTGACACAAAGAAGAGCAGAAAATCCTCAATTTTGAGAAATTGAATCCACAAACATTTGCCATCTTTGTTTGAAAGATAACTAAAACAATTAGTCAATCACTCAAATAGTTACTAATTAATAACATGTTAATAATAGCCAATACATTTTCTGTTGCTCAACTAATGGACTAGTTGTTTAAGCTCTGCATTATATCTCAATGTTTTAAACTTTAACCAGACAAACTAGCAGGGGTTTATCCACACACCAACAGTTATCACAATACTAAAGCACAGATTTTTGTTCCAGCCTGATGGTGTACTAGTGTGATGCTGCACATTCCCAATTATAATCAACCTCCAATCCTCCGCTGGCTCACATCGCCAGAAAAATAACCCTTCTCACCTCTCTCCTCATTATCTTCAAAGCCTTCGCTGAGTCTTTCCCCGACTCGCCGGAAATAGCCCACGCTCAGGGCATCCAGACGCTTCCTGCCACCGTCTCCCTGCCCCTTTTCTCCTTCTTCACCTCCCCTCCTCTTCCTCTCTCCTCCGTCTCCATCCTCGCCGGGGTGTCTCCTCTTCTTTGCTCCTCCTTTCTTTGGCTTCCTTTCCTCTGCTTTTGCCAACATCGCTGGGACCTTACAACATTTGGGTTACAGGCTGAAAGTGTTGGTCTTGTTAGAGAGGCTGCTCAGTTTGATCTTCAGACTGTAACAGGGAACAGATGAGGGGAAAACATGAGGTGATCACTGGGATTTGATGGTCAAGTTCACATTCAACTGTTTCTCCAAAGTATTTTATGTAGCAACATAACCAATATGGTACTGTAGATGTGGTGAGTATTGTTTACCTTGAATTTGTAAAATTAGGAATTGGTACAGGTTAGTCTGTATTTGATAATAAAAATCATATCAAAAAATGAGGCCAAAACTTTAATAGGAATTACATATAAATGAAATTATCAAATGTAAATTGAAATAAAAGGGTTTACATTAGAGGAAATACTTCTTTTCTAATTAATACATTTTAGTAGAACAAATGAGCATTTACCGTATCGATTACGTATTTTTGTACTAACTAATTGTTGAGTTTTCAATCTGCCAATCCTCCTTGAGATTGGGGTGAATGTCAGCTGGAAATTCTATGTAAACAAAGAGAGATTTATTTGTTGGATAACAACAAAGTATGCCGAATTAACCTCTAGCTACTAACGATTCAAGTTATGTCATAAATCATGTTATACGAGGTCAGTATGGCTTCTGATAGGCGATGACACGTTATACTGACATATACTGGGAAAGGAGTTTGGCTACGAGTTCTCCATATACGAGCAGGCGTCCATGCTAACTTCCTGCACGAGAACTACAAATTAGCTCCATCGTTTCTCGAAACAAGTGGACATTTTTAGAAGATTGTTGAAAAATACTTAAATGATACATTTAGCATAATCAGTAGAAGATGAATCGATACAAAAAGAATCTATGGAAGGCAACAAAATCTAGCTTAACTCACGTGTGAGACGTGAAGACCAGCAGAGAGGCGGTGTGTTGTGGTCGCGTAGTGATGACGTACAGACGTATTTGGGCGGCGCGTTTGACTTTTTTTTCTTTTTTTTACTACTAAGCATATTTTCATGGGGCCATTCGACTTGCTGGCCTTTTTTCAAAATACTTAATTTAATTTTATTAAATTACAGTCATTTATTTATATAATACATACGTTTTCTGCCATTCCTCAGAAAGAAGCAAATACTACCTTAACATTTGCTTAAATTATGGCAAGTTCCCTCTCAGTTTAACAGAGCACACTTGAAGTGAAAAATGTGTCTAATTACTACAATTTTTTGCTGAAAAATTGTGATTTGTTGAATATACAACTACACAAAACATTTTTTTAAATCTACCAAAAACAGGCCAGCTGTAGTGTCCTGTCAGTTGGACTCATTAGGGCTGCTGTTTCCTTGAGAGAATAACGATTATTTCCCATGTATATCTAATAAAAATAACACCTCATGTCTCACAGGCCATTGTTGACATAAACAGTTGTTCAATGTCAGTCAGTTAATACAGGGGAGGGCTGATCCATCGCCAAAGTATCTCTTTCCTTTTTTGTGCAGCAATATTTGCATCTCTGCTGATGTTCGGTGCGTGTGTGCAGTGATGCTTCAGTTCAGAAAATTCACATCATGTGCATTTGTTATGTTTCACTGAAAACTGTCTCATGTTTAATAATGTTTTATTAACTAAGGCATACTCAGAAATAGATTATTTATAATGTGTTCAGCTCATAAATCATGACGTTTCCCCCTCTTAGAACATGTGCTGCTTTGAATGACTGAACGTATCAATATCAGTATTGATGTTGGTGATCCTGGTCCTGGTATTACTTGGTATTGGATGGAAAACAAATTTTGTCTTGTTTCCCAGTCCTATTGATAAATTAGTGTCCATATGTCACATTTGAATCACTGTTGTGCCGTACAGTATGTTAATTGTTCTGTCACGCAGTGCACTGAGCAATGGCTGTAGCCACCAGAGGGCAGGATGGTTACTTCAGGAACATAACCATGCTGCCCTGCCCTGCGGAGGGATTCACTGACCACATTCACCCACAACCTCAGTGTGTGTGGTAACATCGGAGGTGTGGACTCCATCCCAAAGCATGTGACTCATTCAAAAATAAGACCTGCAACCCAGGCGACACGTGACTTTATCAAGGCTTTTGAAAGACTTTCCCCAAGCACAAAACACAAGAACCTGGGAGGGTGCCAGCTGCAAATTCAGTAAAATAAAAAGGAACAACCAGGTTTCAGTTTGCAGGTGGACTTCAAGTTCATCAGCGCTTGTTTTGATAAGCCTTTGATAAATAAATGTTTAAAGAATTATGGCAGGATTTCACAGAAGTGGCAGAATGAGTTTGTGTAGTATGAAAACATTTCATTTCATGGTTAATAGATATACTGCAAGAGGAGTTTGGTCAAAACCATTCAGAGTGCATGCACACCTTTTGACACCAAACCAACACAGCTGAATAAGACTGGAAAAAGTACTAAAATTTTACAGAAAACTTATCAGACTACTAAATGACGTGAGGACACGTGTCTGCTCTGTTGCTGTTTACATCTTAAAACATACTTATAGGTAGATCAAGTGAGATGTTTCAGACTTTAACCTCAGGACTTTTGACCTATGACTTGCATTTTGACTTGAGAAATAATGGCACAGCTGTCCCCTCTGTGACAATGATGACAGCGTGGTGCTTCCTAAAAAAATGTGACATACCCCTGCCTACAGTCTCTGCATGGGCGTGCCGCTAAATGAATCAGAGGTGTGGCAAGTTCAGATGTTGCTGTTTCTGATCACGTTGGAAACACAGTCCATGTAATACGTGCCACAGGTAAACTGCAGGAGCAGAATAAAGAATCCCTGAGTGTGTCATGTGAGCATGTTAGCATGCTGATGTTAGCATTTAGCTCAAGGTAACGCTGCGCCTAAATACAGCCTCATAGAGCTGTAAGCATGGCTGTAGCCGCCTACTCCCGGAAGACAATTGAAATGAGGAAGACTCAAATGAAGCTGCAACACAATAGAAGAAAATCAGAATACTGTGTACTTAGAATGTATATGGAGAGAGCAAAAAGCCAGGCAAAGAATGTGCAAAGGAAAATGTGGAAAGTATAATAAATGAATAAGTTCTGGTAAATCATTCAGAACTTTCAGGCCAGAGTGTGTGTGACTTGTTTAAATTGTGCTCAGAAAACACAATAGCTTTGTCTTTAATACACAGAGGAGAAACTGGATCTTACATACTGAAGATTTTTTTTTTTTTGACTCGCGAGGACGGGGGGGTCGGAGTAGAGAGGCAGAGCAACTGATAAATCATTTGTTCGACAGCAGTGCTCCTGTTGGCTTTGCCTGTTTGTGCTCATCTCCAGAGCAACTGCAGCGCATGAATCAGCCCCCGCAGCAAACTGTGAATGGACACTGCGATTGATTAAGACTTCGAGAGTCACGCAGACGTAGCCAGACACATTTCATCACACCATTCTACAGCAAAACACACACGGCTCTTGATGTCACAGGCTGAACCTCGCTGTGAATCATACGGATCGGCAGTAATCCGTGGAGTGAACCATGCTTTACAAATGTTTCCATCATGTATGAAAGTTACTGTAACCTGGTGTGGCTGCCTGTCAGCATAGTTACATTTGTTTTGTAATGGAAACTTTATTGCAAACACTTTTTTTATATCTATATCAGGCGCTTTTTTTGCTTCATCACAGTGAACTGTCCATCGAAGTAAAGACCAGAAGCAGGGGGAAATAGCTAGCCCATGCTAATTAACGCGTTGCATCATGCATGTTTAACTTGTACTGAAACTAAAGCGTGAAAACAGAAATTGTGGTTTAATGCATACAGACATGAGTGGTATACATTTTCTCATCTAACTTTTGTCAAAGAAAATATTGTGCAGCATTTAGTTTGAACTGTTTTTTTTTAATCTGGCTATTTTTATGTAAAACAGGTAATTTAGTTGTGTGTCTGTTTGTGTTTGTGTGTGTGTGTGTGTGTGTGTGTGTCGGTTGTGGCTCATTACGTCTTCTTGAGCTTCATAAAAAGTCAGAGGAAGTTGGTTATTATTTAACAGAGATGTGTCAATGCAGCACATACCAAAAATATTCTCCCTGACACTCCTTGACACCGGGGCAATCCTACTGTTCTCTATGTTTGCAGAAAGATTTTGTCCAGATACAGCGATTGATTCCTTTATTGTATTTTTCATTTTGTGCTCTAAGTGAAAATGTATATCGTACGAAGGGCACAGTTCTCCACAATCCCAATATGTCTCCCAAAGTCAGGAAGTTTCCTTTGGCCGGCCGCTGACTGTTTGGTTTCCCACGTACAGTGTGAGAGCCAGGACCCAGGCCCATCTGTTATGCTCAGATACTCGGCGAACCCAGGTCACCTTTATGTTTCCTCTCACGCCCACTGCTCTGCAGAAGCCACAAATGTTGGCCATGCTATTTATCACACCGGCGTGAGGCCAGCAGGATGAGCGGGAAGGCCGGTAAGTGGTCTGCATTTTTCAAAATACAAATAGTCATGACCAAAATGTAATGTATGGCTGCAAGCTGCAATTCTCATAGAAAAAAAATACATTTTTACAAATAATTCACTAGCACATCAATAATTCAATAACAAATTCCTTGTGGTACCTTATTATTTTTGAAGGGGTTTCATTCTATAAAGGGTTGTCTTCCATTAAAACGTCCCAGTAACATCATTAATGTTATTAATTACCCCTGTGCTTTTCCTACCCTACCATGTCATACATGAAGAGGGGACTATTGGGTCATTACAATCCCATTAAAAACCTCACAACTACTCTCAGACAATGACCGAGTACATCAATTTTAATTCAATATACCATTAGAATAGCAGCTAACAGAAATGTGTGTTTGACTACATATTAAACCTTTACAGGCTGAAAATCCTATATAATATATTCTGCATGTATTTAATACATTCACATCTGTGCCACATGTTTCAATTACTTTTACTGATGTCACCACACCAACACAGGTTTCCAAACTAATGAGCCGATTGCCATGACATTTCGCACAGATATTCATGGTCCCCCGGAGTTTGGTGCTCCACTGACTTTTTGTCTTGCGCCATCATGTGTAAACATGAAATCTTGACAACCACTGGATGTATTGCCATGAAATTTGGTCACACTCATGGTCCCCAGAGGTTCTTGTGACTTTGTGATCTCCTGAATTCGCCTCTAGGGTCACCAGCACTTATGTTTATGGGCAAATTCCTCTAGATGACGCACATCAGCCTCAGCTGTCCCTTGTGTTTAGTGCTGATTAGCAAATGCTAGCATGCATTGCTAACACATTACACTGAGATGGTAAACACTGAAAACATCAGCAAGCTAGCATTGTCATTGTGAGCATGCTGACTGATTAGCATTTAGCACAGTTGTGCTTTAGTGCAGCCTCACAGCCTGCACGGCTATGAGCTTCTTATTTGGTTTCATTGCTGCTGCATTTCATAGCTGCAGTGATGTAGCCATTTAATACTGACTGCCAGTAGAAGGCAGGTTTAGATGTGTACCGAGGCTTCAGTTTTCCCTTGTAATCATCTGATCAGATGTGACATCATTATGGTCTCCAGCCAAACCACACAGTTGCTGGAGCACTTTACTCATTCACGCTGTCTGCTCTCATTGGCTGGTGGCACGTTGGCAAATCTGGAATCTATGAGACGAATTACCTGGAATAAACATTTCATCACTTTATGTTATGTTTATGTTACGTTTATCTGACGAATAGACGCTTTGGACCGAAATCAACAATAGCAAATGCACGCTCTGGCCATCTTCTAAATCTGCTGCTGGAATTTGAAGTTTTGTCTTTTTGGACTTGTGATCAGATGGGTTATATTTAGGATGTCAGAGGTCACACCGGGTCTGTCCTCTGAGGCTTTCCTGTAAACCGGCCAACGAAGGAGTACTGAAAGTGTGCGGGGGAAGTTGAATGTTTTTCACAGAGACTGCAACAGCACTGACAGAGGGGGGTTTCCTATAGAGGAGGTTCAACCTTGGACAGTCCACACACCATTCAAACTGTGCTTTTGGTTTATTTTGATGGTTACTGCTATGATAGCACAATTTCTCTTTATCTTTTATAGGCTGAAATAGGCACCACATACATTGTTTGCCATTTGGGATTGTCCGCTCTCTTCTTACTGAAGGAACAGGTTGTGGTTGTATGTGCCAAATCATTTTATACATTATTTTTCAATGGGTGATCACATTAGGATTCACACATTAAACACTCGTTTTTCTCCCCCCAACTGACTGATGTCTGCCTCAGCAAAGCTTTTTATAGTTAGTTAAAACTAAATAACAACTAGTTGTGAAAAAAAAAAAAAAAACATTGTAGACTAACTGAAAATAATATCTATGTTGTGCAGGCCTACTTATAAAACTAACTAAAATAAAATAAAAATGTCTTCAGCTTTATTTAAATGTGTCAACACAGCGAGCACAAGGCGTTGGTGCATCAGGGTTATTGATGGGTTTCCTCCCTAACACCTACTCTGAACTTCAATCTGCAGGCAGACAAACACTCACACTGATACAGAAACTATTCAAAACTAAACTAAAACTAAAACACTTTTAGACAGTAAAAACTTTAAACTGAAACAAGCAAATCTGAACTGAAAGAAAGAAAGAAGAGAAAAACTAATTAATGATACAAACCTATATTAAGTCTGGCCCACTCCCTGTCTGCTTTGGGGAAATAGCGCTAAACATTGCGCAACAAACTTTATCTCTGCATTGTGCAGCGTGTGAGTGTGTGTGAGTGTGTGTGTGTCATGACACACCACGTGCAGCTCGCGCTCGGCGGAGCGGTGGGAGTGGGAAACTTCGGGCCGTGCAGGGGTGGGACGGGGTGGGCCGAGCTGCGAGGAAGAGGGGTGTGTGTCCGCTTTAAGTACCGCGCAGTGTGCTCCGTCTCACGAACAAACTGATCCAAGAGCGGAGCGACGCGAGAAGAAAAGTTCTCCGAAGTTGGACGCTGAGAGATAAATACTGAGGACGAAGACGAGCTGATCCAGAGAAGAATCCGCACAGATCAGGTGGGGGTTCCTGTCACACGTCTCCTGTAATTTGCGCTGTCTTTTGAGGGGGTGTTGGGTAAAGTGCGCATGACGGCTTCTTCTTTTACGCAGGAGAAAGTAGTTTAAGTTTATAGGATGACCCTCCACAGAGGGGGAGGCTCGCACCCCATAAGAAGAATTTCACCAGGGACAGACACACATCAAAACATTTCACAGTCTAAAATCTGAATTTGCTCCTTACAGAAGGTCTTTTGTTGTCTTTATTGAACTTCAGCATCTTCCCTTAATCTCATGACGCAGTTCTGGCTGAAGTTTGGGTTTGAAGGTTCTGAAGTTTTGTTGCAGCAAAAATCCAATTGATCAGTTCCCCAGATTGGTTTCCAGTTGATAAGCAGGAGGCTTTCCCCTCCTTCCAGTCCAAGATGTTGGTTTGCTGCTTTCCTCCCTTTTTTAAATCTTTTCAATGAAGAACACTGTCCGTTAGCCTTTTTGGTTGGCAGCCAACCAGCTCCAGCTGATCTCCTTTTCTCCATCAGAGACCTGGAGGGGTGTGTAGTGCGCAGGACTTCTTGATATTTTTTCTGTTCGCGATGGCGTCCCAGGCTTCATTTATTGAGTAAATGAATTAATTTTACATGGGGCCAACCTCACCAGACCAAGCAATTGAAAGTGGGCGATGTTGTTTGGGAACTTGAATTCAAAGCGCTTATCTCAGGGGCCAGTGTGCATACCAGCCGTGCTGGCATGCCAACACAAACCCGCTGAGCAGAAGTGCAGAGCCGCAGAGGGAGAGGGCAGGATGGAAGAAGTGATACATTTGGTAGTGATAGGCGGAGGGGGCGAAGAGATGGAGTAACACTTGTTTTCAAGCTTGGCTGATGTTTGCATCAGAAGTCCATTTAAGTTTGTGCATTTAAGTGTGAGGGAAGAGAAAGGCTGCCAAAAGAATTAGTCTTGTGGAATGGCTTTTCAAGGTTTTATGGGGAAGAGTGGGTGACTCTAATTGGGCAATTCTAGGCCACCTAAGGTGCAGTACTGAGATAACTCTGCTTTTTTTTAAAAGCCTATAAAGATGCAAATTGCAAAAAAAAAAAAAAAAACAGCATGAAAAGCTTTTGTTCAATTGTTACATTTATAAAGAATCCACATTTGCTGTGTTATTTGGCCAATTATAAATTCATCTTGCGTTTTATCATCCCAAATATTTAGTCTCCCATTGTCTGCGAGTCAGGAGAAAAAAGGCAGACTCAATTTTACACCGTGAAGCGAAATCCATCGCTTTCTAACCACAACACGATGAATCGGTTCACTTCATATCAGCCCACATGTTAGTTCCTTTTTAATCAAACTCAGGGTGGAGCAAAGGCAGCACCGCATGGGTCACAGAGCGTGACCAGTTTTGGGTGGAGATGGTGTTGCAATACACACTGCTGACTTCATTGTGTCTGTCACAATGATCATGGATGTATGCACCAAATATTTAGAGGATTTGGAAACATTTGAAGGGAGGGGAACGTTATCAGACCCGCGGATGAACTCGAGGAGTAGAAAAATCTGGAGTGAATAACAATGTGCACACACACACACACGCACACACACACATAGATCTTGAGGGTCTGGTGCTTGGAGCTGCCCCTCCCTATCACCTCCTCCTCAGCTGTTGTATGCCCTTTGAACTGTACCACATAACTTCACTATCTCTGCCTTTTTCACAAAAACCAGCCTGCTCAGCCTGCCCCATGCAAATATTCAGGCATGAAAAGTGTAGGCAGAACTTTATCAAAGACTCTCACAGCTGCTTGTCTTCATGAAGGAGGTGTAGCTCTCCTCAGACGACCCCTCACGTCTCCTGTCCAGCCTGAACTTTTAGCTTCGCTTTGCAAAGCAGAGTGCTTTGGTTTCACAAAGACGGCATCAAGAGACACAGGGCTGTGCACACGGCTAAGCAGGTGTGCACAGATGCTATTTGATAAACCCCCTCGCCCAAACAGTGAAGGCCAGTCAGCTTCGCCGATCTGCTCCAACTACCTGACTCCAGTTACCTCTAAAGCCAAGTAGCAATTTTAGCTAACTACGTCACATTTTAGCCTCATCATCTTCAAAGCTGTTCACTTTTAAAAGGGAACAATGAAGCCTAAATCTAACTACTGTTTGTTAAAGTCCACTTTTCTATACAAACATCCAAACAGGGTTATCTTCGAACAAAATAACTTTATTACACTTGCAATGCATACAGTATATATTGTACTATAAAGCTAGGGCTAACTAGCCTTAGCTTGCAGTGCAAGAACATGATGCTCCACATGGATCATCAGCTGTTGAGGATGCTAACTTAACTTAACCATTAAGTCATGATTAATTAAGACCCTTTTACAGAAGTCTTGTAAAATTAGTTTACTGGGAACAGCAAAAAAAAAAAAAAAAAAAAAAAGTCATTGGATGTGTAGTTACTCACAGTTAGCTTAATTTGCTAGCTAGCTAGATCTGCTAGAATCTGTTAGCCACAGTTGTCGTTTCGGCTGAAAAAATTGACGGCCCATGTTTAGAAATGGCACCTCTGTGTGGAATTTGTGACCCCCCCCCCCCCCCCCCAAATTAACAAGAATTGTGAGTGGTAAATGTGCCACCATTATAGGCGTCTGACAGGGTAGAAAAAAATAACCGAGAGGGACGAGGCTTAGCGAACATCACCCTATAAACCAAACATCTCCTATATTTGTTTACTTAACAGCGCTGCATTTCTCCAAGTTATATGCATTATTTCAGCTCATTACAGTTTATGGGTGTTTTAACAAGAGCAAATAAAACTCCAATGGCGCTGTAACGTCTTGCTAATACGGATTTATTTTTTCGTGCAGCACGAAAATAAATCTATAATGTTGAGGCGGAGAAGTTGCAGATGCTGGCCAGAGGAGGAGGTTAGGAGAGAAAAGCCCTCCTCCCTCTGCCTTTCGCTCTTGTGGACGTTTATTGTTTTCATTTGTTCTAATGTTGACATTTGCCGTTTGACATTTGACACCAATTATACAATCTGAGTATGGACAGGAAGGAGCGGCTTATCTTCAGTGTGACAAGTGAGAGTGGGGATGTGACACTGTGATAAATGTTCATATGATCTACAGCACTGGACACTCACACCCGCAGCGTATGTACACAGGCAGAGACGTGCACACAAAATGCATTATTTCACAGCTCGGGTGAGGCGGATGGAATCCAGCTGCTTGTAGGAGGTATGTCAGATTGCTCAGGGAGTGTAGCGGGCAAGGATGAAAGGTTAAATACCCCTGAATGCCTAAGCAGAGTGCATTCCTGGAACGTGGTAATTGTGGGAAAAAGTTAAATAAAAAGTGCATTGGCTGTTTCATGATGAGGAGATGAAAGAAGAATGTTTTGTTAATCTGAAAACAAAGTCTCGGTGCAGTGAAATGCACTGTAGCACGCTGCCAACTGCCATTAGCTCCATCATTTGCATCTCTCTCTGTTTACTGTACGGTGTTTTGAAGCTGTTGGGCTTTTCCTCACTTACGTCTAGTTGTTGCAGATAGGTTTGCACCTCTCTGAGAGTTCTGCTCTCAAGCTAATAAACTTGCCATGTAAGGAATTTTGTGTGAGATTATTGTTTTATAGTCCTTTACGCCATACATCTTAATTTCAGGAAAAGCAGGATGATTCACCCGTCTTATTGTAACATTACTCAACAATGAGTCAATATGATGATTGGTATCTGCAGTTTTCCTCCCGAAATCAAAATAGCAATCTTCTAATATGTCTCCTAGAATGCCAGGTGAGCGGTTGACAGTAAGAGGGACGTCGGAGATTGGGCGTTTCCCAGGAGCAGCCCCGCCCACCAGGGTGGAGCTGACCATTCACAAAGAGGGCGAGAAGAAGCAGGAGGAAGGAGGCTGTCGCCGCTGGTTCAAGAAGATGTGTCCATGTTGCATCAAGCGCCAGACCAGCACCTCCTATGATGTTACAGATAAGGTGGATTTGATCAAACCTCCGGCGCCGGCCCCTGCGCCGGCCCCAGAGCCCGTCAAGCCAAAGCCTGAGAATGGAGACGCAAAGGAAATGGAAGGTAATGTCATGGAGTTTGGGGGTGAACTGTTGTATGACATATTTTGGACTAGGTTTCTGCATGTTGCACATATCACGATCCATAGCAGGAGTGATACAGACACATACGTCAATTTTCTGTTCAACCTTCCTCTCTCAGAAATAAAGCTGACGGTGCGCTCCGTGGACCTGCTGAGCTCCAAGACGGGTCAGAACAGACTGGAGCACCACACCGACTTGTATCACGGGGAGGAGCTGATCATCCGCAGAGGACAGACCTTCCAGATCGAGCTGGAGCTCAACAGGCCCTTCAATGCTGACACTGACAAGTTGCACCTGGAAATGAAAACAGGTACGGGTGAGGAAATAACGCTTTTTGGGAACCAAATTTTGCTGGCTCAGAAATCCAGCCCAATTGAGATCTTATTCGGAGAATAATGTGACCAGTGATTCCCAACCAGAGGTACTTGCACCCCAGACATACTTCAGCAGATGTTGCTAAACTAACTGAAGAAAACTGAAATTATATTTTGATTAGAAATAAATTCCACATGTTGAGTCAGCGAGGGAGCATAGATGTCTAAAACATTAGCTAAAAGTACAGGATAAACAGTGAGGCAGCCAAAAGAAGTGTATAAACAGATGAAAATGATAGCTGAAAGTAACAGATAAACAGTTTAAATAGCTAGATGTGTCAGATAAATGCTTGAATTAGAGCACAATTGGAACATGGTGGGCGGTGTCGATGAAGGGGCTGAGCTCATCTGACATGGTTGTGGGGGTGCGTCATTCAAACAAAGGTGGGGACCACTGCTCTAGAGCCACAGGGGATGAAGTGTAGAGCTGGTGGAGTGCACCTTCAAGACGCAGAGGAGCGAATGACTGCCTCGAAACAAGCCTGGGAAACGTTGTCAAAATACCACGCATAGCGAGCACATTTAAACCGAGCAGCAGTTCAACCGTAGCTGCACCACAAGCTTTGGATTCCACCCACCACCCCACAGCGTTAACAGTTTCCAGACCTCAGGACACCGGACACCTCCCTCTGGTATTTACAGGCCTAACACTACAGCGATTCCACTACTCACTCGGGAATAAACGGCGATTACATCAGCGCGGAGAGCGCGGCACATAGTTACATGGGAAGAGGGGATGAGGAAAAGAATTGCCAGACGCAGATAACTATCTGAGCCGTCCAAATTCGACAGGCTCTCATTAACTTTGCTTTCACACTTCACATTTGCTGCGAAACAGGTTTTAAGCGTCGCACCAAAAGCACGACCTTGCGATACTGCGGCTTCCGAAGCTGTTTGTTCGTCCGTGAAGCTGAATGAAGAGCAAAGATTTCAGTCAATTTACAAAAAAAAAAAAGTTGTTTCCAGCAGAAAAGAGACTACTTAACATTGATTTCCTTTTGAAGGGGTACACAGATGTGAAAGAGGAAGTCCTGGTTGCGCTCGGTGGAGAACAATGGCTTCTTGATAAACTCCATATTCGCTTCAGCAAATGGCAGCTAAAGCCCGGCAGGGCGCCATACAGCGAATAGCTCAGAGGAAAGCACCCGATAAGTCTTGATCCAGCTAGGAGAGTAGAAGTTTGTACAAGGCTGTTTTAGCCTTTTGTGTGTTAGCCTTCAGCAAAACACGAAGTCATCGAAGTTAACTGTCATAAGATGAAACCATTACCAACATGCTTGGCCTTCTGCAGAGAGTTGTGTGTGTGTGTGTGTGCGTGCAGTGTGGGAGGTTTTATAGCCCTGAAATTTTGTTTACTGAGACAAACCATGCACAGCCGGGTGAAGGGCTGTGATGCATGTGTGGTTTACAGCTTGCTATGGTTGTGTGAGCCACAGTGGAAACAGGCTAACAATCACTGTGACGTGAATAATGGAGTTAACTCCGTTCTCAAATACACGTTGCAGTGAAGTCCTTCCACTGCCGCCTCCGCTATCAGTCCAAATTCTCAAGGTGACTCGAGAATCAGGAAAAAGGAGAGGAGTGAAAAGCACTTTGTGGAGCTGCAGCACTTCCACTCACACATGAAAAGCAGTTATTTCAAAACGGAGGTGCAGATTCTAGCAGACAAACCGACTCACGCATCCTTTTCATCGTGCTCACTCGAGGAGCATCGAGGTCTCGATTCAAATAGAAGAGTCCGCACCTGAATCGCAGACGTTGTGCTAGTTTTTGTCAACATTTTTCACCCAAAATGTTTTGCTTGGTGTTTTGTTAGCTGGACATTTTAATTGCTTTAGTGGTTCGGAACAGGTCAGCTGCAAGCAGTTAACTTTAATCTCAACATTATGGGACATGAGAAGATTGAGGCAAGTGTCCAAATGCATTGCAGTCCATCAGGCTTTTGTTCATGAAAACTCTCCCTCGGTGTTTTCCTTTTTGTTTCGTCTTTACTGGAGCACTCTGACTCAAATATAACCTGTGTGGTGTAGGTCCCCTGCCCACGGTGTCCAAAGGCACCCATGCCATCATTCCGTTGGTAGATCACCTGGAGGATGAACGCTGGGAGGCCAAGGTCGTAGAGCAGAGCGGCAACAAGGTCAAGCTGTCCGTCAACTCCCCATCCAATGCAGTGTGCGGTCTGTACGGGCTCGCGGCGACGAGCACCTCCTCGACGGCCGAGGCGGCGACCACTCACAACGCCAGCAAGAACATCGTCATGCTCTTCAACCCCTGGTGTGAAGGTAAGATTGGCAGCGGGTGTGAACGGGAGCGTAGATCGAGGGCAGGGAAGTGGAGCAGAGACAGGAGAGAGGAGAGAGGATGAGTCACGTAAGTGATGAGAGGAGAAAAACGAAGGAAGAAAAGGCAGCATTGCATAACACGTCTGGGGTGATTTACATACTATCTGGCTAGCTATTCGGTTTGAGGGCAAATAGCTTCAAAAAGTCAACATTTTTCTTGCAGGAGAACTGTCTGATACGGGCCAGCTGCCAGGAAGAGTGCTCCAAGAACATAGCTGTTGTATTATAAATAGTGTCATCATTCTGATAACAAATACTGCTACAAAGTAGAGCCTGTTAGCCGTTTCATCCCTGAGAGGAATCCTGATATAACGTTACACATGGGTGAGAAAGTCCACCTCAGTCCACGAGTGTGTCGCTGTCCATCAAACAGCTCCGGTGTGACCCTGAGTGTAACTGTGGCGGTTATGTAACTGCGCTGGGTGTGATTGGCTTTGCCACTTACGCACCACGTTTGCACGCTCGGATATTATTTTTAACCCGTGCACACAGGGCTCATTGGTCTTATTTCCAAAATGTTTGCATGCAGAAGAAAAATTGAGGTCAGTCTTGTCGTCTCCAGTGAATAAAGCATTCGGAAATGAGGTCCGTTCTTTATTCTGCTGAGTTTCTTTCAGTTCGCTGAGCGGTTCAAACAATGCACGCAGGATATTTGACAGAAAGAAGTGTATGTGCAACACAGCAAAATAAAAAAAAAACAAAACAAAACGCAAACCTGGATTTGATAAAAATACATTCTGTCTTTCATTATGGGGTTGCTGTTCTTGGCAGCACGCCCAATCTCCTCTTCCCTCTTTCAATCTCTTCTTCCCGAGACCAATCCCACCCTCTCGCTCATAAAAGTCAGAATCCCACAATTACTGTATAAAAGCGCCACGGGCCGAGCTCAGAGTAATCCTGCAGCTGGTGACAACCTGTCCCTCCTCTCCCTCGCTTTTACTGCCTCCATGTGTGTTTCCTGCCTTTATATGCCTCTCCCACCCAGCTTTGCTCCCGTCTGCTATCTGTTGACCCGATCCTCACTCCATCTTCCCATTGCTCTGCCTTCTGGCCTCCCCCTCCTGCCTGTCCTCCTGTGTGTGTGTGTGTGTGTGTGCTTCCCCCTGCATTGCAGAAATACTCAGTAAGAAGTGAAAATCACAATTATCACAGCTGCCAAATGCTGTCAAGCTCACCTCCCTCTACTTACTCCTGTAAAATCTCAAGACACGCTGTTATGCTTCACTCTCCCTCCACCCTTTCCCTCCCAAGCATAACTTCCCCTCTTTCTCTCTTTTGTCCCTCATGACTTTGTTAAACCTCTTCCTTCCACTCGGTTTTTCTCATGTCCATCTCGAGTACTCTGACACTTAAAGCTCTCTCTTTCTTTTTTGGTGCGTTCCTTTTCCCCACCCACCGGAAATCACGGTAGCTACAGCGAGAGATAAAAGCGATGGAAAAACAAAGACACAGATTTCTGAAGCTCATGTTGGGAGTGCACACCCAAGGCTGTAGTGCTGATGTCACTCAAAACAGACCTTTTCCCATAAATGAATGTGGGCCCCGCTGCGAGGTCCATGGCCTCATTGTGTTTCTTAACCATTTCCTGGCCTTGGGGACTCTTCATTTGTGAAAAGACGTCACATTCTTCAGTGATTTAGTCACAGAAGAGTTAAATAAAGCAAGATTCTGGCTGACTCTCACAGAGAAAAATCTTGACTTGAGTCCATATCATTAAGTCTAATCCTCCAGTTTTACAGAAAGAGGCTGCTTTGTATTTTATGTCAACGTTGCTTTAATAACACCAACATTAGAGTTAACTGGATGCACTGCAAAACGTGAAATCTAAGTAAGATGAAATAACTACTATTAAAGCAACGTATACTTCCTTTTTGTCTGATTCATCATCTTTTTCACTTCTTACTGAGATTTCTTACTGGTTCTGAGTAACTTAATGCTTGAAATTAGAAACTTCCAGAATTATAAAGCTTTTTGATTGACCTGCTCTGTCGAAGTCCGAACTTCTTTGCATCCAGACAAATGTATTTGTTTTTAATTTGATGCCACTACTTTTAAATTGATCTTTGAGATTAGCTATTTTATATTTTGGGAGATGTTTTTGCACATTTTAATTAACATTTCTCCCATTTTATTGCTTTTTTTCTTGTTTTTGAGACCTGAGTTTTTGCTGTGTAGTTAAATTTAAAAGGAAGGAAAAGCTCTCCTGGTATTGATTAAACCCCTAAAAACTCACTCTGTTCATTAGAGTTACATACGTGAACCTGCATGAACAGCAATTACCTTAATGAACGTAGCCGCCATCTAATTGAGCTTAGCTATCTGACAAACCGCAACTGTTTTCCTCGACACCCCCGAGGCATGTAAAGCGTCCTGTCAGCGTTGGACATGAATAATCATTGAACTTGGCAGGCTAACGTAGGCTAACATCATGTATGTTGACTCGTGCTCGCTCTGTCCCCAGGCATAACAGTCTATAGCAGTATATAGATGTAATGTCATGTCTTTCCAGAGGACACGGTGTTCCTGGATGATGAGGAGGAGAGGAAGGAGTACGTGCTGAACGACACAGGGAGGATTTACTATGGCACAGAGAAACAAATAGGCGCTCGCACGTGGAACTTTGGGCAGGTATGAACTAACAAGACAAGATGGGACTTGAAAGTGCTGAGCGCATCTGCTTTTGAATGTCATTATGTCACCGCCTTTGGCCAACAGCCCTTTTTCTTCCTACTAATCTTTAAACAGTTATTTCTCATACGTCTATTATAATTAATGTTTATTAATGTTTCAATAATAAGACTTGTCTTTCAGTTGTACAGTATTTTTAACCCCGGGATGTGATCCATGTGTGAATGAGCTGTTGTCTTCGGCTGATGAGTTGTGTGTTTTTCGCTGTAGTTTCATGAGGGAATCCTGGAAGCATGTCTGTTTATCCTGGAGAAGAGCGACATGCCTGCATCTGGCCGAGCAGATCCCGTCAATGTGGTTAGAGTCATATCTGCCATGGTGAGTTTAAGTTTACAGTCACGTCCCACTCTCTACTTGGGTTTAGCCAGGATTTTAAAAATACTGTCACGAGTGAGCGCCCTAGTCCTCATATTTCATTTAATGAGTTAACTTTTCAGTGGTATTAGTCAAAGGTTTGTTTGTCCCAACATGAAATGCTGTTTGAAAGCCTTTTTCTTGCAAGGGCCCTAATCGCTGTTCATGCTCTTCTTGGAAAATGACAGCAGTCGCCTGTAACTGACTGTGTCACCATCCTCTTTTCAGATAAACGCTCAGGATGACTTTGGGGTTCTGGTCGGGAACTGGTCTGGGGATTACTCTGACGGAGTGTCTCCTGCGGCGTGGAGCAGCAGCGTGGAGATCCTGAGGAAATACCACTCGTCCGACGGAACGCCTGTGTCATATGGACAGTGCTGGGTCTTTTCTGGGGTCACCACAACAGGTGAGAAAAAAATACAGCAGAGAGGCCACGTGATGGTGTGTGTGCGAGAGAAAAATGTGTGATTATAGAGGACGCTTTGGATCTCAGTGGGCTGTAGAAGGACTACACCGTGTGTGTGTGCAAATGGCGAAAGGATTCAACAAAGGTCAATTTGATTAACAGTCTGCAGTTGACCATAATCATTGCTTCCCGTCCATCAGGCCCTTTTCATTAGCTGTCACTGCTGTGAATACTTCATTCATCGTGCGTGCATGCAGGGTCCCTCACATGACCCAGCCAGCCGACCTTAGCACACACACAGCGTCGCCCCTGATGGCAAGCCGTAGCTCACATGCACCCTAAATACCTCGCCCTGGCATTCCTGTCATATCTCCTACTTTTGTCACCGATAGAGCCACATGTGTCGCTTTCATTCATCCAGGGTATAACTGTACATGTGACCGTGCAAATCCCTTCTCAGCAGAAATATCTAAAGCGATTATGCTCAAGTCTTAGCATCTGGGAGCATAATTTGATGATTAAATGACCTTTTGTCAACTGAGTTTTAATGAATCTATCTGTCTTTGTTTCCAGTGCTGCGTGGCCTTGGCATACCCGCCCGCAGTGTGACCAACTTCCAGTCCGCTCATGATACTGACGTATCCCTCACTACAGATGTCTATTTGGATGAGAACATGGACCCGATCGACTACCTCAATAGCGACTCTGTCTGGTAAGATGTGTCACTTTACGTGGCCGGGACACCGTGTTCGCAGAATTGCCTGCTGCTAAATCCATACCACGGGAATGCGCCGTATATTAAGATCCGCTCTGAAAGCAGTTCCCTCTAACTTGAAACCCCAGAGACGTCACGCTCTTTCAATTATTTGCAACTCCTCTCAGACTGCAGAGGCTAGTGTGGTGCCTCTCTGCTCTCTAGCAGTACCGTGACGACCTCAGAATGATTGGTATCATTTCTTCTTCCCTCTGACTAGTTTTTACACTTTTCATTCCACCAGGCACTTGTTGCAATGTAACTTCATTTTGATCAGTAATTACTGTTCAAATAAAGATAATACATTTATAAACTTCCTAATTCCTGATTATCTGATTGTCTTACCCCATTTCCATTCTTGCATCAAGATGTTTGATACTTTCGCCCAACCTGCACACATGCTCACCAGCTCAGTAACACAAATCTGATGTTAAAATGGTTTGAGAAGTTTAAGAGTTTAAGAGTTTATGCTATGAAATCTTAAAGGAACAGTGAAACATGCTTCTGTTTTTCTTGCTGAGAGTTAGATGAGAGGATTGATTCTTGTTTGTTCAATATGAAGCTAAGCAAGGAGATGGTTAGCTCTGTTTAGCTTAGCACAAGAAACTGAAAACAGAGGAAAATGGTGTACAAATGTCATTATGCGAAGCTAAAAAAGCTTAGTTCTCAAATTTTCTAAATATTCCTTTTAAGCCTCAAATTAACGTAGTTTGAATCCCATCTAGGAACTTCCACGTGTGGAATGACTGCTGGATGGCGAGACCAGACCTGCCCCCTGGTCATGGAGGCTGGCAGGCTGTTGACTCCACTCCCCAGGAAACGAGCCAGGGCACCTTCCGCTGCGGCCCCGCCTCTGTCAACGCCATCCGCTCCGGCCAGGTCTACCTCAAACATGACACGCCGTTCGTCTTTGCTGAGGTGAGTGCCAGAAACTGGCGAGTCTGCTTGAACAGAGATCTTTGCTATTTAGTTGTCTCTAGGTGCATTACCAAAGGGAGAGGAACATGGTCAAACTACATTGCATGTATACAGGATTTAAAAAGATGGTCTTTGGAGCTGGAATAACTATGTGAGGCATAAAGCATGAAACTTTTAGATTTGATAGATATAAATTAGTGCTTCTCAGCAGACACCTTCTCTAGCAGCATGCATTATTTTCCAAATAGAGTCCAACACTCACCCATGTTGTTCACAGAGGAATAACAAAGACACTTGTACAAAGGAAAGATAGATAACAGATCAAAGTGATGCATACTCTGGTTCAACTTCATCATCAGGAGCTAATGCTGTGTGATGGGACTTTTCTATTAGGTCAACAGTGATAAGATCTACTGGCAGAGGAACCTGGATGGTTCATTCAGCCAGATCCACAGCGAGAAGAAAGCTGTCGGCCACTTCATCAGCACTAAAGCAGTGGGCTCTGACGAGCGGGCAGACATCACACACCTGTACAAACACCAGGAAGGTAGTGACAAGCATATTGCACTTCGCTAATTGCATTTCTGCAACAGATTGATGCTCCAGAACCAGACAGAAATATTTCTACACTACCGGGAACTATCTTAAAATGTCATGATTAAATGTTTTCTTGCTGCGTAGATCATTTTGCTGCGCGTAGAATCCCCTCATCTGACCTCTCACCTGCTCTTCACAGTTTTAAATTATGTGTCTCTGCTTGCTTTGTTTGGAGGACTGTGGGCCATATCTCTTGTATCTGCCAATAAATCCTCAGACATCAGACAGGATGAGGTGCACTCACCGTCTCCTCCCTCTTGACCAGGTTCGGAAGAGGAACGCATCGCCGTGGAGACTGCCAGTCGCTATGGCAGCAAGCCAAATACCTACTCCACACCCATGGCGGAGGACGTGAGCGTGGAGGTGAGGATGGAGGGTGAGGGGCCCAGGATGGGTGCCGACGCCCAGCTGAGCATCCTGGTGAAGAACCTGAGCTCGCAGCCTCGCAAGACCACTCTGCACAGCCAGGCGGCCGTCATGTACTACACCGGTGTGCTGAAGGACACCATCAAGAAGGAGCAGATCCTTGTGGAGCTTTTGCCCAATGAAGGTTGGCTTTCCACTAAGCTTAAACGTCCCTATATTTGTGATGAAAGGCGATAATAATGACAAACTCAGAGAGCTGACTTTGCAGTTCCACTCAGCTCTATAGAGCTTTAGCGCCTTTTAGCTCATTGTTTTGGTTTAAAGGCCTTCACTAACTCACTGCTCTCATAAAAATCCACCATGAGCTCTAAAAATCCATCGTACACCACCTGTCCAGAATCAAACAGCAGACAAAGCTATCAACTAGCTGACACTAAGTGGTGGAGGAGTATTTAATAGCTAAATGGGCAGATTTTCAGGAGTTGGAGTTGGTGGAGCTAAAAGGAGAGTGAATGCTAATGTTTAAACTGTTTGCTAACTTAATTCAGGTTTAAAACATGCTTATATAGCTTGATGAACAGCTCGCGATGGACACAAGTTACAGTCAAGATACTGTAAAAAACAAAACACTAAAACAGTTGTGGAGAAAATAATTTGACGAATTTTATAAATTCTTATTAAAGGAACAGGTTGACATGTTGGAAAACACACATGTCCGCATTCTTGTGACTTTCATTCTTATGACTGTACGGTAAATATGAAGCCACAGGCCGCAGCCAGTTAGCTTAGCTTCGCTTGTCTGTACAAAGACCTGGAAAAACAAGTCGCTCTGTTATGGGGGGTTATATGTGTGTGTCTGACTATTTCTTGGCGCAATGACTTCCTGGACGTTCTACAGGGTGATTCACTCGGGGAAGTCATGTGCCCGGCCATGAGATAGCCGGGCACACACACACCTCACAAAACCGCAGCCTTGTTCACTCTGGCTTTTGCTTGGATTTAACAAACAAGATATAGCATGTTAACTGGTGAGCTTTGATGGTGCTGGTAAATGGATTTTGTTACCTTTGGACAGAGCCAGGCTTGCTGTTTCCACGTGTTTCCAGTCTTTATGCTAAGCTAATAAGCTAGTAATGCAAAGACAGGAAAACCTGCATAGTAACAACACCCAACGTACTAAGCCCAACATCCTGTACCTCCACACAGAGAAGACCATTGAGTGGATGCTGCCGTACCAACAGTACCAAAACCAGCTGGTGGATCAGGCAGCCCTGATGCTGACCCTCTCGGGAAGAGTCAGTGAGACCCAGCAAGTACTCGCCAACCAGACCTCCTTCAGGCTCCGTACACCTGATCTCAGCATCACGGTAGGTTTTTGTGTTACATAACCATTCAAATCATTAGTTCTAGTGACATTATTCCATCTGGAACATAGACAAATTGTAGGAAAAGGTTTTATTCAGCCCTCCTGACTCATTTCCAATGACCCTCTGGCAGCCTTTGGGAGAGGCCGTGGTTGGTAAGGAGATGGCGGCCAAGATTACCTTCACCAACCCTCTGCCACGTATGCTAAAGGCGGTGGTGTTCAGGGTGGAGGGCCTGGGTCTGCAGAAGGGCCATGAAGTGGTTGTAGGGTAAGAACAAGAGACACCTCCCTCTCTTTTGCCTCCTCCTCTCTGTCACACCCTCTTTCATACTAATGCCCCCCTCCTCTTTCCCCTCTCAGTGATGTCAGCAGCCACTCCACCGTGACATTGACGGAGCACTTCATCCCCACCCAGCCGGGACCCAGGAAGCTGGTGGCGTCGCTCGACTGTAAACAGCTCTCGCAAGTGCACGGAGTGGCTGATATCATCGTTCTGGAGCAATGAGAAGGAGCTAGCGACATCACTTCCTGTGCTGCTTCTCTCACATCGCCTTTTCCTTATAAAATATGAACAGAGAACCTCTGATTATATGAAACATGTTTATGTATCTTCAAAATATCTTGTTTATTTTGTACTACAGATATTTTTAATATTATGAATAGACCATTAACAGTTGTAGCATTGTTAGCATTATTAACTTGAAATGATATGAATTCACACCTCTACCTTGCTCTTAAATGTCAGAACTGTGGTGAAGTATGCGGTGGGGCTCTAATGCACGCACAGCAAGTGAAGCGCTTTAATTTCCATGCATTTGTATGTCGATTGCATAGACTGTCATAACACTAGTGCATTTCAAGACACTGAACAAATGATGTGAAGGTGCGGAAAGGTCATGACCATGTGGCGATAATGTAAATACTGTGTGTGTGTTATTCATATAGCTGAGAAGTATGTGAAACGTATTGTCAGACAAAATGAACCTCACGTGGCTTACATGAAGGGAGGGGGGGGCGGGGGTTAAAGGGAATGATGTCAAAATTGGCAGTGACATTTTACAAAGGGCACACTGTAATTTCCCTTTTTTTCCTGTTACATTCGACTGAAGAAGTTGTGATTTGTGAAAATTATTGTTTGAAAGATTAAGATATTTTTGCAGACCAAACGATGTCACGGGGTGTAAAAGGTTATTTAAATCACCATCAGATGAAATGCTTATTCATAGTGCGAGTTACCACTCAGAAAACTGAATGCAAACCTGGACGTTCCCTTTGGGAAAATTCGGCCAGATGTTGTTCTGTGTGTCTTGTGTGTGTTTGTCCATCACGTGTTTATAATATCTCTGACGTCAGCTTCACAGTGTATCGCAACTTACCTGCAAAACTGTACTTGTCACTTGCTAGCAAACCATATCAGAATAGAGGCCACGAGTTTAAGTTCAGCACTCAAAGTACAATGTGAAGGAAGCTACTTTAATGATATTACACTATTTATCTACCTGGAGTGTTATTTTTTGTATAGTATGTGTTGTGTTGGTAATAAAACTTACACTGACATGATTACCTGACTCCTGAGTTATTTTCTACGTCCTTACATCATCAGACAAGTCTTAGCTGGAGAGACAGGTTCAAATTATGACGGAATCCAGAGATCAGAGACGAAGCGGCAAGCGGTTACTTGTATTTTTCCATTTCTTACTGTTTTTCTTGTGTGTTGCATGAGCGGTGATCTGCTGCGTAGTGACTCATTTCAACTGTGCAACTTGAGGCAGGTGACACACCTTCGCTGCATTTCATTTTGCAGGGTAATGATGACATAGCTGCAGGTACTGGAGTATGTGATTGTGATATTTTATGTTTGACATGCATGCAGAGGGTTTTACTGTTCCTCTCTGGCATGCTGTGGTTAACACTACTGGAGAGTTCAGGCCAAGCTAGAGGTTAGGGACGGCTGGCTTGTCTCCACTCTTCGTCTCATGCTTCCAGATGTTTTATTTGTTGCAAAATGTAGAGCTATAATCTCTCTTTTGACTGACAGCTCACTAGCTGCAGTCTTTTAACACATGAAGTGCAGCCATGGAGTGCAACTAAGTATATTTACTGTAGCACTATAGTACAATTTTGAGGTGGATGTACTGTATGTTTCTTTATACTTGTACTCTGGTGCATGTATTTGACAGCTATATTAAACATCAGCTTTTCATTTTAAAACTTTAGTAATAAAATCAATTATGCCTAAAAAACACATTTTCTTTTGCTTGAAATGGAGTGTTTGGATACCCTAGTACAACTACTGATACTTAAATAAAAGATTGACAATTTTTCCAACTGCTGATATTGTTCAGAAATTTAATATGTTCTTTTAGATTGAACTAATCAAGGGTATGCAGAATAGTTAGTTAGCTCCACATCAAGCAGTTGGCCATTAAAATGCTGTTTACACGTTCTCAGCGGTAATTCAACTTCATGATGAGTACTTTTGTTCTATGTTTTGCTGATAATATTTGAGTTTTTACTGATACAACATGAACTCAACATTGAATGCTTCCAAAATCAATTTTTGACATGCAGAAGCGTTAAGCAAAGCGTAAACCTAATCAAAATGACACTCGTTACTGACCTCTACTGGTTGGGTGGCGAAGTGCATCACAGTGGATTTCTACAGTGGCACAGGAAACAGTTTGTCCAATAATCTTTTAATGTTTTCAAGGTATAAAATACAAACAGCTGCTTGACACTGCTGGTAAGATGTGAGAGAGAAGCATGAATCAAAGAAAACAATATCTCTACAGTACTTTAGGTTCCTGTCAGGCACATGTAAAAAGCCATGTGGCTGCTCTATAACGTAGAGTCTCAGAGCGACCAGTGTAGTGGTTGTCTTTCATTTACTTCCAAAAATGCAACAATGGGCAACATTATTTGAATTCAATTATAACTGAATACGCTGACAAAAACATTAGCTGACAAATAAAGTCACATTATAAATAAATCAATACTAAATTGAAAAAAAAAGCTTATATTAAATGACAAAATGACAAATAACAAATGACAAAATAACTTTACTACAATAAAATCAATAATAACAAATGACATTTAACCTCATGTCGAGCTCCATTATGCTCAGATATGCCCGAACGCAAAACTCAGCGGCATGCTTCACATGCAAAGGTGTCAGTGCTAAAACTAACATGAACTGTCTGTATACTTTCAGTCCTTTCACACACACAACCATACGCCCACAACCTTAACACACACACACAGGTGGTCAGTTAACAGAGTTACATATTCTTTCCACCACTCTGTTGAACTCCTCTGGTTGATCAGCATACACGTGGTGAGAGGCTTCATTTATCAGCTGCACAGTGGAATAGATGAGGAAATAAAGATCACTAAAACATTCAGCAGTTATACGCTACTAATGTCTCCCACGTAACTCTTTACTCTGCATCTCTACTCACCAGCACTTTGGTGTGGACCTGGTTCCTGATCCGGACCACTCTGTCCCCAGATGAGCTGTCCACCCAGGAGCGTGCTCCATACAGCATGGTGAGGGGCATGGAGGGGGGCAGGAGGTGAATCCGCTGCAGCATGGGCCTCTTAGCCCAGCCTAGAGACTCTGACATGGCCCGGAAACCCACCTCACCACTGGGAGGAGGACAGGAAATGGTCAGTTTTTTGCACGCATTATGTTCTGTTACTAAAAATGTGATGCAGGCGCTGGCTTACCTCGGGGTCTGTGCATTACAGTGGTAGATGTACTGCGTCATGGTGTCATCGTCAAACAGATCTTCGAATTTCCTTTTGAAATCGGGACGGAATCTGTTCACCAAGCCTGGACCTGGATCAATGGCATTTTGTAAGACGGGTGCAAAGGGTATAATGGGGCACAATGGGCTGTTGGATAAACAGGAACATATCTTACCCCACGGTCCTGCTGCTCTGATCACAGCCAGTGGGTTGAAGAGGGAAACCACTGCTGCAATAGCTTTTATCCAGCGTGGAGGGGGCGGCCTCTTCACCACCTCTGTCCCCTGACCCTGACCCTCTTCGGTCTGTGTCTGGGGTCGCTCAGGGAAACCCCAGGGGTCTACTAGGATAAGATGCGACACTCTGCAAAAGGAGAGCAGAATACATTATAGCATCTTATCAACTGGCAAATATTTGTCATCATCATATGCACAGCAGAAGGTGGTGTGCATTGCTGTTTTTTCGGATTCTACCACTAGGGGGTGCCAAAGTCAGGATTTTTTTTGCTAGTTAACTGATGTGTTAACTATAAGTGCCCCATTTCACATTAAATATAGTAATCTGATCCCTCTGTGCATGTAAAAATAGTAATTAATGCATCTTAAAGTTTAAAGGAATAGTTTGCCAGTTTTGCAAATATGCCTACTACCAGCACCTCTAAAGCTCACTATTAAACACCTTACATTTTGTGCGTTTAATCCAGTAAAAGTTAAAAGTTATAGTTTTATGGATGATTATGTTCTGGACTATTTTATGGTCAGGCACAGTCACTTCCTGGAGTCTTGTCATCACCGTGAGGTTGCCAGGTGACCAGCGGAGACTCTTAGAAATGGCCCCACCTGGCAGAAAAACAGTCTGGCTGTTTCCAGTCTTTGTGCAAAGCCGAGCTCACTGTCTGCTGGTGATAGCTCCATATTTACCATACAAACATGAGAGTAAATAAGCTACGCTAATTTCCTGAAACGCCAAACTATTCCTTTAAAAGCATGACATTTTTATGGCGTTGCTAGCACTTGTATTAAGTAGCCAAACACAATAAAATGGGCCAAACATCAACGGTCGTGGAAAATGATTACTGCCGAAACAGATCCGATCTGACTGCCACAAATTTTAATTTAACATATTTGTTCCAAACAAATGAAGTTAATAGAAACTGATTTCTTTAATTATGATAATAATAATATCATAAATGTATTAAAATATTCTGTCAGCAACAAATGCTGTAGCAACTGACACAATAGTGTGACTATTACTATTATTACCATTACAGAATGATTATTAGTTCCGTTAATTCAACTAAAAACATTCTTAAAATCATTTATTAAACCCCTTACCGCCGATTGTCACGAATTCGCATCATACCGCTTTAATCCACATTGCAGCTGAATCGTGCATGCATTCCTCTAATGCCGGTTTGTGCATATTCAACACACACCCAGGAACCTTTGCAAGCACTGGTTTCTTGTCGGACTGGTCAAAGTAAAAACTACATCCGTTGTGTTGTTCCTACAATGTAATGCTTGTAAGCCAATTTTGTGGCTGTTTTGATGAAATACATGAATTTTGAATACACAAAAAGATGTTTTTACTGCATTTAAGCATTGAAAAAAGTGGACATATACTGTTTATTTGAACCCTATTCTAGTTGGTGCTATAATGTAAATAGTTGTAAACAATTTTGTGGCTTTTAGATGGATAGATTTACTAATCTCCAAAGAGAAATTGTGAATTTTGAAAAAACATATTTAAGCATTAACGCCTGTTGTTGCTAATTTGCATCATACCTAAATTTATGTCTATTGTATGTGCTACAGAAAAATTAGCAAACTCCTCTTAATTTAGGATCAATTTGAAAGCAAAAACACAAAGAATTAATTTTCTTTTCAGGCGTCAAGGGGTTAAATTCAGTTTTCTTCATTCAGATATGTGCCAGGTAAATGTGACACACTCAACATATGCTACCTAAATACAATCTATACAATCTCTTTTCACTGCAAATGACTTAGTGAAAGTCCTTAATCCTGACTCACTGTCAGCTGCATGGCTACTTAATCCATGATTATTTGACGTTTCACATGGTATCCTAACCGTATTATTACCTAGAAGGGTACTGGATGGCATAGGAGGCAGCCAGGTACCCCCCCAGACTGTGTCCCAGCAGAATCATGTTCTCCAGGCCCACAGACTGCCTCCACTGCTCAATAGAGCTGACAAACTGCTCCTCTGCCTTGGCAGCATCTGAGGGGAAGGGGGGCCTGGAGCTCCTGCCAAAGCCCAGCAGGTCAAAGGCGTAAACGGGCCGCGACCGACTCAGCGTCTCGAGGTTCCTGATCCACAGGCCTACCCCTCCTCCAAAGCCGTGGACCATCACCAGGGGAGTCTTTGGAGCTTGAGAAAAAAAGACATGGCGGAGTTACAGCAGAGGTCTTACACTGCACACAGCACTGTGTGTGACAGCCATTGCTGATAAACAAACAAAGACCGAGGGGACGGCGGTACCTTGTTCTGCAGGTTTGCGCATCGTCTTGTTGGTGACGGTCAGAGTCCATATGCGATCCTGGTTTGGCAGGGTCACAAACCTGGCCCACAGGTCATTCTGAATACCTGAATGTGAACAATACATGAACAAATAAAGAGGAGTGATGATTACCGTAACCCCAGTCACATAACAGCTGCCACATCTGTGTCGTATTGAACAAAGAGAAGCCCCTCATGGGGAGACAGACATTTTGTACTTCATTCCAAGTGTTAAGCTACATTTATGTTAGCTCCCTGATTTTACAGTATCCAGTATAAGTCAAAGCATCCTCACGAGCAAGAATCTTGGACTCTGTAGTCTTCAAAAGGGACATGGAGGTCGGACGCCAGGAGGGCCACCAGCTCCAGACTGAACTAGACCTGACAGGAGAGAGGTGAAGACATGAAAAGAACGATCAGATAGTGGCTGCTGCAGGATACGCACACTGACTGTGTAACTCCAATGGCAGTGGTGAGAGTCCAAGGCTAAAGTCAGCATTATCATTATTTGCATGGAGCACTGGAGCTACACGCCCAGGAGTGTCTATTCAGCGCCACCATGCTGTCAATCAAAGTCACAGCAGTGATGTAGTGCTTCATATTTATCATTACTGCCTCTGACCACTGAAGAGTAATCAGCATTTAAATTCCACGCAGTTTCGCATGTGACACATACACCACATTTACAAACTAGGGTGCGGCCAACCTTTGTATTTTAAGGATAGAAACTACAAAGGCGGGTAAGCTGAGCTGGGGGGGGGGGGGGGGGTTTATATCCCCCCCCACTTCCTCTTTGATTGGAGGTGGAAACAGGCCAGTGTCACATTTCTATCTCCACCATCACTACTCCAGGTACGCCGCCAAGCCCTTCCACCTGGCTATTCAAATTTGCTGAGTCATCCAGACAACCAGCTCACGTTGAAGTGCACTTCTCCTGAGTGACTTACAACTTTAAAAGACCTTTTGTTGTCAGGAGAGGCAGATTAGGACAATCTAATTTAATCAACATATAAAGTGAACAAATGCTGCTAATTAATAAAACTAATAATATCCTACAGCACTGATTAAGGAAGTTACAGTGAGCCAGTGATGGGCTACTTTATGGTCAGTTTACACTGATTACACTACCTTTTTCCTATTCCTGTCACATAAAGATTTCCTGCTCACTGTCTTTGTGCCATATTAATATACCTGTAGGTGGCTACATCTATAGAAGGTCAGAAGTGTTATGGCACATGGATGTAAATATAAGGACATGTATATTTTACACATGATTAAGGTACAATGACACAACACTGTAGTAACGTGGTGGTACAAAGACCTCAATAATTGTTTTGAAGAAGGAAAACGACACTTTGAACACACCCGGTTTTTAAAAGTTTAGCTAGCTTGTGATGTAAGCAGACAGACAGTGTGCTGAAGGACAGTGTTTTCGGCGATGTGCTTCTCCAAGTTACTTACTCTGTCTCACAGTCGTTCTGTATCGGAGCTGCGGCTGTAGCGGGATCCATTAGTTAGCATATTCCAGTGACCATATTCAATTAAACTGAGTTATGAGGTGGTTAACACGCTATCCTGCTCCTGCATTGAAATACACACTATTGTAGGCTGGTTTCTAATGTTTTGTAACGCGTACATTCCTAGGTCAGCTGATCGGGTACAAAGATGTTCAATTGCGAAGATGCACAACGCGAAACTCATACACCAGTGCATCTAAAAGGCTGACTGGGCTTTCACAGGAGGGGCACAGAGAATAGTCACCGTGTGACTTTAACAACGGGAGCATTTTACATTATTTATTAGCCACGAACAGACAAAAGGACGGCCCAGTACAGCTGTTATTTTGGTGTATTGCTGTTGCTAAAATTTTCACAGCTATTCCATGTGCTTTGTGTGGATTATTAATTATTGACATTCAAAACTAGTGAAAACTTCACATTTCTGGGAATTTGTAATTCAAAAATTAGGCAATAGGGTCCCGGGTCCCAGGAAAATTGCTAAGAATCGAGAATGCAGTCGACACAGACTCATCTCGAAAAGCTGTAGGAGTGAAGCATCTTCTCACATTTTACACCTCTCTGTTGTACAGCGGGTGGTGACAATGATCTACGTTGTTTTGGTGACTACCCGGAAGATATTTTTTGGAACACCAAAGCCGCTTCCGGTTAATGAGGACACGTCACTCATTCGACTGAGGAAGAGGAGCTGTGCAAAAGTCGTTTGTTGACCCGTTTTGTACAAATTAGACAGCAAAATCATGTCGAATTCCGTCATTTCGGTTATTTCTCGGTTTCTAGAGGAGTACACCACCACGACTCCCAACAAGCTGAAAGTGGTGGATGCTTATTTGCTGTACATCTTGCTGACAGGAGCGCTGCAGTTCCTGTACTGTCTGCTTGTCGGTACCTTTCCCTTCAATAGCTTTCTGTCGGGCTTCATCTCGTGTGTGGGTGCTTTCATCCTCGCAGGTAAAAACTTCTTCGGTTTAATGTTGTAATGTCTTGTCCGTCAATTATACAATGCGTCATTTCGAGGGTTTCCGTCAGTCACTGGCCCACTACTGAACAAGTGTGCAGACACAAGTTAGCTACCGAAGCTAAAACCTCATGGCTCGAGTTGTAATTGTGTAATATAAATATAAAATAATTTAAAATGTGATAGATAAACGTTGCTTTCTGAGTACGAAAAGCGACCGTTACTGGAATTAAAGTGTACACTCATTTGCCTCTTTAGCCACATTTAGCTAAAGCTAAACTAGCCTAACAATACAAGAGCTCCGCAATACATCTTACCTTCATGAAGCTTATAATGTTCAGCTTGTTGTTCAGGTGTTAATTCACCTTAAAAGTCTCAGGTCGCTGAAGTGTATTAATTCTGAGAAATAACACTTCAGTATCAAATACATTTTAATATGTAATGCAATACAATTCAGCAGCTCCGCAGACTGAAGCCATAATGACCATAGAGTGGATTCAGTTGTGGGACTGTTGCATCAGTTTTAGTCAGGTGTGCCTAATAAACTGGCAACTAGGTGTACTGTGGTACTTAGTTTGAGCAGAAACTGTATTTCCCGCAGTATTGGGCAGGAACAACCCTGCTACACAGAGCTCATATTGACATAGTTAGATAGCTTTTGAACCTCTCCATAAACTTTCAACCGGAAGAGCTTCAGCCGGTGGGTTGATAAGATGACAGTGATGCATTGAACTGCGTGATTTATCTATTTGGTTTATCGTTTGGCTCGAAAATGTCAGAAAGTAATGAAAAATGGCTCATTAAAATTCCCCAGAACCCAAGATGACCCAAAGATATTCAGTTTACAGTGATTAGAAAACAGAGAGAGCAGCTCTGGCACCAGACCATGTTTAGCACACATCATTGATAAATCATTTTAACTGTTATTCATTTTGATAGTCAGATATCATTACAAGTCATGTTTCCAGGTTTTGTCACGTTCGAACATACAAATGCAAAGTAATCCTTAAATTCAGAGCCACCTGTCTGTAAAAATGTAACCATAACTACAATAGCAGAGCTTTATTTTAATTTCAAAGACCTAACTTTGTCTGTATTAGTGGTGAATTGTATGTGTCTACGGAGTACAACGCGAATCCTTAATCCTTCATATCTTCTTTTTTTAGTGTGTCTTCGTATCCAGATCAACCCACAGAATAAAGGAGAGTTCCTGTCCATCTCCCCAGAGAGAGCCTTCGCTGACTTCCTATTCGCTCACACTGTCCTCCATCTGGTTGTAATGAACTTCATTGGTTGAAACAGACGCGCATCTGACTCACAGTGTCCCGCCCCCTCAGAAGGTGAATATTTCACACATGCACTTCTTTTAAAAATGACATTCATGCTTAGAATCGCCCTGTGTCAGGGCACTTCAAACCACAATAGAGATATTCACACTTCTTTTTTAAAATGTATTCATTGATGTTCTAATACAGTCATCGACATATTGTTTTCTGAGGTTAGTTTTCCTTCCAGCTGTAAGATGCTCAGAGCATGACATTTCTGCACCTGCTGCTTAAAATTACTATCTTGTTGGAGTGATTTCTCCCATATCAAGTTGCAACGAGCACTTTCTGGAGCCCACTAATCAACCAGGCCTGAACACTCTCCAGTAGTGACACGCTGTATTCTGTTTGAGAAATAGCTGAAAAACAGCAAATAGTATAAAGAATGTGTTTCTTTTATGAGTTTTTTTTCTTTACCATCAGTATCTCTAATATGAGAAAATCTCTCTCTGAGGTGATGTGTGTGTGTATGTGTGCTAATGTATCGGTGTTTATAGTGTAGAGCCTCTCAGTGGACAATAAATGGGAGATTTTATGAACTCAAAGGATCTTTATGCAGGCTTTTATACAGATATATGCTGTACTGTATTGGTTTGTGCTTGTAAAACAAGAAATATACCCCTGTCCTGCGGGCGCTCTCAGTCACATTAACCATCCTCGCCAGTTCATCACTTCATTCTCAGTGGAACAGCTCCAGATATATTACATGTGATAAGATGGACTTCAGTCTTACTTCTCGGGGGAGATCCATATGATACCACTTATTGCTTTTTGCTGTGCTAGAAAACGGCGTTATTGCATTTTTCGATGGGTGGAAAAGCTGTGCTGCATCCTCTTGCTTCTCAGTTGCCTCTGGATAACGACTCCCATAACTTGTCGCTAACCCCACCACCTCTTCTTTTTTTCCATAGACCACAACAAGAGAAGTCAAAACTCCCCTTCAAGACATGATGCTACACCTGCTTTTGTGCAACTGGTTTGGAGAGTCTCATCCCACCATCCACCCTGAATTCGCTGCATCTTATCACATATGATGCAGCACAATTTTCTTACTGATAAAGGTTGATTTTGTTCATTCTTTTTTTTTTTTATGTTCAAATTTGTAAAGCATTCCCTTTTGCACTGAGAAGAAGAAAATAAAACAACTGAAATGGTGACCTTGTGAATAATGAAGCAGTCCTTCACTGAAGCATTCTCCATTCTTTTTAGTTTCAGACTTTTTTCAATAATACATGCTTTAAGATGAGACAGACACAGAATGTTATTTGTTAGAATATTGCGTGTCTAAAGACCCATAGACAATGTATCTAAATCTTTTAGATGCATACGGTCTTATTTGAACACACTAAATGATTCATTTTTATGATTAAGTTAGAAGTACATTACATAAAACAATACAACAACCATCAGACTGTGTTGTGCAAGCGTATCCCCCCCAAACCCCACTTTGGTAGGGTGACTCTGTATAGTCGTATTACACCTTCAAATACAGGACTTTTTCGACCAGAGTTTGGGAGAGCTGCATGCTACATCAGGAGCTGGTTACAGAAAAAAGAAATATCTGTTAAAGGTTGACAGCACAAAAAAATGTAACTTGGTGAAAATTGCCAGGAAGGGGCTCCATCCTTTGTAGAACCTGTTTTGAACCCCACAGATTGCAACATTTGTTAAAAGCTGAACTGAGACTACAGTATATTTTGGAGCCAATGAGAACGCTGCAGCTTGAGCGGCAGGCTTACTGCCTATCATGCTAAGAGAGGGGAAAGCAAGAACATTACACCCCAGAGCAATGAGAGGCTTTGCTTCTATTACTTGCTCTGGAATAACTGATAGAGTCAAACACATTCCGGCTCAATTGCTTTGAACGGCGCAGAGCTGTGGGGTGTGAATGTGTGGGCCAGTCTGAGCTGGATATGAAACAGCCTTGCATACAGAGATGAAAAACACACTGAATCATGTTGGCTTCCCAGGTCTCTCCTGTAAAGGTCAGACCTAAAGCTCTTCCTATGCTGATTTAATAGCATACAAAGAGATACTCCATCTACCCACCTTGACATATTGAATAGATAACATTAACCGCAGTCCTTCTGAAAAGAGGTTTGTATGAAATTATAAGAGTGTTGATTCTGGGAACTGAGAGGCTAGATTTTGAACACATCTGAGCTGAAACAATCTAAACAAAGAGGTGGGGGATACCTAGTTTCTCAGTTTTTCCTGGAGGGGGTTGAGCCCTCTGTGTGGCGGATGTTATGCTGCATGATAGGCGAAGGTAACTGGAAGCTGCTTGCTGTCGGGGTGAAAGAAGCATTTGGATGCTTAAACTCAAGCACAAGAAACAATGCCACCTAAAAAACAACATACAAATATTATCATAAGTAAAAGCTTGCATTAAAACAATGCTCAAGTAAAAGGACAATGGCATTAACCTTAACATTCTTTAAGTTAAAAGTTAATACCCACCATTGAGGCCCAAGCCAGCAAAATCTTTACTTCACTACACTCATCTGACATCATAACCAACAACAGATTCAGATTAATAACCCAAAATCTGATCAGCAATTGAATGATGATGTATCATTATAGGTTAAGAGAAGACTTTATTGATCCCTGCAGGTAAATTCACAAGCTGCCCAGCGGTACGGTAAGTGCTGCATTAGCTCCACCTTTACCAACAGTCAAGCGATAAAGCAATAATTATAGTGTAATAATCTGATCTGTATTATTCTGAAATGGGCCATTCTGCATAATGAGTATATTTTGATGCCAATACTTTGACTTTAACTTGTAACGGAGTATTTCTACACTGTGGTGTTGCTACTTATATCTATAAGTAAATTCTGTGAATATGTCTTCCACCACTAGTATAATAACTACTGATGCATTTACATGTAAGCCACACTATAATAGCTGTTTGGTGGCTTGACACGGTGCCGTGTCATTTCATCTGCTCATTGTAGGTTATTAAAATCTTAATCTGCTGTAACTAAAGCTGTCAAATATACGTTTCCCTCTGAAATGTAGTGTACTTTAAAATGAGACAGAATGTTCAAGTAAAGTAATTAAGGTCAGTATTTGAGTGAATGTACTTTCCAGCTCTGCTTGTTGTACTCAGTGCATAAAGAAATCGGCTTGCAATCCACGTCGTCATAACAACAGGCAACATTTTAAGGGATTAATTTATTCGGTAGACTTACAGTTTGATTGTGGTGTGTCTTTTTGACTGGACTGCTCCTCTGTGCACTGTAGAAAAACAATCTCATTAACTAGTCTCCATTTAGAGGAATAGCCTGTTGGGCAAAGCGCTGGTATCACATTGAAACCACTAAGCAATATATATTAGATCCCCAGTAATAAAAACAAACATTAGGAGGCATCGTGACACCATTTTGCTGAAGCCGTACATATGCAAGGTCTCTTACCAATATAGACATGTAGACAGAGAATCAGAGGATATTTTCCCCCTGACGTTTTAATCAGGTTTACATGTAAAAGTTGGGAGCATCTAGTTAATCTTGCTTCGTCTGATGCAGCAATTCACCAAAATAAAATCTGTTGTAACAGAGACAAACAAATATGCAAAGCTGGCGGGAATGTCAGGATACTGGGATGTGTCGTGGGACTTGACCGGCTGGAAATAATTAGTTCAGTGAGAGTTAAGTTTCGATTCTCAAACCTGCCCGAACGCTCAGTTTCAATTCTGAGCTCCGGCTACTTTTCTCCAGGAAATGGATGACCATAAAAGGCTTTGTAGCCACAGCATGAAGCGAGGGACTTTGGGGACACCCGTGACACTCTTCACTGAGCAAATTGAGAGGCTTGGAATAATTGTTTGTTAATTCAGTGGCTGAGGGGGCTGTGCGTGGAAGCTTAATTCAACAAATGACGACTGGACCGAATCCAAAGTTTTCAGGCATCAAAATCATTTCATTGTGGCCTGCCAAATGAGTTCTCTGCATTCACGGAGGGAAGGCACTCAGCATTCGGTCGCTCGGGAGAATAGAAGACGGTTGACGCTGAAAGAGAAAAGATGGCATGTTTGAATTTACAAGCCAAAGCCTCTGCTGAAAGAAGAGTACTACGAAACATGAGCACTTTTGTTGCCCAGAGTCAGATGAGACGACTGATACCGCTCATATGTGTGTACTCTAAATATGAAGCTGCAGCCTGGGAGCAGTTAGCTCAGCGCAGCTCACAAATCTGTGCGTGAGAAAAAAAAATCCAGTTATGCGAGGCATTATAAACGTGTTAATTTGTGAGCTTTGGCGGTGCTGGTGGGTGAGCCAGGCTAGCTGCTTCCCCTTTGCCTGCAGACTTTATGCTAACATAAGCTAACCGGCTGTAGCTTTGTATTACTTAACCATACAGATGAGCTCAGCTAACCTTCGGGAAGAAAGCTAATAAACACATTTCCCGTAATGTTGGACTGCTCCCCAAAGGTCTTGATTTCTTGAATGTCAGGGAGAGTTTGAATATAAATAAATCCTCTGGGTTTGTTGAAGAATAGAAAAGATGTTAGCAAATGCGTCACTTTACAGAAATCCACACATTTTGCATTAGGTGGTAGTTTTGCATCACGTTATGGAAGTGGGCCGACTTCAATAAAGAAAGTCATAGACAAATCATGGTATTTTACATCAGAGCCACAGTGAGCACAACCTGTTACATGTTTGCTGAAATAATTCCTCACTGGCACCTACATGGTTAACATCTGGAACATCTGGATCCAACTAATGGTCACATGACCCAGTGGAAATTCCTATTGCGGAACCCGGAGTCCGTATTTACACAAGGGAGAGCACTCACTTGGTAAACCTCAAGCTGACGGTGAAACATGCCGAAGCCCCTCGTTCTCGCCCTAGGCCTGTTGCCATGGATCCCAGGTAATAACTGTGACTACCGATGGCATATGATTACAAAATGCGCACAATAACTGATGAAAGAAGGAGTTCTTAGGATGATTAATGTCTGTTCTGCAGCCCCCCCTCACTTCTCTATCCCGCTTTTGGCAAATACTGGCTGCTACAGTGCAGGATGTTTCTAATGCCTCACTTCTTTTTATTATTTTATTGCTTTTCTGTTTTAATCATTTGTTGAAGACAGGCTCACCATTTTCTGCATAAGCTGGAGAAGGCTTTTATGTTTTTTTTCTAGATCTTACAAGCTTCTGTACTTTTGGCCCTTGGCAAGAGCATGTTTGATGTTTGTTTTGTCGAGTCTCCAAAGGCTTGTTATATTTGTCCCCCCAAATCTCTATTATGGAGGATAATCCAGTTTTGGAATAAGAAGTATGGAGAGGGAAGTTAAAGGAGGAAATCTGTTTTGTTACAAAGGAAAGTGAAACTGAGTATGGCTCAAGGCCACTTTCATATGAGTGTCGACTGTTCTGTTCTGTTAAGACTGAAAGTTTAAGTTCAAGCTAGTGTGCAGCATTCAGTCATCTCCACTTCCCATCAGCCTTCCTCTGCAGGGTGACCACCGTGGGAGAGCACGTAATCCTGGAGGGTGAATCCCTCACAGTCCCGTGCCGCTACGAGCCCCAGTATGCCAGCTATGTGAAATACTGGTGCCGGGGCAGCATGAGGGAGTTCTGCACCAGCATGGCTCGGACGGATGACACCCGTGTGGCCAACCCAGCTGAGGACAAAGTGAGCATCTATGACGACCAGGTCCAGCTGATGTTCACGGTGACCATGAACAACCTGAAGGAGGCGGACTCTGGGTGGTACATGTGTGGCGTGGAGATAGGTGGCGTGTGGACCGCTGATGTTGTCACTTTCACTTACGTCAAGGTCATTCACGGTGAGCAGTGGAGTGATTTCGAGCTGATGATCCTCTATTGATGCCTGAAGAAAAAGAACATTTTCATGCAAACTCTTTCCTGCAGGTTTGTCGGTGGTGAGCAGCCAACTGAGTGGGGAGGAAGGGGGTAGTGTCACAGTTGAATGCGTCTACAGTGAGAGATACAGGTATCTGATTGGCTCATGCTTTGTGTTAACATTGTGTCAGTTCTATTTGCCATCAGACCATGCAGAACCCTCATTAGAACCCAACATTTCTAGACCAGTAAACTGAGAAACATGGTTATTTGTTTGAGAGTTTCAATTCAAGCCTAACTCTGACGGATAGTCAGTCATCACCGGCTCCCCTGTGGCTGCTTGTCAACAGGCAAAGTGAGAAGAAGTGGTGTCGGAGTGGAGACTGGAGCTCGTGTCTGCCGACAGGTTCTGAAGGGATCTACGAAGACACTTCAGTGGCCATCAGCGATGACAGAACTAGGACTTTCACTGTAACCTTAAAGAAGCTGCAGCTGAGAGATACCGGCTGGTACTGGTGCTCTGCAGGACAGCAGCAGATAGCCGTGCACGTGCTGGTCACACCCCGACCCACGACGAGTAGGTTGACCTTAATATAAGAACATCATGTTACATGTTACAATCTTTTCTTTCTGGGTGGAGATCTTGACTGTCTTAGTTAGTGAGCCATTCTTACTTGATTCATTGTTCAAGCAGCACTAGAAACTGAAAAAACAGCTGCTGAGGCTCATGAGAGTGTGAAACAAAACGGTATAGAGATTAATATACAATGAATCTGATAATGAAAATCATACAGAGGTATTCAGAGACATTCTCATGGCGGTTTTCTATGTGTATTTTGGGGATTTGTTCTAACACGTTAACTCTGCCTTTATCATCCGTGAGTGTGTGAGGAGATTATGGACAATGCTGTAAATCAATGATCAGGACTCCTTTATGGCAATATTGGATTATATGTATACATGATTGGAATACTGGACATTTATATGATATCAGCACACTGTGATGAAATACTTTATCAGCTATTTGATTCACTGCATTACGGTCCCGTCTGAGTATTTTATCCATTAATTAACTGTAAATCATAATATAAAATTATCATCCCCCCTAATGGTTACCAATAACTGCCATGTCTGCCTCATAGAGAAGTGTATGTGTATATTGACAGGAATATAATTCCTGCTTTAACCAAGATAAACTGAAACACAACTGCAACAACTGGCTGTAAAAACCGAAGCAGCGAGCTCAAAGATGGCTTAGAGTCTGCAGCCACGCTGGCGGCTCTGATTCCATATGCTGAGGAATGGGGGTGCTTTAAATTAAATGCTAACACCAGCATGCTAACATGCTCACAATGGCAAGCATAAGTATAATGTAATTTTGACCTGATGATGGTGCTGGATGAAATCAACAAAGTGATTACAGTGCAAGCTGAAGAGAATATTACACCAAATCTCATGGAAATCCCAAAGATTTTTCACTGTGGACCGACAGATTGACTGGCAGATGTTGACGGTTTTTACTGCATACAAGTTTCTACCATCCTAGCCAGTTTTCACTGAGGTTTCAGTGTGGAGAATCAATTGGAAATCTGTTGATCCTAGCAGGTGGAATCCAGACCAATCAGTTCACTACGGGCAACTGAGCCCCTGAATGTTACTGAGGACTTCTTAGGTATGAAAAGATGCAATTTCGTCGATTGTGTGGCCTTTTCCCCACGTCAGTTTGTGGCTGCTGAAATGAGACGCTTTAAAGATCAGTGTGTGTTTGTGACAGATGGCAGGGGCTCCCAGGTCTCCAGCTGTACAAGCTATCGATTATTACGAGTCACTTATCAAGAATATTGATGTTGTGAACTCTGCGGGTGCTGCTACGAACACCGCTTTGCTTATAGCAGGACATCATTTCTCAGCTCTCTGTGTCTCTCTTTGTCTTCAGCGGCTGTGTCCGCGACATCTCAGTCTGTCGCACCGTCGCCGCCCCCACCCAACTCCATCGCCAAGCAGTCCTGGAGCAGTCACAGGTAGGAGTGACACACCTCTTTGTGACTGTGCTTTAAACCACCAATTGCTGAAGCATTTATTGTAAATCTGCTCCTAAAAAGCTGAGTGACAGCGATGGTTACATCATTTGCACCTGATGGCAACTGCTATGGATAAAACTCCTCCTGGGGACCACCATCCACATTTCAACATAAATTTACACACAAAATTTCCAAGTGCCAGTCGCACCTTCCGTATTTGATGTGATGCCTTTCACGCTATTAACCACTATGGATGCCTATCTACGCCGTCATGAAGGAGTTAACTCAAGTTCAGCTCAGTCAGGCACAGATAATGATCGCACCGTTCTTGCCCAGGAGTGTCTTTCTGTCATCTCTCGTCTCGGCTGTCACGTCACAATGTAAGAACAGATGTAGCACGAGCCCGAGCCTCTCCCGAAGCCGGCCTATCTGTTCAGACCACTGCGTGTTTGTGTCTGTGTTCCAGTCACATCCTGGAGTCTCTGCTGCTGTGTGCTTCTTTAATGCTCCTCGTGGGCATGGCCGTATTGGCGAGAAAGCTGTGGAGACTGCACCGTAAGACTACATCTCATTTCTTTGATTATTCAATATTACATCAGGGCAGGATCATACCACTAACCTCAACCTTTTATATACATTAAATAAATTTGGTTAAGATCTTTGCATCATTATTTGTTGCTTGCAGATCCCCAGTATCCATTTCTGGAGCAGGATCCTGTGTTGAGACCAGTTAGGGAGGAGAAAGCAAGGATCAGTGTAAGCCCCCATTAAAATATCTGTCACTGTTCCATTACACACTATTTAAAAATAGGCCCCATTATTGAAGATATGCCTTAGTGATTATTGTACTCATTTTTGTTTCTGTCTCCCACAGAAGTACTCAGACCTGCAGCACGCTGACGTTGTTTTCCCAAACAGGGATTACCAGGATGCACATATGTACTGATCTTACGTATCACCACATCTAAATTCATGTATGCTGCGTCCTGCCTGCTGCTTCCTGTATGCTATAGGCTGTAGATTACCTCTCCTGTAACATGAATTTGCCAAAATATAATCATGTGGTCTTGAATTTGGTCTGAAGCAGCGCTGTAACGGCCACTCAGGACTCCGGGGTCATGTCTTCTGTATTGTCTGTACGAATTTGGGGATTCAGTTTTACACAACGCATTTACAACTTACACATGCTATTATTCAGACTGAGTATATTTAAATGTGATTATTTTTATTTCCAAATCAAGACACATTTGATTGTATTGTTATTTCTCCACTAGATTTTTATTAATGTGGTCAAATTAAATAGCAATCCTTCATTTGACAGGTTCGCTACTGATGATTTTTCTATGAAGGGAAGAATTTCCAGAAACAAGTGCAGAGATGTATCTTTCCGCTTCTCATCTGATATAATGATCTTGTTAGCCAATCACACGTCCAGCAGACGCGGAGAAGCATTAGCATTCATTAGGAGTCGTGTTTATGTCCTGATGAGTCGACTCTCCTTTTAGCTGTGGACTGATCTCAACCATATCCTGCGGGAAATATGTAGCAAAGCTCCGTAGAGCTGAGGGAGGGAAAAGAGCGTGATATGTGCTTTCCTTGAAATATCTTGAAATGCTCCATTTGAATAAAATGTGCATCAAATTTAATTCAACAGATAATTCATTAACATAAGATATGGAAAATATTAAACATGTCAGATACTCATCGGGGTGTTGGGGGGGCATCGACTCATGACCTCAGGATCTAAAATGCTGCCTACGGCCCTGCTCACACATCCACACTATGTAATGAATTGTATTCTATTGTATGAATACTTAGTCATCATGCTTCTCAAAAAACAACATACCCAACAATGGCCATGCACACTGACTGCTCCGCTTTAAAGACAGTAATGGGCTCTGTTAAAGATGGACTTAGACAAGATGGTGGGAGTTGCTGTCAGCTCCAAATTGCTGTTTGTTGCCTCCAACTGTTGCAAAGAAATAAGCCCAATGTGAATGAATAAGAAATGCAAGATGGTAAAATCTGCCTGCGTGGAAAGCCCCATGGGACAGACAGAGGTACATTTTCAGTTTTTGTTGCTTTTATTATTAGAACTAGACCGCCGTGTTTATTTCATAACAAGATAACGAGACGGCTAATTAACACATTTAGGCACGGATACAGTCTGTTTGACTGAAAACTCGTGGAAGCGAATTCAGGCACCATGAACATTGTTATGAGACGCACTTATTTTAAGAGAGAAGTGAGCAAATGAAGACAGAACCCATTAGAAGGAGTTCACAAATGAACTCTGAAAAGAGAACAGCTCTACATTTCATGCTTGAACTGTCTGTTCTCATCGTGAATCTCAAGCGACGTGTTGGAATTGTAAATTGAACAAGCTAATGAGACGACCAAAGCAGCTGTGGAACCAACGAGAGCTTAGCAATAGCTTCGTCCTACCTTCAAATCAGGAAAAGCAGTTTTCTTGTTTGTGAGTTTGGAAGAATAAAACTCCAAAGACTCGCTTTTCCTTCGTGGTGTCATGTCATGCTTTTTCTGCAGTTGTGAATTATTGTGTTAAAAGCATAGTGCTGATGTTTTTTGGGTTTAATATTTCTCTTTAGAATAGCCACATTACATGATATTTAAGTAAAAAAAAAACATGAGGTTGCTGTTCAGTTCACAACAACAACAGCACCATATGGTTGCAGCGCTGTTAGCGATGCAGACTTTGTGCTCAGTGACAAAATAACACGAGAGCTTTTATTTGATGTTGATTTTGAATCACGAGAAACGGAGCTGCTTTAACCCTCCACTGTGACCACGGTGAGCTCAGATCACAAGACATGCAGTGTATCTGCAGTCTGCTCCGAGTGGATGGACAGAAATGGGAAAGAAAAGCTTGTCGCTTTCTGCTCCATGCAGCCACTTTGAGTTTGAATGTTAGCTTGAGGACTATTATATCTGACAGAATTCCAGACTGAAATAAATGCCACTCCTTTGTTTATTACCTCTTACTTTAACCTTATTATAGCGTCACAAAATGTTTTTTAGCATCGTTGAATTTGCAGTCTGATTTCATTTGGTTTTGTCTCGGCCAGGTCTCCCTCGCAAAAGAGGTTTCCATCCTCAGTGGGACTTAACTGGTTTAATAAATGTGAAATTAAAGGTAAAATTAGAGCAACAGGGTGAAACGATTCTTCAAGATGCCACTAGATCATTAGACATGCTGTGTGAATAGAGATTTTTCTTTCATTTTATCCAGTTATGAAAAAAAAGAAGCCTTTCTTCGTATGAAATATGTATTTTTCAGCTGTAATTACTATTTATATTATTCAGTCGGAAATAATATAATTTGAAATGTCTCAGCAGTTGTGAATCATTTACTCTTTCATCCTCTTTAATAATCAAATACTTTGGGATTCACTTTTTCATCAAGTTGAAGATTTCCAGTCATACATGTAGGCCTATGTGGTAAAACTTAAGTTTATACCAGATTTATTGTGTCGGAGGCTAAATCAAGGTGAATGACTGTGCTGCAGCATGATTCGATGATGCTACTGCATATCTCAAACACATTATGATTTCTAGGTGTGTTTTATAAGGAACTTTAAATATTCAGACTCTGTTCTATTCTCTTCTATTATGTTCTGCTCTTTTCTGCTCTCTGTAGGTCACTCCAGTTGAGTTTCACCACTGCGTCGATGTAACAGGGACTCAGTCATTAATCTAAATGTGTTTCAAGTGGAATCAGTTCTGCCACTAGATGGAGGTCAACCCTGTATGAAATATGTTCTTTCTGTTATGTATTGCTGGTGTGTGTGTGTGTGTGTGTGTGTGTGTGGCAATTATTCCTCAAAACATTTTCCTTTTTTTTCCTGAGCAAACACCACAGACATTCTGCAGGAGAAACCGCAGAGCTGCATACAGAAAAAACGCAGGATTTAAACATCTGTAACACTCTTGCATTTTTTCCCCCCAGTTCTTGCTCATGTCTGCATGCATTAGACATTACATTTCTTTAACCGGTCCCTCGGGTCTTGCCATTTGATGGCATCAACAATCGATACATTTGCACTCACCTCATGTGCAGCTGCTGCAGATAATAAGGCATCAGCGGGAAACGTGGAGGGCTTGGATGAAGGACAAGCGACTTTTCTATGCCCTGTGACAAGTGTTTTGAAGGCCAAGTGTTGCACACGCATGCAGTCCTCATTAAATATTGCACTATTCTCGTTCACCCTAGTGGACAGGACAATTAGGATGCCTCTTAATTAGGATAAAAATAACTTAACATTCATGACTGTAACATACCTGAGAGCTTGAGCTATTCATAGTATGTAATGTAAAACCTTAGTCATAGTATTGATCAGAGGTGTTATGCATATTGTTTTATTTGACTGAAATACTCCTTCATAAGCATTCATTTTTAGCAGGATTTCACAATTTTATACTCTGTCTAGGTTAAGTTACTCCATCACAGGTCCATAAGCTGCGTGGAGAAAGAGGCATAATTTCCCTCAGTGTTTCTATAGTAACGGTAGATCAAAAAACAAAACACAAACAAAATGAAATGGCACGCACTTGCCAGATCTTGTTCAACCATAAGATCCACTGTGACTTACCAGAGTGCCTCCCACCCACTGAGGGAGCATGACAAGGCTGCAAATGAAGGGCACAGACTGGTCCTGCTTTGGTGCTGCAGATCAGAGCCCCCTCCAGTGTGCATCACTGCTAAAGGTACATCTTCAAACCAGAGATCACATGAACCCCCCTGTAGAAATCCATCCTGTCCTCCTGAACAGATGTCTAATTCAACTGAAGTTTCGTTAGAGCTAAGAGCAAACTAGAGACAGAGGTGAGCTGCTTTGTGTGAAGCGCTGTCATGAACGGATGGTTGGAGCTGTCGAAGGTTTTGTCTGCACTGTTTGCTGACATTCCTACATGATTCAATTTCAAGTAAGTGTTTTCTCCTGCTTTGCACCATCTGTAGTCTTACATGGACTCTGTTAAGGGAAAGTGCTGAGGATTCCAGCGTGGTTGTGTACAGCTTTATTCATGGTTTGAATTAAAAGGTAATAAGCAACAACATTAGAGTTTTTCTTAGCATGCTTTAGCGAGACTGTTTTGTAGTTTGGCTCGGCAGATCTAGAGAAGGCCTAACGTTAATCCCTGAGGAACACCACAATGCACCTTGTCGTCAGAATATAATATAATAAGATTTGGATGCCTTTTTATTTCAGATTCTGCATGAAAATGGTTACTTTAATGTCAGTTTGATTTGAGATGTTTCAGTGTTGTGCTGCAGGCTGACGCCAGCAAGAAGAAAAGTCATATATAGATCGATATCTGGTGATTTAACCACTGAGTTATTAAAGGAGGCTGGAAATGACTGAATGTGAATGGCAGCTTTACGGGTGCTGCACAGAGGACATGTTAATGCTTCTTCATTACATAAACATTCGTAAGTATCACAGACATCTGATTATTGACAGAGAGTAAGCATATTTTTGCCCTGTTTGCATTATAATGTGTTATAAATGTGACTCTGATGTGTTACACACAGTCATGTTAGGTTCTTCTGACATTCAGTTGAGGTTAAGATGGATTATTTTAATAGTGCCAGAAGAGCTGCTTCTTATTGAAACAGCCTTGGAAAATGCCAGAGGAAAAGAGACTGTTTTGACCATTTACTGACGGGGCTACATCAGGGTTCAGCTCCTTCAACAATGAGGATTGTGATTTTAAATGTCAACGCCGGCGTGAAGCAGGATTCCTGCAATGTGGTCCAACTGGGTCAAGAAGCATTGTGCTCTCATCATCTGCAGAAAATGCATAACGATAACAATGGGCACCGAGCGTAGACAGCCAATTGTGCATATGTCATTGACTATCTATACTATGCTAAAAAAGAGGAAAAAGCCTGAAATACTCTCCATCCGTATTCCACAATTTGGCAGTTTCCTTATACGTCAGCAAATATGAACATCAGAAAGTCATTTGTGAAATGTTTGGGCCTATTTCTCCTCTTTGCACACACACAATTTGACTTTGACAATGCACAAAATGGAACCTAATTGAATAAAACATCAACATTTCAAATGAGCTGCTGCCTCTTGAAGTCCTCTTGGAAAAAGACAACTGCTGAGCTACTTTTTTTTCAGCGGAAATCTGAACGCTGGCACACAGCTGTCCTCCATATTCACAGACAGAAAAACAACACAAGTACAACTCCACTGCAGTTAATATCTGCTCGCTTGACCGAGCAGTGCCCTTGAATAACATTAATCAATTATCTGTGAAACATTTATTGGACTAAATATATTGAGAGATAACTGTTATTCCTGTCAGCCTCTCAGCCTGACTTTGACAAGTTTTGTGCAAGTCCAACAATGCTGCATTCCCGAATCCTATCAAATATATATGAATCCCTCATATTGGCTATTTGCATATAAAAACCTTCCTCCTCCAGAAAGAGTCGCTTGCTGCACTGCAGACAGATGCGGCATCTACAAATCCATCAAACCCCTAAAATATTCTGTACCGTGAAATGAATCATCGGATGAAAATTAAGAGTTAATTAGTCAGAACAAAGACATTCAACATGCTGTTTTTAGATTTTGCAACTGACCTTATATACAAGTCTTCAAGATGTACTTTTAAAATAGTCGTTAATCATTTGACATGTGAGAGTTTACTTGCAGTTTTGTCATAAACTGCACTGTAAATGTGGAGTCTTGGGGGAGAATTACTCTAGTCTATATTATATGCTTAACATCTGCAACTCCTGCTGGGGAGAAGGAAATAGAAGCACACAACGGGATCAATATCTATTTCATGCTTCCGCAGTAGCATTGGCATTGTACAATTTATTGGAGCAACAGCTCTATTTTGTCCTGCTCTGAGTGTATAAATGGACATTAAGGTGAGTTTGGTAAGTCAGTCGCTGATGATGCCCTTGTTTTTTTTTTTACTCGAGGAAATAATGGAGCCGTTTTACTGCGACAGCTCCGGCTCACCGGGGGCCTGATGTTTTCTGGGACGACGCACTTTCTGTAGCGCTCCTGTTTCACTTCCTCACTGTAAAGCTCCGGTGCAGCACACTTAGGAACATTTTGTATGATTACAGTACAATGAATTATAAAGCGCTGCTCTGCTTCTGATGATTAAATACTGTATGCGTTTATATCACTGAAACATTCACCACCCACTCCCTCTGCCACCACTGCCTGAGGGCTGCTAGCACCGCAACTTTCACACTGCTGAAAAACTACACCATCGTGTAATCTGTGCCGCCTTCTAAGCAGTCTGCCAGTCCTACGATGTAATACATCCTTGGAAACTCTATGCCCAGACTCATTGCTCGGGTCTATCAATCAAAAAGAGTGCATTTGTTTTAATTCAGGTGGATCACCCCAGAAAGTGGAGTGGGTGTTAAAGATAAAGAGACATTATGACAATTTCCATTTATATGAAAGCGTTGTTGTTTTTATTCTGTGGAAACTCCTGTTTTGTATTTAATGCTAATGCCTCTATTGAAGGATTACATGGTGCTCTGCAAAATGGAACAATTCTCCTCCTTTTCTTATGAAACCTTTTCAAATCCCATTAGAATTAGTTTAGGTTAAAATGTGTATGATCCATCAAAAGGGCTGTTATTCTTCCAGCAAAGTTAACATTTTTCCGATTTCCTTCTTAATAACAGCTGTATACATGGTCCATGGCTAAATGTAATCGCTTTCCAATGACAAAGCAATTGACTTTCTTGTTAACCTCTCTAACATATGGGTTATGTTCGCGTCTATGGCCCATTTGTGTCGGTGGTCACCATTAGGCTGAGTGGAGCAGAGGAAGGCAACATCGCCGTTCGGTGTTCACTGGCTCGATACTTAGCTGCTATCAGAAGTGCTGTCAAGGTCTGCAATCTTGCAGAACCGTTCACATTTCACTATATGACATCCGCCCGCTGAGGGATGATGGGAAGGAAGCATCCACCGTGACGGTGAGGGACGAAGGACACAAGCTGGCACTAGACTATTATTTCCATCAGTGTCACACGCACAACTACAGGTTTCACCCGCACTTTCTTCACAGCCTGCTGACAACAGTGGTGTGGGACAGGAAATCATTTACTTGTAGTCAATTTTCCTCTTTACCAACATAAATATACAGTATACGCTATAACAGTGATTCTCAAGTCTGTCAGATGAAGCATATTTTTATCAGCACCTCACATCATGTTCCAGATGTGCTCATTCAAACTGATTTTTAATTGGATGTTATTCAACACTGTTAAACACTGATATATAACACTGATATAAGGCTATGTGTTTCAGCAACAAGGTCTAAGACTACATGATTTTGTCTCTTAACTTCCTGTGTGCTCCAGAAGTGGGAATCTGCTACATATGATGGTCTTGCACCTTCATCTTCATCTGAGCAGCTATCTGACCAGGTTTATCACATACAGCGTGAAGGCTTGTCAGAGTTGGAAGGAAATGAGAGCTTCTTCTACAGCAGTCTGACAAACGCTGACAAATATTTGCACGGTGGTGCTAATTAGGTCAGTTCTTACTGTTATAATACTTGTGGTGACTGGTCAATGTGTTGCTCTTTGGGTTTTACTATAAGTTTATATGATATCACAACATAATGGGTTGACGAATAATGGTTGTTCAAAACATGTCAATGACATATTTCTTCATCCAAAATCCATTTACAATAGCTATTAGCCTACTGTTACACACAGGGTTTATGTTTCATGGGCTTATTATATGATAACCTAAATATTGTCCCCATAGAAAGCTACTGCAACACACAGCAAACTAGTCGAACCACTTTTAAACCTTAACGCTCAGCATAACTTTGTGCTGATGTTCGTCTTTTTAATCCCATATCTGTGGTGGAAGCAGTACTGTTCAGCTATTTGAAACAACTGTTTAATACATGTACCTGTGGTGAATGTACAGTTTTAACCAGTTATCTCACAGGCTGAATTGAACTATTTAAAACATTTACCATCATTTTTAGCTATGTTTTGTTCAGGCTATCTAGTTCAGCCATTTATGCTTCTTCAAGCTTCTCTGCTTGCTTGCTAACTATGCAGGTGCAGAGTGTTCAGGTGTTACAGCTGACTCAATATGTGGATGTTTTCTTCTAATCAAAACATAATTGATATTTTTTAATTAGTGGCACTACTCTACAACCCACAACCAACCAACTTAGCTCCTCTATGTTCCCCCTGCACTTCACCAGAGGTGCCCCTTGGGGTAGTAGCCGACCCCTGGGTGGGAGTTTGCCGTTAAAGACTAATAGTTAATAATACGTGTCATATACAATAATTATCCATTAAACATCGAGTCTGTTTGGACTTTAAACCAAACAGGCTGTGCTATTATGATTGCATTGAATTGCAAAAATTCATCAATAGATGTTTCAGCACTGACTGCAGCTTCAGCGTGATTCATTGCCTTTTTTTTCTCTCTCTCCACAGGACTCTGCAAGGCCTTTTTCTAACTGTTGTTTGTTTGACAGACCTATTGTTGGTTTAAAAAAAATATAGTTTTGACAGGAATCGATTTTCTGACGTTCAATCATGCAGTCCTCGGCGAGAAATCACATACTGTTCATTCATGCCCTGAATAAAAACTACCATGTATAAAATTCTACATTCAAGCAAAACTATGCTTTGGGAAGTGTAATCAAACACTACCTTGAAAAGCATATTATTAACGCAGGCCTTGAATCAACACACAAGGGGGTTGATTGCAGTTTCCACTTTGAGTCTATTTTTGCCTTGCTTCCCTGCAGGTGCACACAAGCATTCAACCCTTCAGACATCTACTCGGATATATACTTTATGAAATATATAAACATCATTTCAGTGCCGTTAAACAAATCATCAAATCTGCATTAACCATAAACAAAACTGCGCAAAGGTAATGACACCGGACGTTCTGAAGAAATTTGTACAAACCCTTCTTCTGGGAAAGCCATTGAGGAGGCAGTGCAGAAATGCATCAATAATTCAGTCCCAGATATCTCATATTTGACCTCATACAAAAATTCATTCCCTTGTGTTGAACCAAGTTTGAAGAGAGAGAGAACGGATACTTGAAAGGAGGCGGATGGGTAAAAATAAGAAAGAAGAAGAAAAAAAAGGAACAGCATCAGTATGAGAACCATGAGGTCTCACTCTTCTCTGATGAATCTTCACTCCACATGTTGATTGATGGGATCACAGGCAACCTTCACTGTATAAAAAAAAAGCCGAAATCTCATTGGTAAAACATCCCAGCGATGAAGATTGGTATGCATCCATTTCCTGTGTAGTGTGAATGTGTCCTGTGATTGTACAGTGCAACTGAATTTGTGTTAGATTTTCTTGCTTCCTCCTTTTTTAATGAAAATCGTTTGAGTTTTAATATTGACAGCTGTCCTTGACTGTCCTTGAATGTTTTTAATATCCAAAACCCAAACTGAAATCTCCCCCACAAGCATATAAAGCATTCAGATTTTGAAAACAGCCCTAAAATGTGCTTTCCAGAATCTTAAATATATATAGCCATAGATCTCTTTCTGCATCAAAAATAGCTGAATAGTCCACTTACGGTTCATAGCCCACATACAATGACCTGTGTGGCATGCTGCAAAGTGCGAGTGCATTTTGGAAAAGGTAAAACACGTCCTGCGCTTGTTGGTGGGGGGCTTTTAGCAGCAGCAGCAGTACTTTAAAACCTTGATTTTCACATTACTGCGATCATTAGTATTATTTTTACATAATTTTCTGGCTGTTCAATCAATTATGGAGGTCTCTGATCAACAGCACACGCCTGCAGGTACACTGGTGGGGATCTTTGAAAATAATACAGAGTGATCAGGGGAGGTGCGCCGTGTATAAAAATGAAAAACAGTTTAGTACGCTCAGCATGTATGCAGAGATGGAGAGGCTGCACAAAACAGCAGACGCACCTCAAAATGACAATCAAGCTGTTAGTCTGACCAAAAGCTGGACACTTTGAGCTTTTGCCATTGTGCCCATGACAACCATTGTAAGCAAGGCATTGTCAGACGTGTAATGACACAGCCTGAAAATTGTATCACAGTAGGCACAAAGGAAATCCATTTGCTTCATAGGACAACTGGAATAAGAGCATTTCACATTTCATTGTGTGAGGCTGCATAATACACCTTCAGCTGTGATAAGGAGCTGTTGTGGTGGGCTTCGGTCAGGTCGTTTTTGTGTTGGGGACATGTTCTAATTTTGTCGCAGGTATTAGCTCAGCTGTCGGCTCTGAGGCTGCTGTTGCTGAAAATGTACATACAGTGTCACCTGAAATTCACTGCCAAGCTTTTACAGAAATGGCATCAAAGACATCCCTCTGTCCATCCTCTTTGTCTGGGAGAGGCGGGGGGTTTACATACAGCAACTACAATAGTTCATCTATTCACCCAGCACTTCTGCGCAGAGCGACTCCAGAAAGTCGCTGCGCCTGGATGACTCAAGATATAATTATACTACACAAGCCCTCCAAACATCGTAATTTGCCAGCTCCTCTGCAAGCCTTCATGCTTGTGTTTACGTGCATCTTCTCAGAAACATAATTCCATCTTAACTTGCCTGGACTATCATTGGGGTACCTTATCTCTGTGTTCATAATGGTCTGTCAAGTTTCCATTGCAAACAGGTTAAAGGTGCATTGCCAGTTGTTTTACTCCACTTAACTGGTATGGCAGTGATACATCACAGTGGCCATGACAGGCAGTATTATTAATAAAATACCAGTTCTGATGCCTTTCAGTAGTTCCTTATTGGATTATCATCAAATAACCATTGCATTTTAAGTTTTTTAGGATACATCCATACAATCTCATTTTCTAAAATTATTGACCGTATGTGAATGAGTGTCAATACTCCTCTCGGTCTTGGGATGAAGCACAGATTTTTTGGTGTTTCAAAAAGCTTTTCCAATCGCACTCTCCTATCTTAGCCCACAAGTAGCTTTGAAAGCAGACCTGATGCTACAATGCTCAGCAGCAAAGGGAAAGAATAAGAGTTTCTGAACCCTGGACCGCTTACAGACTGAGCTCTACACAGTGACTGAAAGCCTCAGCCTCTCCATATAAACCCGTCCTTTACACTCACCTACATGTCACGGACTCGAGGGAAGAATAAGAAAACAGAGAAATACAAAAAGCTCTTTCAGTATTCCGTCTGATGATAGAATTAGCAGAATAGCTGTGTTGAACCGACCCTGTAAGAAAAGACACGACTCTTTTAAAATACATTTTATTATGTAGAAACCAAAGACAAAATGTACAATAATCACATTAGAATGGTTGTTACAGACTGATGTTAATGGAATTAATTCCGCCACAGAGTTAGTTTCAGACAACAGAAATGTTAATCCCTTGTTCTAGTGTTGCGACAAATATGTAGAAAAAACATGACGCGTCAACATCAAGGAACACGTTGTACGATGCTGTGGTAGATATGTTATAAAAACAAACAAAAAAATAGCGGCTGCATTCAAAGGAACCTCTTCTATCAAATCCACCCACTCACACATACAGTAATGACAATGCAGTTTCACTAAGAGCATCGGTTTAGGTCTAATTCTAATGGGAAATGCAACAGGGTCCACTAAACAACGGCACTTCACAGTGAGAATTAGCTTTATCATATTTACACAAAACGCTGACAACACACACAAAACAAAAAAGAAAAGAAAAGTACAAAATATGAATCACCGTTTTAATCCATATTGTTAGTTGCCACTATGTGCTGCACAGTCTTCAGGATTCAGACGAACGGTCACATTTAACTGTTTCTGGTAATGTTTGCCACGTATAATTAACTTTTTTAAAGGGTTGACTTGGGGACAGAAATGTACGGTTCAATTGTTATTTTCCCTTTAATTATCACTGTTCATCCTACTGACCCAGCTTAATGTCATACAATCAATCAGTTGAGGATATCTGAGAAGCTGATTTACCCCAGCAACCACTACCTGACGCTCACCCCTCTTTTGAAGACCACATAACAATATGATGCTTCAAATCATTGCAGGTGATTTCCTTTAATGTCTTTAATTAAGTCCATCAACGTCTTGTTTCATGTTAAAACACAGTTAAAAACCCTTTAGCAGTGGATCTCGTAGGCAACCTGTGATCCAAAGAGAAGACTCTGACTGAGGAAGAGCTCCTCTGGGTCTGTTGTTAGGGGTCCCTCTCCTCCGTCTGCAGGGTTTCTGCGAAGCCCCATTCCTGATCTGGTCAGTGTCTGCACCATTTCGTGGTCCAGGAGAGCCTCCTTCATACCTTTCTGCTGGACAAACCCGCTCATCATGGGACACCTGGATGAAGTGGAGCCCAGGACAGGCTTGGTCCTGTTGAGTACGTACATCTCGTGTCCGTGGTCGTCGCGGTACTCCTCCAGCTGCGCAAAGGTGGTGGGTCCATCAGAGTAGTCGTTCACGTAGAGGATACTCTCTTCCTTGCTGGTACAGTAGGAGCCACCTTCTTCTTTGCGGTACTGCTGGTGACGAGTGTAGATCATAATCAAGAGGAGAATGGCGGTGAGCGCCAGCAAGGAGATGCCAACAGCGATGGCGGTCTGCGTAGCAGGGCCCAGAGCACTGAAGTCCATGCTGTCCTGTTCATAGAGCGGCTCCTGGCTGACATCCAGAACCTCTGGCTGATAGAAGGAGTTAGATGAAGAGGAAACGAAGGACTGTGTGTTCAAACGAGGCCAGAAGTGAGATGAATATGACGAAGAGGACATGTTGACAGCCAGATGGAAGGTAACTCTAGCTACACCACCGGGATTCCAGGCTTCACACTCATAGCGCCCGGCATGCGCTACAGTCACATTGCTGAGGAACAGCATGCCGCTGCCCGTGTCTGGATCAAAGCTGTCCCTCTCGCCACCCTCCTCAGCCCCGCGCACAAGCCCCTGGATTCCTCCACCACCTCCAGCCTTGATCCCTCCACTGCTTGGCAGGGCCGTCACCACTCCTCCAGCCCCAGGTCTGAAGAGCTCACCACTGGGTCCCAGCTCTTGAACCAGGCCTCGAGGTGATAACTGGGGCTTGCCATGGGAGGCTTTTTTCCAGGTCACCTGAGGCTGAGGGTATCCTGAGGCCTGGCAGGAGACACGGAGGCTCTCCCCCAGTCGCACAGTCAGGTGGCTGGGCTCGAGCTGCACCACAGGGGGGATGCAGACCAGGCTGTTGGGAGCAACCTCCACCAGGCTGAGGTGGGAGAGGCGAGGTGGTTCAGAGCACATCAGCCGACGCTGTTCGGCAGAGCTCAACAGACGCTGTCCGTCTTCTCTGATCCAGGTTCTCAGCCAGCCCAGAGCACAATCACAGCGCCATGGGTTCTCTGGAGGTCAGGAGTGGAAGCAGACAAGGGAAACAGATAAACCAAGTGTGTGGTGTCAACAGCTGTTTCCAAGGTCAAGAATGAACTTTGAACCCAAACTTTTGGGCCAGCATGGATGAGAATACATTAAAGTGCTCAGAAAAAAAATGAACATCTGCTATTCCAGCCGCACGCGTGCTGACGAAGACCAGAGGGCGGGCTCACATTACACCGATTTTAAAATCGCTGCATTGGCTCCCTGTGTGTTTCAGGATCGATTTTAAGGTTCTTTTATTAGCTTTTAAATGTCTTAATGGTCTTGGGCCCACTTATTTATCTGACATGCTTTTATCATATCAACCCTCACGGGTCCTGAGGTCCTCCGGCACTGGACTTTTAATTATTCCTAGAGTTAATACAAAAACCCACGGGGAGGCTGCATTCAGCCATCACGGCCCTCGACTATGGAATAGCCTGCCAGAGAGCATCAGGACTGCAGAGACTGTTGATGTTTTTAAAAGGAGGCTCAAGACTCACCTTTTTGGTTTGGCCTTTACTGATCTCTTTTAAACTTTGAATTCTTCTATTATGCTATTTTTACTTCTTATATTTCTTATGACTTGTTCTTAGTTATGCACTTTATCAGTATTACATCTTAAAATCTTATTACTTTTATTTATTACTTACTATTTATTAGTTATTTATTTGTCTATTTTTCCTCTACATTTTTAACTTTCTTAAAGCTTCTGATTTTTGTGCATTATACCTGCTTTTATCTTTAATTTATTTGGTTATTTATCTATTTATTTATTTTTTCTTTAGTCTTTTAATTTCTAGCTTCAGTGTTTCCTCATGTGGGGGCCTCCACACTGGGGTGTATGCCCGGTCTGCCCACGGGGGCCGTTGCTTGGAGGCCGCCTGGGCCCGAGGGACTTGGGTGGCTCTGCATTAAGTGCGGAGTCTGCCCCTGTCCATCGGCGTCTGGGTGGTCTCTGTGGCGGCCCTCCCGGTGGCCGCAGGCTGTGGCGCTTCCCAGTGTGGATGGCTCCCATAGGTGTTTCCTCACATGGTTCCTCAGTGCCCTGCCATGTCTCAGCACTGTGTGTGTGTGTGTGTGTGTGTGTGTATGTGTGTGTGTGTTTTGTGAGTGTTTGTGTGAGCGCATGTGTGTATATCTGGAAGTGGGATATTGTCTGTCATATTATGCTTTTATTCTCTCTGTTGTTGTATTCTTTTATCTTGTGAAGCACTTTGTGTTGCATTTTAAATGGATGAAAAGTGCTATATAAATAAAGTTTGATTTGATTTGATTTGATATTCCATGACAAACTTGATCTGCAACTTGTTCTCATTCCCAACTCATCACAGGACCCCTTGGGGTCACTTTTTAAGGCACTGTGTACCTCTTTAGTGCCATTTTTCAACGTGCAGGGAAGTCTGATAGACTTCAATAGACAGCCCAGTCTCACTGCCAACACGTCAAATGGTGTATTATGAAGAACGAGAAAAGTCTACATATAGAAGAGGTTTGGGTGGCTGGGTGAGTCAAGCGCAGGACTTTCACCCAGAAAACCAGGGTTCATATCATATATATAAAGCAGAAGTAAAGGTTGATTTCTTTTGTTAATGAATAAACATAACTTATGTGGCTAACATACATATTTTAAGGCAAACAATGATGTTTCCTAAACCTCACCAAACTGCAACCATTTCACAACACTATCCACACATTGCTCATTGTTTTTATCTAACTATTGCTAACTTGACCACAGAGCCATTCATGTGCAAAACTGATGCTCGAGAGGTACCCAGAGCATCACAGTTGAAGCTGACCAACAGCCATCTGCTGTTGAAGCTCATCTGATAAGACTGAAAGTTCCAAAAAAGATGCTAAATGGACCTTGAGGTGGGATTGTTTTTTCAACTACTATTTGCAAGGTCAGGTATTAACTTGGAGCCCCAACTTTTGAGCCAATACTGAGAAGTCTACAATTCCATAAAAAACTAAAACTAAAAAGTACTGCTTTGCTAATGATGAAAATGTGGTAGGATTGAAAACACCAGAAGAGCTGCTTAATGGACCTTGAGGTGTTATTGTTTGGTAAACAGATGTATTTTGCTCATGATAATTTATACTTTGTTTGAGCTCCCATTGTCCTAGATTGGAGGTCCCTTTTTCAGACACCGCTCCTTCAATCTGTTCTTTAAAATTGTGTCTTTGGTTGATTTTTTTTCTCATTAAGGGTTGATGGTTGGCTGAAAACATTTGATGCTTAGCATATGTTGAAGGGCACTCAATTGTCATTAACATGAGTCTGTTGGTTGAGGTTGCTGCAGTTCTTGTCCAGTGTCAGTTCTTCGAATTTGTAGTATAGAATCACTTTTCAAGGCATTTTGATTTGATTTTGACATATTACATTAAGACATAATGAGTTGTAGGAATTCCGTCCGTGCTCTGCCTACCTGTGACACGGAGCACCTGCAGGCTGACGAGCGGTTTGAGGGATGACGCTCCCAGTGTGCGGAGGTGATTTCTGCTGAGGTCCAGCAGGGCCAGAGATGACAAGCCAGACAGAGCCTGCTCCGCCAGCAGCTCTATGCTGTTCTCCTGGAGATGGAGTTCCTGCAGACGCTGCACACAGCAAAAAGACATGAAGCAGGGGAAGGAAAGTGTGAAACATTGAAGTTAAAGGAGGAGGGAGAGAAATGTCAAATGTAAAGACTGGATGACTCAGTTCCACCTGACTCAATCTGTACCGTATAACTGTATGGTGTGGATTAGTCAGACATGTTGTCATGAATTGATTTCAGTTGCAGGCGTCATTCTATATCAGCCATAAAAAGGCATCCCATATTAGAATAGCTTTTTATCTTTACTGGCAAAGGCTAAGCTTTTTCACTTTACCAAAAGGGATTACAGTGAACATTTTTGTAATGCTTAAAACAAAATAAGCATTAAACATTGCTGTCCATCCATCCATCCATTCCTATATGTCAGCTCACCAACCTGCAGTCCCCTAAAAGTGTAGTCCTGCACTCGAGTGATCTGGTTCCCAGCGAGGTACAGGATCCGCAGGTGCTCCAGACCGCGAAACATGTCTGGAGTGACCAGGTGAATGAGATTGCCATTGAGGGCCAGCTCCAGCAGCTGGCCCTGGCTGAGAAATGCCCCAGGCTCCAGAGCTGAGATGCTATTATTCTGAAGGTAGAGGTAATGGAGGCTGCCCAGCCGAGTCAGGTCCTGAAGACGGATCTGCACTATAGTGTTGTCCTGGAGGAAGATGGTCTGTAGGGGAGACAGTGCAAATGAAAATTGTAGAGTGGATGTGATGTTTGAATTGGTGTTTTGTTTAGTACAAGAAAGTGAGCTTGGCCTGTTGCTGTGCTGTGCTCACTGGGCAGCAAAATTCAGCCATGAGGAGAGATTACATTAACAGGGCCACCTGCAGAGCTATCTGCACCCACGGGCTGGGCCGAGCTTTGGACAAATGCAAATATAGGTATTACAGACAATGTGAAAATGAGCTAGTTCAGGACCATGGTAATAAATACAAATGTAGGCCCATGCGGCAGTGATCGGGGGCCAAGCAGACTGTAAGGATTTGAATGCTTGTTTCTTAATTGACAAAACACACATGCATGGCAAACTGGTGATTCCAGGCAAAGGTGACTTACTGACTTTGGCACTAAAGAAAATGAAGAAAAAGTGAATTGAAATATTTTTTTCTCTAAGCCAAGCCATTTCAGAGATGAGTTCAAAAACATCATCTTTGATTACAGCGCCACCTTGAGGTCAGTGATTGTCATTTTATGTGCCTTGTTTGAGGATGGAATTTTGAACCCTCCTGCCAACTTTGGGGATTTTTGGCTGTATTGTTTTTACTGCATGAACACTTTTCGCAGTGAAAAATAATGAAGAAGAAACCAGTGCTGCTTGGATATTCAGCTTTTTGCCCCGTTGCCCAATAAGATGTTTACATTGCAAATGGAAATGAATATTCCACTAATATTCCATTTACATGCAGCTGTGCATACTCTGATTAATGAACACAGCCTTGCTCTTTCATTGGTTCAACTTCCTTCTTGAAAAGGTCAGCTTTGCCATATTTGTGCATATTCAAAAACCTGCTGATACCCATGTTTAATGTTAAAACGTAGGTGTGTTTCTCCATGCTCGAGGCCGTGTGTAAAAACCCAGACTGACTCTTTCTTAACCCCAGCAACACGAGGTCTTTGATTCTTCAAAGAGGTAATCAAAATCAGGTTTCTCGTTAGCTCGTTAGACTTCATAAATGTAGTTAGCAAATGCAAGCTAATGCTAATGCTTAAAGTCAGCTGAGAAGCTAGCTGACGTTTCCATGTGACACATTTCAAAACGAGAACCTTGTGAAAAGATCTTGAATATGGACTTGATGGTTGCTCACATGATGTTAAAAAACTGGCAAAATATCATCATCCTTACCAGTTCCTGATTCATGTGATATATACAACGGTGGCCTTGTGTATTTCAGTGTAGAGCTAGCTCACCCCATAGCATGGTTTAAAAAAATAAATGTAGGCTATTGCTTACGTTAGCTTTGAATTGAAAAAATGACTTGGACAAGCGTTACAGTGGTTAGACTTTGGCTATACTTTATCTTTCACTTTTTCAAACAGTGTGCTTCACTTTTACAAGAGGGAAGGATCTGAGGATGTGAGGAATAAGACATGACTTTGACAAATGCGATGCTATCACGTTTGGCTGGAGCTGCTGGAGTGTGAACTTCCCCAAAGCAAACACTGAGCTGCTATCATTACTCTAAATTCTGATGTAGTTGTGGAACAGTGGATGTGTCGGTCCCGAACAGGGATTTTTATAATCTATCCTGTAATCCCACAAAGCTCAGCCTAAAAACATGCCCACTGCTTTTGGGCATAATGCTATTTGGACATAATGTTTTGCACTTTAGGTAGTAACATGGTAGCATTTGCGGTTTATGTTGGAACAGACGTTTGCTTTTGTGTTTTAGGCTTGAAAGAACAAAAAGACGCCACCTTCCAAACTCTTGAGATACCGAGCGTCGCTCTTCTTAGAGCTTCATGCACTTTGCATGAACATGTAGAGAAATGCAAAGCTTGATACGTCTGCGGCTGCCTAATTACAGTTACTCAGACTGATGATTGATTGATTGATGATGATGATTGGACAGTTGCTGTTTGGAGGAGGGGTTTAACACTGTATAGGTGTGCAAAGAATGCTCCTTAAACCTGAATAATATCAGCATATCTCATGTCTTCATCAGAAAATGCTGCTTTCGGAATAAGGCCTAATTCAGATTATCCAAACAGAACATGCTGTTTACGTGACCCGTATAAAATTGGAATATTTTGGAATATTAGTATGCATGTAACCGTAGCCAGAGTGAGTTGTGCAGCATTTTCCCCTTTTTTTAGTGGTTCAGTTATTTTGCCAAATGCTGCAGAAATCACAGACCTTGTCAGCAAATATCTTCAAACAAAAAATGTTTGAGTGATTGGAGCTACACAAGCGCGTGTGTTTGATCCATAATGCATGTCCGTTTGCTTGATTGGTAATGTGCATTCATTGGCGATGTTTTCCAAGTCGTAAACACAGGCCATGAGGTAGAGCATGACTGACGAGATAGACCTGCTGATTGAGGTTAATGGAACAATTTATCCAGGATGTGCTTTTCATTAATATTCATGAGCTGCAGTAATGTTGGGGGGGAACACAAGAGGAAAAGATGGTGTAATGTTAAACATCTTTTCAACAGATGATCAGAGGGTGCGCAAGAGTCACTTTCTGAGCAAGAATGAATAATTACACAGGCAGCAGCGCAGCCCCTCCCTCAGGCTTACATCAAAGAGGGTCACGGCGAATTGATTAACCACAATCATTTCAGGGTAATAAGAATGGATCAGAGAGGGAGTCAACTGATACAAAACCACTGATGCACTGAGGGGGGGGCATCTTGTGCCCTAATTTAACGCTGCATGCCCAACTGACCTCGGTGACAGAGGAGACACCCTGTGGGATTTCTTTGAGCCCAAGAGATCCGCACTCCACTGTGAGGCTGTAGCAGCGACAGCCGGAGGGGCATCCCAGAGATGCTCGAGGGATGCAGGCCAGGATGATTAGGACGAGTCTGGAGAACCACAGGAGGACCATAGTGGACCAGAGACAAAACCTGGAGAGAGAAGGCGGAGGAAGAGACTAAAGTAAGCACCAATCATTCAAATGCAACACCAAACCTTCTTCCCCTCACAGAACTGCACTGCATCGCCAAAGCAAAGATTGACAGTAGCTGCATTTATGTTGTATAAGCAGATAATTGTGAAATGGTGAGGAAGGATTGATAAAAAAAAAAAAAAAAAAACAGCGGAACATAAGAGTATCTCCGCATCCCTGCCTGTTTCCCATTCAACTGCGTCTATTCAGTGGAATTGCAGCAGCTTCTATTATGGGCTTCAATTAATTAAAGATGTGATAAAAGATGTGCAGGTTGCCTCAAGGACCTCTCTCTTGTCTTTTTAATGCATGCACAAACACCCTCACACTCTCGCCCCATTTCAGTCTCTCTCTTTGTCTTAGGAAGACACACACACACGTCTAAATGTGCAGCGAAGACAGGGGCTCGGTTTTGACCCCCATAATCTCAGAAAGCACATTTACCCCCTTCAAGCAAATCTCAAGTGGTAGCCAGCCCTAATCATCCCATCAGAAAACCTCAGCATTGGCTGCTTGTTGCACCTTGCAGCAATATCTCCCTTTGATATAAACCCATCACCAAGCAACTCATCCATGCACATTTTTTTATTTCCATACAACCCAGAAGGGATTTATTGTTCCGCTCGGCTGTTCACATCAAAACGGCCTCAGACTCGCTGTCCGACATCATGTAGCCCAGCAGTGTTCATCGGGAGCAGATCGCATGAAGATACTGCAGGGTTAGAGATATAATACATGTTGAAATGTCACACTGAGCCCGTCACTCTGCTCCAGTGACAGCAGGTAGATGTTATTGTGCCTTGCTGAGCCGCCTGCCTCGCTCTATACAGCCTTCATCCGGCAGAGGAGCACACATCTCATTGATCCAATCTTAAGTCTCACAATGTTATAAAACATTCATGTGCACCCCGGCCGTGTCTCTGTAGCCCATTAAGCTTGTCTGTCTTGTGAAATTCCTGGTTTTCTTAAGATTGCAGAATCACCCAGACGGATAATTGACAGCATTTACATCTCGCTCTGGATGATTTGGAGATCATCTAGTTTATTAATTATTAGAATGCGCGCAGATCTCATTACAGCTAAGTGATGTAAGGGTCCTGTATCTGAAATAAACTGGGACTCATATTCAGCGTGCAGGGTGTTTGAACTATTCTGTCAGATTGATATCAAGTGTGTCTCATTTGCAGCGTTATAATCCAGACCAGTAATTTAATGTCCAAACGCTAAAGCAGCAGGATCACTATTTCAGTGGCTGAGGAGTCATTCTCAGAGCAGCCACACTACATTATTGAGCAAATGAGCAATGAACTGGATTTTAATATGGCATGTTTGATTTAGAGCGCATTTAGGAGAGGACAGCCAGCCAGATTAATACAATGTGACCTACATAAGCTGTTCAATCATCTCTCAGCAAAAACAGAGAGACACTTATTAACAAAAGCGTGCCATTTCCTCTCTAGAGCTCTCCAAACAAGCGTGGAGAGAAATTATGTGTTCCATTGTTGGGGAGAGAAAGCACAAAAATTGAATTTTGAATAAGGCCTTGGTCTGTCATTGAGCTTTTGTTCCTTCTCACAGTGAGATGACTTTTAAATAGCTTTGACTTGCCTGAAAAGTGTCAGAAGGGAACCGGAGAGGAAGACACTCGCCTGCCCTCGACTAAGAATACCCACAGAACAGGATGCACAGCCGGTTATTTGTTGTTAGAATATGAGACCAAACATCAATGCAAATGACACCCTGCCAGGTAGGGAAAATAGCTTATGCATTTCTCCGCTCATTTCAGTGTTGCTCCTGTCTCTTAAAAGCCCGAGCGGCAAACGCTGGCAAAATTCAGTGTTAGTGCAGGGCTGATGAGATGTAGAGACGGGGATAACCTATGGAGTTATCAAGGTCTGCAAACAGGAAGGAGACAATGACAAAAATAAAACACCATTCGGGGAGCGGTTTCTTTAAATAACGCTGCTGACTGCAACTTGTCTTACAGTATGCGCTCTGCTATTTCGGATTCACTTCGCCCTCAGTGTGCTTGACTCTCATCCTTTGTCATGCTGATGTGGGATTTCAGTGGTAAGAGGTCAATTTGTTCATTTCAGTCTCAGTAATCCTCCGCGGAACATGCGTAATCTGCACAATCAGATGCTTGTTAGCTAAACCGCTCTCGGCGCTGTCGACGCTTTCATAGAGGGGGCTGCTTTGTTTGGTTTTAGAAAACGAGGTCAGCAATACATCTCTATCGACTGTGTGAAAACGTGTCAACAGGATGATTAAGGCCTAAGGTTGTGTACATACGTGGATATGAGTGTTAAAGGAGAGCCGCTGGAAAGACCTGCCAGGGCAGATGTCAGTCAACAAATGCCAAAGGAAATCTAATAAATGGCACATCACACAAAGCCTGTTCAGCATTCAGCGTCAGCGTCTACCTCCTGACACGCATCCAAACACTGCGGCTCTGCAAACAGCATTTTGCACTGGACTCCAGAGCAGCTCGGAGTTTGTTTATTCGGGCATTTCTGAAATTACAATAGCCTCTTTATTCTTGACATAGCACTTTGTTTTCACGCCCCACACAAATCATCTTCTGCTGAACAATCACAGCCTGGCTGGCCAAACATTCGCGGCGCGGAAAATTCTCCACACAGCGCTGTTTTGATTCCCTCCTGCTTCTCCAAGGAGGGTAGGGCGTCGGTGTGTCGGAGGTACAGCAGACAGCCAGAGTGCTGGAGGCTGTAGCAAAGTTCACATCCCTGTGCTGCCACTGGTGCAGGTCGGCCTCATCTGTTGTTATGGTAACTCTTGTTATGAGGGAAGGTCTGTGCCCGAAGGCCAGCTCACAGTTTCTGTGAGCTGGTGTTAGGCAAACAATTCAACAGAAATACAGGCTGTCATTTCCTGGGGAAAATTGCTCACAGGAACTTGAGCTATGTGATGACCCAGAGCTAAATCGTAAATTCTCTTTTAGTCCAACTCTCTCTTTCTCCCCACTTGAACTTTTTCCTCTCCTTTAGCCTTTCTCCTCCTTTACTCCCCTGCTCCCTTCACGGTTTGTCTGAAAGCCTCCATCATTTTCCCCTTCCCCATCTCTGACCTCCTTTCTTTTCTCATCTCTCGTCCTTCTGCTCTGACTGACAGGTGCTAAATCATTTGTCTCAGAGCATCCTTTTGTCCACAAATAGACTGAGGCCAAGGCAAAGGGAGAACGCTGTGGCACTAACCCAAGAGTAACACACTGACTTTGAGCGATAGTCTCCACCACACACACAAGCGCACACACACACGCTCATAAACATGCAGAGCACGCCTGCAAAGTAGCACTTGTACACAAGCACTAGCCACCAACATTCAGCGACACACACCCTGACTGACAGACACACACACACACAGGAAGACGCACACATGCTTATGCACTCGCACATCCTGCCTTCAACCAGCAGCAGCTATCATCATTCAGAGGCACAGACCAAGTCAGATACAAACTGGCAGCCATGTACGCACTCTCACGCACACACATTTTGTGTGTCAGCGGTGAAGGAAGCACTGCTCAGTTAATAAGCCTGCATTGATTTCTTTATTTTTCCACTACTACTTTGTCCAGCTGGGCTCCGCAGCCATTGATTTTCAACATGAAAGCAGATATGGAGGAGGGGGGTTTGGGATTGCATTTGTAAATGTCTGTGTTGAAGAGAAACAAAGTAAATGCGTGCATGTTGCTTATAGCCGAGCGCGTGTGTGTGTGTCTGCTTGTGCATGTGTGTGTGTGTGTGAAGCTCACTGTCAGGCTACCTGAAGCAGAATCACCCTCCAAGCAGCAGCACTCCGCCACCTCTCCTAACAGAGCATTTAGTCTAAAACCCTCATCCCTTCTCCCTGCGCTGAGACAAACTCGATAAATCTTCGCATCTACACATGATAAACTGCTGTGACAGGTCTGTCTGCGATGTAGAGACTATTGTTGGGAATGTAAGCTGGCCAGCAGAAAAGCTCAAAGGTTATTGATATAAACTGCACGGAGGCTCACAGCAACCCAAAAACTCTGGTTTTGTGTGGGGCAATTTGATGCGTTAAGGGCTGGCTTTGGTAGCAATGACACATTTTACTCCATGCACATTGGACAGAAGTGTTGCTGCTTCAGCGGCAAGTGCAGAATTATTTATAAAAATAAACATATATTGTCTATTAAGGTTCAGCAACTTCTCGTGCTGGAATTCTTCTGATAGGAATTTGATTTGCAACTGATAATGGTGAAGCAAAAGCACAATGGCAACTGCATGACTGCATAATCAATATCCATTTTCCACACAAGATTTGCTTTTATGCACTCGCCGTCAGGAAGGGTGATTGTAAAGTCACATCATCGTTGCTCAAAGCATAAAAAAAGGACTTAAACGTCTTCTGGCCTTGAGAATTTCTTTGTTGTTGTTCTGTGCTTTCTCTTCTCTAAAATCCCGTTCTTTATCCGCATGACTAACCAACAGACTCAGCACGACAAAACCTTTGCAAAAAAAAATGTTTGACTTCAAGACAACTTAGGCCCCATGCACAGAAATCACACTGCTTATGGAGGAGAACATGTTTATCGCGATACAATAAATACAATACAAGTAAGGTACCGCTTCTAATAAGGCAGCCTTTATAAAGGACAACACAGTTTATGAAGCTGCTACCAGTCTGTTTGCTGGAGGCCTGAATACAATGAAAAGAAGAAACAAATACACACACATGGCCACAAGTCTCATACACCTTTATTGATTCTCTGCAGTTTGGGCACCACTTTTATACAACCTTCAGAAATGATTTATAACTAGTGCCCAATGGCTTTATTAGTGGTTAGTCAGTCAATAACTAGGGCCTTACAGATCACTTATAAGCAATTATTAAGGCTTTTGGGTTGCTGGGCTATGAAAAATCCTTCTGACTGATTGGATTGCGTGACATTTATCCTCTGGGAAAGGGCTGCAGAAGACCGGAACCAAAATCCATTCATTAACAACTTATTAAGCTTGTATAAATATCCTGTTAACATCTCCAACAGCAGCCAAAAGGATTTCTACAACCTGGCAATCCAGGATTTGCTGCTTACCGTACAGCTGGATTCACAACGCAAGAATCCATCTTGCCAGGCTTCAAGTTATGGGTTTGTGGCCTCAGCACAGCGTTTTATGAGGAACTGCTGGCAGCTATGGGCGTGGTTTAGGTGTGGCAACAGCGTGGCTGTTTGAAAACGAACATGGCGGCTCCTAAAGAGGTTAGCGTAGATATTGCTGCAGCATCAGATCAGAGTGTTTCTTCACTGAAAGAAGGGCAAAGAACGGCACTGAAGGCTTTTTTCCATGGGCTACACACCATGTGTTCCCTCTTTCCCTCCCAACTGGTATTGGCACGAGTATCGATCTCCTACGTCATGTGGTTCATTATTTTGATTGGTTGATGTTAGCCTGTGATAGACAGATGGTCCATCCAATCACCTGCCAAGGATTTTTTTTAACAGTTTCCATGGATGACGTCCCAGATGGCTTTGTGTTGCAAACCATCTGGTGCGTCATGTTCAGTCATTACTGATCTAAAAATGATTGGTAGAGGATTTATTTACCATTAATAAAGCAATTAGTTACAACTTATAAACGCGTTAAAATGGGCTCTTTAGTGGAAAATGATACCCCAAATGGCCAGGAGTAATCCTCATTTTGGAAAAATGCTTATTTGTTTTCTTGATGAGCATAAGGTGAGAGCATCCATACCACTGTCATATCTGTCCTAACAGCCAGTTAGCTTAGCTTAGCATAAATACTGGGGAAAAAAACGTCAACCAGCATATTTAATGCTCATTAGTTAACACAGTACATCAAAACCCAAAACAAAGGCAAAGTAAGACATTTTCAAGTTCTGGTTCTACTTTTTTATCCCAGACTCAGCAACTTCCTGGAGTCTTGTTGTGTCTGTGAGGTTGCCAGGCAACGAGTGGAGACTCAGCAGAGTAATATTTCAGGTGGATTATGTTACCTGTGGACAAAGTCAGGCTTGCTGCTTCCAACCGTTTCCAGTCTTTGTGCTAAGTGAAGTGAACCAGCTGCTCGCTATGGTTTCGTATTAGCCATCCGCACATAAGAGCGGGATTGCTGGCAAGAAAACAAATGAGCCCATTTCCAAAAATATCCATTTAAAGTTATATTGAGATAAATTGTTAGAAAGCCAATAAAAGTGAATGAGACGTCAAGCATGGCATGTGTATGTATATGTGTCATTCATTGTATGGAGGCATTTCGTCAACACGTTGGCAGCAGTTTCGTAAACTGCTTCACCTTCTGAAATATTACTGTCAGTGTTTCCTGTTCATTTCAAAAGAAGGTTTCTGTCAACACCACCTCTCTGACACTTACTCCTGTATTTCCTCATGATTTCCTGCGTCGCCCCCTTTTCAAATGCCAATTTTCTCTAATCTCTGTTTCTCTCGAGCACGCACACATGCACGCCGCCCATTCTGCTTGTCAAGGTTGGTTGATATAATCGATCAGAGCAATTTCACTCACAGTAGCTTCATCTGACAGGCTGCAGAATTTATGAGTCCGTGGATTATGCCAGAGCAGAAGGAGTGGTTTGATTTTTAGATTTCTTTTGCCCCATTTTCATCAATCCACCTCTGCTCACTAACTCTTATATGTCACTGCCTGTGCACGTGTAGTAATCAGGGAGGCAAAAGTGAACACACACACATGTGACGGTGGCTCAGTAGTTGTGATTCACATTGTAATGGATGGATGTGATCAGACAGGTTGGAAGATGGATGAGGGGGAGTCACTTCCTCTTCTATTGAGAAGCAGAACAATCCCTTCCATTTTAATATTTTCCCCAGTTTTAATAAAAGTATTCACATGAATGAATTTGTATTTGAGTCTGTTTTCTTTAAAGCTGCTGCCTTGTTGTGTTTCCCCTGATGTTCCAGATGGGTGAATCTGAATTGTAAATATTACTCCTTTTTATGGCAGTTCAGTTGAAAGTGCAGGTATTACTCAAGCAGCAATAACAGTGTGTGTGTGTGTGTGTGTGTGTGTGTATTTGAGTCCAAAAATGAAATGAATGCTTTGCAATGCTTCGATAACGATTGCTTATCATCTCGCTATATTGCATTTCAGTAATACTGGGTGTGCAGTAGTGTCTGCAGAAGGAGTCACTGAATCCTCATAAATTATGCTTCTTTGTTGCCATGGAAGTGACAGCATCTGCTGACTGCAAGTGATGGATGTCAGATGTATGTCAAATTACACTGTGGCATGTTGTCTGTATTGAGGTTATCTGTCAAGTCTTGCATATAGACGGGAAATAATGAGACTGTATAAGTAATCAGCTTTTCTCTCTTCTGTTTTCTCGTGCATTTCTTATTTCAGCTGGTCTTTGCCGTCTTGCCCATGTTGTTCTCAGGTCAGGCCAGAATTGGGGTGCTTACAATTACAGCCAAGAGAGATTTCGCTCATCATTGCCTGGCAGACAGTAGCCAATGAAAAATTCAAGATCTCTGCGGGCATAAGAAGTCAACTTGTCCATACGGATCTGTCCACACAAGACAGATACCCCACCCTCCGAGTTAAACAAACGAGGTCCTCTCTAGGGCCCCCTGTTTGGCTGCACTCTGCTGCATGGGCAGAATAGCAATTAACCAGACGGACATGCATTAAAACTCTGACATTAAGGAAGAAACTGTGACGCTTAGAAGTCAGAATGAGCAAACATGACAGCCTCACCGGAGGGACAAACAGTATGGAATAGTGAACCAAATCAAACTGTATGCTTCCTGGCATCTCCCGTAGTGTCCTGTAATATTCCTGCCAGATTCTTGAAGGATGTGTGCTGTGCTCAGCAGCGGTCTTATTGTACTCACATACACTCCCATCACAACAGTATCACCTTAATATTCCCAAGTGATTTGAATAAACAAGGGATCTGCGGTGAAACTGGTATGGGGAAAACTACAGAAAAGCATTACTATTGTGACACATCTGTTTTGAAATATTTTTTAAAAATCACCTTTTCAAATTGTGTGTTACTACTAGAAACAGCAAGATCATTTAACAAAAACACAACAGCATATAAAGTAGATGTAGACTCCAGTCTATTAGGTACACCTCTCCAAAGCGAATGCAGTCTAAAACAACAGCCCTGCAAATAATCCAACATTTGAGATGGATATAGTGTTCAGTTTTTGTGGTGGCAGAGAGGTTCGGAGTGCTGTAGTTTGTGGTGATGTTGAATTTTATTTTCTAACATGCATGCATACTTACACTCAGCTGTCTAATGCTAGCCAATCATACTGTTCTGCAAGAAAATCTACTTTTACCATGCCTGTGATGTTCAGTTTTTATTGACACTGCCATAGAGGTGTTAATTTGGTTGTATTTTAGCATGAACGTTGTAGTTAGTGGTGATGTTGTACTGGACTGCATTATATCCAGAGGTGTTTCTAATATTCTGACGTCCTACGTAAAGGGTAAAAAATCTGAAAAACCTCTCACTATAATGTAGTCCAATACATCACCATCTTTAACTGTGACCTCCATAATGAACATATAATTTGATTTACATGTTGCCAGTAATGCCACATTATAAGCTTTGTAAACATAGATGTTAAGGCAAGGCTGTGGACTGCGTGAGACTGCACAGGTGTACCTAACAAAGGGGCCACTGTATGTTAAACATGCCAGGGCTCCTAAATTTTCACTGAAGCGGTTTTAGAAAATTGTTCCTGCTTATGCATCATAACTGAATGTTTGTCCTTGACCTTGTACTGCATGTGAAATAATGTGTGTATGGTTAAATAATGTATGTATGTACATTAGAGAGACAGAGGGATGGAGAGAGAGAGAGAGAGACAGGGAGGGAGGGAGAGAGAGAGAGAGAGACTATTAACTACTACCCATCAGCATGAGATAATAAGGGGAATATAATGATAATAATAATAATAATAAGGAAATGTGCCACTTGGGGTCTCTGGTTGCTGCTGTTGTTGCATTGCATTATAGGCTAGAGAGATGTTTCTAATATTTTGTCCACCCAATTCATATCAGTAAGGGTAGACTACATTTTGGACTAATTCTAGCCATTGACCTGTATTGGATATGAGTGGTATGTTGGATTTATTTTGAACTGTTATTTTAAACTATTAACACACATTAACATGAAATAGTGAGGGGATGTGCTGCCGGGGCGCGGACTCTCACTTTGGGGCTTGGGTGCCTTCAGGGTTGCCTGACTGTCAAATAATGACGCTTCAAATCATTTCAACTTACTACAACATGATATAATCCTCGCGACAAAGCACATAAGAACTCAGATCTGCTGTTCCACTTTCATGTTGTAATCTCCCGAAGTGCACACTGCAGAGAGTTCAGCCGACACAAACAAAAACAATCTCCCTTTATGTGGTATTTGGGATCCAGTGACATCAAACGCGTGATCCTAAATGATGTTAACACAACTGGATCCTCTGACAAACATCATCTGAGCACCTCTGCGTTACTATCTCATGCGCACACTGTCCCCGCTTCTCCCACCCCCCCGACACACAACTGCAACCTACCGTTTCCCTGCGTACGTGGACTTGATCTCGGCAGCGCTCTCCTCACTTGCTCGGGCGACTTGGAAGACAAAAAAAAAAAAAAACATAAAAAAAAAAGAATCGAAAAAGGAGCAATCCCACTTGAAATCACTGCAGCTAGATGAGCCACAGCATTGCTTCCTCCCTCCGCTCCACTCGCTCCGGACCGGGCAGCGGCTCAGAGTCCGCGCAGGCTTGGCTCGTCCATGCTGCGAGCCGGAGGAAACTGCCGGACGTCAGCGCTGATGGTGGCGGACTTCCACTCTGATCGCCCTCCTCTGATATTATTAGGCGGCTTTCCCTTTGTTTTTACTGCCTTTTTCCCCTCAACGCGGATGCAATCTCCCAACAGTGACCCACTCCTCTAATTATCCCTGCTTGAACTGACTCCCTCCCCCCTTTCTCTTCCTCTCTCTCGCTCGTGGAGAGCGAGAGAGAGGAAGAGACGCGGGGGGTGCGGGGGTGGGTCGGGGCTTAATTCTCGTTCGTTCACTTTCAAAACATAAATTCGTTTTTCTCATCGCTGCCCGGGCCCGACTGTTGCATTAAACTTTAAGTGTAATTCCCGCTGCTGCATGAACCGGGACCAACAGCGTCACTTTATTGTGCAACAAGACGTTTGCAGGCAGGCAGGGTGATTTCAGCACCACGGACAGCGGCCTTGTCTTTTATTATGAAGGGTCACGGGTTTAAAATGTGATCCTCCTCGCTCAGTCCCTGACAGACAGACGCTCGTCCTTATGCTTCCTGCAGCGGGGAGAAAAAAGGGTGGAAAAGCGCGGAGAGACCGAGCTGAAAAAGTGCCTTTTCTGTCCCAGCCGAGGGCAAGTGAAGCTGAACTATCCCACAAAACTACATGTCGGTGCTCAGTCATAGCAGGCGGCTGCAGTTCATCACAGGTTTGATTGATCTGAGCAGAGGTCCGAGTCTATTTTGCAGCCCTTCACTTGCAACACTTGCAACATCGAAATGCTTTTAGGTGGGGCTCATTTCCCTAGGTTACAGAAGAGCAGTGGGTCCTAACATTTTTTCTTTCTTACCTTATGTACCCCTGCAACCCTCAGATGCACTCACTCCACCAACACCACCCATCATGCTCTAGAAGCGTTCGTATAAAGCAGTAATGCTACTAATACTAGTTGGAGTCAGTTAGAGAGGCTGTATATTTATCCATGACTTTAGCCAACTATTTCAACTGTTTTATACATTTGGCTAGCCATTTAAATTATCCAAAACATTTAGCTGTGTCAACTAGCTATCCTTACTTCAGCTAGCTAATAGGCTCAATTGACTGGATAGCTAAAATACTGGAGCAGCAGTTTATGTAGCTAGCTAAAATAATGGATAAGCAGTTCAATTGCGCTAGCTTGCTAAATGAATGGTACACAGTTCAGATAGTTAGCTAAAATAATGGATAAGCAGTTCAATTATGTTAGCTTGCTAAATGAATGGTACACAGTTCAGGTAGCTAGCTAAAATAATGGATAAGCAGTTCAATTATGTTAGCTTGCTAAATGAATGGTACACAGTTCAGATAGCTAGCTACAATAATGGATAAGCAGTTCAATTACGTTAGCTTGCTAAATGAATGGTACACAGTTCAGGTAGTTAGCTAAAATAATGAATAAGCAGTTCAATCCTGTTAGCTTGCTAAATGAATGGTACACAGTTCAGGTAGTTAGCTAAAATAATGGATAAGCAGTTCAATCCTGTTATCTTGCTAAATGAATGGTACACAGTTCAAACAGTTGGCTAAAACAATGTACAAGCAGTTAAATTAAGTTAGCTTGCTAAATGAATGGTACACAGTTCAAACAGTTGGCTAAAATAATGTTCAAGCAGATAAAATTTGTTAATTAGCTAAAATAAAGGACACGCCGTTCAGGTAGTAAGCGAAAAGAAATGGCTGAATTGTTAATGTGGTTAGCAGTACCTAAAAAGTAATAAATGGTTGAAACAGCTTGCCAATGGGTAAGATGAAGGCGTTACAGGACATGCAGTTTCAGCCTTCCCTTTTTATGCTTTAGCCTACTTGCAGCTAAATGTTTAGCCTCCTGTGCTCAAATGCTCACTAAAGTTAGGTCGACTTTAGCTCCGCTGTGCCAACATGTGGATATTTTTTTTCAAATCAAAACTGAATTTCTATATATTTTTTTAATTAGCTGAGCTATTCTGTTGCAATCTCACCACTACCCCCTGGAAAGTAAATGACTGAAATGACTGAAATTAATCTCTGAAATTAATTGCTGTAGTACCCCCGCCGGTATACCAAGTTACGTCTGTGATGATGACATGATCACGCGCTAATCACACGCCACAGTGGTTCAACCCGCGCTGACCCACATTTAGCATCGCTTGATTAACGCCCTTGTGCGCGTGCATGCGCGCTGATGCGTGGCCACGTGTGAAAAGGTTCCCATGCTTGAGCAGGTACATCAGTTTCTGTCTAATTGCGTGTCTTTGTGATAGTGAGAGCACAGCAGTGTGTGTGTGTGTGTGTGTGTCTGTGTGTGTGTGTGTGTGTTTGAGCTCGGATTTTAATGATCTCCTCCTACCCCCTCTGGGCCAGCACGAACCTATTTCGACCCACATCAGGATAATTAACATCACACTCAAATGTCTGTAAGAGCACAGGGCTCCTTTCACCATCTTTCCTCTCATCCTGCTGCTCTTAACTCTCCCTTTTTGGCTTACAGGAAAAGCAACAAATGTTAAATTACAAAACACGGGCTATTTGTATGCATGCACAGTCTCGTTCCCATTTTATTTGCACATAAATTGGTCCATAAACTTTGCTAACAAGTTGTGTTTTCCAGCCACAAAAAAACCTCATTATTAAACCACTATAGAGTTAGATAGCCGGGCTTATGATGTCATGGTTGCCAGTTTAAATCCACGGATCTGTGGGGAAATCACCCCTCTGCGCCTACTGTCCAACTGTCTAAAGTGCACTTGAACTAGTCACAGTTCCATTAGCACTGCTTTGTGGCCAACCTAAGAAGACTGAGGTTCTCTGAGCCCATCCCAGGTGTGTGTGTGTGTGTGTGTGTGTGTGTGTGTTTGAGTAAAAACCCTTCATCCCTTTTGCAGCTACTCCCATAGGGATGGGCTGTAATTAGGAATGTTCTCTTTCTCAACTTGCCTTGTAAATGAAAACACCTCTATATCAAAGAGGGAACACATTGTGTGCAGCCCTGCTATGGATTTCCACGTCTAATATTGAAATGATGTGTTTTGGGTTTTTTTTTTTTTTTTGCTGTGTGGCTTCTTTGTTGTCCAGGTACATCAAGTAGAAAAACAGCAATTTCTTTTTCTAGAATCACAGTATGTAAAGGAAGCTTGAATTAAGAGAAACAGGCTGGCACAGAAGTAGAATAGAAACACAAGCTCCTTGTGAAAGTGAGAAATGCAACTGTGACTGAATCATCCATCTCTTTGTTACTAAAATTGATAGGTTTCAGCTATTTTTGAAATGGCAGGCAGAGACAAACTTTGATGGCTTGATTCACAGTCAGACCGACAGATGGAGACGGAGCAATATAGACTAAGACAAATTGCCCACGGGCCAGTATAAGTGCAATTTGCATATTTTACAGAGCAATATAAATGAATGCAATTTCCACGTGAATATGAAAAAAAATCCCTCCACCTATCCGGGTGAGGAAATCGTGATGTGGTCTACATGGGTTATAAACAATAACATTCACAGACAGATGCTGGGGAGATAACAGCGATTTAAAGCAAACCTACACACAAACACACACGCACACACGCACACCGTATAATGTGATGATCTCCCATGAAAAGCATGCAGGACATGAAAGCTTTACAAAAGGCCGCCAAAACAACAGCTGTAATGCGACAGGCAGATATTTGTTCCACTAATCACTGAGGGGACTGTCAAACACAGCTGAATGGAGGTTAAGAGAGTCTTATGTTATTAGGCCCTGCTGCCGTGACTCTATAACACACACGCACATGCACGCACGCACAAACACACACTGCGGATGAGTCAGTTGTCCATCATCCCTTGCCTTGGCCCTCACACCTTGACAGCTGTCAGAGATTTTGACATGTGAGATCACAGAATATGGGATTACACTAATCTGTGGAGAAAAGGCATGTTCCCTGCAGATATTTCTGTCAAGTAAACAACAGTGGTATGCACAAGAACACTCATAGATTAAGGATTTACTCAAATTACCAAAAAAACAAACAAACATATTTTCTCTTTTATCACAGTAGTATGTAACTATATGCAGATAGTTTGGGGGTTTTTTGCCGTATTTTGTCGTTTGTCTCTTAAATTTCTACTTCCGCCCCAGTCCAATGGAGATGAATGGAATTTCATCAGGTGCTCACAGTATTGAAAGATGACATTTACAAAATTCAGCAGCTGCATGTCCCAGAAACAATGTCTCGGCTAATCCGTTGACCTCACTTTCAGCAGTTTTCAGTGGAACTACTTTCTACACGACAAAACTGTTGACGGCGTGTTCTATGGATTATCCAGACAACACTGGAGAGAGATATTACTTTTTTTTTAAAGCTGCTCTGATCAATGTTTTCAGATTAATAACAGATAACATCACCATGTGTAACGTGAAAAGGGTTGCTTATTGTGACAGACTGTATAGACAGTTCATGTGACGATCAGTAAATGCAGGAAATTTTGCCACCACTGTCCACACCCTTACATGTAGACAAGGACAGTGAATCCTAAAATCACCACAACACAAGCACTTGCTATTAAAGTACCAGAGCAACAAAGATTGTGTTTACTGCTTTCTACACTAAGTGACTGCAATTAGTTGGTCAGATTCAGATACCTGATTGAAAGTCCCTCCATTATGTAAATGAGAACACTAAAGGGCATTTCAATTCAGCACTTTATGTATTACTTGAAGGAAATGTACACATCACTTACACATTATGTTTCACTTGTGATTTTGAGAGAGGCTACTGGCAAGGTAGAGGAGGGTGATTATGAAAATGGAGGCAGAGAGAGTATAAATGCAGTGACTGGCAGAGCGTGTTTCTGCACCTCTTGGGTGCGCTTATGTTTGGCAGACTTTTCTGCCTGTGTGATACGCTAAAACCTATATAGCACATTTTACACAAACACAACTTTGACCAACGTTGCTCTTCATTAAGTCCAGATAAGCCTCCTCCAAATTGGTCAGATAATTGAACAACTTTTGAACTTTTCCGCCCCTCTCACCTTCGTCATTCTTCTTCTTCTCCATCCTCTTTTTGCTTGTTTAGCTCGCTGTCTTAAATGTTGCTGCTGCTGTGAGCCCCACCAACAGTGAGAGTGATGGAATATTTTTTTGCAACGTGGTAAGCTGATAATTCAATGTTGCACTCTTATTTGTGTGCTTTTATTTCTCCATCTGGAAATATTAATAGACAAAAAAAAAAGAAAGTGAAGGCGCACACAGTCCAAAGAGATGACAAAGTACTAACAGTCAGGGCGGAGGTGTCTCCCTCTTCTTGGATATCCCCTGATACCTTTTCATCTGTGATTCTCGGGAAGTCCATTACTATTGCAGACGGGCATCGGGCTTCTGCACCACAATCAATACTCTTCCATTAAGGTGATGAACGGTCCGTTTCCCCAACCCTCTGCAGTCAAGACAAATTCTCAGGAACCGCTGATCCAAATCAGTCAGTGTGGGCATGACAGCACTACTCCCAGGCAATGTGAAGGGTAAAGAGAGTTGCTGACCGAAGAAGTCTGACCAACTCTTCCATCCCCACTGATGGACGTCTCCTGTGTAAAACATGCTGTCTGGTCATTTTTCAAACATAGAGCAAGGGATGGCTTTTTATCTATTAACTCTTGAAGGTTAAAATCTTACCTTTGAGGTAATTTCAAACTAAATTTGAATTAATAAGTCTGGCATATTACATTGTTTAGTCTAATATTGGGCTGTCTTGGCCAGAGGTGAGAAATGCTATTACTTTTTTCTGATTCTTATATTTAGAATTTTGTGAAACAAATGCTTGAATCCAAAAATAAGACATCACTCGTGATGTGACATGATTCAAAAGAAAAAGGCGCTTTTTGTGTAACTAGGGTGATTTTTTTCTCACTTCTTCAGGTGAAACAATACATCATTTTGGTTCAAAGGACAAAAATGTAGAGGAAAGTCATTTATATTCCCACTCTGGCGTCAACAGGGTGACACGGTAACTGACTTGGCACCTGTGGAAATTAAAAGCAAGTTAAGTGCCAAGAAAACATATTTCCCCACAGTATTCTCAGTAAACATTAGTATCCTTGCTTACCAGCTGACAAGAGCACTCACTGTGATTTAATTTATAGGAGAAATGCAAAGTCACCCTTCAGGAAACACGAATTAGCTTACTAATTTTTACAGAGATGGACATGTTGTGAAAACCTTGGCAAAGGCAGCAGCATGTTAATGTAATAAAGTCAGTGCATTTAGCTTGCTCCAGAAACTGTTTTCCCTCAGTTTAACAGCTGACATGTTCCACTATCCTGTGGTAATCTGAAGAGAAACGTAGAGTGGTGAAGCAATTACTGGGTGACTGACAGGCTCGCGGCTGAACATCAAGCTGAGCCAACAAAGCAAATTCTGCATAATGTTCAAGCAAAGTTCACATATTTTCTGTGGAGTGGAAAGAATGGTGCGAGTATTGGTGATGAATGGTGTCGGTGAAAAGATCTACACGACATCGCTGGATGAATCAAAGAAGCGATGCCACGCCTTTGATTAAACTGTTTTTACCGATTACAAATCCAGACAAGGCACCGCTAATAAAAAAAGACAAAAATGAATCTCAGGTATTATTGAAGTTGCACTCCAGCAATTTTTCACGTCAGAGCAAATTGGTCAGTCAAGGGCAGGACTGATAAGCCAGAGAAAACAGTTGAATCATGTCATCTAGGGCTCCGAGGGAGGTTTGCAAAGTCTGAGAAAATGAATCAAGTGACATTGCTTGTTTTTTCCACACAGCACAATCTAGTCAAAGACATTATCGAGTAGCATTATGCAAAGTGAGGCGCCCAGGGTTTTTGCAGCTCGACCCATATTAGGGACAAAAATAGTTGTTTTAATCACAATTAATCAAAAAGTTTATCAAATATAAAAATACAGTTAGAATAAAACACGACAAACAGTTATGTAGCTGCCTGTGTGAGGATGCGCACGGCAAAACAGGTGGTTTTAGCTAATATCACCTTGTTCGCATGCTCACAATAACATTGCTAACATGCTGTTATTCAGCTGATAAGATAAGACAAGACAAAGTAACATATACTATATTGTTCCCTTGGACATCCTTGCATCCTGACAAATCCTCCAGGCTGTATACAGCCTGCAGTGCAATTCATAAATACAAAAAGCAAGTGCTGCATATAAACATGCTGAACTGGATGAGCCGGGAGGACAAATGCGCCTGGATGAAGTTAAAGCTCTTCTGTGGAGTTTGCGTGGCCAACAAGCAGCTTTCACAGACACATTCTGACAGAGACAGTGTTCTGCAGGCGACTTTAGTGGTGAGCGAGCTGATAGCTATAAAGCTGAAACCTCATTCAGGAGGAGAATTTGTGAAGGAGAGTCTTGTTGCTGCTGTGGAGCCGCTCACAGCAGACGAAGTGAAACTGTTCTAAAGTGTCCGTTTGTCTGGAATAATTCATAGAGATGATGGCAAACCTGACGTGGAAACTCAATGACGCAAGTGTTATTTAGTTTAGTTATTTACAGTCATTGAACTGCAAGGTAACAACCTGCTACTGTGAGCAGCTCTTTTCCAACCCTTGAAAACCAGAGTAGCATCATTATCCCAATCCTCATCATCATTTTTTTTTTTTTTTTGGTTTGGCCTTTAACTGATCTCTTTTAAACTTTGAATTCTTCTATTATGCTATTTTTACTGCTTATATTTCTTATGACTTGTTCTTAGTTATGCACTTTATCAGTATTACATCTTAAAATCTTATTACTTTTATTTATTACTTACTATTTATTAGTTATTTATTTGTCTATTTTTCCTCTACATTTTTAACTTTCTTAAAGCTTCTAATTTTTGTGCATTATACCTGCTTTTATCTTTAATTTATTTGGTTATTTATCTATTTATTTATTTTTTCTTTAGTCTTTTAACTCCTAGCTTCAGTGTTTCCTCATGTGGGGGCCTCCACACTGGGGTGTATGCCCAGTCTGCCCACGGGGGCCAGTGCTTGGAGGCCGCCTGGGCCCGAGGGACTTGGGTGGCTCTGCATTAAGTGCGGAGTCTGCCCCTGTCCATCGGCGTCTGGGTGGTCTCTGTGGCGGCGCTCCCGGTGGCCGCAGGCTGTGGCGCTTCCCGGTGTGGATGGCTCCCATAGGTGTTTCCTCACATGGTTCCTCAGTGCCCTGCCATGTCTCAGCACTGTGTGTGTGTGTGTGTATGTGTGTGTATATGTGTTTTGTGAGTGTTTGTGTGAGCGCATGTGTGTATATCTGGAAGTGGGATATTGTCTGTCATATTATGCTTTTATTCTCTCTGTTGTTGTATTCTTTTATCTTGTGAAGCACTTTGTGTTGCATTTTAAATGGATGAAAAGTGCTATATAAATAAAGTTTGATTTGATTTGATTTGATTTGATCATTATCACGACCATCTGACATCAGAGCCTCGCCATTGAGGAGCAGTTCCAGCTGCTGCAGAGGTTAATGTGATATAAGCGTTCAGTAGTATTTTTGGGGGCACCCCTGAGTATGGTCCTTGAAGAATGTTCTAAAAATTGAAATGGCTCTTGATGAGAAAAAGGTTCCCCTCTCCTGCTATAGACCCCATGGGTGTGAGAGTGAGTGTAAACAGTGGGCTGTGATTGACTGATGGCCTGGCAACTTGCTTTCAGCACTAGATGATTCGTTATTTGAGTGAATCTGTCTCTTGCAAGTTCCTGAACTTCAAGGACATGCGATTCTAACGTGTTAGCATACCCCATTACAGTAACTCCCCCTGAACTGACACTGCAGCTTGAAGGCATGATGGTTAACCTCCCAGCTCTGCTCTAAAATAATGTGTTATGCCTGTGCTGTTTTGCATTTTGCATGACCACATGGAACAAACAGATTGATTGATGACGGGCTGACATCGTGATGAAGGATTCCTCAGTTTCTTCATTAATCTCTGGCTTCTGTCATATGATCTGAATAGCAATAAGAGCCACTCGCACTCTCCACCCAGCCTTATTAATGAAAGTATAACGCTGTGCTGTCATACTGAGGTTATGTCATATATTATAGCTGGCAGAAGTGGAGGACCAGCAGTTTGCTTGCTGTGACCCTGAGTGGTGTTTTTTTTTTCACTTCTGGTAAGGAGAAAGGTTGGGTTCCCAGAACTGGAGTCACCTTTCAAACACAATGCAACAGCGGTGCCATAGGCAGGAAAATAGTTTCTGTCAAAAAAAAGGAAATGTCCAATCTAGGAAATGTCCTTCAGCCACCCCTGACACACAAGCTGTGCCTCTCCACTCTATTGTTGCTCTGAGGACAATATGGACTGCATTCAAGGAATATTATCAACAGTTTGGACTCCACAACTGTCCTCTGCCCATCGCTGCTTGGATCAATACTTATAATTCAACTCTTTATCTATTCTAAGGGGTGATTCTCTGTGTTGTTTCCTGTCTTCCACAAACACGACTGCTGTAGCTGATGAGATTGCTGATAGCAGATTTATCTCATTGGAGGAACAGCAAGCCAACACTGAGAATAAGGAGTGTGGTGTACGTTGTGCTGCCACTTAACAAGCCATTGACATACAGCTGTGTTTATTATCTTGCTTAATCCTGTAACCTGGCAGCGCCCGTGATGGATGTTATGACCCAGTGATAAAATGGCCTGGCTGCAGTAGCTGTTCCTATAAAAGAGTCTGCTGCTCCTTATAACCACACCCATGCTGCCCTCTTCTGATTCCACTTGATAGTGCATGATGGACCATGTCAGCTTTTGCCTGGCCTTTTGAATCGCCACTGTCTTCCTCGACCATCACTTTGATCTGTGAGATATTTTAAAAACTAACTAAAGACACATTTAAATACAACTACTCTGTTATGTTAGTCTGCTGATGCACGATACCACACCATTACCTTTGCACTACCCTTGTTCCCATGACTACATTTTTTTTCATTCTACGGTTTTTTGCACTATAACAGATTACACTGATATTGGACCTGTAGTATGAACCTAACTGTATGTCTTCTTTGTAAATATATTTTAGTGTTCTGTCATTTCTTCCACTATTTACTTTGTTCAATTGTATCACCTATTTTATTGTTTAATCTATTCTAATCCTATCTAATGATCCCTATTGTAATTCTAATTCAATTCATATTCAAAAATGTGGAATATTTGTTTATGCATTTTCTGTGTGTGTCTGTGGTGTGGAGTCCTCACCGACACGTGCACACACACCTTGATAACAATTACAATATCCTCCTTTGTCCACCGATAATACAGACTGTGATACTACATACCAAACAAAAGTGATAAAACACTTAAATCTGGTGGCATTTTCAATATAAATGATTTGTTTGCTTGTTTGTTATATGAAGCTTGAAATTCTCCTCTTGCCAGTGTTGTCTTGATACCATGCCATGATGCAGCTGGACCTGTGTCTATCAGTCTGTCTATCTATAAGTCTACCTAATGTTGTTTTTGTGACATTTCCACGCTGGCAAAAATACAGAATGCTTGTATATGTTTGGCATGGAGTTGCTTAAATGCACAGATATTGATTATTGGCACAGTGAGAGCATCATAATGAGTCCCAGTGGCTTACAAAGCCTAATTGTGTCAGTCAAACTCTGAAAAACTGGCCCGCCATGAATTTTGCCTCCAACACCATCATGTGGGTAAGTCATAAAATGACAGTATAGCTGCTTGTGTAGTTCAAGGGTAGCTCAGCACTGACTCACATGTTTGAGAGCAACGTGCTGCTGTACTACATGTTAAGTGACAAACCTGGCCGGATCGTTGCCATGATGTTTTTGTTGGTTTGTTTTACCATAGAAGATACATAATGTGTCCAAATTCCCTGCTACACTAGTGCATATTATCATTAAAAATCCACAGCATACCATGAAATATACATAAAAACATATAGACTATTTTAGATTTGTGTTTAGCAACGTGGCCTGCCACTTCTCCTGGTTTGTTGTCCGTCATATTGTTTAGAGCAGTGGTTCCAAACCTGTCAGGACCCCTCCAGTGGGAGGCTATGTCTGAGGAGTCACTAAATAATAAGAATAAGAGACAAGAAACACGTTGATCTGCAGCGTACATTTATGTAGTTGTTTTCAGACTTTTCTCTAGTTTTTGCTTTTTTCTTTAGCAATACTGGATAGTTTTACCTTTTCGGGTTGCTAGAAATCATTCAATTTGACCATCGCAATGAGAGCGGGGAACAACTTATTACCCAACCTGTGTTGAGGTGTCACAAGTGCAGACTCTGTTTCATGAGTCCACTGATTTCATTGTAAAAGCAGTGTTTTAAAGAAGCTGTGTTTCGGAAGGCCTCTCAACATTGTTATTTTCTTTCAGAGTCATTTAGAATTTAATTTGTTCAGTCTCTCTGAGCAGCTCTGCTTTGATTTGTATTCTCTGTCTCAGGAGCACATATAGGCGGGCTGTATTGGGTGTGTTTCAAGGGCCTTCTCATTGCTCTCCTGTGTGATGTCTGTAGACACATTTGTGTCATGTCTTGATCCTGATGAAGACTTTTGGCTAAAAAAATAATAGAGAATATAAATAATAGAGAATTATGGGACAAGGATGGTCATGTTGACACCATACTTTATATTTGTTTTTTCATGTGTTTTTTTTCCCCATTCTAACATAAATACTGTATACAAGCACAAAAATCCATAATATTGGCACGTAGTATGAAAACTTCAAACACAACTTTAATTCTCATTCTTTAACTTCCTTAATGTCTTTTTGTGTGACAACCACCAGAACACGAGGGATGACTGAACCAGAAAAGGAAGTATGCATTTAAGGTACATGGAAATTGCATTTTGAGTGGTATGAAGGCATATGGCTATTAACAACCACCAAGAACCAAAGAACACTGCAGCACGCTGATCTTTAAAATAGATTTTATTTACCATTTTGTAATTCAACAGTTTACGATATACAGCTGACAGGACTAAGACATTTCAATGGATTTTGGCCCTAAAGGTTGAAGAACAAGAAGAACAGACATGGTTAGATAGATAGACAGATAGATATGATAGAGAATACCAGAAGAACTGTGTTCTCTTTTCTCACTTGTGCTTTTCCTCTCCACTCCGCTCATCACAAAATTCATACTGGCATAGCAACAACACATCATTTGCCACCGTACGTATTTTTTTCTTTTATTTAAATGGAAGTGTGAATTATTATTCTGATCGTAGATTTTTTTCATGTTGCTTATAAAAAAAAAGATTCTTTAAAGTGCTGAAACATGAGATTAATCTTATATGAGCAGTAGTAGGAAATTCAAGAGGTAATGTTCTGTAATTTACAGAGAACCACAGAAACAAGGTAAAATCACAGTTTTGTTTTTAGTACAGTAGAACAGTTGTGCTGTTAAATTGTGTATAAAAATGGTCCGAACCTTCACGTTCTTCTACATCAGCGACTTTCTGCGCAGCCACCTCAGTGTAAGATGACAATAGGCAACAGTTAATCAGTATTTGAGGACATGGGTCAATTACTAAGTCATACTAAATCATCACTCGTGTGTCTTTTAGCCTTCCAGGAGGACCAAATGGGTCTTACTCTTTTGGTAGCCAGAAAATTGAAGGTTTGCTTTACTAACAAGAGAAAAAAAAATCAAAATATAATGGTTACTGGACCCTTGTCTGATATATATCATAAAATTGCCTATTTTGCCCATCTAAAACAATATATGTTCTGATACTACGCATCAGAGCTGCACAAGAATGAAAATGTGGGTTAATGGGTCCTGATGCTAATTCAGTCTTGGCTGAAAATTCATTTTGGTGTTTTGATTTTGCTCACTTTTTAACATTTTGCAACAACTAGACAGAAAAAGCCAAACTGTTTGGGTTAAGGGCCACAGAATATTAAAGGCAAACAGCGATGTCCGACTGTTGGCGCTGCAGCGCGTAAAATACAGCTTTAAGTTCATGCGACACGGTTTTAAAAAAGGCATCGCCATGTCGCTGCAGCTGCCATCTACACCACAAGCTGACAATTCTTTTGTAGTTCAAGTTTCGATCCAAAGCTTTTTGTTTGGAAATGCTTTTAATATTAACTGGCTTCGTCTTCATTTTGCTATGAATACTATTGAAAAACAAACATGTCACTGAACATGAATAAACAATGATTAAAATCTGAAGATAAAATATGTAGTTTTCTTTCTCTTCTTTTAGTATAAAATGTTTTTTTTTTCTTAAAAGATAGACTGTATATTATTAGCAGAATAGGACTTGGCTAGTTCTGATAGGTTAGAGGTACATTGACATCAATACTGACACTACGCCTGCTCTACATGCAGGCTCAGCAGTAAGAGCTAATCCACTACACACAGAGTACACAGTACACCTGACATCGTCTACATTACGCTACAAGAAAAATGACAAAACCAAAATGAAACAACACCCGCCCTCCCTCGACCTGCAAAAAGCACACTTACCCAGCCCCGAAATAAAAGCAAAGATAAACACACACATACACACAGTCCGATTATATATTTTTTTACATTACTGTACAAAGGGAGGAAGAGTTGTGGGGCCAGCAGAGGTGGTGAGGGCTGGGATATATAGCATGGTAACACGGTGGCTAAGCTTCACTTACTACAGCATGAACACATGAGACAGGCAATCACAAACAGTCTGAGCTACAAGCTGTCCCCAATATACACTGAGAATAAGAAGTTCATGTTCACCTTCTTCAGCGAGTAAAACCTCATTCAGAAAGCATCAAGATCCTTAGATCGGAAATTCTACTCAAGAGGAAGCAATGCAGTATGTATTTAGAGTATTTAGTAGATGGTGACAAAGTGTTGTTTCATAGAGCACCTGGTTTTGCAGTAATTTCATTAAAAATAAACGCTACTACAAAATACGTCATGTTTGATGTGAATAGTCTACGAGTAAACCAAAAAAAGTCACAATGCACTGCTAACTAAGCAACCGTAGCTACAAGTCTCCGCCGACGCCGATGCCGCGTACGTTTCCACAATCTGAGAACCCTCCTGTAAATAACCTGGGAATAAAATGTGTGCTTGTTTCAGAATGCGTTGCTCGCTGTGCTTATCGTGATCGCTTTCACTGTATTTGAACTTCTGTGCTTAGCGCTGATCCCTCTCGTTGTTACTCTCTCGGCACTGAACACGTTTACCGCAGGAAGCCTGCCGGTCTGCCTGGAGTGAGGTCACAGTTAAAACTCAGTTGTGCCTTTGCTGCCCTGAGTGTCAGCATCACCCCATCTTGTGGATTAAAGGAGCAACTGCACCGTCATGTCAGAATCACCATCCTCTTCTAAGGACGTGACTGAGGGGAACAGTGGTGAAAGACAAGAGTGGATGGATTCAGTCTGAAATTGTGCAGAAAAGCCTGATAAGACTGGATGAAGAATAGTTATACCATTTTGTATATTATGTGAATGTGTTCTGTGCTCATACTGCTATCATAGCCCTGTAGCTTTGACTTAAACGAACGAACAAAAAGCAGAAACTACGTTGTGAAGAAACAAAACAGCCAGACCTGATGCAATCCCTAAAACCCTCCCTGCCTGTGAAGCTAAGCGCATCTCACTACCACCTGAGCAGGCGTCCAAAAAAGAACCTCAGGACGAAAGGACAGAGGAAGATGTGATGGTCACACGGCTGTCTAGATGACAAAAAAACCCCCTAACCATTTCCATGTATTTGTTCCGCATTTAGACTGCCATTAATCTGCCACCACACTACGACAAAGTTGTCCCGGATGCTTTCCAATCACTTTTGGGAAACCCAAACCTGCATGCTAAAAAAGACCCCTCTCTGTCCTATCACACCCTCCAGCTGAACAGCAACAAATCAGCTCACAGACGAGGAATGGTAGACATGGTTAATTATGATTCTGTAGTTTTCATTTTTTGTACAAAATAAACATATCCTGTCTTCATAATTATTTACTAAGTTACTTTACAATAATGAGAGGTAAAAAGGAGAATTCTACTGAGAAAACAATACTATACAGCTACATTTAAAACTACGCAATTCATTCCAAAGGATTTTTGCTCCGTATTTTTCTGGAAACACGCTGCATCCCTCTGCTTTCTGCCTCAGTCGCAGCACAGCTCGGCTCAGCGCTTTAAAATAAATGCCTGTAAATACATTAAAGGTTCCACTGACTGGAAGAGACACTATACCATTCTCTCTGAGATATATGTTACCAAAAACATGTGCAGGACTCGGGTAACTCGGGTTATGTTTTTGGTAACATGCCTTAATGGGGCAGATTGCTACAACCCACGGGAGACACAGACTATGACACACCTATGATCCTTTCACTAGCTACGTCCCCTAGCCCGGATCCTCCTTCACTGACCGCATCCCGAGATGCATTTCACTCAGAAAGAATGCCTGGAAGACTTAAGAAGAGATGGCACTTCAATATACAGAGTTGCATCCACCTGTTGTGTGTGTGTGTGTGTGTGTGTGCAGGTGTGGGGATAATTAGGTGGTTTCGGTCCCTATAATCTAAACAGGCCACCTTGGTCAAGGTTTCCACAGGCAAGGAACAGCTATAAACCACAACGTTTAACTTCACTTGGACCCTGAGAAATGGGCACGGGGATCTCTTCTGTCAAAAACTGGAAACAAATGTGTGTGTGTGTGTGTGTGTGTGTGTGTGTGTGAATGCGGAGGCAGAGACTACAGTACGCTTCACTGATACTTCTCTGCTGAGTTTAAGCAGCTTTAGTGGAAAAAAAGGTTATAAATGGAGGAAATTTTCCACAGAAAATCAGCCCTAAGTGTCAGTTGCCAACTCGGGTGTTTGTTAAATATTTGTGCTCTGCAGAAGGTTTTTTTTTTTTTTTTAAAGAAGAAGCAGCATAAAAAACAACAGGCTTAGTCTTAAGCTGAGATCAACTATGGTTGAGGTCACTGTGTGCTGTAAAATGTACAATAGTGTGAGTGTATGAGTGTGAATGAGTGTGTATCCGCCTCTTTTTCTGGTCGCAGAATTGAGCCTATTTGCGTCTTTCAGCATGATCGCGCTGCAAACGGCCAGTCCAGGCACAGTTCACCCTGCTCCTCTTTGTTACAGCACCACTGTGAACCACATCGCGACAAGTCTCCAGCTGTCAAATCGCCGCTGCTAGAAAGTCACCAATCCCAAAACAGACCCAGCTAACAGAATAAAGGAGAACAGTGTGTGTCTCTATGTTGCTGCATGCACAAAACAAACACATGCAGCTTCACAATCTACTGTACCTCTAACTGCATATGAAGATGACATGTACACGTTTTACAAAAAGAAAAGGAAAGGAAAAACAAACTGCATTATTAAATTATGTGTAACAAATTAACAACCCGCCCACACACACACACACACACGCACGCACGCACGAACATACACACAAATCTTTTGGATGATGACCCAATTTTTTCTTCCTTTCGTTTTTGTTTTTGTCTTCGTTGATCTAGAGACGACACACAGACAGACAGAAGAGGATAGGACAGATATAATAAGCCCTTACAATATGTAAAGGTCTCCAGTGAATGGGATCTCCCCCACAGAGGACTGTGGGAAAGCAGGGTGAGGATGGAGGAGTAGGGAGGAGAGGGGAGGAAGAGAAGGAGGAGACTGTGGGGCACGGGAGGGGGGGCGGGCCCGGTAGCGCTGACACAGCGGGGTGCCGTCTATGCGCTGGGGTTGGGGTTGTTGTGTGTGTTGGTGGAGCCGTTGCTTCCCTGGATGGTGAGGCTGATCTCATCCTTCCTCTCCTTCTCCTTCTCCTCCTCCTTCAGCTCTTCCTTCAGCTCCTCCTTCTCCTTGAGGGGGCGAGCCTCCACAGTGTCTTCGGAGGCCATGGGGGCGTAGCGGCCTGTCCGGTGCTCCTGCAGGGCAGGGCCCCACTTTGGATGTGATTTGCAAGCGAACTTCAACCGCTGAGAGAGAAAGAGGGACGTGTTATTCAAAGCAGCCTCAGAGTCAAACATCCAAAGACATGCATAAATAAATATTAGTCAAATTAACTCACTTTTAAGGTGGAAGTACAGCATAACTACAACAGTTTACTCAATCATGATCTAACTCTGTCTACAAAATCAGCTTCAGCTGTCATACACCAGCTGTCTCTGACACCTCTACTTAAATTTCAGTTGCTTTCATTGTTGTTAAGCTGAGCTGACTGTTCCCACTGCTTTCATTGCCTGCTCTTCAAATGACACTTCAGCTGCTTTCACAGCTCACACTTTGACTGACACTTCAAGCGCTACCAGCCTCCTGTTCTTCACCTGTTCACACTTCGAGTGACTCTGGTGCTTCGACTTCAACTGACATTTCAACTGAATGGCACTTCAGCTGTGCCTCCTCAACCGTACCTCTCTGAAGGTGGCTCCTGGGGACCTCGAGATCTTGTAGAGGGCGTAGATGGGTATGCAGACCACCGAGGACAGAGCCATGGAGAAGCCGATAGCCAGAGACCAGCTGGGGTACACGTAGTCATTGTAGGTGATGGGCTTGTACTGGATCACTGTGAAGATCAGGATGAACTACGTGGACAGAGGAGAGACACGGAATGAGCACAGGCTTTATCATCTAGAGCAGGGAAAACTACCTTCAGGACCAAAGCTAATGATAATAAAACATAATTTAAAACTACAGAGAGGAGGCAGGAAATGACTAAAAACTAAAGCTTACAAAAATGATGCTTCTCAATAGCTGTACTCACATCCCATACATGATAGAAAGAGGGTCATGAAAACTGTATTATAGCATCAATTTCACAAATACAGATAAAACATAGAACTAGATACCACAATAATTCATGTTAAATCAATAAGCATTCCCCATCCTGGTCCCAACTGGTCCAAACAAATGACAGCTGTTGCTATGGTCACAGTAAAAAAAAACATAACTTCCTGTATGGCAGTTTTCACAATAAATGTGCATGCACACTCAGCACAGGTGAATTCACTGTGGACTGCAGCACCACACACATTTGTTTTTATTTACAAGCAGCAGATAGCTCTGATTATAAATCATGACTGTTCCCAACAGCAGTGAGTTTAGTGACAGCTCCAGCAGAGGGCCTGGAGAGCAGGGCGCTAATCTGTGTAGTGAAATGAAAGCGAGAACAAAAGTGCCTGAAATCTGACCAGTAATCCACAACAATGAATTTCTTGGTTGGCCCAGCAGCTTAGTGGACTAATGCTGCCGCCTGCTTGGGAAATACCATTGATAGCGCCTGCATGTGTCTATTTCCCAGTCAGAAAGATTTGCTTTTAGAGGTTTATGTTGGAAACAAAGCCAACAGTAGCCAAACAGATTAGTGCTGATGGCAGCTCAAATGTAGGTCAGGTCCAGAACAATGTGTCAGCAACACAGGAAAGTTTAGAGCCTTAAACTCAGCATCCTTCAGGTGGCTAAATCAACGTGCGACTGGCTTTTTGCAACAATCTCCAAACGCGTCTCCACGACTGTGGTCTCAGATCAGCTGTGTGTGTGTGTGTGTGTGTGTGTTCACTTACAGAGATAATGACAGGGGAGATGAATCTCCAGCAGACTTTGAAGAAGAGAGGAGGAGGGAAGCCCAGCATCATCTCCACGTCTTTAAAGTAGTTCCTGTGACCTGCGATAGAAACAGAAAGTATTCCATGAGGTGAACATCAAAGTCTGATTGCTCCTTTTACATCTGAATAATGACCTATATGATACACAACCCACATGAAAGTGGAGTCTCTGCACTTCTTTACCTTGAGGTGAACCCTCATACACCAGTCTCTGACTTTTCTGAATGTGTCTTCCTTTCTCCTTCCTTGTCTATTTCCACTAAAGCTGGTGAGCGGGGAGCTGAGGGGCTCCAGATTGGCTTGATTTCCCTTTTAATCGTTGAAATTTGACAGATGGATTTGTGCAACACTAAGCGTCCCATATATAAAGATGTTATGGGGGGAACCCCTGAGTTACCAGGAAACAAATCCATTTTAATTTAGAGATTGATTTATGAGCAGCACTCAGGGAGAGTATGCTGGCTTTAATAGGCAGGGAAGCACGCCACCGCTCACACTGCTTTCACACCACAACAATATAAATCAAAGGACTTTCTCAATTACCACTTCTAATGCATAATGAAACACAATTTAATGGACAGACTTGTGGAAACTGAAAAAAGGGACTTTAAATAACTGTAAATTTCAAGATAATATCAGCCCACTTATCTCCACTGCTTCTTTATTTCACCATGAGCTCATGTTTATGTGACTGAATCTGACTGCAGGCTTGTGCTTCACAAGGCTAAAAACTAAAAATGTACCCAGTGTAAAATAACTCATTGTCACTCTGTTCAATGACAGTACGATCGAGGTTGAAGACTGTCAGTAGATCAGCCTTCGATCTGCAGTGTCCTGCTGTATCACAGGTTATTCTTTAGAACATCTTGTCATGCTGATCCTGAGATCTGCAGGGATGCGGGAAATATCTCACTACAGTCCTCAAAGGGGATGCAATCTTTCAGAGTGTGCACCACTCTGATCTTTTGACTTTGTTTTATTTCGGTCAGCTCAGTGCTGATGTCAGACTGTGGCTCTGTTGCAATTTGCCTGAACCAGTATACAAAGGAATTGCTGTAATCTCAGGCTACAGTTACATGTGTTTACATGTCTGTCATGTCTTTGTCTTGTCTTTGTCTTGACTGCACAGGTGCTTGTACTGTGTCGTGTTTCCAGCAGAATAATCTGCCGCTGTGGCTGTATGTGCAGCATGTGCAAAAAGGAAAGGAAAAGTAAGAGGAGAAAAGGTTTTTCCAGCCTTGTAGCACAAACATGTCCTGAGGCAGGAGTGTGCGCTGGCCTAGTCAGCCTGCCGACGGTGGAGAAAGATCAGTATCTCTGCCTCTTGCACAATGAAATGTTCTTTTTGTGATTCTTAAATCTGGGTGTATAATGGTGAGTTCGCAGTTATTGTGAATTTTCTGAGGCTCTCCTCATATGTTCATGTGAGAGCGACACACAGTGAGAGGACACTTCACATTGCAGGATATTCAGTGTGTTTCCCTCCTTACCATAAACATACATGACGCAGATGCACATTATGCACGAGATAATGACCAAAGAGAAACTGGCAGCATAGTTGTCCATCAGCAGCAACCAATAGATTCCTGCCTGCACACAGAAAAGACGGAATGAGTCAAAACCACATCTCCACGAGAGAAAACAAAGCGTTCGAAGACGTGATCTGCGTGTGTCTGGGACTTGCCTGTGTCGTTAGAGGCACGCCCAGTAAGAATCCAGTGATGGCCACTGACAGTGTGACCACGGTCTTGTTCCTGATGATCCAGTCTGTTCCGATCTCATCGACGATGGCCGTCACCAGAGTCTCCAGCAGACAGAACTACAAGGACGCAGTTAAATGGGAGATTAGATTGGACAGCTGTTGCTCATCCTTACATGATGAGAACAGGGGGACCACAGTCCTACAGGAATCTTAACAGGTGATGGGAGACAGTATTAACACCCACTGCTGAGTGATGAGTTGAGGCTAACAGCATCCTTTAAAGTAGGATGTCTAAAATTTTAGTGGGAAAAAGTTCTTGTTCTACATGAAATGTCCACTGTTAATTACATTATTTTTAATTTAATTTTATTTAAATGCATTGCTACAGTATTTCTAATGAACAACCACTTATTTATCCTTATCACAGTTTCATCTGTACATATTTGGTGCTTAAAAATGGAAACAAAAACCTACTTTTGTAGCACATTGCATTTGCATTCCACCGAATATTTAAATAGGAAAAATATGTATTTATGAGTGGGCAGGATGTAGCATGCACATTTCAATTCCAGGCACTTAAATGAAAGGTCATGAGTAAAAAGCCTGTTACACATTACAATACATTAGACAAATAGTCTGTGGCCATGCTAGCAGCCCTGTGAGACCGCTTTGAGCTACATGCTCACGTGCTACTAAGTCCAACATGTTGATGTGCAGAAGGGATAACATGCTCACCATCTTATTTTTGTATGTCAGTGTATTAACATTTGCTTGTTAGCACTAAACACAGAGTACAGCTGAGGCTGATGGGAGAGATCGTTTTGCAGGTGCTTGGTCACAAACCAAATTGCTGCACACATTATAATGTTGGTGACAGATAAAAAGTCAGTGGATGATCAACAAAGTGATTCCAAGTCGAGCTGTATAGCACAGTACAGTGCCAAATTTCATGGCACAGTTTTACTTGGCATTTCTCTGAACACCACAAATAGCAGCCTCAAGGTGGCGCTAGAGGAAAGTCAGGGAATCACTACAGTTAGCAGGATTCACTGAAGCTGTATGGATGTAAGCCTTTTCAAACTGTAAACGGATGTGCAGATCTAGATCAGGTCTCATCCGGAGTCCCTGAGGTATGCAGTTCTTCTTCTTCTGTCAGTTTGTCTTCTACTTAGTTCACTTTGTACATTCGCTGCAGCAGCCTGGAGCTGTGGACAACATGTGCCACAAACACAACAGCAGACTAAAGATAACGGCTGTGCATCAGCGGAACAGTGTGGCATGCAAACTCAAATCAAGTGGAGTTTTACAAGTTCCAACCCAAAACCCCAACAATCTATATGGAACATCACGGAACATGCCTTTGACGGAGAGGCCAGACTGCTCCTCGATCAGATTCTGAATGGCCCACATGAGCACGGTTTATAATATCACACAAATAATCCACACTGAAGGGTTAGCGCGGTCAGACCTGATTAAAGATTGCGGTGGATGCGGAGCCGGTGTGTAGCCTCACCTGAGTCCCCAGTCCCAGAAGGATGAGCATAAAGAAGAAGAGCAGTGACCAGAGTGGCGAGATGGGAAGCAGAGTGAGGGCTTCTGGGTAAGCCACAAAGGCCAGGCCCGGGCCGTGGTCGGCCACCTCCGACACGGGGACATTCAGGTTGTGCGCCATGAAGCCCAGGATGGAGAAAATGACAAATCCGGCATACACGCTGGTCGCACAGTTGGTTATACTGATGATGATGCTGTCTCTGTATGGAGGAAACAGGGAGAAAAAAGCTATCAGCTATAATTGTATCAATGAAAGGATGCGATGAGGGGTCTGAGCGTGAGTTCAACACTCAAATTGTAAGATGCTCATGTTCGGTGATTTATTCCAAAATCAAATATATAGAAAATGTTCCCCATTTCTTCCCCCAGTGGTGACAGCGCCCTCCATCCACCCTCCTGCATCATCACAGACATAGGGGGTGGGCGATACAGGCCGGAATCACTGATGTTAACAGCACTACTGATACTTTACACTAAACACTCATCTGCCCACACCTCCAAACAAGCTGCCTCTGATGTGGTGCATGAACCCAGACATAAGTGCACAGCAGATGACAATTTTATGACATGTCTCGAGAAAAGATGACCAAATGTGACTCGATCGCCTTGGAAATCCATAATAGATGTTGCTCAAACTACCCGTGGGCAGTAAAGTGCACCAGAATTGCTGTGATTTCTGTCTCAAGGACAGGAAAAATGGCACAAAAGCAGGCTTGGCAATAAAAATATAGCCCTGGTTTGTTTGTGCTTTCAGAAAGTGTGCAGCCAACGCTTGTTGCTCAAAACGTCATAAAATAGAAACATAAATGCAAAGAACGGGTTTGCTAGTCCAGAGCTGCTGTTCATGTTTGAATTAATTTAGAGTGAACTGAGCTCATGGTCAGTTTGGGACCTCTAGGACTTAGATCAGACCTGAGCTGAGTTTAGACACAGCGGCGTTGACTCGTTAGTCTGTTTGCTCTGTTAAAGGCAGCAAAGCGGTGTGCTCTGGTCCTTTTCCTCCCTTGGTGTTTGCTGTGCTTGTTCTGAGAAGCACCTGTTTCATCTTCACTCAGGCTCCCACTTTGTTCAGACTCAACAAGGGAATCGCGTGTTTGCACAGCGCTTTGTTTCCTTACGCTTCCTGTTAGAGCTATCGCAGAGGATGTCTTTGAAGACTCTGATGCCAGTCCCTGTCTCAGCTGCCCACAAACCAGCAGCCAGGCCCCTGCACAGTCCCCGCACTTCTGCATGCGCACCAATTGGTGGTGTTACAGGGGTGGAGAGACTGGAGCGACTCCACGGGGACGGGGCTGCGGAACACAAGCTGATTAGGCGGCCGTACAGCTGTGTGTGCAGATAGCACAACCTCAAGCTCCTGGCAGAGGAGCAAATTATATCTTCAGCCCCCTCCAACCCCCGACGCCCTCACTCCGTCAGCATGTGTGGACAAGCTCAGGAGCGTAAATGACATCTTTCCCTCTCTCCTTATCGCCTCCTCTGTCCCCTTTCCTCCATCTTAACCTTCTCCTCGGCGTCTCGCTCGCTCCCCTGGCGCACAAGCACAAGCAAATGCAACTGGCCTCTTAACGCAAGTCTAAAAAAACATTATCTCTGTCCCTCCTCCTGTCCCACCTTATCTCACCTTCTCCCCCTTCTCTTTTTAGACCTGCAACCTTGAAGTTGGCTCCTGACTATTTCGCCCTCCTCCTCTCACTTTCTCCATCACTCTCTAGCCCTGACTCATTAAAGGGGGGGACAACCTGAGACAACTTCTCCTCTCCCCGTCGCTGGTTGTCTCTTCCCTCTGCACTGATGCCTCCACGAGCATGTGGTTTATTCTCTCCACCCCCCTTTTTCCTCCTTCTACTTCATCTCTCCTCTTCTCCTACGCCTCCCCGCCTTCTCGCTCCTTCTGCCTAGCCCCCATGATTAGTGCACATATTAAGATGCTGGTCTGTGTTGCTGAAGGACTGCAGCAGCAGCACAGCCTGACGCAAAACGAGCATGGTCATTCATGCAGGCAGGCGCGCTGTAACTGCTGCAGCACAGCATTCCTTTGGGGTAAAATTCAGGGGGGGCAGAAATACCTCAGCTTATACCTTCCATAAAAACCCGTTATTTTAACTACTTCGCATATGCATAAGCAAGTTTCAAAGGTGCTGCTAGCTATCTTCATGCCTGCTAGTTGTCTCCTGGCTCCAGCTGCATATTTACGGCACAGTCACAAGAGTGGCATCAATCTCCTCAATCAATCTAATGCTCAGCAAGAACACAAACGTGTTTCTCAAAATGTCAAACTATTCCTTGGGAGCACACTTTGCTTTTGTTAATCCATAGTCTAACCTGAAACAGTTGTTGTGGAACTTGTTATAGGAAGCCATGGTAATGAGCCCCCCCCAGGCGCAGCCCAGGGAGTAGAAGATCTGCGACGCTGCGTCTCCCCACACCTACAAAAACAAACCCACATATAGTCAGAAGCAGTGAAAGGAAAGAACAAACACATTTCTATTTCCGGTTTCTCTTTCCATCTGCCTGCTCATGTTAGTGAATACCTTTGCATCAAGGACCTTCTGCCACTGTGGAGTCAGGTAGTACTTAATGCCGTTGATGGCCCCATCCAGGGTGATGCCACGGATGAACAGGATGGTCAGAACGACGTAGGGGAACGTGGCTGTGAAGTACACCACCTGGACACACACACACAGATAATCAGACCATGTGGTGAAATCGGCTGGAACGAGTTGTGTTTCATAGCAAATCCTACCAGAGTGACAGGAGAGTATGGAAAGTGTGTGAGAAATGTAATATAGACAGATTGAAGACACAATTTGAATATTATGTCTGTTTTAGCATGTGTTCGAGCCTTGGTGCCCATGTGTAAGTATGCTTGTGTGTGTGTATGTGTGTGAGAGTGAGGCTGACCTTTCCAGAGGATTTAACGCCCCTGATGAGACAGAGGAAGACGACCAACCAGGACACAGCCAGGCAGCCCAGGATAGGGAGACGGACCTCTCCAAAGTTTCCAATATCATCAGAGATGTTCAACACATAGTGTCTGAGAAAGAGAGAGAGAGAGACAGACTGAATTTAGGCCGCTTTAGGATGGCTTTAGGTTTGCTTTTCTTTAACAAGATGAAGAAACTCCTAATTCTCACAGCAAACAATGGAAAATCAACACCAGTGTCAGCTCAGTAAACAGCGCTCCTTTCTGTGGGGCCTCTAAACTGTATTTGTCAGTACTTGAAAATCATCTCACTTTGAACGGATATTTGTCTTTATTCATAGCAATGCAAGAGTTACTGAAAGCAATGACCAAAGACACTCAAAGGACAAATTTCTTGCTTGTAGTATTGTTCCTTTGCATTATTGCTTCTGGCTTTTTTGTGTCTTGTAATGCTCCATTGCTAAGAAACAATTAACGGCGAAGCAGTGAGAATGTGGCTTACGAACACTCTAGAAATCTAGAACAGTCTAGAAATGGGATCCAGAGGCAGACAATATGTAACAAAAATGATGCACTAGATTCCCCAAACATTGTTTGCTCTGAAATCCCATTCAAGGGTGTTATTTGAAATGGAAATTATAATAAATAAAGGATCTATATGCACGCAACTCTGAGGATAATTATTAATATCTTCATGTAAATTTTACAGCCTACGCATCTTCAGCAGCATTAATCTTCAAATTATTACAGTATTGTCTGTATATACAAAGAAAGAGGGATGAATACTTGCTCCAACAATGTGGCTAATTGTCATACATGTAGAGATGTTAAAGGGGTTTGCTCAGGATTAGAGTGTGTCACATGAGCATCTGAAACGTGCATGGTGTGCATGGTTTGTCTGATATTGCCATGTTGGTGTTGTTCCTACATCATGGTTAATGTTGCTGCAGGACCTTCATTGCAACTGACCAAACGGTGGTGAAGTCCACATGTGGAACAGGTGGATGAATGGCTCAAGCGCAGGACTCTCACCTGGGAGACAAGGGTTTGTGTCCCATGTGGAGCTTAGTTTTATGTTGCTGACTTATTTCTAGACTTGACTTTTTCACGGACAAGATCATGGCTAGGGTTAAAGTAGATCCTTTCACAATGTTACCCATGTGTTAGAAAAGCTAAATTCTCCCATGTGTGCATTTTTTCCAGTTTCAGTTCGAGTCAAGAGCTAAGGCATCATAAAAACATAGCTAGTCAGTTGCAATGATGGTCCAGGAGCAACATTAATCATGATGTCGTGGGACAAACACCGGCATAAATGCATAATGGACTAAAACAGTTAAAAGAGGTCAAGCCTGCCAATGCAAATAGAACAATCTGTCAACCAGGATTAGCCAAACAAACATCCCTCTGAATGCCACATGTTTAATCTGTACTGGATTTTACCAAAGAAAAAAGAAGGTCATAAGACAGCCGGACTGGTGTGTGTTCCTTACCAGAAATATGACACTTGCTTGTGCTTGACGGTAAAGTGATAAAGCAACAGCTCACGGACGTGCCGTGCAATGACATTGATTATGTCCCGACCTTAAAATGAACTGTACTTTGCCGACCCCTGTGGTGTTTTCATGCCCTGTGCATCACAGAAGCCACAAAGGTGGAGGGGCGTGTGTATGTGCTGTACTGTATGACAGCCTTCATCTGTAGTTGATTCAATTCTCAGAAGCAGCCGAAAGCAGCGGGGTGGATGTGCGGTTTATGTCGGAAATGCAGAGCCATTGCACAAGATTGTCTGTCTCTCTTCCCTTTACAGCTGATCATCCATCTCATCCAGATGTGCAAGGTAACTGAGAGGATAACTGATCAACACATCCCACTGATTTAGATTTCGCTTCACCAGACTCTGGATATGACCATGCATAGCAGATTGGATACACCCTCACTGACCTTACTCACATGACTTAGCACTCAAAGCTGATTTGTGAAGTGCTTGCGGCTGCACCATTAAAATGCTCATGGGTTGTCCCAAAGACTGAACAGTGGTGATATGGGAAACCTCCTGCATGCCACTGCTGATGAGGCTGGCCCATGCTGCCCAGAAGCTGCTGCACTTCCAGTCAAATCTAGTCCAAATATTTGAATGCTTTCCGCAAACATGAGGCATGTTTGGCTCAAGCTTATCTTACAGGTACGAGTCAATTTTGACCTCCGTGTCAAGCACGATAGGCAAGAGAGCGTAACTTGGCAAAACTTACATAACAAATAGTACTATCACACAGATCCTTGCTCAACTAAAACTACAACGAGGCTACTCTTTTGACCTTTTTCCTGCATCTTGTTGTGTTTGGTGATCAACACCAAAAAGAACTGCAGATGATCACTTGTTCTCACTTCATTAACTAACGAAATATCCTTGATGTACTTCAGAGACTTACTTCCAGTACTCCTCACTGGGGCTGGTCCTCTTGGTGCGGTTGACCACCTCGGACACCCCTGCCACCAGGCTCGTGGTAGCGTTGGCCAGGCTGGCGTTGAGCCGGTGGCTGCTGCCCACCACCCCGCTGCAGTCCGGTGTGTTCCAGGGGTTGTTGCAGTAAGTCCATGGCAGCAGGTTTGTCATGGACATGAAAAAGTAGTAGAAGGCAATGCAAATGACCACGTTGTAATAGATCCCGATGTAGGTGGACACCACCATCATGCCGTAGCCTACACCTGGAGGGAGAAGGACGGGGTGGAGGAAAAAAGAGGGAGAACATTTAGACCTGAAGGCCAAATTATGGTGTTGTACATGGTGGGTCACCGTCCTGCTAGAGGCTGTATCCTTACAATAGAAGTAGGAACCCACATACATTTACCTTTACATAATATACTGTATCATTAGGAAGTTTGTTAACACACAAGCATTATGTATTTGGGTAAATCCTCACTGTTCTGTTGCTAACACATCTAATTTGGTTGTAGTTGCATCTGGTGAAACAGTTCTTTCTCTTCACCTCACATATTTTTATTCACAACATAACAACATCATATCTGCCAAATCAGTCGAACATGACAACAAGCTGCTGAATATGTCATAATCCTTTATGACAAACAATTGACAAATATCATGTACTTGATCCTTACATACCAAAAACACTATCGCTCTTCTTCTGAGTCCCGACCAAGGTGACCTCAAAACTGGGCGATGGAACAGATTATGATGTTTCCATGTTCAGACACTTCTCTATCTTTGAGATGACTAGTGATAGAATATCGCCGGACACAAAACAACACACCGGCACTAACCTTTGAACATAGGGCTGATCTTCCATACTCCCAGACAGCCCTGGCTGGCGAACTGACCGAAGGACAGCTCGAGGAAGAAGAGGGGGATGCCACAGAACACCAGCATGATGAAGTATGGTAACATGAAGGCACCTGGGGGTGAGAGACGACAGGACAGGCACTCAGTCCCAGTCTTGGTCTGTGTTCTGTGACTCCCAGTTGGTTGTGAACCACATGAGGACGCACAGTGAGCCACACAAAAGTGTCAGAAGGAAGAGCGATTTTTGTATCTGTAGTGCTTTATTTATGATGTGAGGTCAGTTTGTGTTTGTCCAGACGTAAACACATATATGATGTCAGTTACAACCAAAACTGCTGTCTGACTTAGTCTAACTCCGTCTAACTCCCAGCCCAGACACGGCTGACCAATAAGTGGACTGAACCTTGTTGCATGGAGCTCGTAGTGCTGCATTTTGGCTCACTTGGATTTTTCTCCATGTGAAAGGGGGCTGAAACAAGGGGAAAACACAATAACAACTTACTCTGTAAAGATATGATCTCCAGCTACAACAAACAGGGGCGAAATCCCATGTGCACAAAGCAAGACAAATACATCATGTTATCATTACATGATAGAAATATGAAAAACATATAGAAACAAAGTACGTAGGTATAATACAGCACTGAAGGAAATGCCATACATACGGTTCTAAATTAGATACATGTCATGTGATCAGAATCTATAAAAAAAGAAAAGATACCATAAACCTCATCTGCCATAGCAACCTCCCCTGAGTGAGCAGAGAGGTCGCTGAATGTGCAGCTGAGTCTGTTCACTGATGCAGTAACTCTCTGGTGGTTCAGACTGGACCGGGACCCAGACAGCCATCTATAGGGAGCGTCTGTGTGTGTTTGTGCTTTCTTATGAGTGTCTGTATGCGAACTAGGTCCGTGCAACCAGCTGATACTGTACAATACCAAAACCACATCGCTCTGTGTGCAGGTCCTCTACGTGCATAACACTAATCCATATATTTGCAGCATAAACATGAACTGAAGTGGGATGGAGGCTCTGGGTTATGGGATCTATGGGACCAAACTAATCACATTTCTTTATACTCTGGTACTTTCGTAGAACATCCTTAAGGACCATCAGATATCAGGAGGTTACAAAAGAAACTGAAAGCAGCAGAGCTTGAATATTGTTTGTTCTCGTCATGTTGTTATGCAGCGGCTGCATAGCGAAAGCAGCACGTCAGCGGAAACAGCAAGCAGCAGCTGGATGCACCCTACGCACTCGCACACATGCTAACGCTGTTCATGGAGTCGAGCACAACTCGACCTGACGCGCACAAAGATGTTTCGGACCGAAGACGCGCACATCAAGGGCGAGCCGTGAGACAGCTGCAGCGATTAAAACAGGAGCTTCGATCGGACGGACGAGACGTGATCACATGTGAAGAGTGAAAGAGGTGAGGCTGATGTGGTTGACACATCCGGCCTGTTTAATGACGTAATAACGTCAGTAACGCTATAGCTCAAATCACAACGTTTAAATGTATGCGATACATACAAGCCTGGCGAGACGCTCTCCTCAGGCTGGTTTTGACATGCAGGGTTTTGCACGTGCTGTTGGGAGTCAACCATGTGCACCAGTGAACCAGAACAATGCATTTTGCTGTGGCATTTCTTCACGTAGCTTTAAATTCCTCACCTACACATAGTCTACAGATTTCCAAGTCAATTTTTTTTCTTTGCTGGACTGACAACAAACTTCAAATCGCAGCTGGTGCAGACACACATAATTAATTCAGGACTCAACTTAATCACGCCCATGGTGAACTTCTTGTTCAAGACAAATATGTATAGAAAGAAAAAGAAAAAACTTGAAAAAGTGCTTTACAACAGGTTGAAAGCTCGGATCCCAAAGGCCCAAAATGTCCCTGTTTATCAGCTAATCGAGATTCTTCTGTTTTAGTCATCATTCACATACAGACAGACTTAAACCTCAATAAAGCCAATCCCAACAAATCAGTCTGAATGAGCTCGGCTCTACGCTGAAATTCGTACCTCCTCCATTTCTGTAGCAGAGGTAGGGAAACCTCCAGACGTTGCCCAGGCCCACAGCATAGCCCACGCTGGTGAGGACGAACTCAATCTGGTTGCCCCAGTTCCCTCTCCGGGAGTTTTCATCCTTCTTCACTGGCTCGCCTGGAACTGCTCCGTTCTACAACAAAGACAGGGAGAGGTGGGGATGTGACTTCAGGTGACGGGAAGGCATGATGTGTTTTTGCTGCAGCGGGTCCAACTTCTGCACCAGGAAAGTTTAAACACACATATTTTACAGAGATCTTACATCCTGAGAGGCCTTACTTGCTCCATTTGGGAAAATCAGATTCAGATGTTGGGTGCATTTAGAGGGTTATTTTCATCAGTATCATGCAATGATGGTAAATAATAAACATCTCTGGGGTGCATGTGGAGGTGAATTATTCATGAACCATGCTCGTGCTCACAGTTACTGAATATTTTCTAGAAAATCTTCTCTAGCCCAAAGTCTAGCATAAGGTGGGCGCACTGGAGCAGACGGGATGCAAAGTGAAATCAGCGCCTTAAGAACAGCCTTATAAGCATTTGGTCTCGTCCTGATTTCAGGCTTCTCCTCTCCTCCCTCCTTCCCTCCCTCCATCACTCCATCTGCTGGCATCAGATGGTCCCTCTCTCCTGACCTCCTGCGTAACCTCAGCTGTGTCTGTCTGTCTGTCTGCCTGCGTTTTTGTGGCCGCACATGAAGACACTCGTGCTGGCTTTAGCAAATAAATGCCGCTAATCTGGATCATTTGCAAAGAAAAGTAACGATAGATGAGTCGACTTGCTGCTCTTGGATCAGCCGTTAACAAATTGAAATGGCGTAAGGTTCAAGGTTGCTTTGAACAGATGTAGGGGATGGGGAAGGTAACACTGCAAGCAAAAGAGCGACAATTTCTCTGCTGTTGGCTGCAAGAACCAACACAAACGTCTTCACCTACTCACATTATCCAAGTTAGTGAGGTCACAGTGGATTAACTCGATGTAAATATCCCCACAACAACAATAAGTGGAGAACTCTAAGGCTATATGCTTGCCCTAATCATTTTACTTTGGACTGCTTTTGAGGGCCAATACAAAGCAGGATTTGCTTCAAACCTGAAGCTCAAGGATGGCTGAAGACCGACTTCAAACTTAACTGCTTATTTTGCTCATTAGCCCGTTGAATTTGACATTGGCATGTTCTGTGGCTAACAGCATCGATTGTAGACCCACACGCTGGAGCCCTTTTAGAGTATTTAACATTGAGAGACAGTCGGGAGAAACTGTGAGCGGCAAGCCTCATTTGAAGCCAGTGAAATAACCAAAGTAGCTGTTTTTTTCACGTTGCTTTTTGTGTCGTCTCACATGTTCAGAGCTGAAGTTGCCTCCACACTTCATACTGCCACGCAAGCTCAGCTGGTTTTGGTACAGGAAGGCCTTGTTCTACAAGGTGCATCGGTTTGTGTGTCTGTTGACAGATGTGCTGTGGTCCGCTGACTGTTGTACTTAAATAATACACTTTGGGTTTTCCCAAATAGATGCATACCCTTTGTCACTCTGAGAATGAATCACCTTACTCCTTCCAAAACACCTCGTTTTCAGTCCCATTTTGAGCCAATGAAAGCATTGTTTTATAATCAGTTTTTCTTTCGTAAGATATGTAACCTTACTATGTTAATAGTGATATTATATCACAGTAAAACACCAAATATATACATACATTTTATATAAATAAGTTTAAGTTGGCTAACTTTGCCTTTTTTGACAGCGATTTATGAATTGTTAACTGTTAATTGTCACATTCTAAAAGCTGGTTTTCTATTTTGGAGTTTTGACGTTTAAACGTCAAATGCACATACAGCACAGTGGCTTACGCGAATTTATGATGTTGACAGTAATCAAAACTTCATTCACTCATTCATGTTGCCTGTGTTATCTGTGTAGAGCAGAGCCTGATTTTCAGGGGCTCGATGAATGAATGGTCTCATATTTTCAATAAGAAAGGCTTTCAGTGGGACAAAAATGTCAATACTGGTCACAGAAACACTTTTTCTTCTTTAGCTGTGAAATTCTTCTGTCATTAGGCAACACATCACGTGTCTATAGACAGCTTCAACACATACAGCGACGCGAAGTATTACAGTTCAACTGCCAATAACGTGGTTTGGGGATGACAGCATCATTTCTGAACAAGTTGATGCAATAGAGTTTATTTAAGCACAGTAAAGTGACATCTATGCTTTGCCGTAATTCCTGGGGGGTAGCACGTTGCTCAGACACGAACACACACACTAAGCACAACAGTGAGCGTGTGATTTTGTTCATCAGCAAGAAACGTCAACAGGAACAATCACAACAACTAAAAGCAACCTCCACATTTTGCCCCCACGGTGCCGTAGTTCAACTTTGAGGCAGCGCCAAGCGTGACTAATGGGAGGGAGCATCGGACAGCAAAACAGCAACAACCACATGAAACAAACAGCTGCCATGTTTTCCCCAAAGCTCCGTAGTTTGTCTTTGAGTCCGGCTGTGCTCGCATGTCAGGAGGGCAAAACAAAGAGCATTTCTCCAGCATCCTTGACCTTTCTTTGTGCGGGAGTGGGGGCTGCAGGTGGGACAGACAGGAAGATCAGCAAACACACGTGTTGTTGGTGAGGACATGCTCGGGGTGAAGCCGCGGCCACAGCGGTGCGCGAGCGCGAACCCCCCAGCGGAGAGCCCGCCATCGCAGCGGGTCTCACATTACGACATCTCCGTCTGGAGTTGACTTTGGAAAGAAAAAGAGCGTCAGAGACACAGAGACGGTGCGCAGCTGTGTGTGTTCTTGTTGCGCCCGGCCGTACATCTCGTACATCTGACTTCCCTATCAGTGACCAGGTGTGTGCCTGAAGAAGATACACACACACACCCACATGCAAAAGCACGCAGGTCGACAGCTTGGCTGGCAAAGGCTAACATGCATCTTGGGTGATCCAATCACAAGCGGACAGCTCTAAGCACAGATGTGAACGCATTAAAGACACACCGAGGACGCACTGAGATCCGATCACTCAGACCACATTGAGCTGGTCTGGGCCACATATGGTCACGCTCTTTTGGCAGTGTGTACACGAATGTGTCCTGGGTCACACTGAAAGGCCGCCTGCTCAACTGACGTCCTCTGTGTAGGTACAAACGAAACACATGGTCTCGCTTCCATTTAGGTCACTGAAATGAAAATATGAAATGAAAAAATCCTGCAATTTTGAGAGTTGTTGAGTGAGGAGGAACTTAATAAGCTTAATTCAACAGCTAAGGAAAATTCTCGTCCCTTCTTATAAATTCTGCATTAAATGCAAATTGAATTGTTTCTTTTCCTTCTAAAAAAACCTCAGCTACTCCGCCGCAGCTGTTTGAAACCCATGTTTTAACTGCTTTCCCCATTTAAACTAAATTAATGAAAGAAGACAACATTTTATTAATGGTAACGATGTAAAATTTTGCAAATACAGTCAACAGGCTACCTTGTCGCCTGTGGAGAAAGTCCCCAGACTCCCTGCAATTTTGTGAGTTGCTTAGTTAGGAGAAAAATTATAAACTTTGTGAAATGAACAAATTCTCAATTATTTGGGGCCTTAATTTAAATGCAAATGTAGTACATGAGTTATTGTTTTCTTTGAGTAAAACAAATTGTGTTTGTTTGTCCCAGCCTGTTAGCTACTACTGCTACAACAATGCATTTGCTGTAGCTGAGATCCGATCACAGGCGGTCTCTCATGTGAAGACACCAGGTGTGACCTGACATACTTGGAGCTGTCCACTTGTGATCGGATCACCCAAGACGCATATTAATGCGTCTTGGGTTAAAGAGAAAACACTGAGAATAACAATGACCCCCGAGTCTTTGGTGTACACACTCTAAAACTCAACCTGATGTTGAGTCACTGTAAGCTTTATTTCAGTTGAAATTCAGTGGCAACGGGAGTGAAGTCAAAACAAGAAGAGGACTACATGTCAGCCATAAGACTGAATACATGTATTCAGTCTCATGGCTGATCAGAAGTAATCAGTATTTATCATCCTCATTCTGTCACTAGCATTAAAGTAAGGACAGGAAATCAGCAGGGAGCTCTGGTAAGGCTGCCTATACTCTGATGTATGTATCATTGTTTTAATTAACGAACGCCTATGCAGTCGCACACAAGGTCAGTCACCATGAAATGTTCATGTGCATGCTTTCAAGGTGCAGCAGCCAATTTAAGCACTTCACATAATAGAAGAACCCATGACACTGAAACAGTGCAATTTCAACTTCAGACACAGCTCAAAGGCGTAAAAATAAACAGGATAAAAGAACAGAGTTGGTATAATATATATTTAATATATAACATATACTATTTAGACACCAGGTACTTGGCCAGTACTGAGTCGGATCGGTGCATCCCTATTTTCTACCACAAAACACTACCAATAAACCACATACAGTTCTCAAGAAACCTAACTAGAAACACAGCCTGAGCTTGTGGTTGCAACAATCCTTCAAATATGGATGTTGCAGCAAAGAAGCTACAAACTGTAAAACGTAGATGCTTCACACACATGTTGTGTCACCAATTCAGTGTGACCCAACATGAAATATGGCCACAATCTCTCCTTCTGTTCCTGAGTTTTGGTGTTAAATAAAGGCCAGAAAAGTGTTCTTCTACATTTCAAACTATTTCTGCCTTCGCGATCGCATGCCATATCTCTTGTGACTCGAAAAGATCTCGTTGTGTTGTTGGTGCTGACCCATCAGGTATAGGTGGAGTATTCTCTGTAGGTTGTAGACTGGTTTTATGGGAAACTAGCTTAAGTGCAAGTGGACAAACAGCCTGAGGAAAAAGAGGGAATACTGTAAAGCAAATTCAGAGAACTTCAACAGACATAACACGCAGAAAGAGCTCAACATAATGGACCGAAGCTATTTAAAGGGTGATCCAGAGGGTTTGGGGTTAGATTGAATCCACGGATGATCAACCCGATCCAGTAGAAATCAGAGCGGTATCAAACGCCATAGTGGCTGAACCGTCTGGGCAAAAGTTGAGCTTTGTGTTTTTCACGAGATCCCTCTCTCCCTTGACCGACCCCGATGTCTGCCTCTCTCCACCCAGGTGTTGTAGCCTGTGGTGTCGGCTCCCGGGAGCCCCCTGGTCAGTTAGTCAGACAGACAGACAGACAGACAGACAGACAGACAGACACTCCTCTCGCCATATCCCTCAATTTCTCTGTCACGTGCTTCTCTGGGACCATCTGGGCTTTACATAAGACCACACATGCCCCCATAACTTCTTCTATTTAGTTTGCAACTTTGCTCTCTTTCCAAGGTCCCTTTGGAGTCACAGCATTGACTTCGCTGTAGCTGCTCCAGGACTATAACGAAATCAACAGAAGAAGCAGCCTTGTTCACACAGATCTGTGAGTGACTCACCAAACTGGTGGAATTTTCAAAGCATTTTTCAAGTTACAAGCCACAAATGACGCAGACAGCCGTCGTCACAAACTGTACGACAGGATTCTTGCATGCCCACGGTTTGCAAGTGTGACATGTGTTTTTATTAGTGAACCACGTGAAGGTGAGCACAAGGAAAATGACCTGCAGCAAAATGTTGCTCCCTAACTTGAAAAAATACCTGAGCCAGTAGCAGCTTTGAGGGCTGAGTTAAGAATGGGGGTGTCGTGCCAAAGTAAGTTGTTGCGAGTTGACTTACAGAAGAAGCAGCTGTTAAATCAGCATAAAAAAACCTTCTTTCCTCCTTGCACCAGCCACAGCTGATCACTGCTGATTCTTTAGCCTAGGTCCTCCCAACCAAAGACAAAATAGCTAACATGAAATCGAGGTCAGACAAGTGTCAGAATAATGAAGACTTAGTCTGATTATCAGCAAACTGTCCCTTGGGCTTTCAGTGACAAACACTGATCACGCAAATGTTCTGCAACAAAAAAAACAAACAAAAAAAAAAAAACACTTTACTCCAATCCGAAGATTCAGGTTTCCAAATACTTGTCCAAATATATCATAACTAATATTCAAATTTTTAGAGCAGGCTGTGTGCATAAGGTGCGCTCCAAACCACAAGATCTAAGCACCTGCAGCCTTTTTCAGGTTTCTGTGGTTGTCTCCTTTTTTACGATTCCTCCCTGCAATATTTCTAAATTATCCACTGACCAGAAAGGGCAGAATAGGTCCACAGCTGGTTGATTAGACAAGCAGGAGAGGTTCACTTATCACTAGTATTAACTTGATCAGTTAACAGTAAAATAAGGCTGACGTCTGAAAGTACAAACAGGAACACATGAGTGAAACTAATCTCTGAACACAGAGATTCAGGAAGAAGCTACAAAAGCACCGAGAGCTTTAACCTCAGACAGAGTTTAGCTGCAGAAGACACAGCTAAGGGAAGAAGTCTGTTGCAGGTTGGTTGTAGTGGCCAGCAGTACGGCTATCCCCTGCTGTGAGGCTGAAGTGGACCAACACGGGCCAAGGGAAGAACCCTATTAGGCACAGAACACTTATGTGAAGCTGTAATTCGATGTGAAAGAGCAGCGTCTTAGAGGAAAATTGGTATTCAAATGGGAAATTCGTGTCTGCACAGTTTGACAGGTTGCGTCGCTAAACATTCTTCTGTTTGACTGCTGAGAAACAAAAGCATGAAAGGAGCAGTGCTTAGCTGACTGCTCGCGTCCAGCACAAAATGGTCAAAAAGATGGCAGACAGATGGGGTTGTGTCTATTTGGGCACACTTTTTCCCTGCTGATTCAGTTCAGCGTTGGTCCTGATCTCTGATTAGCATGAACGCTGTTATAATCTGAGCATGCTGCTACTGTACATCCTTGTGGGAGGCGGTATTGGGAGCAACTGATTCACTGTTTTGAGAGTAGGGTTAACTGATCCTTTCTATTTTCATATCATCCAATCGTGGTTACTCGAGATTGCAAGTAGGTCATTCGATCACTGGGGGCAGGTGGATGTAGGAGGGGGTTGGGTGGAGGTAGGAGTCACGGCACTCCAGTGAAATGCCAACATATAAACTCAGTCTCAGTGTCACAGACAATCGATGCTATGGTTTTTACCCAGATGCCAAAAGGCGAGCCTGTGGGTATCAGCCTTTCTGCGAGCTACTGTATGTGAAGGTCCTTTTAAAAATCTGTAGCTGTGCTTGGTATGACAATATCACAGCATCATGCTCAAGCAAAGCAAAGTATTAGTGAGCAGGCATAAGGAGAACGGTGATGCGGGGTGTCAGAAAAGAAGAGCTGGTTTGTCAATAAGGATTTATTGAGGTCGGACATGTCGCTCCATCAGAAACATTTCTGAATGCTCAGTAGGCAACGGATTGTAAAGATTATTTTTATAACGGCTTATTCTGGTAGTAAGTTACCTAAAATTGCTATCGGCGTAGGAAATGACAGCCTTTCGATTGGCGACATATGACCCGGTCGTTAATCAGTGCAAGCCTTTTTGAGACCAACGTTCTGGCAAAATACAGAGTCCCTGACTCTTCTCTCTGCATAGCTGAGCTAGAAAAGACTGCCAGCTCAGGGCCCAAAGTGGGAACGCAAAGAGAAACGCTGATCTGTGTTGTACAGGCTCAGACTGGAAGTGACATGAGGTGGGATCAGTGGGATTTACCCAGAAACGTGGCACTCTACAAAGGCCTGCAGGTGTAATTTGAGGGGAATAAATGCTCTTCAGTTTGTAGGTGGAGGGGTTAAACGCAAAACCCTTCAAAAACCGCTGTTGAGTTTCCCTTAAGCTGTGCTCTCACACGCTTCCTGCTCTGAAGTCCCTGCCGGCAACAAGGATGAAGCTGTACCTGTCACAACCATGTGTAAATGGAATGGATGAATGTGGAACAGAGCGTTGCTGAAAGGAAGCAGGTAAGGATTAAGGTTAAAATCTACTTCAGGTCGTTGCCATGACCACTGCCTAAATGAGTATCATTGACGACCACGTATCAAACACCTTAATCCAACACACACAACAGACGACAACACTGTGAAATTGAATACTGCAAGCACACGACGAAGGTCTGTGTCAAGCATCACAACCTCATTATTTTTTTTATGATATATTTTATGAATAAATATAAGTTACTGGTTGTGCTTCCACAGCAGCAGTGATTCAGTTTTATCCCAGATGCACTTTCCCCTCCTGTGCTTCCTCTCTATGCTGCTGCCTCTCATCCTCCCTCCTCTGACAGCCCAAAGAGAGCACTTCAGCTCCGTAGACAGACTGCGTAGAGTTTGCACTTGCACACCCTCACACACACATGCACACACACACAAACACACATGCACACACACACACACACACACACACACACACACACACACACACACACACACACACACACACACACACACACACACACACACAGAAGACCAATTTGACAGACAGCAGCACGAACCTTTCGAACCGACATGTCCTGACAGCTGCAGATGCGTCTGTAAGAGACACTGTCCACTGGAGTGTAGAAAGAACTGCAAACTTCCTTCCAGTTTATGGCAACACACACACACACACACACAGACACACACACACTTGAGGTTACTCTCCCTTCCTTTCCTCTCCTTTGATGATGATTTTTGAACCTTAAAAAATGCAAAGATGGTTTGGACAGTATGACAAAGGGAGCAGACATTTGAGGACTGGCTATATGACATAATAGCACTTTCCTAGGCAATTTGCATCTCACTCACACTTCATCAGGTCATATTCAGGGCTTCTAAAAAGGTGCGTCACAACTCGTCACACATAGTTGCATCCAGAGGGCACACGGAAGCGTGCAGAGCACTGCAGAGGCCCGACAATCTCACCTTCAAAATGTGGGTTTATTAATATCATGCAACTGTTGACTGCATGTGGCTTTTCCTATGACAGGACCTTATGTAGTTACACCTCCTACAGAGTTACTGACAACTCAGGGGGGATCAAAAGGGTGGTTAAATAGCATTTTTCTGTTACTGTTAACAAGCTGGTGGTAAGTCCTGTTTGACAGTTTAATTGAAAGATATCACATCAGTTGAAATGATCCTGTTGACAGCTCAGCCTCCCCTTTCAGCTTTCGGCTAATGTTATAATTCCACAGACTGACAGGACTTGATTTAAAGTGGCCCGACTGGGGGCAGGCAGGTTGTAGTAAAGAGACATTTTATGTTCTCAAGGGCTCATTGTTGCATTGTCCCACTCTGGCACAAACCCTGGGTCATCATAAGTAACAGCCACAGATATGTTTTAAGAATAGAACAGTTACGGCTAATCCAACAACTCATTATTACTGAACTACCCCTTGGATACCTCTGGAAGTCTGCAGTCACTGTCAGGTGAAGTCCAACAATAGCTAGAGCAGAAGCTGAAAAACATCCACAAAATTCACGTGTTGCTGTGAATTTTATTTGCTGCTATATTTGACTTGCTAATTAAACACAAAGAAATTACTGCCAGATAACGTGTAATTCTGTTTAGTATCAATTTAACTCTAATCCATCATCCATCCATTTCCACCCAGGTAGCTGCTTTTCTGTGTGTATCCTCAAATAAACGTGTGTAATGTTCTACCTTGTGACATTCATTTATTGCTTTTTGAACAGGCATTAATGAGCTGCGGTCACAAGGCAGACAATGGATAACAAAATATTGCTTTTGGCATTATGAACTGTCAAACATTAAAGCTCAAAGTATCTTTATTGCCCCTTTGCAACCAGGATATGTGATGTTGAACTGATGGAGCTGGATGAAGGAGAACGTTGAGGTTGGTCTTATCTTTAACAGCCTGCATCTTCTGCTTAAAGGAGGGAAATTCACAGGACTCGTGGTGAGACGTGTGGTGACTTCACAGGTCAACCCAAATCCTAGGACCGGGGACCCAATTTTCAGTTCTGTGTAGGTTTGGGTCCCAGCTTTCAAATAATAAACAGGTCCCGTTTGGTTCCAAGTGGTACATATATAGTTTTTTTTTATTCGGACACACATTTGTGGACCCATGAAGACGTCTAGTGGTGTCAGTACTGAGTACCTCTGCTGTAATATGCAACTTTGATTGTTATACTACAAAGTTGACCTTTAATGCAGTCAGGGACTTGTTTGCATTCACAAGAGCAGCTCCAAAAGCAGCTCCAGCAATCTGATCTCAATGCACTCCTGCTGCATTTCAGGTGCTACGAAGAGCTCTGCCAACGGTGACAATGACCCCAGTGTGATGCATTTACTTCTCTTGCATCAAACAAAGTCATGAGAGTCTCAAACATGTCATGATGAGGCAGTAGCAAAGCAGAAACGTGAAAGTTAAATCTGTCCACGGTTCTCCATTGGTGAGCACTTTCCATAACACTCAATACTGACTCTGACTTCAAGACATGCAGGAAGAGTTTTTTATCAGGATCAGGACAGGATCTGTCTCCTTCTGACAGGAGCTCTCTTTAATACCAGCTGTGAAAAACAACTCTATCCAACAGGGCAAACTGGGCTGGACACCGTGTTTTATTCAACTGTCTCCTCCACATGAATACTGCCATTTACCAGCAATCCCCCAGTGATCCATGTAGCGCCATGCCTTCCCTTCAATTTCCCTCGATCTTCTTTTATATTCAAATCACAAAACATGCAAATGTATGCGATCAGAAAGTGTGCAACTCTTTCCACGAGCCACCCCTGAGACTGTCCAATAAACCAATTAGCTTAATATAACAAGTGATCTTTCCTGCAAGTCGAGCAAAAAAAAAAAAGTTGTAATTTTGCAGACTTTCCCCAGACAATAATCATTCAAAGCGGCACACGTAATGTCCCTCACTCCACCTAGGCAGAGTTTAGTAAACATGTCTGTCTGCAGTGACTGAATCCACTCGGCTATTATGAGACAAAAAGCCCACCGGATCCCCCCAAAAACAGGCCGCTCAAAGCTCTCTTTATGAATGGGCTGTGAGGTGAGAGTAATGGGCCTAAAGACGGTGTAGACCGTGGCTTCTCAACCTGCTACCATTGGGGCCACATACCAAAGGATCCCATTGGGCAGGGACTGAATAAATCCCCCTCCACGGCTGATTAATTTAAGCCAATGGATGGGGTGTCAGGAGGAGGAGAGATGAGGAGGAGGAGGAGTAGGAAAAGTTGAGCCCTGTCAGATGAAGGGTGGGAGAGATGGTCACCCAGAAGCGAGGGGTCACTTACAGGTTACATCACCCCAGACGCATGTCAGACAGTACAATTCATCTTTCAGTGCTGATATACTGGTTTTTAGCTATGACTTCCTGTGTGTAGACAGGCTACACACACATTCCATCGGCCTGTTCGTTGTGCGCATTGTTGAAATTACAGTCAGTGGCAGAGTGTCCAACAGTGCAACGTTTTGAGGAGAAGCTATGAAGTCAGCTCATCGAGAGCCTCTACACATACACGTGTTTACACTGTGCACAGTTGTACATACTTTTAATGCTCCAGGTATATGCAAATTACACAGACAGGCATGTGAGCCACATGCCACAGCTGTTCGTCCACGTGTGCATGCCAGTAAAAAGCCGGTGCATTACGCTAATCTGATCACAAGGGCCCCCAGGTAGAAAGCCGTTTGGAACAAAACGCTCGTTGGATTGACGGACATCATCTGCCAGCATCCTGACGACACTTCATGCAAACCACTTCATTTGAGGCATACTGAAACCTTTAGCTTATGTCAAGCAGCTTACGTTCTGCACACGCTTGCTGTTAAAATGCGTTCTCTGTGATTACAAGTGAACAAACTCTGCCAAGAGATGTAAATGCACCCCTGAGTCGCACTGACATTTAATTACCCAAGCTCGGTTCTGGAGCTCTAAGATGCAGCCAAACCTCCCAAACACAGTCCATATTCAAGATTACATCTTCTCTCGCTGTCAAGCTGCATGATCATGTTCGCCAACTCTCTCGCTTGATCGTTTCATCCGGTATGCAAATAACCAAGAGAATTCTCTTGTTGTACAGCCTGGCCGAGGTCCCATTCAATTTCTGTCTGCTTAGCATCATTTCCACATAACTTGGGAAGTGAAATCTGATCACAGAGTCACTCGAGCGGCATTTGAAATCACTTCCGAATCCAGATCTGAATTGCAATCCACAATTACTGTAGATAGCTAAGACAGTGAAACAGTCTGTGTGCATGTCACTTGGTTTTTGGCCTGTGGATTGGTACAGTTATCTATCAGTGAAATCAGAAGAACAACATAGCTGTTACAACATACCTGCAAATCATGCGGGCAAAAGTTGAGAGGCAAGCTTGTGATTTAAATGCAACACAAGATTTAATCGGTAAAGTGAAATACAAAGGGAATATACATAATATCGCAAAGAATCTCTACATTATTATTGGCATATTTCTTAATAAATCAACACCAATAACTGTTCTGTCTCTATTCTCAATGCTGCTGGTCCATCATACTACCTCCACCTGTAATAACCTCCACTGTGTCATCCAGCTCCTTACCGTGATATACTTTTCCATGGTGAGGAACTTGAAGCAAGAGCAGCATCAACCTCTTAAATTGTCCCAATTGCCTGATGAGTGACCAGCTTCTCTATCTCTGTGATACTTATAGCACAAAACATACCGGGCTGGAATCCTCAAATGCCTGGCCTGGGGGGGAGGAGGAGGAGGAGGAGGAGGTGGCCTTGTTGTGTGTGAGACAGAGAGGAGGGGGGTGGGGCTAAGAAGGGCCAGGAAGGTCAGGTGTTGTCAGGGCAAAGGGGAAGGGTTGGGCAGTTGATGTCAGGGGTGTGGAGTTGAAACTTCCCTGCTCTGACAAAGACACGGCTGTGTAACTATATGAGTTTCTACACCTGCGTATCAGTGTGGACATGTTTATGTATGAGATTAACCTACATGCAGGTGCTATGATCCCAGAGTGTTATTTCAGGAACCATGATCACAGATTGTTGTCTGTGTATATCAGCTCCATGCAAGATCCATGTAAATACCATGAATCTATTATTCCAGCTGTGGTAACCGCTTCAGTTCTACGCTGTGGACCGATCTGTTTCGGCAGTCTTTTTTTCACTGTCCATTGTCTGAGCGCGTAGGATGACAGCACCCTGTCAAAGCGTCGTGAAGATAATCTCCCAATCCAATTCAGAAATAGGCTGTTCTCTAATAAAACAATGGGATTACATGAGTGCGAGTGAACGAGAGCGATTCGGAGAGACGGGCTGAAACAGAGACGGATACCGAGAGCTCTTTGAGAGGAAGACACAGTGACGGAAAGGGGGGGAAAGAACAGAGTCGGAGTCGGAGGGTTGAAGGGCAGTGATGGATGATGTGTGCAGACAGGCAGGTCTAGCTGGAGCCGCTGCAGCCGCACAAGCTCCCCCGCCCCCACCCCCCTTCAGCCCTCCACCCTTCCCCGCTTGTTCACTCATTTGCTTAACAAGTTCATTTGTGCGTAGGCCTTCATCGGGTATGGCTGTCAAGTGATGCGCGAGACTGGCCTGCGGAACTGTTGGCCCTCGCAAGCTGTTCACCTGCATCCCTCTCACCCCCACACAAACATCGAGACACACACACACACACACACACACACACAGGTGCACATATCGGATGCTCAAGAGCATCCAATAAGGCCTCTAGTGTGAGCGAATGGTGTGTGAATACTGGGTTCAAGCTGCCATATTACCACAATATCAGCAGTGGAGCTGAAATTCAATTTTGTTTTATGGCCTAGTTCGCCGACAGCTGCTTCGACAATCAATTGATCATTTAAGTCGTGTATCAAGCAAGTTGACGTGAAGGTGATAAACGATGCTCAAACGATTCATTCGAGGGCAATAATTAATGAATCATGAGCACATTGGTTTTCATGAAAACTTGCCAGGCTCTGTATGTATGACACACCAAACAATTCTTCAGTTCCTCAAGAAAATCACAGGCAGGTTGATCGGTAATGAAAATAATCCTCAGTTAGAGTCCAAGTTGATTTTTGGGTGTTGTTGTGTGAACATTGGAGTTATTTAATGAAACAATACAGGAATGAATCAAATGATTTTCTACCAGTGCTCCTCTTACTTTGGACAACTCATTTACAACTTGTAGATTGTTACTGCTGCTGTGATGGATGAGTTATTGGCATTTGCTGTATGCCGCCTCACTATTCTTTCTTTCTACCGTCAGACTCCATCATCCATCCATCATCCACCTCTCTTGTTTGTCCTTGTTTTTCCACTTTGTTTTAGCCCTCTTCACTTGAGGCAGCATTAACGCGCACCATCTCTGTGGAGTTGCCCTCAATCCTCGCACTGCAAGTGTGCTGCTTCAACAAGAGTGTGCAAACACGCACACACACACACACACACACACGTAGCCTCGACAAGCATTATCACCCTAGTTCCCCCCTCGTTTTCGCCTGCTTGCACGGTGAGCATGCTGCCTCGACGAGCCTCATCATCAGCTCTTTTCTCCGCTGGTTTTTGCTTCCTACAAACCCATGACAAAGCTGATGAATAAGCCTCATCAGCCTTTTCTCCTCACCCTGTTTCGCACTTTTTGCTTAAACTTCCCCTTCTTTGGAAAAGTCGCACCACTGCACTGTGAATGTGTGCAGGTTAGAGCAGCGTAGCATCACATTAGGCTTGCAAGGAAAACTGACAGCTAAATGGTTCAGGTTCTGCTCTGTACAGCACACACGGTATATTATGTATTAATTTTCAGACTGACACAATGAGTGTTTAAGAACAATCTCAACAACTCATGCAGCTGAGGTGATGTGGGTGTATTCTGGTTTGTAATCAACCCTCATTGCATAATCTCAGTCATATCTTTGAATGCTTGGAATGCAAAAAATAACAATAAACGACCTTGTGCTAATTATTTCCAAGTGCACTAACACCACCTCAAAGCTTGCCTACGTACATTTAAAACAGGCATTATGAGATGTGACAATCAGTGACAATTTTACAACGGCTGAGGGAAAATCTTGACCTCTGTTACGTTTTTTTCCATGTTTTGCAGCCAGGGACCCAGTGACAAATACAGTCTTATCAAAGAACTGGCACATCAGCACATCGTCCCTCCTGAGAGCAGCTTACAGTGTGTTGGTCTAAAGGTGAAAGACGTCACCACAGGTCTTCCAGGACAGGAAAAAAATTAAAGAGCCAATCAGAATGCTTACATGCACAGTAGTTTTGTTGTCATTATCAGGTTTTTCCCAGTGTTATCAGCCCATATCCCAGCTGTGAGAAGCCTGAAGAAATTGGGTTACAGTGGTATATAAACATCTCATCCACGTTTCTGATCACTGCCTGTTCAATGTGCACACTTCAAGTAATAAATCAGGAAATATGGAAGGATGCATTTTATCCCTGGTCCCACTCTTTTTCCGTTAATGGCAATAAGTAGGCAGCAGAGGTCAGGCAGCCAGAGAGTAGAGTGGGTTCATCCTCAGCTGCTGAGGCAACTCAGTCGGTGCAGAAATAAAAAAAAAAAACACACCTGAACTGACACAGACGATGAGATGTCTGGATAATCTAAGAATCATGCATGCAGGGAGAGGACTAGCCAGGTCCCAGCGCTCCTTGTAAACATCATATCACAAATATGATCAAAGCCAGGAACAAAACAGCGCTGACAGGTGACATTCAGCCAGAATAAGAGCAAAACTGTAAATGAGACTGACAAGTTCAGACTGCAGATAGAAGCGTGTTACATCACAGATGCAGTGGCAGAAAACATATACGAGCTGCAATATGGACACATAAACACTGGCAACAAATCCTGAACAAATGAGGACCTATAGACATCATCTTACTCATGATCACCTGGAAGGCAGGAGCTTCTCAGTACAACTGTTGATCAGCTGCAGGCTAACAGCAAAGGCAGTACAACAGCAATACAGATGAACAAACACAAATCAGTTAGTGTCCAGAACGCTGGGCAGGGTCAGTGAACGCGTCCGACTTGGAAAAGGAGCAGTCTGCCACATGATTTACAGAGAAACACAATGGGAATATTTAAACTCAAACAAATGAACGTGTGCATTTTAACGGTGAAGAGTGGGCCAGTAAGTGAGCCAGTTAGTAAAGAACATCCACTGCTACTTTACAGCAATGAGGAATGCTTTTAAATGAATTTCCCCTTTCAAGCAAAGATGCTGTTAAGTGCACAAAATTTTTTTTTTGCCCATTTTCATTCATGAATATTTATAAGCTTAGAAATGTATATATTATATTTTCCTGAATGACTTTTTTTTTAGAATTTCAAAGGGGAGGATGACAGTTGAGACAGGACACTTCTTCTGTGCTTCTTTGCCGCTTGCAGAGTCACAACCTCTGTGTGACTTCGGGCACAGTTTTTACTGCTGGATCTATCTAACGTGTGTGAAGCTGCCTGAAAGGATGATGCATGTTAGTCAGGAAGTCACAGCAGCAGTGCAGCATGTTCACAACTGACCGTGGCACACCAGCCTGCCTGTTCATTTCATATATCAATAAGGGAGGTGGACTGACAACGGCTAATACTACAATCCCACCTCTATACTGCACTTCAGCACCTCCTTAGCCTGAATTTGAGGTGGCTTACTGCCATTTCACAGAGGAAGGCAGACCTGAACTCACTACAATGGTCCACTTAGTTCTGGTTTGTAATGGAGAGTTCCAGCAACTTGAATAAATGGGTAACCACACCGGTGTGGTACAGTCCAAGCTCAAGAGCTCCAAAGGCAACTCAGCACCATGATTAGCTTTGTGCAAATGCCTTGCATGGAGATAAATATGACCTTGATTACTTTTTGGGAACCCAAATTGGCTGACTCCCAAGTAAACGTCTGTCATAGCTTGTGGTTTCTTTCTCTCTGTCTTTCAGTGTCTGATTTATTAGTGTTTTTTTTCTTTCTGGCGTGTGGTCAGGACTGTACAGGCCTGCTCACACTGGAACTCATTTTTGAATAAAACCTCTGTCCATGTCAATCCCAAACCCAATGGCCGAAGGCTTCAGGTTGGAAAATGTTGCCCTATGCCACTGAGGGCTTTGGGGAGTTCACCGCAGCCATGACCCCAACATTCTTCAATCGGGTGTTTTTGCCTGAGGAGGGTAACTCTAGCTGGGCTAATGACCACTATGTCACCTACCCATATAAGCATTTTACTCACGCCCCCTTATTGCATGTTCCCATGTATGTAGAGTGTATGCAAGGATGAGAAACATCTTTATTTAGCAGGATTATCACCAGCAATTCCAGCCAGTCTTGCCTATATAAACCCAGCATCAAGATGTTATTCATGAATCTTTTATTGATTGCGAAGCCTGTATCTAGTTGAATATTGGGACTGCTAAGTATTTGAAAAATGACAACCTCTTCCTAACATGTTGCATGTTGTTAACCCAGTGACTCTTGCCTCAGAGTGATAACGAATGAGCAGCTGTTTTTTCTCATTGTTGTAAAATGGGTCAAGTCATGTATGCTCCCATATTTTGTTGTTTCATCTCTGCTGTGTTGACTGACCTTTCTTCTTTCATGAAAGACAGCAAATGATCAATAAGAAATAGACAGTTTTCTGACAGATGGGATTCCATAGCTGCAGTCAGACCTACGACAAAACGCTCAGTGCTGAACCACCTCAAGGTCCGACCCCTTTAACCTCCTCTTCATTCCTTGTTGCCTCCAGCAGTCTGAAACCCTGTCATTTTTAGCGCCCCCATGGTGAGGAGCACGGTGACCCCGCAACGTTAACCGGTAGTTGGAGCACTTCAAAGGCCAGGACCGACATAAAGCACTCCCCGTTCAATAGTTAGTACACAAGATGAGGAGCTAAATTATTAAATATCTGGTTCCATGATTTAAAAAAAAGTCTAAGCTGCATATGTTTATATAAACGACAAAAGGAAATATTCAGGAATTTCAGAGAAATGTTTATTCGCTGTCTTACCAAGTGTTAGCCCAGTAGCATAGCTTAGCATGAAGACTATGAACAAGGAAGCACAGATTTTTTAAAAATGATGTCTTTAATCAATTATTGAGCTTTAGAAGTGCTGGTTTTTATTTCCCCGTTTCTAGTCTTTATGCTAAGCCAAGCTAACTGACTACTGGATGTAGCCGTATTGAACAGACACATATGACAGTGGTGCAGTATCTTCTCATCTAAGTTAGTAAGAAAGTCAGTGAGCGTACGTCCCCCAGATTCTGTTCATTTAAGAGAAGTCAAATGCACTCAAAAACAAAGTTGAAATGGTTGACTGAGGAACATTAAGGATACAAGAAAACTCAAATGCTTCTGGAATCAGTCCAGCATCACAATCCTAACATCTCACCTCATCATCATTTATGTTTACAAACGGTACAAAAAGCTCCCTCAGTTTTTCCCCCATCAAAGATTGCCTCCCGCATATCCACGTCCATCTACGCACACAGGAGGTCAGTAACGTTTCCCGCCAGTCCTCCAATCAGCTACCACCTCTCCACCTCTCCAGCCAGCCATTATCCGTCACTAATTCTTCCAACTTATCAGTCAAGCTTGCAACTATCCGTCCACCCAACCGTGCATGTATATTCAGTTTGCTGAGCGTTGTGCGACTGTGTGCTTCTGCAAGGCAGCTGTGAGCCCGGAAGCTTAACTTAGTGAAGTCAAAGGGAGACCAAAGGTTGGAGCCACCACAGGGAGATGGACATGGGGCACACACGTACACGAACACACACACACACACGCACACACACACACACACACACACACACAAATACTCTCTTTATCTATTTCTGTCTCTCTTTTCCACATGTGTCTGTTCCCTTGCTTGCTAAGCCTTAGTGCAGTGAGTAAACACAGCTACTTTGCACTTCCGCTCCATAAACTGCAACACCTGCCCCCAGATGGGCAGAGTTTGTGTGTGTGTGTGTGCGCGTGTGTGTGTGTGCATGTGTGTGGGCCCCTGCTGGCTTCCTACACTAGATGTAATGCGCTGAACTGTATATTAGCAGCTACCATAACATTATACAGTATATGACATCCATGGATGTTTCACAGTCGATTCCGATAAGCTTCACGACATTTTCCTGGTAACATTTTATCTTTGAATATTCCTGCCAGTAAAAAAACAGCACACGCTCCGTTCATTATGTTCAGACTGACAGTGGCTATTTTAGTAGAACTTAGCATCACTGCTAAACTGGTGCTGAAACTGTGACAGCCTGCAGGGCAGACAGGCTAAATATGTCTACGTACATCCTTATAGGAGGCATAAACAGAAAAGGTAGGTGTTGTACAACAGCACTCTGGATGAATGCCACTGCAGAAGAAGAATTTGTACTCTTCTGCTTAACAAGCCTCATTAGCTCCTTGGCAAGACATCCTGTGATCCAGAAAATCTGCTTACATATACAAAGCAATAATTTAGGTCAGTCTGGTAAAACCACTCGTTTTCCTCGAGTTACTGCAATTTCAGACTAGTAGTGATCAGCTAGGATCCAAAAGTAAGAAAAAAGTCATTCACTACCCAGCCTGATGGCTTCGTGTTGTATGGAAGTTGTGCAGAAATACAACTTTCAATACTCAAATATGTGAAGGATAGAATAGAGAAAAACCGAATCATTTCCTGCGTCAAGTCAAAGCAATGACGGTTGTCTGGATGTGGAAACGGTATCCGATCTAATCCCTTCTTTCAGTAAAAGGATGTCAAAGGCAATCACCAGCACTCGCTCAGCAATTACCAGATCCATCTGAACTCCTTATTACTCCAATTATTAGTCAAGCATGCCTTGAAATCACACACACATAACCTCAGACTATTGTCCCAACACGGTGAGGTCGGTCTACCGCTGCGAGGAGGGATGTGACCCATGTAATGACAGAGGAAATGAAGGAACTGGGCTTTGATCGGGCTTTTTTTTTTTTTTTTTTGAAGTCAGGAAAACTACTTTTGAGACAGGAAATTGGGCGATTTTAGAAATGGGAGAAGTATTTGTAGACAAACGGAGTGATGGAGTGGGAGGTGGGGCACTGATGGCACCAGAGGCTATGGGCAGCTACACGTTTCACAGTTGTAATGTTTAAAATCTATTATTATTATTGTTATTATTGCTTTTGTTACTTTTATTAAGCTTAGCAATTAGGATTTTGGCAACACTTACTCTTATCTCCTTTACTTTTTATCAGTGCTTTATCGGCAGCACCGCTGTCCTTCCCTTTATTTCTCTCCATCTTCAACAAAGCATGAGGGACCTGACCAGACTCTGCAGCTCCATCAGGTGAAGGGAGGGATGTATGTGGACGTATAATCAGGTGGGATCGGTGCCGACCAGGAGCCAGAACCTCCTCATTCCCACAAGTGAAAACTACCCAGCAGTTTTATCTTTGATGATCAAGGCTGATGAGTTTACTTGTTGTTCTAACTTGAGCTTTTAAGACTATTCCAGGTATGGTATACTGCATCTGTTCAGCTTTGGGACAAATACTTTATTGACTGTTTCAACCGTGTTTTTTTTTTTTTTCAACAGTAAACAGCTTCGTAAAATCCTGCTTAGATGCATCCATCTAACAAATTTCACCAAAGTAGAAAAGCTCTTTCCCCACATGACTGATTCGTCAAATCAATTTGTGTTTTCGGTGGAAGAGAAAAGGTCCTGGCGCTCTGCAAAGTGAAGTGCTTACATACCAATGATACAACCTCGGCTGAGAACGAAGACTTTGCAACTGCTTGTGGCAGAAATTTGGACACCAAGCGAACAGGCTCTTTCAAAAATCAATGATTTTGTGATTTGAACGGAACATACAGTAAGGCTGTGTTCTTATCTGAAGAAACACAGTGAAGTGTCTCTGTTTTAAAATTATGTACTTCAATGAGGTTTAACAAGGTTTAATTATTCGTGGTACACACTTTCCATTAATTTCCTATATCAACTACTGGATCTGCGCTGAAGTCTTGAATGTGTTCTGCTTTTTCCAGAGGCTTAATGTGTTTTTAATGCGTGCATGTTAATGAACCCCCGGCTTTCCTTCTTCCCGTTCGATAAGTTTGAACGGAGAAGAACACAAATGGTAATTTAAAAAGTACTAAAACATTCGGACTGGCCTACTCAGACAGCCTTTTCCCTGAGGTGAGAGGGTGAAGGCGGTTAGTGTGAGGAACTAGAACACAGGAGGATGAGGTTTAATGAGGTTTTGTCTCATTTATCTGACATCTGAGGAAAATTAAACACATCCACAATCTCTACACGTCCAACAAGACTGAGCAAGGCAACAATCCTTAACTTACAAAGTGCTGGTTTGTGCACCCACATATTTCTATTACTGTGAACATGTTCAGCCCTCCCAACTACAGATCACAAAAGCAAGACATCAGTCTGTATTCAGGAGATTTCTCTGATCGTAGTCAATAATTATGAACCAAATTTGCACCCACGCGCACGTGCAGCCACTGCTTGTAATTATGCTGCGTCCACACGGTCCTGTCAGTCAAAGCTTTGGGAGAAATATGGAGCGAGTGTGTTAACAAATCTAAATGGACCAGAATCAGCGGATTAGCTTGTGGACTTTTGTAGAGCTGTCTGTTGTGAATGCTGCTTTGGGGAATTTTTCTCACTCTATGCGCACAATACACACACACACACACGCCCGCACGCGCACACACACACACACACTCACACACTCACACACACACACTATGCAGCTCTAAATATCTTCAACCTTCCACCCACAATCCATCCCCGAATTTTGTGTGTGAGCAGTTTGAGCAGCTGTTGTGTTGGCGTGTGCGTTGTGTGTGTACCTAAAACTTATGCACCTGTGCTTGTGTGTGTGTGTGTGTGTGTGTGTATTTGCCTACAGAACTACAGCAAGCTGACTCAGCCTTGACAGTAGCAATCGGAAACAGGAGACAAGGACTTGGCTAACAACACAAGCCGGCAGCAAGGTCAGATGCACACACACACACACACACACACACACACACACACACACACACACACACACACACACACACACACACTTTTTGTCTTTACCTGCCATAATGGAAATGCCTGTATATCTTATCTTAAACAGATCAGAGGATTTAATTGTTTCTAAGTGTTTCAAAGCCAGTTGACAGTTAAAAAGAGAAAGCCGAGCGAAGGATGGATGTGCCAAAGTGTGTGATTAAAGCGGCTTGTTGAGGAGGAGGGCAGGAGGGGGGGTGGGGGGGGGGGTGGGGGGGCATAAATATCGTCCTTTTCTGGACACTTCTGCTTTTCTACTCTGTCACTCTCTTTCACACACACGGCGGACCAGCCCACTTCCTTACCAACCCCATCTCTCACAGCGCTGCCCGGACTTCCCACTGCAATTACTTATAAAAACTTTTCAGGGCCGCCACACGTGGTCTGGTTTTTAAAGAGCTACATCCCCCTCCTCACGTGGTGCGGGGGGTATTGAGTCGTCACAGACCCCCTGAATGATCACCGAAAAATAAGGCGGCGTAGACAATAGCTCGTCTTGATGAATTCAATTCTTTCAGGACCCTGTACCGTTGTCCAGGCAGCTCCGGGCAAAACAATCGTTGCTTTGATAGTCCAAGAAACACACACTGACTCAGTCGCTCTTAGAAACTTCCTCTAACTACTTCCGAATTCGGATCTAAAGGTAACATACGTCTGACCGGGACCTGGGTTACGTTCAGTTTTCTTATTCCTAGAAGTCTCGCTTCTCAGTCTTCTAACGAGGTGTTTCCGGCAGCTTAAGGTGGTGTGAGGCACAACCAGTGGAGAAGGAACGACGGCACGCTCGCTTCGGATGCGAGCGAAGAAACAAAACAAAACAAACAGAGAAAAACAGGACGACAGCTCGGACTGACCTGATCTGCGGTGGAAGCGGCAGCGGTGTTCGAATCGGACATGATTTGACGCTGTGACCCAGTGGTGCTTCTCTGCCGGCCACTGTAGTCTCCTTCATTCACACCTTGCCTTTCAGTTCCGCAGCGAAAGAGGGGGGAGAAAACACAGTATACCCTCCCTTTTGCCCTGGCTTGATTAATGCCTGAATTACTTTCACCTCATTTCATCTGATGGAGCTCTGCTTCCTCTCCGCCTCTCTTGCTCATTCGGCATGGTAGCCCACTCTCTCTCCTCTCTCTCTCCTCTCTCTCTCCCCCCCTCCCTTCCTTCTGTGATTCCAGCTCTGACTCCCCTCCATCCATCCCTCCCTCCCTTGCGCTCTTACTTTTTTACTCTCCCCTCCCTCTCTTTCTCCTCTCACCCTTTTACTTTCTCTATCATGTATTTCACCATTTCAGGAATATGCGCCCTCCCTCCTTCACCTCCCCCCACTTTCCCAACTCCCACCACCACCACCACCACCACCACCCCCCAAAAAAAGACACAGGAGAGATCCACAGTCTTTTCCCTCTACCTCCACAATGAATGGCTCGTTGTCGCTCCAGCACCTAGGCTGAATACAGAGCAAGTAAGCGGGAGAGAGGAGGACCGGTGGCGGTGGAGGGGACAGGGGGGTGTTGAACTTCTAGTTAAGCTGGCCGGAGTAAAGTGGGGGGAGGTCTGAAGCACCCATGGGCTACGGCCAAGCTCTCTCTCTCCCTCACTCTTTCTCCTAACAGATTAAAGCGAGGAGACAAAAAAAGTGAGGAGCCCACAAGTGAGGAGCCCGCACGCCTTCCACCGGACTCCCCTGCCCCCCCTCCCCCCTTCGTTCCCTCTGTCTCTCTTATTTCTTCCGTTTGTTTTCAGAGGCAGCTGCTGCAACTCTGCAGACCACCAACAACTTCCCTTTCAGCGGCACTTGACTCTTCCAAATCCTCGTCCGTCTCTACACCCTGACATTGCCAATGCGCCCCCCACCCGCCCCTGCCGTGTCACACCGAGGGACCGGCCGAGCCAAAGCCCTCCTCCTCCGCCTCGTCCGCGACATGTTCACAGAGTTACACCCTTTCAAATTCAAGCGCTTCCCTCCTGAGCCTCTGTTTTGTCGCACGCATTGTTGTGGCCTGTTTGCCACCATATGGCTAATGGCTGCCCGCGACAAAAAGAGCGAGGAGAAAGCGAGGAAGTGAGCGTCTGAGAGAAGAAGGTAAAAGTGCATCCACAATGGGGGGCGCGATTGAGAGATCAACAAAAACATCGCGGCGGAACGAGACAAGCCGTCTTTCAACGCGTCACTCAGGTCGATTCTCTGACTGGACGCGGTACGAGCCATGTCAAAAGTTGACCAGCAACTGGCGCCCTGCCTAATGGGTGTTTGATAGCCGGGGACAATGGCTGCTGCCGCTTGAGTGGAGGCCCTCCAGTTATGTTTAACACGAGACGAGCATCGCAGACAGGATGCTATTCATTTGTCTATCAATTCAGAGGATTAGAATCTCACAGGGGATCCAATAAAGGAATCATTACCATATACCCGCCCCATTCACTGTGCTGAGAGGAAGTACTGAGGGCAGTGAAAACAAGCGCTCCCAACAAATATGCCTACTACTTTTTTTATGATGTTATTTTGGTATAAGTTTGTTTACCGACTTAGTTTAGGTTTTTAGCTGGCTAAGTAACGCTTATACTCAGTAAGGAAATGCAGTACAGAAATGCCACATTAGGTCTGAGGTCATTGAGAAACAGTGTGATCTGTTCACTCACGATTCTTGCGCTCAGTATCTGGGTCTTTAAAAAACTAATTTAAGGGATCCATATGAAGAAAAATCTCCTATCAGTATATCATTATCTAGTCTTTTAGGCACCCAAATATCAGTGTCAATGTTGGCCCCAAAGCTACAGCACCAGCCAGGCTACAGTTATAGCACAGCAGTGGGCCTTCATGTGCACACTATGCAGCTATGTTGTAGGCTACGCCACGGCTAATGTGCACCTTATTCCACTGGGAACCGTCTGCTTGATGTGATTGTCACTTCCTCTCACAAGGTGGAGAAAAGAATGTACGATGGCCTCCCTTGGTAAAAAGAGTCGTATGTGTGCTCATGAGCCCGAGATGTCGGTGTCGCTAAAAAATGACACACTTGCATTGCTCAGAGACATGCTGTCAGACCCGAGGTCGGTGTGTTTGCGTGTGTCCGTGTTCATTGGTGAGACTGAATTGGTTTCTAAATCTTCAGAGTGAGAAGATTTTTACAATGTGAGGTCGATTACGCCGGCCCTCACTTCTTTAAGGTGCTATTTTTGGGCTACAGAATTAAAGTAATACGTGTGTGTGTGTGTGTGTGTGTGTGTGTGTGTGTGTGTGTGTGTGCGCATTTGAGAACTAAACTATGGTAGATCAGTAGTTCCTCCACAGGGATCCAGCCACTTCCTACTAGCTCTGCCTCAGGAGGGTCTGTTGGCCTCAGATTAGGTCAAATCTAATGAAAGGCTTAACAAGTGCACCCACACACACACACACACACACACACACACACACACACACACACAAACACACACACACACACTTAACTACACTTTAATCATGCAGGCATTAAGTGTGGGGGTATTCACTTCAGTATGAATTTGGTGGGGACAAACAGATCCTAAAATAAATGCTTGTTGTGGCTGCAGTGGGCTGTTTGCGGAGGGAGGGAAGGACTCGTTTCGTTAAGTAATTGCCCTATTATGTTGGGTCATTTAACTCTAATTAGAGAAGCACAGATGCTGCCGCTGATAACAGCAGCGACTTGTTAAAATTCTCACTTGTTTCTTCGCGTGCGTGCTCGCCGCTGTGGCAGAGCGGCCTGTGGGAGAGACGATTTTCAAAACTGCTGAATCCTGTTGATGCTGCCGACACCGAGACTCTGACCTGCTCTCACAGCTCAGCGTGCAAGGGCACCTCCAGGACCACCCCCCTGATTGGGTTTGGTCAGTTTGAGTCTATAGCTCACTCGAACGTGGATTAAGATCACACCTCTTCTATCATACCTGTTTTGGCTTCCCTTCACAAGCCACAACAGACAACAGTCTCCAGAGAGGATCGGAAAATTATGATTTTGTTATTGTAGTACAGCTACCGTTTTCCTAAAAGAGGCAGTACTGTGAAGTACAGTCAGGTACTGTCGTGTGTTAAGGCTGTGTTCAGTCTGTCCTGGAGGACATTCATAGTGTTGCGTTCAGTTGCACATAAGAAAACTGTTACGAAAACGATTAAACACTTTGAACCAAAACTTAAACAGGCTTATCGATCGATTATCAAAACACTTATCTAAGTATTTATTTCGTTCATTTTCTGTTGACCGACTAATCGTCCTGTCCAAATAAGACTTGGGAAAGGTGTGACCAGAAGCTTCTGGTTCTCGGCTCCACATGAGAACCAGGACAAGCCGAAGGAGGAGCAGAAAGACATGTAGGGCACGTAGCAGATGTGCTGATAAGGTCAGAATAGATCTCCTCTTTCCTCGAGGCTTTCCCGTCAACGTCCAAGCACATGCCAACATCCATTACAGCTGAACCTAAGGCCAAGCGCCGACGTCAGTGCTAAACGCCATCACTTGACATACGAGACAAACAACAGATGGCCACTTTTCAAGACATTCAAAGGGAGACTGAGAAATGAAAGAAAAAACATGGAAGGCTTCCTTTCCCACTTCCCTTTTAAGCTCCAGCTGTGACAGACCAACATCCTCGCTGATGACCGTGGCAAATATGCAGTAATTTGAAGATTAACGTAGCCCGGCTCTCACATTTCCTTACTAAGCTTTTAAACTAGACTAGACTCAAGCAGGTAATAAAATGTGCCTGCGGCATGATTCCAAGCACGCCGCGCTGTAATTAAGAGGCAGGTTGGAGCTGAAGCCATGCAAACAGATGATGGAGACAGATGAGGCCACGATTTGAGCAAAAGTAAAGATGATTGAGCACAAACATATGTATCCTGACCTGTTGGTCTAATAACGCCCATCCTGTCCTCATATCCTTTCATATGTGAGTTTTGCGGCGTGCACACATCATTTGAATTGTCAAAGTTGGCAGAAGTAACACCTCTGGAGGTGTTGACAGAGGATGTTTTTGTATTGATGTGGTGAGATGAGGCAAACACATTACAATCAGATGACAAGGTAAGGGTTTGACTACAGGAGCAACCTAAAAGAAATAACTGTTCTTACCACATCTTGTTGTGTATGACAACCTTTATGCAACAGTAAGCACCACACTACATAAGTCCCGGTAACTCGTGACAAACACATTGCATTTCCTGTAGCTGTTTCACAATAAAAGCATCCAGCTGATGTCCAGGTTTCAATGTAAAGCAGCAGGAAATGTTCAGTTTGCAGGAGCGGGACCTGAACACAGCTGTTACAGCTGAGGGAGAGCAGTCAGTAAAAGTAATAATCCTGATATCTCAAATGGAATAGGAGCAAATTAAAACAAAGCAGGTGTATTTGTTCCTCTTGGCCACACTTGGCCTCAGGTGACCTTCACTCCAATAAGAAAAGACTATTTAGGGAACAGTTTCAAGTCCAGGGTTTAAATTTGTGTATGTTGTGGAGCTACGGGAGGAAAAACTTTCAGGTGTCTCTCAGGATGTGAAGGACAAAGGTGTTTCGAGAAGGGATGACTCCTTAAACATAATGGCATATCCGGCAGGTTGGGGCGGCACGGTGGCAGAGGAAAGCATGAAAGAGGTGACAGACAGATGCACCACTCAGACATAAGTCTGAAGAAGAAAATAATCTCCTTTCCTTTGAATTCTTTTCATTTCATCTCCTCTCTCATGATTTTCTCCGCTTTTTCAAAGCACTCTTATCTGTTTTGACAAAAAAATTCAAATATCACTGCATACTCATGAAAGATGTGCCTCTCCCATGCCTTTCTTTTATGGGCTGAGAAAGTTTTGTGATCCAAAAGGCCAATGATACACAATTAATATTCAGAGAAAAGTTACAAAACTACACACAGTGCTGTCTCCTCTCTGTTGCTACGTGTTCATTCCCTGTGTGTTTGCCTCCACAGCCTGACGGTGATGCCTTTACGTATGAGTAGGGCTGTGTTAGGCCCGTAAAGGACTGTTTTTTCCTTGTTTTCCAACTAGTACAAACTGGAAAAGGTTCCATATGACATGAAATTAACTTCCTCTGTTATATAAATCTGAACGAAGTCTTTGGAATTAGTCTTGTCCAGTGAAACAATGAAACACACCATCGTTTAGCAAATATTAACAATTTTCCAAGATGGGTTTGTCCAAACCAGTTCAGAGTGCATTGCAAGAGTCAAACAAACACGTAGCTTGCACAATTTATGGTCCACTTTGAAGAACACACACACATACACACACACACACAAACACACACACACACACACACACACACATACACAAGAAAAGACGCACAAAACAAAGAGAGCAAACTCCAAAGCCACGGTCAAGCAAACACGGTGTCACCTCAAAACTTCCGAGTTGGTGGTCGCTGGCTGAACCGAGAGTGGAAAACAGCCCCCGAGCTGACCTCATACTAGAGTAGTCAAGCCTGAATGGACGGTGGTCCTTTCTACTGTGGCACTGCAGCACCGTTATCTAATCGAAACCTTTGGGAAGTAAAGCACAATGTGCAACATGTTCAATTCTGATGGATTTAGCCAATTAAACAAATGTTGCCTATAAATATTTAGTATTAAACATTTGGTTAAAAACAAGAAGCTTCAACTGCACAAGGAGGACTTTGTTACGATCCATTGTTACGATGTTCCTCTCAGAGCCATCACAGTCTGAGCGCTGCAGCTAGGGGGCGCTACAGCATGAAACAGCAAGGGACAGCTGACCCCACATCGGCATATTTCTGACACTTCAATTCAAACAGGAAGTGAAAACGCATTCACAGACGCCATGTTTGTGTACTACTGTGGTCATGGAAACGCTCTGATGAGCTCCATGTTGCCCTCTTGAACGTGCACATTGTAAAGGTACGTTCCCCGGGGTCGTGCGTCTGCTGCCGGCTGGGCTAGGCAACGTCATTAACGTTCTCACAGTTTGACACCATAAAGAGCGTTTCGCAATTGTGCGCTCTCGGCGATTTGGCCTTTAACTAACGACATGTAAAGATGCCTCACACACACGACTTTGTCTTTAATATCCACGGATCAACCTGCTTTTACACTGAATGGCTAATCTCACAGAGAGCCAGCACTCGTGTCTGGGCTTATTACATCCTCCTCGATCTATATATCCGTCCCTTACGGCAATTAGGTTAATATCTCTTCACCTCTCGTTAGCTCAGCATGCCTGTGATGGGATGTCTGACTGTGAGAGGGGCCTTGAACTGAAGGAGGTATCGACAGGCCTGACTGTCTCTTCCCTCCTGAGCGCTTCACGAGAGGAAAAGCTGAGAGCGGACGCCAGGACGGTGGAGAGAGGATGTGATAAGACTGAAGTGAAGACAGGATGAAATAAGTGACGGGAAGAGCGGTGAGGAGAGAACTTCACAGGGTCGAGATTCACAATATAGGACAAGCACCGCAGGAGCCGCAGAGCGGAAGAAAAGGGAAGAAACACAAAAAGCTCAGTTTTGCAACAGCAGGTCGGCTTTGTCCGGCGCAACAAAAGGACAAAATGTGTTGAGGCGCGGTTGGAGGGAAAATCAACCTTTCTTGCTCAGTCCGAAACAGCCAGCTCTTTAATTGGAAGCGGGGGAAGACAGTCTGTTTCAGAGAGGAAAAATGGGGCAAAAACATCGGTTGCGGTGCGGATAAAAAAGAGAAAATAATATAACAAGAGATCCAAATGAGTCGTGTTTGTCTGGCGGTCCAGCTGACCCGAGCTGAACACGACCTGACCCGGACCGCTCTGGACACCCAAGGGAGAAAGACAAGCGACGGCGAGGAAGACGAGAGCAAAAAAAAAAGAGGGAACAGAGAGACATTTCCAACGCTTGGTTTAACCTGAAGTTTCCATGATAATCTCTCTGCCCATCCCTCGCTGCTTTGGCTGGGAGGGCCCCAGCTGTTCGGCCTGTATAAATAGCGTGAGGCTTCGGCTCGGACCCCCGGGGAGAGCAGGGCTCATTGGAGGGAAGGCATGGGAACAAATCGGGCCGGAAAAAGCACACAACATACACATTTTGACAAACATATGGGACCATTGCTGGGGATGAAAGTGAGGAACATGTGACTGAAGTTGGCCTCACGTGGCAGAAGTCACTGTTGCGCTCGAAATGTGGCGAGAGAGGGAGAGCGAAAGGCAGAGAGAGAGAGAGAGAGATATGAAATATGCCTTCTTTATTCATTAAAGCGACGAAATGCCAGCCAAGATGCCAGAGCTTCGTGTACGCCAGTCAAAGTCCTCCTCAAGTTATAGGCATAGACAGCAAAATCAAAAGCTTGAATTAGCTAAATGAACGTTTCTGTCTGTGTACCTCCATGCAGCAGCTTGCACATGCCACATCTCTGAGTCTGTCAGTCTGAGTTCCAGCTTAATAGTTAATTTCAAAAGTTCTCACGTGCTCCTTTTACTCTTGTATGATAGGAAACTTTGAGTTTCGGACTGCTGATCGAACCAAACAAGGCATTTAAACCAGTAAAGTCGGCCTTTGGGAAACCTTTTTAACCATTTTCTGACAAATAATTAATCAATTATTGGAGAAAGTAATCTGAAAATAATCATTTGTTCTAGTATAAATGTATGTATGTGCCACCAGTAGTGTAATAAATTTCCAATCAAGGCATGATTTTTGTTTTATATGATGGAAGGTAATAATTTCAACCTGAATGAGGCATTTTAAGGCTAAAGAAGAGCTCATCTCACTCCTTCTCTTGCACATTTTTAAAGCTGCACTAATTAATGCTTTTAGATTGACAATGATTATGTGTAATGTGAAAGGGATCGTTTGTTGAATTATCACATTATTAACACATGATAAAATGTTACTGAAAGCTACTGGTGGGGAGAGCCTCCCCCAGCCCTGTGGATGGTCTGCAGTCAAGCTGTGAGGATCAGCATCAGAAAGTTTCATGTTACAGTGGGGCAGCCTGTGTGATCGATCTTCTTCTTCATTATTTTCATTATTTTCCAAATAACAGTTGTTCCCCAGCAGTGCTGCACCTGCATCTGTACCGGCCCGCTCATGTTTGACCGCAGTCGACACGCAGCTTCCCCGTAACGTCTTCAAAAGCCTAAAAGCCATTATTTCATCAGACGGATGAACCCAGCGATGCTTCAGATCGCACGCCTGAAAGGGACTAAAGAGTGGAAGAAGCAGAGAGAGGAGGAAAAGTAATAAATAACGCAGGGGAGGTGTGTGACCAAGCAGGAGAGGGCTGCCCGGCCCTGAGAAAAACAGCCCCCCCCCCCTCGTGCCAAGCTTATAGCTGCCATTCAACGCTCACATCCACACACAGAGCCAGGGAGCAGGTTGGGTTCAAGCGCAACAAATTACCTAAATATGGTTCTGAAAGGGCCTTTCAATAGTTCAATAGGAAACCGTTGAAAATGATAATAATACTAAAAGAAAGTGGGGGAGATTTAAGAGCCCCGTTGTGTGGACACAATGTCAGAGCCCTGTCCATAATTTCACTGACTTCAGAGGACGAGAGAGGAAGAGTGTGACGTCCCCTTTTTCTAACTTGCTTGTATTTTTTGTGGAGTCGGAGGGGGGAAGAGCCATTAAAACCAGAAAAAAGAAGGGGAGAGGAAGAAAATCAGAAAAACGAAATTTTCTGCCTGAGTGGTTTTTCCAAATGAAATCTAAAGGTCTGAAACACAATGGAGCCCCTTTTTTTTCTTTGCTGTGTGTGCGTGCGTGTGTGTGTGTGTGTGCATACACAGGGGGTTGGTTGGTGGTGGGTTACCTTTTAAAGAGTGCCCAGCAGTGGACGTGTTTGGCATTTGTGGCCCTTGTCCCTCAATTGTACGTTCTCCACAGTGGCTGCCGTTAAGCTGACGCTGGGCGCTGCCTCTGCTCCGTACGGCGGCTTGTCTTCTTTTTTTTTTTCCCCTCTCATTCAGCTGGTCAGTCCGGAGGTGAAATCAAAAAACAGAAATCATGTCTGACTCTTCTCCCCCCACCTGCCCTCACGGCTCTCTCTCTCGCTCTCTCTCTCTCTCTCGGTTCACATCTGTTTGTTGGCTCCTCACCCCAGAGGCTGTAAACACGGTTGCTGAGCACTGCTGTTAACTAAACTGGCTGATTGGCAACTCAATATGTTTCTTATATAAGGACAGAGGGGAGGAGAGGCGCTGCCTAGTTTCACCTGGAAGAAGCGCACTCTGGTCATGTGGAGCACATGGGTAACACTTTACCGACCATACGCAGCTCCAGAGGGCATACGCAATATCAAATATTTGGCAACATTCACAGCCCTGCACATGGACCATGACTACAAACGAACCAGCGTACCAGGGTAAACCAACTTTTCAAAAAAAAAAAAAAGCCTTGACATCCCAAGTGAGTCCAGAACTGGCCCGTGGGCCACAGTTCGGGCTGCGTAGTCACAGCCCTGAGTCACTCAACAGATTGTGTATTATTTCATAATTTAATAGAAAAATGAACAAAGGTCAGAAGGATGCCTCCTACTTTCTCTCCAGTGAACAGACTGTGTTTACAGTGTGTGTTCAGGGTTTGCTCAGAAGTTTGAGAACTTGTGCAGAAATTTAAATGTGCTTATGTGCTTCTGTCGTATTCTGGTGAGTCGTCCATTATGTTTCTATGTGTGTGTGTGTGTGTGTCCTGACCTCGGGGAGGTTGTGGCTCTGGGTTCCACTATTTCTTTCCATTTAGTTTCCACTTCACAGCCTACAGCACACATTAGCCTCACAACCCCTGGGAAATGACGCGCACATACGCAGACACACACAGTGAGCGACACGCTCGTTCTCTCTCGCGAGCACGCACACGCACACGCACACACACACACACACACACACACACACACACAATGGCTTCCCACTCATGGGGTACACAGAACTGAAGGGTAATCACAGCCTTACAAAACCAAAGTGACTACTGATCTATTGTCACATCCTTCACAATACCTTCATTAGCTAGTTCTCACATGACTTAAAAAAATAATACTAATTACAGCGGTAACACGCCTGTTATGGGTGCGTTTCACAAGCATGACACATGTTCTAGTTAAGCTGCACTAGTTTCTGGGCGCTCTTTGCTGCTGTCACATTTGTGAGCGCTGCAGGCTGGTTTTACACTGCAGCATTTAAGCATGGAACCTCTGTGGAAACAGCACAATCGCAGCTGGAAGCAGGGTGGACTCAAAAATGTTTTTGGTGCAGTGTATTAGTTATAATGCCATGAATCATTAAAAAAAGAAAATTCAACTCATTCTTTTTTTTGATAATTTATTTTGCAAAAATATATAGAACATTTTCCAAGTGCCCACAGGTGGAAAAAAAGGGAGGCTCAGCATGCTATACATGAAATATTTACATTTTTCCAACCTCTACTAACGATCTCTCTTTTCCTCTCCTCTCCGCTCTGTGTAAACACTGTCTGCAGTGCAGTCGACTCTTCACTGAAGTGTTAAGAGACTGTAGGGGTTACCGTAGTCATTCGTGGCCTCCCGGCTTAGTGCAAACAATTTATTTTTGCCAAAATTTAAAACGAGACATTTAAATGATTTTGATGAACTGCTGCAATTTTAAGCTTAGATTTGACTGAAGCGTTCATAGCGCATGATTAGTTCGAGGACTGTTGGAACTTAACGTTTTACCAGTTTCCAGCTATGATAAATGGTCACATGTTGTTGATATTTTAAAGAAAACATGCTGTTCAAACCCGCTAGCTTGTTGTGGGGTTCAGATGGTTTGCTGTCGGTTGTACTGAAACTGAATATTGGTGGATTTTAGACTGCTGGTTGGACATAACGAGATATTTGAAATAAATGACAGAAATAATTCTGAGCAGATTAACTGATAATAGAAATAATCATGCAGTTTTACTGTCAACAGAGGATACCAAGAGAATCACATCATCTTCAAGCCTCGTCATTTATGACAAATGACATCCCCAGCTGATCCAAAGGTGCAGATTTTAATGGATCAGTATCACTGCTCGCTGCAGGTTCTTTCTTCTCTCTTATAGAACAACTCTATATCACCACTGTGCACCGTAGGTCTGTACTTCCAACAACTCCAACGTAGTGACGCACTTTCTCGAGCAACACGCTCTCGCTAATCCCATCGTCTTAACTTCAAGAGTCACGTTTTCCCAGTTAATCTTTCATTTATTACATCAATAATTCAAGATGATCAAGTAAAGGGTCTGAACCAGGACCTCCAGTACTGGTATCATATCACGCTTAGGAAAAAGGTGTGTTACGAAGGCTACAGCTGTCAGAGTCAGATACATATTTAATGCTTTAGGTAAGAGACCAGAAAAGGCTGATCGGGACATCCCTGTAGTTTATGGCTTATGGTCCACTTAGAATTCTTAATCAGTGGGTGAAAGGTAACAGGCTAACACTAAAAGACTTGCAAATGTTTGATCAGGCTTGCATCTTTGATCAGAGGCCAGTCTTCAGCGACCTCGTCCTCCATTTGGCCCTCACGGTGATGGAGGGGCAGCGGTGGTCTGCACAGCCAGACAAAATAAGTAGGCAATAAGTAGACAAATGAGCAAAACCTCAGTCCAACTCCTCCTCCTCCTCACACCCCTATGCATACACCCAAACAGCAGACATTTTAATGACGAGTCGAAACGAAGTAACTAAGGAGGAAAAACAAAGAGACAGCTCTCCGTCCAGTTAAAGCTAGTGCCAGGGCACCATCTGCTCATCCGCTCAGCGGACAAAGACAGCGCAGGAAGATTGAGGAGAGGGGGGCTCCCTTTGAACGCTGTGAACGAGGAGGGGAATTAAGTTTGGACAGAGCGAGTCCCGGCAGAAGGCTACCAGCCGAGCCAAGCGGTAGCAGGAAGCGAGCGCCTTGTGTGTCACAAGATTTACGGTGACGGGTCCATCCACCAACCATCTGGACCAGCAAATATAAATTCAACAGACTAAAGAAAGGGCAGGGACTTCCAAATAAAAAAGAAAAGTGTTGAGAAAACACACCAGGAACGGGTGCTTTCCACTCGCCAAGCTAAGGTAAAGATCAACCCTTGTTACGAATGTGAAAAGATGGATGATAAGAGCTCAGGGAGAAGGAGAATCGGCGCACACAGTGAGGTGACAGTTGGCGATGGGAGAGCGAGGTCGAAGATTCTGTGCGCAACTCTCTCTCTCTCACACACACACACACTTCTCTTTCGCTCTTTGTTGATGTCTCTAAGCCACGTCTGACATCACCGTCTGCCGCTGCTGAAGACAACGGTCCCAGCCATGAGAAGCGACCAATCACGAGGAGGCGAGTTGTGTGTAAGTGTGCGTGAGCGGTTGTCTGCTGTCGCCGCTGGGGCTGTTGCATGATGTAGCCGCAGCTCCGGGCCATGTTTACCTTCATGAATAGGCTGCGTGTGTCTGTCACACTCTGACCTCTGGCCTACTTTTTGAGGAAGATTGAGTGACTGGTGAGCGGCAGGAAAGCAAGAGCTGGGACAGGAGCACAGCTTCATGCGCAAATAGTTGGGGAAGTCTGCATCTGAGCCTGATTCAAAGTTTTTAATTCTCTCTTAAGACCTCACCTTAGACAGCAAACCATTCACAACATGCAGGCCAGGGAGTCCGACAACAGACAAAGTCTTCACCTACTGCTGTGATGCCTCAGCAGTCATTAATAGTAGTGATAAGAGTGCAGTGTAGTGTGGAATGCATCACTTTTATATTACACATTTGAGTTAGTAACTCTAAAAACAGACTGATGGCACTTTGGACTGAAGGCTTGAACTAAACTCACTGATGCTTTTATTTTGGTGAAATCGAACAATAAGCTGCCAAAACACCACATGAAATCACACCTGTTCTTAGTTGGCGTGTTCGCTCATTGTTGGCCTGCATGCCCCTAGTGGCCGTAAGAAGCCTCTACAGATGTCACCTCCTCTTCACCTTGCTCAGAAACTGAGGGTGTGAGGGTGTGACCACAGAGGGCCACTTGAATCTAATAATCATCAGGCACAAATCCAAAACAAACAATTCAGATCCTCCTTATGACTATCATTTAATTCCATCTGAACCCCACAGACAGCCATCGGAACAAGCGTCTAACTGTGCGAAAGATTGACTGGCAGTGCGTCACTGAGCTGAGACAAACCCACACACACAGAAAAAAGTTCTGAGAACAAGACTCAAATCTCCATCCTCCAACCGCCTTCAAATGTTGTGAGAGAGCGAGGGGAGAGAGCGGGTGAGGCCGATAGCGCCCCCTCCTCTCTTAAGTTCAGAAAGCGCGTGTGCATTTTATCGTCGTTATGCATCTCAAAGAGGACCTGGCAGAAGAAAAAAAATACCATCGGGGAGGAAAGCAGGGCTTCAAATGAGCGAGAATGTCAGCAGAGAGTTCTGAGTTTGTGTTTATCGCCGTCTCAAGACGGACTGAAGAACTTGGACTGAAGGGAGGGAGAGAGAGGGAGAAGTGACCTGACTGCCAATGACGGCAAAACCTCTATTTAAAGCTTCGCCAGCAGCTCGGGCCCCGACTCTGACACATTTACCTCTTTGGCCTCATCTCTTCTCAGCAGCCAAGGAACACCGAGGACATGTTTCCTGTTTGCCGGAGACTCAAAGATCAGATGGGGTGCTGGGCGAGCGGAGCGGAGGGACGAGGTTGCAAGTAAAGACTCAGTTTGGGGGCTCTTGGGACAGAGTTTAGTTGGTGACGTGTGCTCAGCATCGCCACGGTGAACAGCAGGTGATGACAGCTCCGCCTGCTGAACTCCAACACCAACACAACGATCGCTCAGGAGGAAAGAGGAGGCTTATCAGTCAGTGCAAACATGTGTGTTTATGTTGCTTCAAAGACAAACGAGATCAAGGCGTTGGGTAATGTGGGGAAAGATGAAAAAGTGTTTCCAGGCTAAGAAGGTATTCTTAAAAACTAGAGAAGAAAAGTGTGTGCAAAACTTTTCTGAAAACACGGATAGAAAGGAAAAACATCTAAAATAAAAAGGGGGGTGCAGAGAGTGACTCAACTGGTGGTCCAGCAGCTGCATCCCACCACTGAACTCATGGCTGCCTCCCTGTGTTTAGACAGTTGCATATCTGTGTTACTGCTTTTAAAAGTGTGTGTTCACTGAGCAAAAGTCAAACTTACCAGGATCCCAGCAAACTGCTTCTCTTCCATCCTTCAGGACCTTGTTGGCAAAGATCCCCTGCCTCTCTGCTGCCTCTCTCGCTCTCTCTCGCTCTCTCTCTGGGATGGACTCGTCCGCCTCTCGCTGCCGGAGTTTGAAGTTTTCTGAGGTGGCGTTCGCTCGAGCGTCTCGGTCCTGCCCGTGCCTCTTCTGCGTCGCTTGCGAGCGTAGCTGGAGTGGCGTCGCTGCTTTGTGCTAATTCTGCCCTAATCCAGAAACTTTTCAATGCTGTGAAAAGAACATGTGACAGGCGGAGAGGGGTGGAGGGGTGGAGGGGAGTGGGGAAGGGGGGAAGCAAGGCAACACTTTTTAGTTACTTGTCCCCTTGGCCACGCTCAAAACAAACCCCTGGTCTTTGTGCATGACCTGCTGCGAGGTAAAAACTAAAAATACAAAATCGACTCTTTGCGCTCTGAGAGCTCAATAAACGAAGAACAGGAAATCAAACCTCTGAGGAGGCTGTTAGAAAGGATGCAGGGGAAGAATTTCGAAAACATGTAGTAACAGATTTGCATTTTGTAGCAAAGCAGCTGCCATAACAAAGTGCCCTTTTGTGTAAGGAGATTAACTGTTAGGGGAACGTTTAGACTGCCTACTGACTACTGCTGCATGAACGCCAAACTGGAGGAGAGCGCTCAGAAGCAGCCGGGTTTCAGAAGAAAGTGGCAGAATGTTTTTTCTGATTTGAGGAGAAGCTCTTGGCGCGTCCCAGTAAATGCTTCACCTGCCATAAATCTGAACGTCCACCTGTGGACTTCACCCCTGGCATCTTCTTTTTTCAAATCCATAGTCTGCTTTCATCTCAGCTACGGATCGACATCCTTCAAAGAAATACTGGAAGTTGTTGTCTCAGGACTTATTCCTATTAAGGGATCCATACTTAACTTGGAATGAAGACTTTTAATTATGCTGCCCCCTCTGCTTAGTTGCAGAATTACCTGAATCTCCAGGAGCCGGTCTCACCGCACACATTTAAAGTGATTCTTATTCAGGCGTGCGTAATGGCGCTGCACTTCGAAAAAGCATTTCCCTCAATACGGAGAGAGACTACAGATGGCTGTCCTGACCCCACACCAATCAGCCCAGGACAACAGGAAGGGGCTTCAGCATAAACTGCTCTACAAAGCCTTCATTTTCAACAAAATTCCAACATCTTATCTTGAGCTATCTATGACCAGAGTCGCCTGCTACAGAGTCCTGGGGTAAAAACAAGCTGCTGGGCCCCTGTTGACCCCCAGGTCTTCACGCTCCCTGTGGAATAGGTGCAGTTTGTCCAGAATTATGTCGGGATCAGACTACATGATTTTTTTGATGGTCATCGTGTCAGATCTAACGATCACAGTGCCATAAACTCTCGGGTGACCATAAACTCTCGGGTGACTGACATGACTACACGTATGGCTCCGACCAATCACAGCACGTCTTATGTCACGAGTTCAGATGTCATCGGGAAGGCGGGTGAAGCGACCATCAATCAAACTGACAGAAGCGTTGTGTGTGATGCTGGCGGTCTTGTGATGAACAATTAGGACGAGTTTCACATACAGTCATTTCCTTTCCAGCTCGGCTGTGTTGGCATCAAACAGGCTACTTCAACGCCTGATCTGGAATTAGCAGCTAGCTACATGTAACAACATAACATAATTTTTTTTTATCTTTATCTTATCTTATCTTATGCTAATTGCTAAGTAATGATGAGCATATTTCCGCAGTCAGGCCTGGAAGCCAGGTACTCGCCGGGCTGATGAAGTGCTTCCACTATATTTCGCCAACATTTATCTTTTTGGCCGGGTCGTGGTTCTCCCTCGAGGAAACATCAAACAGGCAGGAGCACTGCTGCTACAGCTCAACAAAGTTTTCCTGCCTTTCGTTGTCCCACCTGACAGCCGCAACCTCAGCATCCCTCCTCCTCCATGGTTACCTGACTGCACTCTGGAGAGAGCACCTGATTGGGAAACGCTCAGGAACATGTCGTGGGAGACGTCGCACTAGGCGTGTTCACAATCGGCCACAGCAAAATCGTCTCCAAATCAGCCTAGATGGGTGTAGTCTGATCCAGGCCTTACTGTGTGGTTATCTGATCACACACATTATTGCAGCAGGAATTTGCATCATATAAACGTGAAACTGAAACAATGAAGGTCTTCCTGTATCTATACATTTTCAGTTTAACTGGCACAAACCAGCTGTCACACAGTAAGACTGGATCTTTCCGGGGGGGAGTTGGCCACTTTGCCCAGTTGGTAATCCAGCCTTGTCCTGCCTCATTTACATGGAACTCCAATTTCGCTGCACCTCCCCTTCCTCTCTTGGGCAATACATGGTGCACAGGGTTGGAAAAAAACATGCCAAAGACCTTCAAGGATGTGAGGAAAACACCAACTTGTTGTGGTGGATACGTACATTAAATCTCTACTGCCAAAGAGTCAGCGAACGGCTCACCGTTCAAGTCAACAGTCTATTTAGACATCTTGGTAATGCTTGTTTGTTCAACCAACTATCCGAAACACACAGACGTTCAACTTTAAAGCACATCCTCCCACTGGAGAAAGTGGAACCAAAGAAAGTTTGTTTATGCTAGAAAAAAATTTAAAGAATTTAAAATAAAGAATTTAACTTTATCAAAATAGTTATTTTTCTGTTGATCAACTAACTTGTAGTTGTTTCAGGTTTAGTAACAACTTTTATTCAATCTTCTTGATCACATAACTTCTTTGGCAGTGATACACTTCAGTTCTTAGTTAACTTCACAAATATATTAAGAAAGTTTCAGACGACACGGAGGTTTCCATCAGCTCATTTTTCCATAAATCCTGTAAGCTGTCACGTGGAGCCTGAAGTCAGATAGTGTAACTCTGCAGCAGGTCTACCCTTCATCTGACTGTCACTGACTCAGTGAATAGAAACCCTCCACACCGAACTAAAAGCATCCGAGCAAAACAGAGAGAAAAAGTGGCCAAAAATAGCTCCCATTCAGTGTTACAAACATGCAAACACACATGAACACACTCTTACATGTACAGGAGCCCACAGGGACATCCATCATACACAGCACGCTGCACATTGGTGAAAAGAAATAAAACTAGGTTAAAAACTGAGCCTTACCATCCACGCTGTGAAGTCTGAAGAAAGGACAAAATAAAGGGGAACACCGACTAACCACAAACAGGGAAGCAGCCGAGCAGTGAGAAACTAACTGGTGTGAAGACTGAAGTCCGTGGTCCAGTCAAAGTGCTCCCCATCCTGCTGGTTGACTCTACTAATTTATGTACCGAGGCTTGAGCCAAGCCTATTGGGCCTTCACAGGAGGAGTGGCAACACGCTCTGAAACCTGACATGTCTGTCAGCTGCTCTGAGAGGTGTTACCGGGCCACAGGTTTTAGAAAGCCTCATGGTAGATCCTTGACAGACACAAGAGTCTGCTTAATGATGAGATGAAATGAACCACATGCTCGTGCTAATTAAAATTTGACGATCAATTCATTGTTTCGGTCGCCGTATCAGCCTGACAAGTCATATGTTCTCTGCTTCCAGCTTCTTACACGTGAGGCCGATTTCCTCCGTTCCCTATTATTTCAAATGACACACTTTTTAACAAACTTTGCTATGGGCAAAATGCAAAAGGAGAGCTAATGCAGCAGCGCAACATGCAACACGGGCTCAGGAGGGGAAACAGGTTTTGGCTGTGGATGATTCAGGCGTGCGTGCTGGTGCTGCACTTTTACACAGAGGGAGGCTACAGATGGCTGTCCTGACAGCCCAGGACCACAGGAAGGGGGTCAGAACAGGCCGCGCTGACAGAGCTTTCGTTTTCAACAGAATTCAAACAGCTGCTCTTGAGCTTCCTACGACCCCAGTCGCCTGTTACCTGGATTGAGCCTGTGCTGATTTCATGTGTGAGTAGATAATGAAGGCAAATGAGGAACTATGGATAACGATGGGGCTCTGACTCAGTAAAACATAAGTAAATGCACAGATAAATGAATGGTTTGATGGTGGCGGATAATGAAAATGTAAAGACACTACAGGTTTTGTAGCCACACTAGTGTGATCCCAAATATTGGCTGACCACAGAATTGGGTAAATATATTCATGACTCCCTGATAATGAACTGTAAAGACCCCTTACGCTGACATTTCTGGTTTTGAGGGAAATTTCTCAAGAGCTACTGGATGGATCGCCTTGAAATTTTGTGAATACGCTGTAAAAACTTTGGTTTTTATCAGGTCAATCTTTCAGTTACTTTGGTCAGCAAACACCTGCAAAACGACTGACAGCCCCATCAGCTGTACTTTGTTTTTAGCTCTAATTAGCACATGTTAGCGCACAAACACACTAAACTATGATAATGAACACAAGCAGCATTGCAACTGCTGCATGTTAACAGTCATTGTGAGCGTGGTAGCATACTGATGCTAGCATGTAGCTCAAAGCACCACTGTGCGTTAGTACAGTCTCACAGAGCAGCTAGCATAGCTCTAGACTCTGCAGGCGCCCACGTACTTCACCAGAACTGCTCGACGGGTGGTCGAATAGTGATTGACCGGCTCTCAGCTTCTCTCTTGAGCTCCATTTGTGCGACACCATGAGCATCTTCCAGGAGACTGGAGAGACTGAAATCGTGCGCTGTTCCAGGGTTAAATCAGTTCAATAAGTGACAGACGGCTTACTTAGAGGCAAAGGAAATAGTGACTAATATTGTAAAGGGGGCAAGAGTCACTAAGGTCCCACCTCAAGCTATTTTTCACATGTCCCACTGAAACAGTGGTCCTTTCTCAAGCTTCAACAACAAAAAGAAACTGACCCCATCACAAAGTCTCAGAGCAAAGATAAAAAGCTTTAGTTTCGGTATTTTAAGGTCAGCCTAACTGACCTTGATTATGGATTAGAACTATAGCAATATTAGCCTGCTGCTGGTCAAAAGAAAAGGGAGGATGCTACACAGTTACACATTAACCACCATGAGCATTTCTTTGTTAGGGCCCCTTTTCTGGTGACGGGATGACCTTTTGAGCCAAACAACTGCAAGTCACGAGGCACACAGCTGAGAGATAGCTTAGTTCTTATTTGCTAACCAATCTTCGAAGCAGAAAATGAACTGAGGTGGAGATGCACAAGAGTGACACCTGAATTACTTCCCTTTATCTAAAACAGATGCAACACCACTTCCTGCACCCGCACATCCATACAAGCTGTTCTCGATTTGCACTACGCCTACACTGTCTGATACGATGTACGACACAGTGGGTTCGACACAAAATAGCACCCATTATTGCTGGCCGTATTTAAAATGCATCATATTGTTGGGCTTGCAAAGCAGCTGTGTCTATTATCAATAATGTCAATATGCAGTGGTATGATTGGAACTCCACAAGCTCTGTTTTGTCATGATAGACAGCCTCTTTCTTACAGTGTGCACAGAAAGGTAAATATGACTTAGAAATTGTGACAGTAGTCAAAGCAGCACTAACTATGCTCAGGCCTTTGTTCAGCATGCGGTAAATAGCGACAGTGAGCTATATGCATCACTTCGGCCCGCTGAAAAAATAAGAATTCTTACAATAAGGCAATGACATTGGGAATGAGAAGATATGGGATTTTAATATGAAGTGCACAAAAAGATTTTTTTTAACAGTGGCATTCAAATGATATTGACTGCCGTGGCAGGCGGGGAGAGCGCTACTGAAACACATCATCTGTGGCAGTAAATCCATCACTAAAAAAAAAAAAAAACTAGCTGTGTGGACTCTTTCAAAGGCCTGTCAGGATAACTGAGTTAAGAAGATGGCACATTGTGATGATAATCAATGAACCTACGACAAGGACACACAAGCACGCAGATACCTGAGTAGGCCATCCATATAGGTTGTCTTATCACTGATCATGAGGAAATAAATAAGTGAATACATTCCCAAACCTATCTATTCTAATCTATTAAGGAGCATTACAAACAAAGGACAGCTACTAGAGATATGTATGTTTTGGCACGCAAGCTATGACTACTGTCATTTATCAAGTAATAGATCAAGTAACAAAAAATAGTAATAGTAATAGATCAAGTAACAAAAAACAAAACAGTATAGGTAAGCACAAAAGCAAAAAAAATGTTGCTTTAAAGTCCTAATTTATGATTGTGCCGATTTGCGAATGTAGGACAGACACAGGATTGTTTGAGTCACTGGGTGGTTTTGAGGGCACTTCTGCTCAGGCTGTGCACAACCTCGTGGTTCATGCCTGAAACATCCTTCACATGTTGGTGCTGAACTGCTGCACCACAAACACCCAACAGCCAAGCCTAAAAACGCTATGGAGCCCCCTAGTGGTGGCAGCAGATAGCGCCACCCTGTCTCCTCTCATCACAGTGGGGTTAAACAGAGAGCTTTCATGCATAACATAGCAGCACCATCGCTGTGTTGAACTTTGAGGATGTGTGATCAAGGCGAGTGTCATTGTGCTGTATTGCTGCACATGTTCACACAGCATCACTTCTTCCACCTTGCATCCGCTTCTTTTTCTGCAAACCTTTCAATGTATCTCTGCTAATCCTCACATTCTCCTACAGTATCCAGGCATTCCACCATTCCAGACATGTCTGGACTCATGCTTCGTCCTCAAATCGTCTTAATCACCACAGGTACGTCAACCTGGCCAGCCTAGTCCTCCTCAGACTTTTGTTCATAATGAATGATTCTGCTATTCACTATGTTTCCCTAACCACAACTAAATTTGAATAGCCTAACCTTGCAACCCAAATAGCCCAAACATGCTCTGGCACCATGGAGGACGTACTGTATGACCTTGAAGATGGAGGATAAGGAAGACAATGACTGCTGAGTGTTCAAACTCTGAATCACCTGACAGTATCTCTCAAACATTCGCCACCTTGAATTATATCTGATGTCAGCGCCCAAAGGTGGAAGTGAGGCGTTCTACCACTTCACCAACGGTTCCCTCGATGTCTATACCTGCCATTCACTGACCCTGCTGGGGAACTTCCTATTAATTGCTCAGATGGCAGCTGATGTCCATGGCCTCACTGCTGGTTACTCAGATTGTGTGAGCAATAAAATGATCACATGTTCCATTCTCCATCACAGCGTTGGCCGCTGCAGATTCTCTTCCCATCGTTTCTGTCAGCGACCCCCACGGCTGAGTTTCTTCTGTTGTCAGTAGGTGTTGTACGTGACCTGTTCTCGTACAGAGCTGCAACGGTGGGAAGCACAGTGGGGAGAACTGGTGACGGATCTGTTCCTCACATGTCTGCTGCTAAACCTAACCTCAGAATATGCCCTGTTGATCTGAGCCGCTTAACTGAAACGCACGTGACAAAAGCTGACAATCAGAGGTGACAATTCAAAAATGTCATTTACAAGTTGTTTTGCTAAAGCGTTCAGTTGTTCGTGCCTTGTCTACAAAGCAAGATGCAGTCTTGGTTGTATTTTGTAACAGAACAATTGTAAGAATGTTAAATGTTACAATCTGGCAACAAACATTTTTAATCTAGTAGACAAATGCAGTTTGTCTAATGAAGGTATAACAGAGAGGCTAGAACTCTAAAAGTTGTGATTCGTAAAACACATTGAAATTTTAGCACTTTTGATGTTTTTCAGATGTACAGCGGCCTGTGTTATTATTAGCATGTAGCATATTTCAGGTGACACACTTGCTGTGCTTCTGACACACATATGAAGACTAAGCTGTGATTAGGCTAAAGGAGTCCCTGCTCTCTCAACATGCACAGCATCGTGTCACCTACAGAGCCTCACATAAGGAAAGCAAACGGAAAACCCTGAGGCTGGATGAAAGAAAGCAGTCCTGTGCGTGTGGACGAGGAGATGGTGGGAAGGAGGGGCTACTGCCATTCATGCCTGTATAACCTCTGTTGACATACCCTACTTTTACCATTCACTCCAGCAACCAATCTGATTACGTTGCAGCAGCGCAACAGAAACATTACAGAACGCACAGAACAACTGCTATTTTCATTATCGATTAGTTGGCCCGCTACAGTTAACTGAGAAAAATGTCTGTCAGAGTTTCCCTTGTTTAATCTTACCAACAGTCCAAAACCCAAACATACTCAGTTTACAATGATAAAAGACAGAAAAGCAGAAAAGATTCACATCTGAGTAGCTCAAACTAGTGAATTTTTTGGCATATTTGTTTAAATAATTTTCATTAAATAATCCACAAATTTTCTCATCTCTAAAAATTGTTAGCACAAAGTAGTAACTGTTATTTATGCCAACATACGCTCATATCCATTACATCTTGTGCAATATTACATATTGTTTACTGTGTTGTATATTTTTTATATTTTATATTTTTTTAGTACAAACACTGTATTTATTACCCAATTACTGACTCATGTGTAATTCAATATGGCAAAAGTATTTTTCATGGCAACAGTGTTCTTAAACTCTCGTATATAATGTACATATATCTAGTTGATTTATATTTTTTACTCTGTATCCTTTTTTAATGTTTTTTTTTTATCTTTCTATGTCTCCCTTTTATTCTTTGCTGCCTGTAACAGTTTAATTTCCCTGTTGTGGGATTAATAAAGTTTTATCTTAGTGAGACAGGGTAAATTTACAAACACATAACCACACACAGTAAAGCACAGTTATAATTTCGTGTTAAATTTATGCGGCCAGGTCTGACAATTTTAAATAAAAAAAAGGAAAAAACACTGCATCAGTTACTCAGTATAGACCACTGGGTTTTTTTCTGTCATGCCCCCGTTCAAAAGCCAAAAAAAGTCCATGCCCCCCATCCCACAATTTCAACCAATCATTAACAATGACTGAAGGGGGAGCAAATGATCAAGTTAAATGAAGGTCAGAATGCTAGCATCAACAAACTCTTGTTTATTTACTTTTCCATATGTATTTAACTTTGTTTGAGTCCATATTGGCTCTATGCCCCCCGTTTGAGAACCACTATAGGCCAACAGTTAATGCCAATAAAAGTGGTATTCACCTCTATTGTTCATCATGTTATGTGTTAATGCTAAAAAACTAATGTTGGCTGACGAATCATATCAGACTTCATTAAAGAATCTATTAAAATATCAGTATCAAAAACCAGTATCGATCTGGCAATAATATCAATGAAATTTCTGAATTAATGACAAAGACTGTCAATAAAAAAGTCATTTATCCTAAAACATCAGCAGGTATTATGTGAAGCAGGCAACACAAAACAGCCAGTCCCCAGAACAACCACACATTTACATGTTATGAATACTAGAAAAGAGGGTTAGAGGTGAATTGTCTTTTAGCAAATGATGCTATTGATAAATATAATATCTCACCTATGAAACTACAGACATGAGAGACAGTTATAAGAAGAACAAACACACACACACACACACACACACACACACGGAGCAACAATAAGGAGGAGGCCACAGCCAGTGCCACGTGTTTGTGCCTGCTGGGATTAAAGAACAGTTTTACAGCGTTCTGCATCACAATCTGGTTTGCTGGTCTACTGGTTCACTACTGTGCCCGGGACCACCTTAGCCCTAACCCGGCGTCCCTCGGCGGACACGTGTTGAATGCTCTGTCTGTATCTTCCTTGCGGCTGAATGGCACATTACTGTCTCAGCCTGTAGCACAAAGTCGCTCTTTAACGGGATGTAACCCCCCCAGCCTGGCCCTGCGTTAGAGAGCAGAATAAATGTGAGCGCGGACCCCCTGGCTCTTACCGTGGACGGGAGCGCTAGTCTTCAAGCCGGGCTGCGCTCGACATATATGGCTTCTTTCCGCCAATATTGACTTGTTAGGAGTTGCATCACCTCAGTCTTCGGTCACAGCCAGGCCAACAACTCCTCCTTACGCCCCTCCTTTCTCAACTCCTCCTGCGGGGGTCTGCTTCGGGCGCTCTGTGGGTCTCCACCTCTTTGGGTCTCCACCTGCCTGCTCACTGTTGCCTCTATGATGTGCTAAATGACGACTGCATGCTTTGTAAAAATAAATAAATAATAATAAAAGCAATTAAGCATCAATCCTGAGTAATTCTGAATTTAAATGTTTAAATAAAAAGCGTTGATGAGGTGACTAAACTTGAGTGCCACGCGCGCAGGAATATTATGAGAGTAATTAAGATGGATATTATAGAGGTGTTGTCGCCACTAACCCGCATAAAGCTTTGTTAGGGTCCCCGAGAAGCTCATGTTCAGAGCAGCAATGAACGCATGTGTTGCCCAGTCTTTTGTTACAGCAGCATGCCGCAACGATCCCTCAGAGAGACCCCTGTGATTTTGGCTTTTGAGGTGTGTGTGTGTGCTTGCAGGCGGTTCGCGAGATGAGATAGACCAGATGTGATCGCGCGTGCTTTGATAATCATGCGAAATCAATTATCTGACAGCCCGGTCAAGGCGGAGGTAGTGAGCCAGCGCGATGCTCCAGACAGGTGTGGTAGCCTCGGCTACAGCACGCCACCGGTGACGGATGGAGGCTTCGGGGCGTCCACATGTAAGATCACAGAGAATGTGTGACGGATGAGAGATGCGGCCGAGGGATGGATGATGGCACTCCGGAGGTTTTGGCATGCAGATGCAGGTTTTACCTTGTTTTTTTTTTTGCTTTTTGGACCGATCAGGTTGGAGGGCTGTTAAGAGCGCGGAGGAGAAGGAGGAGGAGGAGGAGGAGGCACGCATGCAGGCGCGGTGATGGTCAGAGGCTGGGGTGAGAGGAGGGAGCTGAGGGGTGGCGGTCAAAAATTTGGCTGTCTGTAATGCTGTGGGTGCCCACAAAATCTAATGCTGCCTCACGGAAAATGTCAGGAACATTATTGGAATATGGGAGAGAAAAGAAATGCTGCTAGAAAGTTCTGGCATTAAGATTGGAACTTAATGTGATGCGAACACTGTTTCAGCCTCCAATCAAACAGTGTTACAAACAAGAGAAATATTCCCTCCCATTAGCTTGTGGGCATTAGATGGGGGTCCAACAACTAGGCTGGGAACCACAAACCACATAACTGTATGTAAAGTAGTTAAAACTTGCTTCTCCCTGATCTGCAGTAGTCAGTATGTAGTCAGCATCAGCGGTGTGGAAAAACTCTGGTCAGGCTCCACTTCAGTGAATAGAAGAATAAAAACTCATTCAGCTCAAGTTGTTACTTGAATATAGAAGTTTATTACAACACAAGGCTCTGAATACCTCTTCCAGTGCTGTCTTCTTAAGCAAAAAAAAAAAAGCAGAAATCAACTGATGACTTGCAGAACAAATCTTGTTTACCAACAAAAGGCAGATCATGTTAGCATTCTTGCTAAGAACACACAAGCAAGCTTTCCCAGCACGCATTTTACACACACAGGCGATCATGTAAAAGTGCTACAGGTTAAAAGCAGGAAACAAATACATAATCCAGACGCCAAAAGAGACATAGCATGCATCAAAAGCAAGAACACGTCGAGGTTAATGCGTAGGAAATGTAAAGGTGCTCAAAACCGCTTCCTCCACAGCGTCATACTCATTTCCTGCAACAAAATCAGATCAGGTTTTTTAAAATTTCTGTGGTCACAGCTTCCTCAAACTCTCAGAGAAAACTCTCTTTAGAAGCTGTCATCATGCCGCTCAGCCCTGCCAGAGTATGCAGCCATGCATAGATGGAGGCACACATTTCTATTAATCTGTACCTTAGGAGCACACGCCCGGGAAGGTGGCTGTTGCATAATTGAATATCAGAAAACAGAGCAGGTGGTCTTTTCACAGATAAGAAAGATAACAGTTTGCAAGAGCAAATCGTGCGTCAAAAGTTATGTAAATCACCAAGCAGATGAAAAACATGGACACGAGTTACAGTTGTATGTTGGCCAAATGTGTCTGTATTGCACATACAGCATAAAATTGACTTAAGGAGCAGCAGTTGAGCCTGTGTGCAACCTGGGCGAACACATGGAGGAAGGAGATGAGTGCAGCTTTGTTCACTGTATGCAAATGCTCCACCTCTAGGATGTTTATCAATTACAAACAGAATCAGCTGTGTCTGCAGCACTATTTACAATATACAACTGAAAAAAAGAAGAATTGCTTGTATTGGATATGAGAGCAGAGTGTTGGGTAGGTTTGTAGTCTTTGGTCCCACCATATTTTCAATTAGATTAGTAAGACGACCTGGCATCCCCTGCATTACAGGAAGGGGCCTGGAAGAATAAAAAGCCACCAGGCGGATATGAGAGCCATGTTTCTGAACTAAGATGGCCAGGATGAAGCTGTTTGTCTCTTGCACTTACAGATGAAAAGGCAGATCTGGCAAGCCCAAAGCTGGCACTGGTCTGAGAGCAACCCTCAAGTCTCTGGATGCAGATGTCATGTTTTCAGTTCATTGAAGGGGTTCAGGTGCAGAGTCCAGAGTGGATTGCAGGGTATCCATGAATCCATACCTGCAGTAATCATGACTAAGTGCATCCCTGCTTTCATGTGTGCAGCCAGTGGCATAACTCTGTCTGGACCATTTTCCAAAATGTAGAGTCTGTGTACGCGCTTTATCAAAAGTGGCATGTTTCCTTCAAGTCAGCAAGGTCGGCCAGGCCCCCTCTGCAGCCTCAGAAATAATGTTAATTATCAGAAAAAGAATGTGGATCACAAATCCAGCACCATGTAAAATTTACAATCTTGAAGTAATAAGACCAAATAAATCAGTCCAAATTGGAACATGTGCAAAGCCCATGATGAGAAGGAAGCTGAGGGATGCAACAATAACTCAGCGGTCTGTGCCATGAGTTTCAGGTGACTAGGCTAAAAAATGCAACCCATTCTCATTTAGAGTGACAAATACCACAGCTTTGTCACACCTCGGCCTCTCATGCAAAATCACAAGGCACCCTTGATCAACTGTATGAGACGCACCGGCCCGTTGACTACCTCCACTGTCAGCCCAGTACTAGCGGCCCAGAGCGACTGCTGCAGCCATCCATCCAATGACAAAACTATGTTAAGTAGAGAAAAACATTGTTCACTTTTGGTTTCTCACAGGATGCAAACGTCAGTCTCCTGGATGAAAGTCACGAGTTGGTTTGACCCATCCATCCACCCCACCTTCCTGCATTTGCTGACTTTCTTGCTCTTTATACTACATCTTACATCTTGCTCTCAGTGTCTAATATTGCCGCGGACAAGTTCACAGTGGAGTTAGCTGAAATCTAATGCAGAATCTGTGCATCTGTATGAGATGCCAAGGGGTGCGACAAAAGCATCGGTATTTGACGATGTGGGAATGAGACCAGCTTTAAATATGTGTGGCTGACGAACAAAAAATGCTTTTGTATAACAAAACCAAACTGTGCCAGAGCCACAGTCTGAACAGGAAGTCAAACCACCAGAGATACAGTGAACCACTGCAATCAAAACACACAAAGCATCTCTACTAAAAAGTACACTGAAGAGTTGAAAAATGAAGCAATAACAGCCCAATAGAAGGAGATTTGATATCAGCCTGTCTTTGATGCAGGCTGGTCAATGGAATTCCAGCAACAGCTAAGACTGTTCACACATTTTTCCAGGTGTGGAATGGACAGCTACTGTGTCAACCAACACTGCAACAACTTAAGCCAATTCCATAATTTCATTTTCGGGGATTGCAGCACAGAGACAGTACTGATTTCTATCAAGAGTCGCTGTAAAAAGTGACGTGAGAAGAGCTGGGCGCTGCAGACTGCTTATCTGATTGACTGGTTGGTGGCATAATGTGTGCACCTCCGCGCATGAAAGTCATACCTGGAGTCTTCTGACTCATTGTGAGGAGAGGAGGGTTGCTTCCTTTTAGTCTGGAACACAGCACTTTTCTCTAAAACGTCTGTTTCACGTCTGAAACAGTCATTGGCTGGCAAATTGAAAATCATTGATTTTAGAGACAGTTGCTACGTTGGGCTGCAAGCAGTTCATTAGAGTTTGTACTGGCAGCTGCTCACATTGTTCCGCTGTTATGCCTACATTAGCTTCCTACCTCCTGGAGGTGTTTGATAAACTCAGATCAATTACAGATTTGTCTTTGGAGGAGAGGCGGTGACGAAACTAAAATTAGCTGTTTGTCTGGCACTGTGACTGATCAAACCAAGTGTCTCGGCCTGCTCCTGTGGGCCTTTAACAGTACTAACAGAACAGCAGGATTTGTCTGTGTGGAGATAATTAGCTGATTTTACAGCAGCAACACTGACAAATAGCTTCTTTTGACAGATCTCTGGCTATTTCTGACAACTGTCATCATCATGTCGATACTGAAATTACTATTTAAAGTTGCGTGCATTGAGTATTTTTAAGTTGGGGGCAGCAAACCAAGCTGTAAACACAACACTGACACATGGCGCAAAATGGTGCAACATTATTAATTTCATCCATTGTTAGTATGAAATATTGATTAGTGCACCTTTGAGACAAATATATAGCTACACACTTCCACATTGCTGAACGTATAGATTTATTCAATTTAAGCACTCTTCAGCCCTCACAAGAGACTTTAATGTATATCTATACAGAGAGAGTAACAGCCAGTTATCTTTTGGAATGGCATACTGGTGACTGACGGGTGGATTTGCAAGACATTCGGTCTTACAGACTTCAGACTCAAAGCTCAATGTTGTTGGAGCAATTTTAATGCTGGCAGAAGCTGTGCAGTTTGTTGAAACCTGAGCTCCTCTGTAAATTTGACAATCCCCTCAGTTTTCACTGCCAAGTGGTGTCATTCCAGCGTTGTAGCATCACTGCCGGTGCCCATAAATACAAGGAAGTTTGAGCTCTGATAGCAGAGCACAGCTTATCTGAGCTGAATCAATCCAATAGTTTAGATAATCCATAAAGCCAGTCCTCTAGACCAGTCTCTTCTCCCTTCTGTTCCTTTCATTCGTTCACATTTCCTCCTCCTCGTCTATTTAGATTTCAGTCTCTGATGTCCTCCTTCTGCCTGAGTCAATAACCCAGCAACATGGGCAGAGGGTTGTTAGATGTGGTGCATCTTTGTAGTTTCAGAAGTGGTAACAATGACCACAGCGCATGAAGAGCAAGTTGTTGCTGCTGACAAACACCAACCCTGTGGACGTCTGAACAAGTGTTCTAGCCGTGTTTGAGCATTAACACTGGGCTGTAAGTATGTTACGAAGGATCTGGCTTTAAGGTCACCTCTCGTATCTGCTGTGGTAACAACAAAGAGTCTTCCCCTTGGCCTTTCTTTGACCTGAATTGATAATGGTTGAGCGTGAGAGGAAGTCCTCTCAACGTGTCATCCATATGTTTGACCTTGTTTTTCTCAGGTCCACTGATGTCAGAATTAGAGGCTTGCTGTCACTTTAGATTCAGTAATTTCATTAAGACCTTTTGATTATTGCCCTGGTTTCTGAGAGTGGAGTTTGACTTCTGACCTAGTGACAGTTGACAAAACCCAGAATCCCTTGGGTTAGGTAAACAAGGCTACGGGGGCACACATAGCTTTGCCTCCCTGACAACACACACATGCACACACATTCCCACTAAAGGTGGACTAGGAACGAGGTCATGTTACAAAATGGTTCAATGCACGTTATAGATTTTCAATTAGTTAAAGAATAAAATGCTCATTAGATTTTATTCGACTGACTCACAGATACAAATCTTCCTCTTCCTCTTCTTTTAATATTTCACTCTTTATCACTCAGGCCATCAATAATGATTACTCATATTTAAGCCCAGTATCTTGAAATAAAGCCACAGAACGTCACTATTTGGTCAACAATAACAGTGACTGTGAGATTTTCAGTCATCCAGCTCATACAATATCAAGAAATACTTGCTGTTTGCATTTTTCCCCTCAGTCCAAGCTAAACTGCAAATCCTGTTCAGGGTCACAGGGAGCTGGAGCTCATCCCAGCATGCATCGGGGAAAGGAAGGGTAATAATACAATATACATATAGAGGGACAGCCGCATTCACATGTAAAGATTTGAAATCCTTTTGCACATGAGGAACGTTTTCCAGGAGCTTAGGATCATTTTTACGCATTTGGCAACCTGCATTTTGACGGGAGGGACCAGAGTCTAAATCGAGCTCCGCAGCCATAATTCCTGGTCGTGCTTTTTGGGCTAGTCCTTTGTGATGGTTAGGGAACTATCAGGGTGGAGCTTACGGTGCAGCTGCTATACAACCAGTGTTCAGTGTTCATTCAGACTATACAGAACAAGCAGTGGTTGCCATAGATTCTTTAACATACCGGCTGAAAAGGACAAAAGCTGAAAGAGCACATTCACAGTGTAAAAAAACCCTTTGCTTTCTCTGAAGATTGTCCCAATGCAGAGTGCAGCATCGTTCTTATTTGTAGGTTTTATCTATGGTCTATGCAAAATAAAGTATAATATATATATAAAATATAAAACAGCATAAAATGAAGACAACCTTTTTATGTAACACACAGTTTTGCCGTCTTCTTGCTGTGATTGGCCAGCTGTGTGGAGCTGAGAAGGCAGGTTTGAGCTTCTCCTTCTAGCTCTCTGTTCTCAGAGGACATCGGTGTGCTTCAGCATGGCGGATGCGGTTGGAGGAGTGCATGGAACAACGCGTGGAGGACAGAAATTGCCGGCAGCCGCCCAATAAGTGACGAGACAGTCGTCTGACTGGATTTCCAAAAAGTCCAGTCTTGTGATCAGACATTTCCACTTTCATAATGAAAGTGAAAGCGTCACCACTGAAAGCCATTGCTTTATATTTGTCTGCTGAGGAACAGCAGTTTCCGGTTACTTCTTCTTATTGGTGCTGCTTCTACTCGTTCAAGCTGTCCGAACGCTGTGAAAATCCACTTTCAGGAACACTGTCATTGTTCCTTCATATGACCGACATTTAAAACCAAGACAGACACGCAAAACTGTTTTGCTAATTACGATTCTCTGCACGTTGCTTAGAAGATAAGTCTAATCCTTGTCTGCAGATTTGTGTACAGAATAATAGATAAGAACTGAAGGCGCCAGTACACTCAGTTTGAAATTTGATTTGGCATTTCTCCAAAGGCTGTCAATTTTTCCAGCAACAGAGGAGGAGAATGGATGAGAAGGTGAATGCGTGCCAGCCAGTTTGATTTTTCAAAACCCCAATTAAATGTCATTTGTTTTCATTTATTTCGCTGCATGAAAAATGGATTTAAATTAGGGGCCTAATTTAGACCACTTCAGGATTATCTTTGGCTCCACCAGCTTTTAGTTCCTTCCACAAACTACAGCTCCTAAAAGTCTTACCCCTAAGTTCAGAACCTTGTTGGAGCTTGAAAGTTTAAAAAAAAAATGTGTTTTATTTGTTTAATTGGATCCTCGTTAGTTGCTACAAGGGTAACTGCTATTCTTCAACATCAGCGTAGATGAACACTTAACAACACTAACCAAAGCCCAAAGCCCCCTCACAGGAGATCAAGTGGCTAGTATGACATGAAATCGTGCAAGCTTTTAGGTTTGGCCATAGCACAAGCATAGTAAAAAAAAAGTCAGGAGAGTGCATAAAATTCTGTCTCCAGCTTTTAGCCAGGAGGCAGCGGCGTGCGAGCCCTCTGCACTCGCCCTGGATGAGCAGCGAGGAGCCTGACGTGCTGCTTTGTTCTGCACAAGTGGAGGCCTGCAGATCTTTTTTTAGTGCGAAACTACAGAGCAACAGTCAAGACGATACGCTCAGCGCCGTTTTGGTTACAAAATGCTAAAGTTAGGGTCAGCAGGATCATGTGTCAGCCCAAACAGAAGAAAGAAACTGGCTGAAAATCCGCTGAGAGGCTGAAGATGGAAAAGTGTCATCACCAGAACTTTAAACTGACTAAAACCTGTGGAGCAGTACAGTACATGTCAAAATACTTCTTTGGCCTCTACAGTTTAGTAGTTTCAGACAAAATAGCAGTCTGCCTAAGTTAGGGCACATAGAGGTTGTCTTAATCCACTACAGACGATTTGTTAGTGTGAGAATAACAAACAGCATATGTGTGGATTTAGTAATCAGTGGTTAATTGTTTATTTCATTGAGGACATTCTGATGCATCATCAGAAAAAGCACAGTTGTGACTAATAATATGTGAAGATGATGACTCATGACTACTGTTTCTTCCTCTGTGCTTTTCCTTTTTCCTGCCATTTCCTCACAGGAAATCACTCCTGATTGTCCCAAGACTGTCGCTTTAATTACTGCATGTTATGTATTCAAGCAGCAAGCTTCTACTTTAATGTATGTAGGTCTACTTAAAGCTTGAACTTTTGTTTTTATTGCCTCTTGTGCAGTTTCACTTCCTTTGATTGTTTCTCCTCCTGCCCGACAAGATGCAGTTTAGTGCTGATCTATCACCCTCCACCCGTAATTGAAACCCGGCTCTCAGATGTAGTCTGATGTTATACTGTCTCTGTGTGGCAAACAGCAGCTCCTGCATGACGTGTGACTGATTGCTTGCTGCCACTCAAGCTCCTGCAACAAATGATTCCACCTTACACACAAATGGACGTAACGCTGAGTGATCACTTTTACTACTTTTCAGCAAATATTTGACCTCATTAAAGCTCATTCACGGAGTCAGAAGAAAGGTTCAGCTGAGCTCATTACAGGCCTTTCTCACAGGAGACATTTTGACACGTCCAGGGCGGGAAAGCAAAGGTGTGAAGAATGAAATGAATGACGGCTGAATTCCATTTAAGCGCTTCAGCTGCTGGCTCTCTGTCATGGCTTACTGGGACTCTTGAATAGAACGCAGCAATCCTTGATGCTATTAGCAACACCTGTGCTTTCCCCACTGTCAGTCAGCGTCTGCAGGGAAAAAGGCTTGTATCACGATGCTGTATGTTTCAGGTTATGCAGACTTAACTGAGTGACTAAAAACAAAAGAAAAAGCAAACGTGTGTTGTTAAAAAGTCAGCTACCACTGCTGCTGGTGGTGGACTGTAGGAGGTGATGCAGTAAGTGTTGTACATTCTTCTACCAATGGTTTAATAGGAATCAGGTGATTGTAAAAGAAATTCAACATGCACAAAAGCAGCACTTTGTCACGTGGCTGTTTCACTCATAGCGACTTCTATCAGTCTGATATTATCAGTGTAGTCACCTACCACTACATGCTGTCGATTGATTGCTTGCAACATTTGTGAAATATGGGTTGATTTACACGCAATTCTTTTTCCGATGTCTATGGTTCAGACAGTTGTGACTGTGGGTTTGACTTCTGATAATATCGTCAAAAATCCCCACCTGTCCGACCAATCAGACCACATTTTATTCAAGTTTGTTGTTAGAAAATTCATCTTATTTGCAGAGGACTGTCGCACGCAGTAAGTTTGCTGTTCTCCACAGTGACTTCACATGCATACTTGCTGCACAGACAAAAGGCTTGAGTCATTTCACTCATGGTGAAAATACTACAAATTGGTTTTAGTATAACATGAAAGACAACACTGAGGTGCCAGATGAGAGGGTTAAACTAAGCCAGTGAGGACATCTAGTGGAGAAACCAAGACATGACAAAGAAAAAGGCACAATGCATCCTCTAGAGCCAGACTACTGCTCTAGACTGTCATAGCAACTAACAATCTGCCCAGTATACCTGTTTTAGATAAACATTTTGCTATTGCTTTGGATTATTATCAATAAGTAAATATATTATACATATTAAATATCACGTCACTTTGTTTTTTATGCTTTGTTGCAAAAGTGTATCATTTTTACTCTTAGAGTAAAATGTAATTTACATATGATGCTGTTGATGTGTCAATAGCATACATGTGTTTAACATTTGTATATTTTTCCATGAATAGGAAGAAAAAGGAAATTAAAACAAATAGAGAAAAGAAAAATAATCGCTTCTGTAATGACTCATGTGTCATAAGTTTCTATATTTTGCAGCTGTTGTAATCTGATTACTTTCTGTCTGTCCACTGACTGGAGTGTGGACTTGAGTGCCGCTGCACTTACCTGATTTGTTCATGTACCTGCAGAGGCGTATCCTAAGTATGATTGGCCATGCATGAAAGCTCTGGCACATGGATATACGCAGCATGTAAAGTCCAGATGGAAGCTACCAAACAGCCGTCACTGTCCAACCCAGTTTCCACAGAGAGCTGCAGAGCTTTAGTTTGTTAAGCCATTTTTCTGTACAGTCTTGCTTGCTGTGCCGCTGAGAGCTTCAGGCTGTTTGTGTAGTCTTGGTATCAGATTGCTGGAGGCTAAAGCGTGTGAGTAAATAGTTTTAAATGGATCACTTTTCCTCACGGTGCTTTTGGTTAGAGATCAGGTTGGAGGCCTGTGTTTTGGATTCTTATTACTCTCTTTTTTTCTTGTTTTTGTGCTGCTTGCTCTGAATTCTTCATATCTAAAATGTGTTTGATCAGCAGAGTGTTAGTGTGAGCTGCCCATTCTTGGCTTCAGAGAGAGTGGGTGGTCTCTACTGCACGTTATGGCCAGAACATGGCAACTAATTTTTGATCATTTACTAATGAAACCGCTTTCTGCTCCTTCAGAACACTCAGCCTACTGCTGTTTCAGCTGCTGCATGTGCAACGCACCACATAAACCTTAATCTCACTAACATCACTAACATGAACGCAGCCTATTCTGAGGCAGATGTTACTGTACCAATGAACATTAGAGGGCAGTCTTTCATAAGCAATGAGCCAAAGTTTGAGGGGCACCTAAACATGCATGCATGCATGTAGACCTAACATCACTAATAATGATGCTTATTGTCTTTATGGCACTGAATATTATAGATCATTTGAAATCACATGACCTTAGACCCTCAAGCCACACCGACAACGTTCAGGTTCTCTCACCTTGGACTGACGATCACTGCTTTCTTTTAGAAATGCTGAATGTGTGGCACTCCGAAGATTTAGTTTTCAGTGTATGTATTGTTTTATTTGATAGGGACAGGTACAGTATACACAAACTGAAAACGTCTGATGCATGTATTGTATACTGGATGCTAATTTGAAACACTTCATCTGGTAGGGAGGTCCAGAACTTTGCTCCTTTCACAGAAAGAGCCATCTGAGCAAAAGATGTTGTGCATCGGTGGATCTGCTGCAGCTGCAGTGTCTCGATGTATTTCCAGAGAGGCTGAGGAGCAGGACATTTACACACAAGATTTAACAACTAAATTTGCAAAACTTAAAATCCAGTATTTACTTAAAACGCGGCAATGATGGTGGTGAGTTGGAAGTGGGGATGCTAAAATTAGATGTTAAGTGTCACTGTCTGTGCTACAAATGTGCTCATGCAGATTACACTAATCAAACTGAAGTTGGGAAGTTCTAAGCTTTTGTGTTAAGCCGCACTGAGAATGAACAACAATAATAAAACATCAGCATCAGCAGAACTGCGTGGACTCAATGACAAACATAGTGTATTTGTAAAAGTACTTTTATTTTCTGAGCCCTTAAGCACATCGAAACAATTGCATTCTTGAAAAATGATACATCTGAGTGGTAATTCTCTTTCAAGTACAGCAGTTCAACCATTGGTTGGAGGGGATTTCTTCATTCTTGAGAAAAATATATCATCCATAAAACAAATACATGTGTCGTATCCCTAGAAAACACTGAGCTGTAAATAACATTTGACTTGTGTGAAGTGAGGGTGGGGTGACACTTTTGGGATCCTGCAAATCCATTTTAGTACCTGAATTTGTTAACATTGCTCAAGCAACCCTTTACAGAACAAAGAAGAAGCCTGAATGCTTAAGTAAGCTATAATGTCTATCGTGCAGACCAACAAAAAAAAAAAAGAATGATGAGAAATTTTCCAAAAACAAAAAAAACAAAAAACAAAAACCCTGACCTGAATTGAGTAGTATCAAAGATATAAGATGTAAACATTACAAAAATACAATTTACATATATATACAAAATTCGGGGTCCTGCCCACAATGTGTTTTCCCCTTTTGGGAAGCAAATGCAGAATCTTGTCAAGGCACTTGCTAACACTCAATAACTTACTTAAAAGACAGAGTGAAGAAATGTCTTAAATACAAGCTACTATAATTTAGCCAAAGTTATTCATATATCCACAGATATGTACAACCAACAGTTGCTTTTTTCAGATGAAAAGGCACTTTTGAAAAAGAGGTTCCTATGGGAATACATTTGTGGTACCTCAGGGGATCAAACGCCATGAATGTTGGTAGGATGGAGGTTGCTTAAACTCCCCATCAAGGCACCACAAACATACTTGTCTCTACAGGGATGCAAGAAATTTCCAACAGTGGGGGACCATCTCGTGCATATTCTGGGATGCCCCAGGCATGATCTCACGGTGGATTTGGATACAGATGTGTCCATGAATGTAACGTGGCCTACATGTGCCTCTTCATGTGGAGAGCCAGGTGGTCTGAACGGGAAAACGCTCGCTCGCACAGGTGACACTGAAAAGGTCGGTGTCCGGTGTGTTTCCTGAAGTGACGGGTCAGCTCATCTGACCTGGCGAACTTCCAGCCGCAGCCGTCCCAGTTACAGTGGTAGGGCTTTTCACCTGAGAGAGAGAGAGAGAGAGAGAGAGAGAAGACTTTCTTTAGATGACGGGCTTTATGCGTGAACAGCACCAAATTTATGAAATCAAAATAGGTGAACAACTGAGATCTGAAACATATGAATTTGGGCTTCTGTGCTCACCTGTGTGTGTTCTCAAATGGGCCTTGAGGTGGGAGCTCTTGGTGTAGGTTTTCCCACAGCCAGGGAACTCGCAGCTGTGCGTCGCGGCGCGTTTTCTGGCCCACGACCTGCGGCCTCTCTTCTGTTTCATGCTCCCCACGTCATCGTGCGCGTAAAACTCCAGCAACGACGGCGACGACGGAGGGGTTAGCATGAGCCCCTGCATAGAAGCCGGATGATGCTGCTGGTGGACGCGGACAGGGTCTCTGTGCATGCTGTACTGCCCTTGGAAATGGGACAAACTCGGCTGTGCGTACTGCGGCTGGTAGGGCGCGTTCATGTACTGGTTCTGGAGATGGTGTTGATTCGGATGATGGGAGCTCATAGAGTTAATCTGCGTCAGGTGGCAGTCTGTGGGTCCATGAGGTGCCGGATGCTGCATGGGGTGCGCACCGAAACCTTGCAGCGCACCTGGAACTGCAGTCTGGTGGTGCGTAAAAGTTGCTGGGTGCACGGAGCGCATCGGCTGTCTCTCATACATCTGTCCCATAAAGTCCCCCGCAGCAGCAGCCATCATACAAGGCTGACCCACAGGCTCGGTTTTAATTTTGTATCCAAGCGGTGGAGGAGAGGTGGCCACTTGGTGGTGAGCGGGAGTCAGCGCTTGCAGTTCGGTGTACTCCCGCACGTCTCTTGCCTTGCCAGCGCTGTCTGGTGAACTGTCCCCGGGGTAATTCATCTCTGATGTGAGAAGCTCCGCCATGAGACTGCGGACTGGGCCCGCACCACCTGTGAAGCTCACGGTGCCGTGGTAGCTCTGTGCGGCCAGGTGAGAGGGATTGTGGTCGCTGCAGTCTGGCACGGAGCTACCGCTGCAGCTCTCCGGAGACTCCGGCAGGGAATACGCGCACTGCTGCGGGGAAATGCCCCCGGTGCTGCTGGTGCTTCCAACGTCGGAGCCGATGGTGTTCGACAAGATGAACTCCAGGTCCAAGAACTTTCCCAGCTCGTCGTCGTCCTTGGGAGGCAAAGCAGGAGTCTGCACGATGCTGAACTCCACTTCGATGAGCGGGTTGTCTGCGCCGCTCCGTGCGCACTCGTCCACCTTACGCAGCTGCACAGGAGAGGAAACGGGAACAATGTTAGAAGAGACAAAGCTTCTACAGTGAGCCAACACTTAGACCTAAATGTGACCTAAATATGCAAAAAAACAGATCCCGAACTTGAAATCGTCCACTTACATTGTCGAACTGTTTTCCTTCCATCCCCTGGACACTTGCAAACGATGTCACGGCAGGCATCACTGCTTCAGCTACAGCCATGCTGACCGAATGGACGACAAATAACAAGAGTTTTAAACTATAAAGGTGAACAAAGCCTTTCCTCTCTGTCCATAGAGCGCCTGTTCGGTAATGTCAACAGCTGAGGAGCGTTCCAGGACTCAGAGCGCGACTGTCAATAGTGCTGCCTGAGCCTCTTATAGCTCCTGCGTCCTACCAATACTGAGAGGTGTGGCTTCTGCTCCCCCAACAGTCACACAGAAACACATACACACCTCCCCCACGACAGCCAGCGGTGCAATCAAACAGAAAGTGGCATTCAGGTGCGTCAAGCAGGTAACTCACTGAAGTACATAGTTTCCATCCATGCATCACTTATAAGCGCTTATTGGAGGGTCGCGGGGGGCTGGAGCTGATCCCAGCTGACAGTTGGAGCCAGTTTCTTCCAAAACGCAGATGAAAGCTTTGTACTTTCTCAGCTTTCTGAGAGGGTTATGCATAAAATGTAGAATTTCCCCACTAAATTTCCAAAGTTGAGTGAGGCATTAAAGCGTGTGAATAAGGGTGTGATGTATAAAGGTTCACCTCCGCCTCAGCGATTCATCTCATTTCTCTCTCATGGGAAAGCAAACATTTCCCTTGAGGCAGGTACAGGGGGCGACACTAAACCTGGCAGAAGTGACGGAGCGCCGGAGAGTCCAGTGCGTAAAAGACCCTTCAAGTTTCTGACCGTGCTGTGTTGGAGTTCAAATATTTCTTAATGTATAACTACTATACATTACTACTTTTAAGGGGAAAACGGGACCTGGCGGTCTCCAATTGGGCCTGAATCCAACAAAGTGTCTGAATGTCGGTACAGTTTTGTCTCAGCCTCCTCAAACACACACACGCACAGTCTCTCGCACCTCGTTAATTTGTCCCGACTTGATCCCTGCACGTTTAACACAAACACAAACGTGTGAAGCGGCGGCTCATCGAAACGTGTTTATCTCGGTGTCAACAAAGGACAACATGTTTCTTAATGATGTCCCCCCCAGCAGCCATTTAAGTCCCACAGTCATTGCTATGGTAATGTGAGGGTGGATGGCTGCTGGCAGTGGAGAACTGACACAGAACAGACTTACAAATGAAACTTTGTGTTGGTTTAGCTTCATGTGAACAGGTTTCCTACACATTCTTCATCACAATTTTAGAACTGCATGAATACAGTAAATAATTTCCAACAGGATCAGGATCATAGATATTTATGAGGGCCCCACACACAGTCTTCATCAAGTTGGACCAAAAGCCCAAAATAAAGGTGCCTTCATTTTAAAAAGTCATTTTAATGTTTCATATTTTATTTATTCGTTTACCTTTCTGTAAATCCCCAACATGGATGTTCGGAGTTTCAAAGGCCATCAGGATTAATATCAAATATGAAGGTGATGGATTAAAAGTGATCCTATTAAAACTATAAAAACATGCTGGAATCTGTTCTGACAGTACCATGTGTAACTTTGTAACGTCATTATTTTGGTGTATTCATGCTTTATGGTAATTTCTCCATCAAAAGAAAAAAAAATTGGTTGGTGTAGGGAGAAACTTCTGTAGCAGGTGGTCCTGCAGTGATTTGATAACTTAACTTTCATTTTTAAATCCTAAAAACTGCAACAGAGCCGAGTAAACTAATGCAGACGTGTCCGTCTCTCCCTGCTCCTGCAGGTGTTGTGAAAGGCCGCGTCCTGCAGCTCTCTGCATTTATACTCCGTTATTTTTAACCTGCTGGGCTTACGCAAAGCGAATTCCGGTTCCGTCCTCGAGCCAACTGGAAATGGACTCGGCTTCCTGAGGAAAAACTTGACACTTGCTTCCTCTACTTTCACTCTGCAGTCACCTTTTGATGCTTAGTGGAGGACACAGACATGGAGCTGTACATGTGCTTTTCTTTTATCGTATTTCTATCATATTTTACCTTTAGGTGTGTACTTCTATTGCACAATAATAAGCCTGTTTCTACATGCTGAAATAGTATCATCAATAAATGCTATGATCTCCCCTACAGAAAAATACTAGCCTCTATCTTGTTCCATCAAAGGCATCATCAAACCCAGGTCATGTAAAAACCAACTAGCTAAGAATAGAGACAGATACAGATAAAGCATTGCCCTGGGCTCAGGTTTCTCCTTTTGTGACTCTTTTCTGAAAGGGAGGAAGTCTTCCAGCTCAAGTGTTTTCTAAACACAATTACTTGAGATTACAGTTAAGCAGACCGAGGGCCAAGGCATCTCATCCTGGATACACTGAAATGTTTTCCAAGATAAAAAAAAAAAAGTGGTTTATCTTTCACAATTGTTTGTGTTTCTAAGTTTAAAAGTAACCGCGTTCTTCTCAGAATATTCTGTTTTTTGTTGGCTGAAGCCCTGCTCCATTATCTTGGCTGGTAACTTTATCACTTTGCAAAATATGTCTCTTTCAGTTTTCTGCCTCGTTCAGCAAATGTTTTGTTGTTTTTAATTCAGATATCCTTTTTTGGATGGAGAGATAATGTGCATTGTGTTGTGGCTCGCTGCACCTCCTCCTGTCCACATTTTGAACTGTCCTTGGGCAAGACACAGAACCCCTAACTGCTCGCGATGGTCAGGCCATCTCTCTGCATTTTCTCCGTTTTCTCTGACACAGCACTGTTAAAATTAAGTGTTCCATTTTTATGATTAAGTGCAATGATTCCCTACCAGAGTACATGTAACCCATGTGGTAGGACTACTTCAGCAGCTGCTGTATGGAAAGATTGACTATTTCAACTACTTTAAAAGATATAGAGAATTAACTGTTGTCATTGGAACAAATATCCACATATTGAGTCAGCTGTAACACCCCTAACAACTCTGTTGTTTAAAAGTAGTTAGCAAAGGTGATGCATAACTGGTTTGTCAGGGTAAAGATCCAAAACCCTCTTGACCAGGGAAGTTTGGAGAAACCAAAATGCGCACAACAGTCCAGGAACTTAATTCAGAACTCAGCTTTTGATTGTTTCTTAATGTGAATACGCATAAAAGAAATACCAGCAACACAAGAGCGACAGAAACTCACTGACTCAGTGGGGACCCCCGACACACACACACACCAGTCGACAGACAAAAGCCCAAATGAATTGAACAACAGCTTTATAGGGTCGTATCTAAGTTGATAAGAGCGTTAGCCACATCAGTCTTTCCATCGAGGCCTTATGATGTGCAATAACAAAACAACAACAACAATGTAGTATTCAGGCTACAGCTTTTTTCTACTCTTGCTGGTAGGCAACCAAATACAACTCATTGCTTCCACCCCCGTCAAAACGTCCCACTTGGTACAGCCCACACTGCCAACACCTGGTGGAGTAAGAAGCATTCATGTGCTTGTGTTCATGAGCGTGCCGTTCTCACCCAGGACCTCAGGGGGAGCAATTATTAGAGATCAAATCAAACACGAAAACAATGAAACAAGCAGTTGGATGAAAGCCTCCTACATGAAGCGAATGTTTTCATCAGCTAAAGTGGATTTAAGTGGAGGGAGTGAGTGAAGCTCCCTGGCTTGGTTTAAATAGTTAGCTGAAAGTAATAGATAAATGGTTGGAGAGGATTTGTAAAAGTAATGCATAAATCGTTGAAACGATCAGCTACATAATGGATACATTTTTAAAATAAGTAAAAGTGATGGATAAATGGTGAAACATCAATAGACAAACATTTCAAATAGTTAGGCAAAAGCAATGGCTGAATTGTTACAATAATTAGCTGAATGTAATGGATAAATGGTTGAAACTGGTAGCAAAAGTTAATTAATTTTAAATAATGTTAGATTAAAATCAATTCAAAGGAGCATATGTGAAACATGAGGGGTGGTGTTGATGGAGTTGAACTGACAGGCCTGTGGGGAAGTCAGACTAAAAGGTTGGGAACCACTGACATATTGTGTTAGCACCTCACAGGTCCTGCTTTCACAGTTGCTTTGATGCTCAGAACATTTTCACAGTAATCACACAACAGCATATCAGACACTTTGCATGCTCTGCACTCAGATGACGGGAAGCTTGTTTCTTCCATGCAAATGTGTGCAGGGCTGCTGCAGGCAGATGTACTGTACAATCACTGTCATTCTCTCATTTAGAGGAGCACATGTCCATACATACACACGTTTTCCTGTTCCTGCCCAAACGGTAGCTGTGCCCAGAACAGCCAGGAGCAATCTACGTCAACATGGGGACACAGAGACAAACACACAACACGGCAATTATCCTCCATCACTCACAAAGTGAGGGGAAACCCAACTGTTATCTTAGATAAATATGCTGCCTTGCATGGCATGAAACAGCAACAAAGTGATTAAAGAGGAAAAAAAGAAAGTAAAACTACAGCGTGGAGGCTAGTTACCTTCCAGAAAGATATCAAAGGGAGGTGGGGAGGAGAGGAAATAAGAACAAACGCCAACCGATGAGAAGAATCATGGGAAAAAAGAACAGCAATAACACCAGCCTGAGGCCCTGTAATTCTGCTCTTCCTGAGGCCAGAGTTTGACGCCTGTTGGCTCAAACAGTCTGACTGCAAGGGGGGAAGACTCTGAATGTGTGACTGGGCTGGGCTGGGCTGTGCTGGGTGAGATGGGATGTATGGCTGTAGGATTTATAAGCTTGAGTTAAAGGTTTCCAGTGGGCAAACATATTACTGCACCTTGAGCACTCATAAACTAGAGGCCTACTGTAGATAAAATGATAAGCCGTACATTTCATGATACAAGATGATGTAGCAGGTAGGAAAAAGTTCTTACACTGGGTTTGAAATCTTGCAAATGAAATCATGAGGCTAATTTAACACGATATGCTAATTAAGTCCCAACAAACGATCATCGCCCTGCTGAAGTGTTTAGCTACCAGTGGTGCTAAATGGTTTAACCTCTTCCAGTCGGTAAATCCCATACTGGCTAAATGGTTTAGTAGCGTTCAACACTAATGAAGCCATTAGCAGTTAGCTATTAGCCTAATGAGATCAGGGTGCCGCGTACTTTGCAGTCCTTCAGCATGTTGGCTGATAAATGTATCCTGTGAGTGTGTGTGATCAGGATCAGAAGTAATTAAAAGCCGGACGGTAATGATGACCCGCTGAGTAAAGAGCGACAAAGAGCTGCTCTCAAAGCATCATTTTCTTCATTAATCTTAGTTCCTGTTTAGTCTGAGGGTTTGTCACTGTGGATTAAAGGGAGATTTTACCGGAATCACCACTTTTAGTCTGTAGCCATTTACATTTATATATTCAGATTCCACACATGAAGAACTACAGTCTTTCTCAGGGAGTTGACAATCCAGCTCCCTCAAAGCTAGTCAGTGTCGTGTATTTGCTTCTTCCTCAGGCTGAGATTTGGGGGGTTTATCCATGATGCCGCTGTTGCTGTGTTAGTGCTGAGCACCGCCCTTTTGCACATGTGCTACACAAAGGTCAAGCATGGTGGTGGCGGTGGTGGTGGTTGCCTGATGAATGCATTGCCTGGCCATGCCTTCACAGTGGTCAAGATGAAAGAAAAAGGGGGAAGGGCTGGTCACGGGGGATCCAATGACAGTAGAGAAACAACTGTAACGCTGTAAAAAATCACTTCTTCTATGGCTCAAAATTGTTCATAGTTTCAGCAGTTAACTACACAAAAAAAGTAATTAAAGTACTTGAATCACTATGCAAATATGAAACCACCAGCAAACTACTGACCAAACAGCTTTTATCATGCTACTTGCTAAAACGTACTCACCTGTTGGCTAATACTTAGCATTTGATTGTGAATTTTTGGAGAAAAGAAAATCAAACTTTTTTTCTAAACATCCAGCTTTTGGTGCAGGACACAGTTCAGCAAAACTTTGCTGTGTGTTGGAGTGAAGAGCAGAGGATCTGAGCCTGATTCGCCGAAATACAAAGTCAAAGGCCAGCAGCTGTTATTCAAGTGCGCTGGAAAGAACCGGTCGCGCTTCTTTCTGTCTCGGTTTCAGCTCTTTATTTCTCTGTGTTAGCCTGTAGCAAGAGCTGAGAGTCAGCCCGGTCCCTGCTGCCAGCCCGCTGATTACCTCAAGGACCATTTACCTGTTCCATCTGTTGGCACTTCTTTTGTGTGTGCGTGCATGCATGCATGTTTGCCACGGCAGTTTACTCATGTTCATCACAAACCACAGAACCACAAAACTATATGATGTTTATAAAGAAATGTGGAATTTGGGAACATATTGGCATCGTGTTTAGTAGATTATAGACGTTGCTTTATTGGAAACAGTCCACCATGTTTTCAGTTTCCACACATCTGGGTGCATAATTGCAGTGGCACAAAAGTGAAAGCACAAAACCGGTTCCAAAGAAAGACTCTCAGAGGAGTTTTGTAGTTAAGAGCTGGGCTCATTTGATCTTGAAGCAGCTGAAAGCTGTCTAAGCAAGGCTTAACATTTAAGAAACGAGACCAAAGCCAGTAGTGGCATGAGCATGGCTGTCCTGTGTTTTGCATTTGTAGCATCTCTTTATTTGGAGCACAGTTTCCTTCCAGACTGTGAAAACTTCACCACATCAGCGCCGGCAGGCTGTTTTTTGAAGTCCGCAGTGAAAAACCTGAACATCTTTTCAGCCAACATCTGGCGAGGAGAGGGGAAGACTTGGTCGTGAATTCATCTTACAAAGTCTAAACAAATAGAGGTTAATGACAGCACCTTTGCTGTGTGATCGGTTATACTGACATTTAAACTGTGTGATAACAGAAAACGTTAGGGATTGCTGATGCAGAGAGCTTGTTAGCTCTGACGTGCAGCTAACAGTGACAACAATCAACATATGAGGGGGCTACAAACAGCACAAAGAAAGCCGGTGAAACCATTTATTCATATTCCTACTTGAACCAGTTGCCGCCAGGTATTTCTGGAACATCAACTTTTCTAAAACTGTGAAGTACTTTCCCTGTGACTCCTACGTGGCTGCTTTTGCTTTGAAATTAACACTTTTCAGGCCAGAGGACATGATGATGAAACTTCTATTTACAATGACAAAGTGAATAAGGAAGTAGACGCTCTCTATCTATAAAATCTGATAGAGATGCCTGTGGATCATGTCTCTGATAAAGCACTGCATTTTGCTGTTGAATTTTCAAAGGAGTTGTTGGACATTTTTGGAAATTTCTTCAGTCATGTTCTTGTGGAGAGTTAGATGAGAAGGTCAGTTCCACTTTTATGTCTGCAAAGTAAATATTTGGGTGAATTGTCCCTTTAAAGTAAGTGGAGAAGGCTGAAAAAAACATGAGCCGTCTTCAGAACACTGTTGTTAGTCCACTCTGTTCTATTCTGTTTATTTCTGGAGCTTTTCAGCTGCATCACATGGTCTTCCTCAGCACATGAAGTTGCCCAGTTGAAGATGTTTAAACTTCCATTTTCAGAACATTTTAAGGATTTTCGGTCCACATGGCTTCAGATTTTGAGATTGTAAATTAATTTTATAAACGGACTTAGTGGTAGCTGTTGTGACAGAGGTTAATAATGAACTCTCATTCTCTTTTATTCTATAAAGGTCAGGAAACACAAGCGGTCTCGTCATAAACTCTGGGACCCGACACCACTGTTGCTCCTCCAACTTTGTGCCACAAATAGCCTGCTTCTATCATTACAAGTGGGTTCCTTTTTAAAGAACATGGCTGACAATAGGTGCATCATTAAAGACGTAACTGGAAGAAACGCTGTGTGCTGAAGCAGGGGGACGGTATAGGGCTGCTGTTGCAGTATAGTGTCTATATGATCTGTTTAGAAGCAATCCTTGTGCTCGTGGGCACTAAGTGATAGCTTTTCTTCCATCTTTACTGCTCCACTTTGCTCATCTTTCAGTGGCTGAGCTGTGTAGCTTTCTAACCAGCCATGATACTCTAGATTGACGCATGACAAAGGGACAAAATCACACCCATTGTTGAGCTTTTGCAAGAGGCATGAGGTAAACATGCGATGCTCTGCATTTTTGGTTGTTATTCAACACATAATGGTGTTCATTTCTGCGTCTGCGTGTATCATATTACATCTGCCTTTCTTGCTGTTGCACTATTTGTTCGCCAGTTTCACCCTCAGACCAAAATATGAGGAACTTAGTGTGACCGTGGGACCAAATGTCTCAGTGCTTGTTGTGTGTGGACATGATGATGTACTAGAAACCAAATCAATGAACCATTTCAGCGTCAGGCCCATGATTTCAGCGACAATAGTCCGACCTGCGTCGGCTTTAAGAAAGTTGGAACCGTAGCAATCAAGAGAAATTCAAATATCTTTGATGGATGTCAGATGACGTAGTGCTTTCTGAAATACCTCATTTATTTGCCTTCTGTCACGGGCCATGGAGAAGCCAAAGAGAGCTGGTGCACAACGTGGGTGAGTGAGAGGCCAGCGGGTGATGTATTGTGTATTACTGACTGTGTAGTCTGTGTCAATACGGGTCTCACGGTAGGTTTACAGATTCAATTTTCTGCAGGGCCACCCATGCAGACCATAAATCTATAAGTTTTGCCACTGAAGTATGCAACACTCTAGTGGGCTATTGCTGCTGCTGTAGAGTTCATCTCAACATCTACTGGGTGGATCGTCATGAAATAAGGTACAGATACCCATGGTCTTCAGAGGATGAATCCTAATGACTTTGGTGATCCTCTGACTGTCTGATCATCTAGTGCCACCATGAGGTTGACATATGTGGCTTGAAGTGAATTGCCTTTACAACTACTGGATGGATTGCCTTTAATTTACAGGTACAGACATTCATGTTTCCCTCACGATATCACCATTTGGGTGATCTTTCAGCTTTACAGTCAGTCAAAATTCCAATTTATGCAGCACTTTGTTTCATGACCAAATATCTGCAAATCTAAAGACATTCCCACCAGCCTCAGTTGTACTTTCTGTTTGGTGCAAATGAGCAAACATGAGCATACACACAAAAATAAGATGGTTATACTAACGCACTGGATTTCATTTAGATACTTGCAGATATGGAACTGGACAAAACACATCACTGGTTTTCTAGAACCTGTTATCCTGCGATCTAGTACGGGAATATTTGTGTTTATATGCTCGGGTGGCTGGAGATTTGAGGTCAACAACTCTGTTTGTTGATATCCTTTAATCTTGATCTCTCCAGGTGCCTCAACTGGACTGTGACTATGACGACTTAAGTTAAATTACAACAACCTTTAACTGAAACCAAAGAGCCTGAACATAAATAGCAAACAAAAACTGTCAATGAGAATGACTTTTGTTGGTTGCTTCAACGAGTGATTACCATCTGTTTTTATTATTGCTTCATGCGGCAGGCTTTGATTTAGGGTTTGGACTATGTTGTGGTTTTAAAGGGGAAATGCATACTCCCATGCTAGTGGCTCTGCGAGATGTACTTAGCCACAGTGGGTCTTTGAGCTAAATGCTAACATTAGCATGCTAACATGCTCAGAGTAAAGTTAACATGATGGCTTTCTGCAAGTAAATACGTATTTACCATTTTCACCATCTTAGTTTGGTGCTAGTATGCTAATATTTGCTAATTAGCACTAAAGGCAAGGTGCGGCTGTAGCTGAATGTCATTACTCGTGCAGGAATGTAGCTATAAACTTTTAAAAATATTCACCTCACAGTGGTGCTAGGATTATCAAAATTATTACAGTTCATGCTGAAGGGGATATTGATGTGTTTACAAATTCTCATGGCAGATCATTGGAGCTAGGTACCAAACTTAATATCATGTTGCATTAGGCAGACAGAGTAGACGCTACAATGGCATATTGCTGCCATACTCTTGGTTATCAATGTTCCTTTTGACAGAGTAAAAACTGTTTCTCCAGCTGCTCCAGGAGCTTTGACCTTTAAAGGAGGAAGCTTCCTTTAAAGTGAGCAACTGTGCTTGCAATTTTCTTCTTTGCTTAATTGGGTTTTATAAAAATGGCATTGAAAAAAGTATTCTTCAGGAACCGGTATGCCAATCCATCTAATAGTTGAGGCATTTCAGCCTGCAAAGTGGTGGATCGGCTGATACAGCCATCCCTGGAGCCCGATCAGTGCAAGTTGTGACTGAATCAGTCAATAAAAACAAAATGATGGCTACAGTCACGTTTTTTTAACTGGCCAAATTCTCTCCTTTGTCATTCACATCAGTGTAAAATCAGCCGTGGTTCTGGGCTCTGCCCTCTGAGCTGTCCTGCCAACGGATCGTGTTTGAACAGGCCAAACTGCACCTCTGTCAGCTGGCAATACATTTTACATCATGTCCCGTTTGACAGTGAACACCTTACAACGTGTGCACATGTGCATCCCGCTGAACAACGTGTGTGTTGTCGACACAGCGTGTGGAGTGGTTGCATGATGCAAAACCTTTTAACAATCCAGGAGACATTTAAAGCTCCTCAGAAAATCAACGTGTCCAATATGGAATTGAGAGTGAGGCACAAACTTTTTTCTGTCTCTGTTTCTTCTCAGACCTGGCAGCTGAGTGCCCTGAGAGCTAGAAGACAGACAGGAGAGCAAATAATTACCTTTCCCAGGTAGCTGCAGTGATTGTTGAGGGCTGAGGATGAGTGAAGAGGGCTCTGTGTGTGTGTGCATTGGTGGGTAGGTGTGTGTGCGTTTGTGCGTGTACGAACATCCGAAGACGGCATGTCCTTTTGACCTTGCGGTGCCGTGGACACACACAGAGAGACGGTTTTGTGTCCCCAGACAAGAGGTCTGCTTTCACCTGAGCAGGCTCGGCAATTACACCCTTCAACCCCCCCCCCCCCCCCCCCCCCCCCCCACCCCAGCACCCAGCGGAGACAAAGGGGAGCAGAGCAGAATGAGCGACTGGGACTGCAGCCTCTTCATTAGGGGAGGAGGGGTGAGGAGTGTGTTTGGTGGCTGGGACAGAGGGAAACTTCTGAGCTCAGCCACTCACAGTTTGCAGATTTCAGAACCAAAAACTCCTCTCCTGTGTTGTTTGCTTTGCACATTTGAACACTCATATAAAACCCGTGCTTCATTTCACAGTTCATGTGTTTTTTATTGGAGGTGGTAAATAAAATCCCAGCAGCACTGGCATATTTGTGGTGTTGGCTACATGACATTCCTTTGTGCCTTCAGGTGTGTGAACATGTTCAGGCTTGGCCACAAACACCTACTGGAAGGCTTTATACACTGGTTTGGTACTATGGCAGGAGTCAGCTGGCATCAGACCACGGTCTGTGATTTCACGCCAAATTCCAGAGAATCCAGATTCCTTCTGTATGCTGCGTGGCAGTGAAAGCGTGTGAACATCTCAACATCCAACGTAGAAACTGACATTATGTTTGCTTCATTTGATCTCACGTGGGCACTGATATGCCACACACACAAACACACACACACACACGTTTGACATTTATGTCTGGTTGATACAGAAAAATCATTGAATGCAAAATCTTTGGTCTGATGCAATCATTTTCAGTCTTTTACCAGTCCACACATGTAACTCTTGTAATCCTTGAATACTGATGTGAGTAATCTTCCTATTAATTTTTTTTATTATTATTATTTGGTTGTTTTCCAGCATCGGTTGAGGTGCGCAAACCAGTCAACAATTAAAATGATTAAACACTGACTAAAAGGATTTCTCTTCAAGGGACAATCAATAAGTTACCAAGCCAAGTGGCTGACAGTTAGTGGGAAGCAGCACTGTTTTGCTGATTTGGACATTGATTTATTTAGTTATGCAGGAAAATTGTGATTTTTGTTTTGCAACTATTATCTGTCTTGTTTACAGAGCAGCAGAGGTGTAGTGATGGGTGTATCCAGGTATATAGTGCATAACCACCTCTGGGCAGATGGATTTACCTTTACCTGCATTAAAAATAGCCAGAGACACGTATCACTGTCATCTTGAGGAGTGGAGTTGCACCAACTTAAAATCTTTCACTGAGATCTTAACTTTAGACTTTAGACCTTTAAAGCAGTGCCTCCTCTCAGTCAGTGGGTGTACTGCCCTGAAGAGAATCACTTGAATGAATACTAATGAATTTAGCATTGCACTCCTCCTCCTCACTTACAATGGACAGCAAAAAGAAGGATCAAAATCGTTGCATCAGACCCAGAGATATAATCTACTTTATTCTGCACATTCTTCTTCCTTGTCAAAACCTAGTGCCTACATTACCCACAATGCACCTATGCTGTCAGCGGTTTGGCCAGAGATTTGGGTGTGTTATGCTAGTAGCGGCTGATGTAGCTGGTAGCTTCAAGCAGAGAGGAACAGTGGGCTGCAGAGGTCTGATAAACTCACATCTTTCTATCTCCACACCCCCGATTTCTTTCATTTTCAAACTTGGAAGCGTCAGCCTCAACTGACGCTAACTCAAGTGACATCACTTGAGATAGTTTATTAGACTTTGTGCAGCTCCCTCTGGAGCCACAAAAGGCTGAACACAACTTCTTTTGCACACGTGGTTGTGCTGCCCAAGACCTGCAGACACTTTTTGATGTGAAAAATCGGTGTAGTTCCCCTTTGAGGAATCTGGTTGGCTAAGGAAATGTCACCCACATCAGCCATGAATTTGAAACAAGGCAACAAGTTGAAGCATCCGGCCAGCCTTTGAAAATATCTGCGAGTTAATACTGAGACCAAGAAATTATTTACAAAGGGTAAGACCTCGAGCCTAAAGCTGCTAAGTCAAAGTCAGCTTGTTGTAAAGGGCTAGTTACCTTTATTTCCCAACAACAAGCCGCAGTGATGGAGGAAGTACTCAGATACTTGCATAATAATACTACGCTCTGAAAATACACATTTAAAAGTCCTGCGTTCAAAACCTTACTTTTGTAAAAGTATGTATGTTTTCAATCAGTTTTGTCAGTTGGGCTTATTAACTGTTGTATTGAGTCTCAAACTGAATATTTTGTATTGCTTCCTGGGACCCAGAAGAGGAGGTTTTAGTTGAGATACGGACCCATTCATTGGTGCCACTTGGTGAATGTGCGAGAGTTTTCTCACCCAATGAAGGAGCACTTAATCTCTCACTTTATCAGAAAAGTTGGAGATACATGGTTTTTACTGGACAGGTCGAGTATGAAAAAAATGTAATCTGAAAAGCAACTAGTGGCTAAAGCTGTCAGACAAATGTAGTGGAGTAAAAAGCACAACCTTGTGTTGCAGGAGATCTGCAGCCTTTGCAGCTCAACCCTGACAACCACGGCGGAGCAGCACGTCAGCAACACAGTGCGTCCAAGCCAGTCTAGTCTTAATTTAGTGAAATCCAGCCCCTAACATCGCGCTGGAAGTGTTTAACATTCATTTTTATCGGGCTGGTACATCATACTGGTAGCAAGTTGTTAACAAGTCAGTCCACCTTTAACTCCAGCACTGAGCTGCACTGCCTGTCCTTATAACAACACTTTATATGGCACACCGTTCAAACTGCCAATCACCTTTTTTTTTTTTCCTGCGGTGAGGTGTTTTATAGTCTATTTTCCATTGTCTGTGCTGTGCTGTGTACAGTACATTAAACCTGCCAGGCCTTTGAAATAGCTGTCACGAAGATACGGGCCTGCCATTTAAGCCATTATGAGATTCAGGGCCTGAACAGCCGCAGGGCCTCCTTCAAAGAGAGCGAGAGCCAGCGTTAGCTTCTCGTCGACGACGATCCAGCTACACACACACACACACACGCACACACGTCAACCGAGGATATCTGCACATCACACACGCGTCAAAATGTGCACAAACTGACTGTAGCACACACAAACATTCACATTCACAACCACAGGAATTATCGTTACTTAGGTGAGGTGAAGGCGACAAGTTTGATCTGAATTAAAGAGCGTGGTTTGGTCATCTACACTATCCACCATTTCAACAGGATTTTCTCTTCGCTAGAGAACTAATCTATTAATAAAACATTTATCTGAAGATGATCTGTTTTGGACAGCGCCTGGGGTAAAGTGTGGTCACATGGTGGTTGTTTTCTGAATATGCTGTATCTGTGTGTGATACTGTTGGGCGACAAATGAAAGGAATAAACAAAGTAAAATGTCTTAGACCACCGCCAGGCTCAAAAACAGCTTCAGTGCTGAAGCCAGATCCGCTCGGGTATTACACACATGTTGTTAAACAGATCCAAGGTAATAGAAGGAGACCTGACCCTGGACCAGATTTACCATGTAAAACGTGGATCCAAACCTGTACAGACCTCTATCATACTGAAAGTCTTTGTTGTGTTGATGAAATGAATCGCACAGACGGCCGTAAAGATGAACTTTTTTTTTCTCTCCTCAAAGGCCTTCATGGTGTGTTCATGGCCCTCATAAAAAATAATGGAAGAATTACTTGAAACACACAGATGCCTTTAAAGAGGTCAACACAGCAAAATTATACGCACCAGATTCATCATGTGATGCAGTTTTAACCATGGAGGTTCAAAGTTTGCAGCACATCTGCACTGTATTTGTGGGAATGATGATTTTGGAGACAAATACCGCTGAGTGGAATGTAAAAAGGTAAAAACTTCTCATTTCTCGTCAATGCTACATTGTCCTTGTAGGTTTGCCCTGATCTCTCTTAAGGAAGCAGACAACTAAGACTTTTATTTGCACTGTCATCAAGAGAAAACCATGGAGCTGCTCCACTGACGATGAAAGGGAGATTTACTTTGCGGACTCATCGTCTGTTTGTCTTTCTCAGAAAAGCAGGCATTTTAGTCTTAATTTGTCATTATTTGTAGCTAATGATGTAATTTCCCACACTGGCAGGGTAATTCCTCTCTGCTCTGTAAACCTCTCTGAGGTGGTCTCTGCGTGTTTTGCACAGGGCTTAGCTGACATACATCCATCTTTTGGCTTTTCAAATCGCGTTGACAAGTTTTCTCACCCCTAATTTGTCATCATATGTGCTCACTGACTGCTCACCCCGCTCTCCTGTCACATTTGGAGGCCTAATGGGGTCCACTTCAGATAACTGTTGTTTGACCAAGTCTGTCTCCAGCCTTTAATAGTCTGTTTCAACAAGCAGGGCACCAAAAGCAAACTTGCCTAAAGAGGTAACATGCACGGCACTATCACATAGCTGCACACACTCACTCACTTATTTACTGGCACATTTTTTGCCTCCTTCTGATGTTTCATATTCAATCAGTTCCACCTCAAATAATACACCTGGTAGTGAGCCCTAAAATACAAGATCATCTAATTAATTGTGTATTATTGTGAAGTGTTTGCGACTGCAGCTCTGGTGTTGTCAGAGTTTATTATTTTTTGAAGCATTACCACAGTCGCTCCCTAACCGTACCCATGTGTTTGTTACGATAAAGGTTATTTTAACCAAACATCAGGATGTTTCCCAAACCTAAACTACTTATTTCAATCCAAACTATGGGCCCGTGCAAAATTCCAGCCTGACATACTATTGATTATGCAGAAATAGTGTGAGACCTTTCAGCATGTCAGAAACTGTAGAATGTACAGTATGCAAACACTGGACACTACACCAGCTCAAATATCCCACAATGCAATGCAACATTGACAATAACAACGATGGTGGATGCTGATTAAGCTCAAACTCTGGCGTAACGTCAAGTATTAATATTTGGTGATGAAGATGCCCGCGAGATGCACAACAAGTTTGTCTGTGCTTGCATTTCCTCTTACATATCTTCTTAATGCATTTATATCAAGGATTAATTACATGATAATTGTTATTATTAGGATTACTGCTAGATAAGGGATTATTGCGAATGCTAGGAGAGGTGGAGGTTGGTTGGCTCCAGGGAGGCTCTTGGAAAGCGTTGTGCACGTCTCTTCCGCTCTGACCAGTACTGTTGAAAAGATACACACTAGTATTTATTTACACAAAAACATGATGAATGATAGCACACACACTGAGTATCGATGCAAAGTATGGAATTTGGGACGGGCTCTAAGATCTATTCTTAGAGCCCGAGTTTTTTTTTGTTATTTTGCCTGTGTTTGGTTAGCAAACCCCTACCAGTGGTGTCACATCATTTACTTGGCTTGATTAAATCGCTGCCTCAGGCATCAACAGCTTTTAGACAGCACAGACAAATGATGTTGTCCTGGTCCTGTGAAACGACCACGATCTTTCCCTAACCTTAAATACCATAAAAAGTTTAACAGTGCTTTAGTTGCTCAGTGAACACTTAACTGATGCCTTCAGTATCAACATAGTAGCCAACTGCCAGATATGTTAATAACAACGTTTCCTCCTTCCTGTTTATAGAAAACATTATCTGCTCGTCATTACATAGCCTCTAAAATTAATTTGCTGTTGCACATCAGTTGTGTGTAATCATGGTATATAATAATTGTAGTTTTGATGTCTTCAGTATGATGTAGAGAGTAATTAAAATAAAGAAAAACCATTAAGTGAGGAGGTGTGTGCAAGCTAAGTAAATATCCACACAATTCCACAATTCATGCAGATTCTGCAGGGAGAAGATTTGTGCTCATCAGCACGCGATGCTCATGTTTTCTAAGAATGCGGTGAGTTGATGTGTGTTATCGCCTCATCCACAGAGTACATGCAGTGGGCTGGACAGTTCTTCACAGCTCTTATCAGACTCTGGCCTCATGTATTTCCGTTAGAGTAAAGGCGCTATCTCACCTAGCCCCCCCTCCTCTGTCCAGACTGTCCACCACAGATTACTGCTGGAGTCTGAGTCTACTTACCACTCGTAAAAATGTTTCTCTGCATTGAATTGGCCATTTGGTTAGTGAAGTTCAAGCTTATTTATATGAATGCTTTGTTTGCAATTATTTTTCCCACTTTTTTTCTAACTTTTATGTAGTGAAGTCGATATTTCTTCTGTTTTTATCATTTTTAAAACAAACCGAAAAGAGTTTTGAGTTGGACTGCCACGCCGTGCACTCCCTGTTTCCCTTGGTCTCCTGTAGCATAAACATGCTACCTGGGTTGGTGATAAAGAGTATCACAAAATACAAAAAGGAAAACATGGATAAATTATCTCTCAACATAAACTTACAGGCCCACATAAACTCTTTTTTTGCATCCAAACGACAGAAAGGCTGAGGGTTTGCTAACTTCGCGTGAGTCAGTTAAATTTGTGCAATCAGTGATTAGCATTACTTTCTCTGACGTCCATATTACTTTCATTTTTCTTCCACACTTACTAGATTCTTCCTTACTATTTGTATTAACATGAGAGCTCATTAGCCGGAGGAAAATCTGCTGGCTGGAGGTCAAAATGGTGTTCTTAAGAAGCTGGGGTCTGATTGCGGCCAAAATGCAGGTGTCCCACACTCAGCACTGTGCCTGAACGCACCCTGTGTGGTCGCAGACAGAGGACTGGCTGCTGCTGCTGCTGCCGCTTGGCTGACGTGCTGCTTCTTTGGTGCAAGAAACAAACTGAAGCCCCTGTGGTCAAAAGTCTGCTTCTCTAACCACCACAGCCCCAAACTGAAATAAAACTGGGTATTTAGAAAAAACATATTTAAAATGCTCACTTAATAGATGCACACAATCCCCAAAGAATCTGCACATTTTTCAAAAAGCACCCTTGTTAACACATTGCTAAATACTATTTACAAATATTTGTGCCTGTGTTAGCTAAATTAATTTCACCAGTAGTGCCATTGTTTTTTGTTACCCATGATAATTAGAAAACAACTGATTGATTTCTTCTTCTTTAGATAAAGCGTGCTTTTTGAAAAGGGAATTCTAGGACAGGTAAAACTGGAGGTACTGCGGCTGAAATGGACGGTGCACAGTTCTCTATCTGATTCTCACAGTCAGGAGAGAATGCGATTTGTTTTGTTTGAACAGGGCTTTGCCAAAAGTTTGCATTGCCAAGATATTACGCCCCATTAAATGATGTTTCATACTTGAGCTGTTTGGAAAATGTACCTGTCACTTCAATGGCAATGGAAAGTAATCACATAATACGGCATCTGCTTTGACAAGTCTAATTGTTTAAATTACAACAATCTGATTGACGGTTCAGCGTGTTCGTGCTTAAAAATGCGGCATTGTTGTGTGTTCACAGGCGTATTTGCGTGTGATGTCCTCGATGAAACGATGTTATATAACCGATCTGCTCTGTAGATTATGGCTGGATCCTTTAATACCTCATGTGATTTACTGTAAATGCGTCTTGACACTGTGGTATTCTGACTATAACACTTTGCTTGATTAGCATCAACCCCATCACCTGCTGTTACAACATCTTCAACAAAATGAACGTGCACCAGTAACAGTGTGACACTAACGCCAAAGTAACACTGATTACAGAACTAATACAAGAGTGATGCATCATTTATGCAAATTCTAAAATGAGATAACACACTGGGCAGTGAAATAAAATGGCAAAAGTGTGTGTGGCACACTGACGGGGTGATTTTGGACAAAGCATCAGTTATTATTAGGCTCCGCCTATTGAGGTTTAAAACAACCAATGAGAGTTTCTGGCTCCAGAGCAGACCTGCAGCTGAAAACTATTTGTATAACATTTTCATTTTCTCATAGTGGCACTTTACAGCACCCAGAATCGACCAGTGAACTTACCAATGATTTACTACAGAAGGCTGCATTCATCAGATCTTTATTACTCATCCAGTCATAGAAGGAAAGCCCATATCCTCCATACAAACACCACAGTCATCAGCTCTATTAAAGCCAGCTGTATTACTGCGGGTTTATTAAATGAAATGCTTTGTTGGTTGTTTACAACTGCAAATATTAAAGTTTTAATGAACTGTCAACAGTTCAATCTGGTTCAGTTTATTGATCTAAATTCTGTAAAATGCTAAGTTTTTGAAATTGAACTGGAAATGAATTCCACAGTCATGTGACTGCAACAGCCACGAAAAGCAACTGAACTTTTAGATTCAGACAGAAATGTTACAGGAGGAGCCAATTTGAGCCAGGCAGGCTTGCAACCATGTTTTTTATTATTTGTTATTTTCGCAATTAATGTTTTGGCTGTGAAATATCTTCAAATGAGTTGAATTTGTCGGACCAACATTCCAAACCCCAAACATGTTCGATGTGCAATCACGCGAAACTGAGACATCCAGGAAGCTTGAATCGAAGAATGTTTGCAGATTTCCATGAGAAGCGACTTGCGGCCACGATGTCCAGTATAGTACAGCCTGTCACAGCTGCTTCATTAACAGAGCACATATCTGGCCAGAGAGCAAATCAACAGCTGTGGATTTTTTTTAATGTGTTTTCTGTCATTCTGTTGGTTGGATCCAGAAATGGCGCCTGTGGCTTGCTGATAGCATCGCTAGCTGCAACCACATGAAGAGAAAATTCAACAGTCAATTACACCATTAGTACTGATGGAGCAGGGCAGATGACAGTGTTTATAACCACTGAGTAATCATATCAAGTCTGCTGTGCCATGGCAGGCTGGCACGCACACACACACACACACACACACACACACACACAGAGCGGTGCTTTGCGTAGGATGGGTGACGGTGCCAACTAATGAAAATAAGCTGAAACACTTAAATCATCAAAACAGAATTTGGTGTTCTCAGTCGTGACAGCACAGTGTAGAATATATAGCAGCTACACCAAAAACAATACGCTGCTCCAACTCTTGGGTGGTGCAGCGAAGTGTCAGAGGAAACTGGACGACAGACAAAAGAGAAGAAGCTCCGCCATTAAAAGTGACTCACCTTGGCATGCCGAGCATCGGTATGTATCGTAGGACAGGATGCCCATCCCGCTGTTGTATTACTGCTGAAGTACAATGACGATAACATATCTAAAGCAACAGCGGTTTACAGCATCGTCTATCCCATCACTTCTGTCAATGATAAGCATTTAGGAAAAGATGAAGAAAAAATGTCAGACATGACTTTTCTTGCAAGATGCGGTTGTTTCCACAACAATTCTACCTGAACATAATGAGGCTCTACCAATCAGGCATGTCTCAAAGAGCTGCAGTAAATCACTGTCAGTGGATCTGGACTGAATCTAGCGCTGCAGGGGAAGAGGTGGGCGGATTTTATCAGTTTGTTGTTTGAATTCGTCTATCTGTGAAATCTGACCATATGTTTCTGAAATGGAGTGACTGACACGACGTACTGGAAAAACAGCGCGTCACCCACCAAAGTCATGATCATGGAAAGGTCACATGATGTAGCTAAGCCTGAACCGCCTGTTGTAATGCCTGCTTTTTGTTTTTGTGTAGCCTACATAACACATTCATGTCCCATTGTCTTAGGCAGCATCTAAACCAGTCTTAATCACTCGAGGCTTTGTCGAGCCTGTTATTTCAAGTGGAGATGAGACTTGATACACTTTAAATACCACTTAAGATCAACATTCACACACATGTCAGAAATCTTGGTCGGCCGTCGTCAGGCTCTCGCTCAGTTGAAGCAGAGCTACGAGTCGATTCCCCAAGATCAGTGCCTTTTTTCTCACTGCGCCTGCACGATGCAGCAAACAGAGCACCTGAAGGCACCACAGCAACACAACGCTATACCAGTGGAAACATGAGTGCCCGTAGTGTACATGAAGCTGTTTGGCAAGAGCCAAAAATGCCAGAAGAATCAATGCTGACCCCTCCAATTGAGCACCCTGCTCACCCCCAAGATTTTAGTCTGTCTTTTTAACTTCAGATAGCTAAACAAACTGCCAAGCAACTTGTTTCCAAGGAAGCATTTCAGCCTCGTTTTTCCAGTCGTTTTTTTTTTTTTTTTCGTTTGGCGAAACAGATATGCTTCTGTTTTAACCAACACAACTGTCTACACACGCGCCAATGGCTTGCTTTTCATTCGCACGTTACACAGTGAGTAAGTGAGTGTCAGCTCTCATGCTGTATGTGAAGCATGATATTCATTTATTCACCCATGTATTTCACTGACATGGATGAAATTCAAAACATTGAGAGGAAGTGCTGGTCTGTTTATTACAGAATTGTTTTTTTCCTTCCTCTCATTCGTGTCTCGATGGGATAAAGTTTATTGTCTGATGCGGTATGCTAAGTATCTCCTCGAGAACTTATAATGTGCTTTTTCACAGTGTTTTGTAGTTCATTGAACTGATTTTTTCTTTGTGCTTTGACGGCACAAGCTGACATGTTGCCTCTGCCTCTGCACCGTGTGCTGCTGCTGCTGCAGTCTTTTGTTAATCTGACAACATTCAGTTCAGACTTGTGCTGTGAAGTGATTCAGAAATGTTGCAACGTCCGCCCCGGTAAATTGCTGTCGTGACTTTCATGTAAAAGAGACCAGGGAGCTGCTTCAGACACAAGAGCGACATGTTAAAGGCCATCAGATGGACGTAGAGAGGAGCACGTCTGAAAGGGAACAGAACTCACACATCACGTTCATGTGTATGTCATGTTAGAAATAAGCCGACGTCACCATGAAATGCTTCAGGTCCTGGTTTAATTTTTGGTTTTACTTTGCTTTTTCAGTTTTCCTCTAAATCACTAGCAAGACACTTGACTGTAAAGGCTGTGCTGAGGGGAAGTTTCTGAATGTTGTGAAAATGAAAACAAAGTCATGATCTCTGACAGTAAATCCAAATCCTCTGCCTTGGAAAGTGTAAACAGTTTAACAGTCAGGGCAGCAGTCTGACTCACTGGTTTGTAATGTGGCCTCGCAGGGGGAAGGTCCTGCAGGTTCTCCATGCGTGACTTCTCTCAGCCTCCTTCCACAGACCTGTAGGTTGGTGCAACTCTTAAATGCCTGTAGGCATAAATATGAGTTGAGTGACAGTGTTTGTTGGTGCGTCAGCTTGTGACTGCTGACCAGTCCAGCGTGTTTCCCTGCCTCTCACTCAATGCATGCTGGGATAGGCTCCATCACGCAACATGCCATGTACGTAGAGAAAATAGATGAATAGGCTTTACAGTGCAAGTACGAGTACCTGAGAGGACTGTCACATAATTGCATAATTCACATATCCAAAATAACCAAACAGTAGTAACCATAACATAGATGCCACGCAAAGATATCACAGAAAGAAAGCAAGAATATAGAAGCACTGTTATTTAACAGAAATCTGTTAGCATGTCCATGTTGTGTTAGCATGCTGTTCCAATGCCTCAAAAAATAAAGAAAGAAATAAATACAAAAGAAAGAATCAAAGGCTCAAGCTATGACAGATTACATACTCCGAGCTCAGAATAAAATTCTTTGGAAAAGCCTCTAAAAGACTTAATTTATATATTATTATATTTCCAACTCACTACCTGTTGAGTTGTTGAGTTTTTTTCAAACAGGGACACCACAAACAGACCGAAAGAGGCAGGTTAATGTAACGACTGAAAATTACACATTATTTACATCTGATACCACAGATGTGATATGTGCCTCAGGCCGGTGCAACCTCATTAATCCTCCCCAGAGGCCCAGCAGCTTACTGTTGTGGCTGGAACCTTTCTCCGGAGTAACGCCTCAGGCCTTCCCCAGACAGATGGCACTCATTGGTTTCCTACGGGAGCTCGTCCACACTGGAAACCATATACCCCCCAACAGACAGGCTATCACGAACAGGCAACACACAAACACACACACACACACACACACACACACACAGTCACACGAACTGCAACAGAAGCCTGTTACCTTTCACTGCTGTTGTTTTGTAAGTTTGTCACAGCCCGTAAGATGAGATGAGATGATTTTGGATCATTTCCAAGGGACACTGTGTGTGTGTGTTTGTGTGTGTGTGTGTGTAGATGAGATAGCGATACAGTAACTGCAGGCAAAGTGTTAGGACTGGATAACCAGGTAAAGTTGGTTTTCAGGACTGTGAGAAAAACAGTGTTTATGTGTGTGTGTGTGTGTGTGTGTGTGTGTGTGTGTGTGTGTGTGTGTGTGTGTGTGTGTGCTTGGTGGCTGATGGGATCCCACTGTGCTTACAGGTTCTGCATCCTGATGTAGTTTCCCTCGGATGATCATATACTTGTCAGTATCTTTTGGCTCTCTTTCAGCAGTGCACCAGTCAACCATCGTTTTTTTTTAACTGTTTCAATGACAGAACGACAACGTGACTTTGAGCTCTCACACACACGCTCAAAGTCAAGCCAGATGAAGAATGTCTCCTTCATAATTGTCTGGCAATTACTCATCTTTCCTTCATAGTTGCCTCACATGCTCTGACACAAATTTAATTAAAGTCATCACCTCAAAGCTTCTGAGAAAGCTCTCAGTAATACTGACTAATACAACTAGAATAGTCGAGCTGTGTAGTTCGACCTGTGACTCCGGTAGGAAGAGAGTTTGTTAAAAGAAAAATCTGAATCCGCCCTATCAAAGTTCACAGAAAGCATACCATGTGGTTAAATGCTAACTAGGAAACACGTCTGAGTCACTGAGCGGTTTCAGAGTCAGGCTGACTGAAGGAGTTTCACCCAGGCCTGACAGATAGCCTTGACCTTTACCCTGCCGACACCTCGTGTGCCCCGAGGACAGGAGCAATTAGTCTGGGGGAGTCGTTCGGCTTGTCTTTCACACTCACAAATTCAAGGTGTCATCTCCTACCTGTGGTATCTTCTTTTTCATCTTGCACTCTCTTAAAACTAACGCTGGAGCAACTGTTAGAAGGACATTTTCACTTCATCTTATTTCAATTTGTGTGTGCCAAAATAAGAAATTCTGAAAAAACAAAACAAATAGTAGCAGTGTGTTGTATTGTTAAAGGCATTTTCATTTAAAACTGAGTCCTTTAATGGGTCTATATGCTGGGCTGCTCTCTGTTTAGCAGTGCAGTGAAACTTGTTGCACTTATGGCCGTCGTGCCTAACCACAGTTAATTAGATGAACCCTTTGAACCCTGTTTTTGCTCATTTTTCACTCTTCCTATTTGCAAGCATATGGCATTGTCACTTCCTGTCTTAACTATGATATCTTAATAAAGCTTGTCTGTTTTGCCTGTATGTCAGATTGCTTTTAGCACACTGCAAATACTTAGATATGAATAGAAAGTAGAAAGTGTCATTATTGCATGGGTATAAGAACCATGTTGCCTGTGCCCTAAAATGTCAGATAATTGTCCATTTTTTTACTGATTCTTTGATTTTTTTCCCTCATTCTTTGAGCAAAGGTACTGACATTTTTTTAGAGCGCGACCCCTCAGTGACATGTTATCCTTTATCTGTGTCACACCCCTCCTTAACTCCCAGGCCCTCTCACCTGTCACCTGTGACAGTGAAACACAGCTCTCTGGATGGCGTGACCTCTCCATCCTCTATTTTCTTGACACTTTGTATTCTCTACCTACGTAACCAAAGACCTCCAGACTAACCCCTCACTTCCTTAATCTCCTCCCCCTCCCTCTCTTTTTCATTTTTCTCTTTCACCACTGTGATCCCACTCTCTTTCGCTCTGGACTTCCTTTTATTTTTCCCTCCTTCCCCTCTTATTCTCCGGCACATGGCTCTCTCTCTCGGTGTCATGGTCTGGTATGCTGTGTTCTCGGGGGTGAGCTCCAGGATCAAAGAAATGCTTTCAGATGTCAAACAAATCGGAAGTGAAGGAATCCTAAAGCTCTAAAGTGGTCTGCTTACTTCCTTTAAGTGCTATATGTGCATGTGTGAGGGCAACTCTGGGCAATGTTCAGACCTGATTCTCCACACATTGTTTGTAGTTGGTATGAGAAAACAGCTCCAATGACTTTGCATACTTTTCTTCTAGCGCCACCATCATGTCAAACTTTTCACTTTTCACACCCCTGAAATATGCAGGGGCTGCTGGTGTCGGTGCAGTTTTGTACATTCATGTTCCCCAGATGATGAATCCTACTGATTTTGGTGATACCCTGAATTTTTCTCCAGCGCCACAATGAGGTTCACGTTTATTGTTTTAAGGGAAATGTCTCAACAACTATTGGATGGATAGCTATGAAATTTGATGCAGATAATCAAATTCCCCACTGGATGAACTGTAAATGCTTTGGTGTATGATCAAATACCTGCAAAACCTTCACTATAAAACATATAGTTAAAAGTAAATAGCATGCTTACACACTAAACTAAGATGTGTGCTACGCTACACTACATACTAACATGGTAAATATTAAAACCTGCTTCACATCGACAAGCAACATTGGTCGGTACGCAAATCTCTCACCTACACCTGATGGAGATATTTTAAGTACAAGGAAGAGTAACAGTGACTAACTTACGTGAAAGTTGTCTGACTCATTTCCATAGCGTTAACTGACTAACCTGTCTTATGTACACAAACATTTTCAAACCATTCTGAGGAACTCTGTAGCCCGTGATTACTGTAATGTTGCTGTCAATCAAGTCCTGTTCACAATGTCAATACAGAAGAGCGCTTCCTCTTGTATTTATTTGCTAAGATGCACGAGGATGCGCAGCCACATGCACTCAGCATACTTGAGGGCATCTGAGTCACTGTGAACATGAATGTTGGGTAGGTGATAAGCAAATTGTTGCATTTCATAAGGGTTTTTAATAAACTCTAATGCCGAGTTCAGGCTGAGCAGACAAAAGTGTGAAGGTCCACAGGTGGAGGTTTGGTTGATCCAAGGTTTCCACTGAAGAGTAGGTGACTGGGATTCACCGCACTGGTAGGCAGACGATTCGACAGATACTGGTTGGATGTCCGGGGTTGATGTACTGGGTACATCTCAGTTCTCTTAATTGCATCCGTGTTTCTCTGACTTGCGTCTTTTCCTTGCATCTTAGTCCCTCCCACAGGAATGCATGGAGGGAAAACCCCGCAAGAAGAGAAGAAATGAGGAAACATGTCCTTTCCTCTAAAGCGTCACAAGAAGCGACGGCTGTTTCTGATGATGCGACACAGCTGGACCCCCACCACCCCCCGCCCTCAATACTCAGTTTAGACACATTCACTTATATTTACATTATTTAAAAAAGTCTCCAGCACTAGCAAATAAATATGAAACACTTTTATTAATGCACATGAGAATGAATGACTCCATTCTTGGCTGGATGCCTCTTCCCGGTGAACAGCTGACCTGACCTTTATCAGCCTCGCTGTGTCTTCTTTTACTGTCCAATGAGACATATTTCAGAGCTCTCAGTGAAGGCAATCCTACGAGCCATGAAACACATTATTTCACTCAGATAACACGCAGAACAAGTGACGAGAGGCCGATGTGCTCGGTTTATATATCAGTGACAGTTCTGGAAACATAATGTGGTCACGTGAAGGCATGAAACCATAACGTCACAGTTTCCGACACGTGAAGTTTGATAAATAGCAGAGTGCTGTCATCTGTATGATCATATATGTTCCACACATGCTCGGAGGCTGCTGTTAGTGAGATTTATAGCATAACTAAACAGGTTGTGGATGAAATAAATTTAAATAAAACATGACGGATCCTCATATTCTTGTATTATCGCTCTTTGGAGAACATAACGTTAAGTTACGTACATCTGAATTACAGCCATTCATTGCAGGATACTTACACTCGCACAGTTTCTCAGCCACCTCATTCAAACGAGCCAGCTGCGGGGGCGGAGTCTTCATACCGCTCAGTTGAAAGACTTCCGGGAAGTATGTACTCATGTATCCTCGCTAATGGCACCTCCGAGATCCCTCGTTGCTCCTTGGAGCCACAATATGTCCTTTGGGATGGCAAGATAGAGGACCAGAAGTTCTTCCGGTTTGAGCGAGGATGAAGGAGCAAGGAGCGAGGACACGACAGTTAAGAGACATGAGATGCACCCAGTGGGTGGTCATGAGGTCTTGATTGTTGGATTGAGCCCACCTGTGCTTAATCAGCAAGGAGGCAGACATGAGAAGAGACAAAAGGAAGACACAGGAGCACAAATGGGAAAAAAAGGAGGAGAGACTGCAGATCTCCGCACAAATAGACAAACCACTTCTGCTGAAATACTCACAGATGCTGCTGACAAACTGCACAATCTGAATCACTTGAAATCCTTCCAGGTGCAACTTGCTGGTCTAATCCAGCTGTTTGATAATCATGTTGTACTGTACTGTTCAGTGCTTCTAGTTTAAAAAAGTCTACAGCTCGAACCAGAACAATATGTTAAAAAAATACCGTGTGAGAAAAATCACAAGGATTCTCACACAAAAACTGGCACCTCCCTGATTGGCCCTCTTGTCCTTCACGGGGCAATTTTCAAAACAGAGCACATGCTTTACATTCTCCCCTCCAGCTGCAGTCGGGATGAAAACGAGCCGAGCAAAATCCATTCAGGTTCCACACTCATTTTCCCAAGAGTGCTTCACTCTCCTGCAAATAAAGTGATGGACGGAAACGCTCCAAGATGAATGGGGACACTGCATGCTGACAAAACACACGGCGATGCACACGAGTAGCATCACGAGAAGGACACAATAATAGAGTCATTAAACGTGAGTGTTTGTGTGTGTGTCATTATGTGGGTTTATAAGGTTGCACACCTGAGGCTGTGGCGTGGACATGAATACAACTGCAGCGTCTACACACACACACACACACACACACACACACACACTGCATGACCTCTGACAGTGACAGTTCATATTGGTAAGTTTCACCAAATGCCAGATGCAGACAGATGTGTTTGCAGCAGCATTTGTCTCTTTTGTTACATGTTTTTGTGTGGTCTGAATAAAGATGGTCTGCTGAGTGAATATATGAAAGGTAACAGGGCTGTGTAATGCAGCAGCAATCACAACGCTAATAAGGATATTTTCTGACATTAATATGTCTATATCACATGATGGGAAATGTGTGCAAAACCACATAGAACACAAGCTGATGTTTAAAGTGATGAAAAAAAAGAGATTTTTTTTTTAACCTTAAACCTTTTCCTGAGTCTAATTGACTCTAATCTAAGTGATTCCCCTGACAGCAGTGACAGCATTTCTGGTAACACTAGTGTGAAATGCATGTTGGTTTTCCTTCTTCAGTTTAGTTAAGACACAATCTCTGGTGATGTGCAACGTAGTTTCATACTATAAAAATGCTGAGTGTGTGTGTGTGGGTGGGTGTGTGTGTGTGTGTGTGTGTGTACGTACATGCGTGTGTGCGTTCCAGCTCACTGTCTTCCATGGAAAAGCACTTTGGCTGAGTGACACAGAGTTCACGCTGTCACGCCGTACCTGAAACGCTCCCTGGAAAGAGGAAGCTGGCACAGTTTACAGCAGGTCTCGAGGCCACGGTGTCGCCTCGCTGCTCTCTCTGGCCACTCAGGCCAATACACCTGCGGCGGGGGGATCACAGGTCAGTCTGCACTCGCTCTGTGAAGCCCAGAATAGATGAAACAATAGGTAGCTGATGTACACAAACATTTCCATCGGTCATCATTCACTCTGCAGGGTGGAGAGGTGAACGAGATGGATGACGCATGTGGACGCACAACACACAATGAATCGTTGTGCTCTGGTTAACGCTGAGCGCAGGATCTCAGTGCTGACTTGTTACACTGTTTGCCTGAGTGTTACCGTAAACTGCTGGATTATCACCTGTTATGATCTACCATCACATACCATGACTTCAGAGGAATCTAATTTGCATATAACCAGTATTTACACAACAGTGAATGTGTATAAGTTAAGAACTCATGACAGATGTGTGTGGCTTGGCCCTCAGGTATACACAGGCTCTGTTTGCACATGCATTTGTGTGTGTGTGTGTGTGTGTGTCAGTGCAGTGTCATGTGCCTCCCTCAACCATGTGTCTTACAAATTCCATTTGTGTATAACGAATCTGCATCTATAATTCCGATGGTGGGCGCAGTGCAGAACTTGATCACCGGGACCCAAAGTTGGTGTCCAGACTGTGGTTAAGGTGAGAGAGAGATCACTGCTGACTTTCTCTGTGTTAAAATGGACTGTGATCTTTCCCTGATATTAACCCAGTGCTTCCAGTGCCTACACATAACCATAAAAATGCTGAATAATGCCTCTTTTAAAATGTTCACATACTTGAGAACTTGTAAGCCAAAAATGAGTTGTTTAGTTACACTTGTGGAGATTTCTACTACAAAAACATGCATATAATGGCCAAAATAATTTCGAATGGCCCACTTAAAATCCCGGAGCTGTGAAAGGAAGGTACCATAAATATGTATTGGGGTTGCTGTGGCTCAGGAGGTAGAGCGGCCTTCCACCTATCAGAAGGTTGACGTCTCAATCCCTGGCCTCGTCAGGCTACATGTCAAAGTGTCCTGAGCAATCTGAACGGCAAATTGCTCCCGATCACGAACATTGGTGTCGTTTTACAACAACGTTTTGAAGACTGCAAATGAAAGATTTCAGGCGGCCGTAACTGTGGCTAAACAGAGTGGGAATGTTGCCGAAGGCTTAAACAGAAATGTGACTGAGGAATGCAGCAAGCTAGCAGGAGAGGAGTGGGTTGCACGCACACGCGCACGCACACACACACACACACACACACACAAACAGCTGTGCAGAGAGAGAAGGTTGCATGAAAAGATGTGTTTTAGACAGGGGCATTGATTTTTTTCTGAATTTTCTGCAGAATGTGGGTTGGATTTGTGGTTGTATATCAGTGTAGCTTCCTAATTTCCTAACATACTCCTGTTTTCATTTGCTGTTGACGATGTTGCAAACTGAAAACCTCCACCTCTTTGATAAAATGAAGTAGTAAGATGGGCTGATAAACTGATAGTTACACCTCCGCCGTTTTCTCTTAAAGGGAGAGTCCTATTCCCAAATCTCATACACCTGTCAGCACTATGTGACACTGGCATCCGCAGATCTTACAAGTTTGAACTCTTATATCCAGTAAGTGTGGACTTCAAGCAAAATCAACTCCACTTCATCCAGCCGATGGTTTTCTGAGCATAGCTATGTTGTGCTATTAAGGCCCCGGCTGTGGTGATGATGGGTTTGCACCTGCTAAAGAGGCCTTCACTCCGACTCAGTCCCCAGAAAGGCTGATATCAGGCTGAACATTAAAATGCTGCTTGATGATAGTGACAGGTGCTTCAGTGTACCAGTTAAGACACATCATCGGGGCTTCTGTGGAATTCTTTAAATCAGTACGAGAAACCCGGCGCGAGAAAGGAAGACACAGAGGGTGAGGGCGGGGGGAAAAGACACGCTGGTCTACGAGCTCCATGGGGGTTGATGCCGTCCACCCATCCTGGACACACCTGAGCTCAGCAAGGGAGCCCACACCCCACTTCATCTAACCTGGTAAGTAGAGGGAAGTCGACTCCACCGAAAACAGTGGGATGCTAATTCACATCTTTACTCTCTCTGTGCCTGGAGGACCAGCTCCACGCTCGCTGCTGCCGGTCCCTTTAGTTTCAGATGCGTGCTCACATACAGCACGTGCTGTGCTTTCTTATTGTCCGCCAAGTAATGATTTGGGTCTTCTTTTGTTTTTTTGTTTGGCAGCAGGATATCTCAAAATCAACACCTTCTTCCCATAATGTGAGACGAACACGGCACTGATTGTGTAGGAGATACCAGTGACTCAGCAGGAGCGGAAGTAAAATGAGCAAAAAGTAATGTCTGCTGGGAATCCACGTTAACGCTAGCAACACTAACTCGCGTCATCTTTCTGGGTGGAAGCGCAGCATGTTGAAGTGAAGGTGTTCATTGTTTCTGGAGGTGTTGCACCACAGATTATAGTAAATTCTATTTATCTCCACTGTATTGGGATGGAAATAGAAATCTCAGAGACAGGTTTCTCCAAACCTGGACAAATTGAACTTTTCATGGCTTGACACCACTAGGGGTAAAGAGAAAAATGCTCCATATAGTGGAGTCCTGACTGTCAGGTTGAATGGAAGCAGCCTGAGAAACGTTTCTAAGGAATCCTGATGTGGGCCAGATTAAAGAAGACATGCACTACAGTTGTTCAACTTTACAGCCTCCAAATGACAGGAGAATCTATAGTTTACAACCAGGGTTGTTTCACTGTGATGTGACATCAATCAACACAAATGGGCAGTTTACAAGGGGAATCCAATGGAGTTTATACACCATGATTGCAAGGGTTATTCATATTTAAATGTGGTCAGTAGTGCAGTAAAACAGGAGAGGTTTAGAGTGTATGCTGATACCATCAGATACAAACCTCGTCTGTCTGGTATATGAAAAAAGAATTGTATTCAGCCTGAGGACATTGTATTGTTGTGGATATCAAACAGGGCTTCCTCAACCCACAGGGAAACATGTAGTAGTAGCAAATAAAAGCAGTAGTTTAAATTAAAATCGTAAATATATATAGTTTTTAAAAAGGTTTGACTCTATGTAGAAATATCTAAATAAAAGTCATCTTATTTTTGTCGTGTTTGATAGTGGTAAAAATATGCTTTGAAATACATGTAATGTTTCCATGTACCCGAACATATTCCGAGATAAGGTTTCGTTTACACAGAATTAGAATTACTCAGAATTATATCGGCTACATCAACAAACTGATGTTGTCTCAGTACATTTTGGTTTATTAGCATAATTGGTCCATAGCTCTGTAAACACAGACCTGCCAGTCTCCCTTCACTGGCAAAGTAACTGTTAGTGTTTCTGCCACACCGTAGCCTTTATAATAATGCCTCTGCTCGAGTTCCACTTCTGACTCTGTACACTCTCTCTCACACACACACACACACTGAGAGGTTTGTGCCTCTGATAAGACATCAGAGAGAGTTTTTGTTAATTGCTTCGCTGAATTCCTGGTAGAGAGGAAGTGCTTCCATAACTGTGGATCAGATGCCAGGGGTCAGACGACACACACACACACAAAAAAACAGGATCACAGGCAGATGATCCCGGGCCAAAAACAACAGTGGCTCTGCTGCCAAAGAAAAACAATAAGCCGAGTTTTCCTCAGATGCCCCACTTCACATGGTGACTTTTGTCAGAGGTGAAGCGGCCGAATGTTCAGTGGATCAGCTGGTTGTTTAACAAGAACATGTTGCAGCTCTGCTTAGTTCTGCATAGAAAAATACATCTGAGCACTTTTCTTCCCGGTGGAAACATCAGTTGTTGTTTTTTCTGTGAATGTCAAAGACTGAAACATACTGTAACACCCTGACTCATTGTTACAATATAGTACAGCAGGGAATGGCAGCAATTGCACCTTGAAGTGTGTGCAGATATCCAACTGGCTACTTATTGTGACCGTTTAACTGGTTATAGCCGATTTATCCTCAAAAATATTTTTATTGTATTTCTATAAATATGTTGAAGGCTCCTGCAGTTATCCATTAAATTGTTCACTAACCTGAAGTGCAGGTGGTGAGTGGTATAATTATTCCAAGTTAAAGGACGGTTAGAGCTGGTTTAAGGTGGAACACTGTGTTGTCACGCACAGTGGTGCTACAAGTTTAAACTGCAGGCTACCTCTGTCTTTCTCTGGGTGTGGACAGTGTCCATGAGTCAGACTGATGTTGACTCACTGTACAGGCAGACCGGTATTAACACAGTTCATTTTGGCTCATGTATCCTTATTAAAATTGTGTTTAAGTTTCTTTGATTTCGTTTTATTGATCAAGAAAACGTGTCTGAATTGCTGGCCGATACAAGGTGGCACATTTTTATTCATTTAGATACAATGCGCTGTTCTGCTCTGCACAATATGAAAAGGCTGCCAACATTTTTTTGTTTCCAAAATGGTATGTTGTAATCACTGCTAACAGCTGAATTTACTGGCAGAGGGCAGCCCGAATATGCTTAAGAACAAATTACCGCAAATGCAAATCTTTTTCCAAATAACTTTTCATAACGTTTTAGAAAGAAAATTCCAGTGACAGTGCGTCATTCATGTCTGAAAACTGAATCGCAGCTTTGATTTATAAGTGACAGTCACAGTTGGCCTCATGGGGCTGCCCAGTGGGCTTCACAGCAGGGGCTACAATACCTGGCCGGCCTCTCTCCCTGGGGTCCCTCCTACCATAAAATCAAATCGTTATTCATGGAAGGCATGCAGCTCAAGTTACCATCAGGTATTTAGGACGGGCAGGTCCTTTAAATATATCTAGTAAAATGTGAACAATGTGTTTAATTAAACCCACGCCTGAGACATACTGTAGAGAGAGCTGGGATGGGATACTATTAGTTCACCCCATGGGGCTACACAGTGGGAAAGCAACAGGCCAACACCTTTCCCCTTGGTCTGTCCCACTGTCTTCTTTCCTATTTACCTTAGGTGCATTCACAAGGATGGACTCATGGATGTTTAAAAAGAACAAAAAACCTACAGATGTTTGCAGATTTAGGGAGCCTTTCCTGCTGCCTGAGGGACTGTTTCATTTATTAAACGTGCACTATGAAGGATTATTGTGGGAAAAAACACCCACTTTACCAGTCTACTGTGTATCTCTGTGTGTACAACATACGTAGTTTAGTCCAGTTTTCACATGTCTTGATTTTTTAGGTAATCTAATGGACAGGAAATGACAAATCAAAATGTGTAGTTTGCTGATTGCATTATAGATTATCTCTTGGTCTTTAAGTCTTCAGTGAGTTTTCTTTCTGTCTGAAATAAAGCAGCTTCTTCATTGAGCTGATTTCATATGAAGTGGAACCACACCAGAAATCTGAGTCACCGTTTCTCTGGGCCGCTACAGTGCCTCGTGGGGTTGCCCAGTGGGCCTCACAGCGGGGGCTACAATACCTGGCCAGCCCCTTTCCTGGGGTCACTCCTACCATAAAATCACCATTATTATTTATGGATGGCCTACAGCTTAATTTACTATCTGGTGTTTGGTTTAACTGCAAAATTCTCTTGGAACAATGGGAAGGAGCTGACTGGTATCATGGCACCAGTCTGCCCAACCTGCCAAGGTGTGTTTCACACCAGGTGTTATAGTGCCTGACCAAGCCTCAGCCCTGGGCTGTTGGTACCATACCAAGCCACCTCAGTTTCTTTTGGACTTATGAGTGCTGTGAAATAGAGAAAATAATAACTATAGTGCGACTTATTAGCCATGCAAGATACTGGAATTTTTAATAGCAATACATTTTTTCTTTTTACTAAAACATGTACTTAATGCCTAAAGCCATATGTGCCTACAAGGCCTTTATATGATTGTCTTAAATATATGAATCAATGATTTGCAAGAATACATTTGTGTGGCAGTGCTTGCACAGGCATGTTTTGGTGCGACTGTGCTTGGTGTGCCTGTCTGTGAAACCTCTCCAAGGCCATACCATCCATCCCTCACCTGTCGCCCTACCTGTCTCCTGCAGTGGGAGAGGCCTCACACTGTGGAATGCCTGTTGCCATTTAAGCTCCATTACTACCTGCTGCTGCACTATTCTCCCTGCCCTCTATTGCCTGGGGTTCATATTGGATAAGAGCCGTAAAGCCCTGCGTTTCGTGGGGCTGGGCTGGGTGTAATTGGAGGGAGGCAGGTCCCTCATTCCCAGCACCGCAGGGGGCTACAATCACAGGCTTGCCCTAGCCTTTGGGCCGCCCCACCAGAAGCTAAAGAGGGTCTAAAGAGGGCACCGCAGGGGTTGATATCAAACACCCCCAGAGTCCTGGATAACAGCAAATAACACTGCAGGAGAGGGAACACACACACACACACATACACACACACACCAGCAGAAGACACTCACATGCACAGTCGGTGTGTCTGTCAGGACTTGTTTATTGCGGTGAATAATGCATTATACTTTGTAAAGCAGCATGCAAAAAAATAAAAAAAATAAAACCGGGTGTGGGGGAATAAGGGGTCCCCTTTTGTGAAGCAGACAGAATCAGAGTCATAATATGTTCAGTTTCTTTCACCTACAGCTGTTGTCAATTTTTCTTGTTATTTTTCACTTTAATCACCTTTAAATTTAACCAAAGCAATACTTTTACATTACAACAGCTAGCTTGGCTCCATACAAAGATGCAAAAAATTCACCTTCCTGCACCTCTAAAGCTCGCTAACACCCCACTGTCTCAAGTCTTTATGCTAAGCTAAGCTAACCGGCTGTTGGCTGTAGATTCATATTATCTAACAAGGCATCATATCCAACAAACACACACACACACACACACACACACACACACACACACACAGGAGGACTCTGACCTGATGTATTTACACACCCAGTGATAACAAAGAGGCTGCATCTCAGGATGTGTAAGCCAACATGTCATTACTAAGAAAGGCAGCGCAAAGTCAACAGCAAACGCTGATGCTAATCTCTCATGTGGGGATCAAGGTGTGTAAAGAAGAGTTAAAGCAACAGTCAGAATACAAGAGAAACAATATACTGTAAGTACTGTCAATATGAGAGGGCAGGGTCCTCTCTGTGTGTATTTAGCAAAGCCTTGTGTACTTAGCAAAGCTGTGACATGTATTTACATGCAGGTTTGTGCATCCATATTTATCTTCATTTTATACATATGGATGCATTTCTGTGTCTGTATACATATATGATGTACACTGTATGTGTGTGTGCAGTATTTGACTGTGTGCAGTACTATTTGAGTATATATAAATATATTAGAATTTGTCTATTTCTGTATATTTGGATGTGCATGTACAGGATATTTCTGTCTCCTTCATGTTCATGCATACTGTGTGTGAGTGTGTGTCAAGGTGTGGTGTGGATGGATGTTAATCCTGCTGGAAGCTGCAGTGTGACAGAACAAAGCTCAGCTCAGGTGTCCAAGAGGTCATGTTGAGTTAGAGCTAACAGCCCGATGAAAATCACTGCCTCAGTCATCTGTATTGTCACGAACATACAGTTTGGGTTGAGTGTGGGGCACAGGTGGGACAAAACACGGATGCGGTCCAATCACAAGGCTGGTCAACTTCTTACTGCAGTCACCATCCACTCTGACCTTTGACCTTAGCGAAGACAAGAAAACAGAATCCCTCCCCCCATGGTTGTGATACAATAAATCAACAATCAGTATGAGCTTGCTGTACCTAATCGCTACCACTAATTTGAGGAAAGCTGACAAAAGGCACAACACATTTCATTACACCATGAACAAAAATGTAAAGTTTCCAACAAGCTTTCTGTTTTCACACAACACTCACACAGTTTACAGTGGTAATGGCAGCAGCTCTTAGAGGATGAAACCTATGTTGTTTAGAACATTAGTGACATATTGTAACTCCAGATTCTGTGAGTATAGGTGTAGCTCTTGACTACTGAGGCCTCCTGCTCCACTGGCATTAGCCAAAGAAATTCTGGCTTTTGGTAGCAGTGTTATGTACTGTTACATACTGTACAGTGCACAATGCTGGAAATCATCACGACTGCACACATGCATGGGGATAAACCCAATAGTGACAGCTCTTACAGGGTTACACCTATACTCATAGAACCTGGAACTACAATATATAACTATATACAATATCTTAAATCTTGCATTGATTTATTACTTTTTTACTAATCCATATTTTCACGCTAGTCTGCTTTTGTACAATTGTGTACTAGCATAGTACATTGCATATCACTACAAATAATAATTGTGTATGTGATAAATGATCCTTTAATCCCTTTCATAAATCTCTTGTGTATGTTTCTAATGCATGCAACTAGAATGAGGGTGGACAGAAAGTCCCTGGTTGCAATATATAAAAGAAAATCAAGTGAGTGAGATTGTGTCGTCTACACATGTTTCATTTGCCATATTTCAAGTGAAAACAAACATTCTTAAAATGTACCTTTTATTTCTCCCTGTCCCACACAGAGACAATACTGAAACAGGAACAGACAAAAACATGAGACGTTTGGAAGGGGAAAGAGGGAGAAGCCTGAGGGTATCATGCTCTATGTGATGGCCTCATCACTGATAAGAATCAACCATCTCCGTCTCCTTCGTCTGCTAAATCAAACAACTAGCTTGTCCCAGCCTGAGCACATTTTTATTAATAATTATTAAATCAGGTGGAATGTTTTGGGTTTCCAGAAAAGCAGTTTTGTATTTACAACCCTGATGCCAAAAAGATGTCTGACCTTTGCTTCAGCTTCATTGATTTTTGTAAATATCTGCTTATTCTGAATTTGATGCAGCAACAAGTTTCAAACAAGTTGGGACAGGAGCAACTAAAGACTGGGAAAGCTGTGGAACGCTCCAAAAACACCTGTTTGGATCATTCCAAAGGTAAACAGGTTGATCGGTAACAGGTGATAGTATCATGATTGGGTGTGACAGGAGCATCCTGGAAATGCTCAGTCGTTCACAGCAAGGATGGAGCAAGGTTCAACACTTTGTGAACACATGATTGTATAAAGGATGATACTATATGGGCTCAGGAACATTTCGTAAAACAGCTGTAGGTAAACAGTTTATAAATTATTGCGTTCGGTTTTCTTTTTTACTTTCCTGGAATCGTAGTTTTATTCCCATGAAGTGATGGTGTCATAAACCTGCCTCTCTAGCCAAGCTGCATTTTTTCTTCACCCACTCATTCTTCCAAGATGCAACTTCATCTTACCAGGTTGAAGATCAGTTAGATACCTTTAATTTGTCTTTGTATTTTTAAATTCCTCATTGAAAAATTAGTTCTCTAAGTTATTTCGCTTTCACTCAGTGTCACTAAGGATGCCAAAGAGGAGCATTTAAGCAGGTACCAGGTGAGTAAACACCCTTTACTCCAAGCTATAATTACTCTGCTATTTCAATTTAATGACCTCTTTCTCTCAAATGGTCCCACTCAATTAAAATTCCAGATCCTTGAAACACAAATTCTCACATGAATTAGTTGAAATTGTATTAGTACATGAAGTAATGTCAAAGCAGCTTTGACTATGGCTATCCGTTCCATTTGCGTCTATAAACAGCTTAAAAAACACAAAGAATAATGGTGGACCTCATCATCATGGAAACATGTTTTTGTGATCCTCTTCATCCAGGTATCACCAGATTGGCTTGAGTCTAGCCAACACCCATCCCCTGCTCTGCCAATTGGAATTCCTACCTGTGGCGTTCCCATTGGCACTCACACATTAGTTCATACACATGCACGCACATGTGCGCGCTCACACACACACACACACACGTGAATGCGTTCCCAGTCCAACCCAAGCTCCTTGATCATGCCCTAGTCCTAATGACAGTGTTTAGTTCAAGTGAGTCAGCATTGCTCCGTCTTAGCTAACACCTCTCAGGAATTTACCCAGAGGGGAAATCCACCATCAGTCTGACACTTAAAGGAGCTCTTAATGAGCTCAGTAGAGAAAGCACAGATTTGGAAGATGAGCAGTGAGACGACAAAAGTCAAGAAAATGGAACCAATTTGAATGTTTTTCCCCTGAAGAAGGTAAGTCTTAATGAACCTGCTCGTAACTGATTTGACATCCATTGATCAGCGTTAAATACTGCTGTCACAAGTGTGTGACTGACAACTGATGCAAACAGAGTTTCATCATGCCAGTGACGCGTGGTATCATAACTTGGTATCATCTTTCATTTATCTAACTTCAGAGGAAAATGACTGCCTACGCATGTTTGAGCCACTGTAACAAACCAGTTAATATTAACAAGCAGTTCATATACTAATACACTGCAAAGCATCTATTACACTTTAAGTAGTATGCCCTCCTACTTACCTCATCTGAATGATTTATTTATTCTAGTTATTTAATCATGTGAGAGCAAATGAAACTAAAAAATACGGACAGAATGTGACAATGTCACACACTTTGTTCCAATATGGCCCACAACAACAATAAGAAGCAATCAGTGTGTTGCAAACCTGTATGAATCAATATTTGAAATGTAATGAATATCCAGGATGTTGCATAAGGGCCTGGGCCTCTGCCAGCCTTTGGAGGAAGAAGAAAATTGTAAATGATTGCCTCTGTGGAACTGAGAGGTAAAACTCTATGTTTGGAAAGACCTAGATCACATTAAAGGAGCACTCCACTCCATTTTAGGCTTGAGGTTGAGTTTACTCATCAAGAGGAGTGCCGCTCAGCCTGTGAAAACAGTTGTACAGTGTCTGCTCGTGCTTGTTTTGGTGTGCTCATCATTAGCTTCAAGTCACGGCACATTGGAGACACTTTTCAGAGAAAAGTCTTTTCCTCTTTGCTGGCCTTCGGTTTGACGTTTCCTTGTAGTTGGCGGAATGCCAAAGCAGTTTGTTTTTAGGATATCTCTCACAGCAAGTTGCTTCATTGGGTGAAATATGTTGACAAGAAACGCACGAGGCAAGAAATGTGTATTGATGACAACTGCTGCCATTACCCGTTCTATAACCCAGGCCCACTTCAGTTGCTGCCTGGCATGCAAAGGTGTGTTTTGAAACAACTGGATGTTACGCAGTTCTAATTTTTGTGGCACATGCCCGCATACCAGTTATGTGCACCCCCACCGAACACCAAAGCAGAAGGAGCACATTATTAGCGTGGTAGCAGCACAGGATGATGCCTCATCTTTAGGTGGAGCTGAACACAACACTTCTCATTCCCTTTAAAAGTTGCAGGTAGGCTTCTTTTTCTGTTCAGCCGAAATCTCCCTATATTCAGGGTGGGCACTATTACAGTTTAAATCTGATTTGACTTGTCTGGTGTTTAATTTACTGGATTCCCCTAAAAGCCACTTTGTTTAATGATCACATCATAATCATCCCTCAAGTAAACAGAGTGCACATTTCAGGGGGGAAGCAGAAAGAGCCACTTTTATGAACCACTCCTGATCTCACATTTTTCACACTACACACACAAATTTCACACACAGTGCTCAGCAGGGTCTCTTATTTCTAAAGATATCGCCATTTAGGCAATAGGAGTTAGGGTCTTTGAGGGAGAAGAAGAAGTATGAGCGATGCGTCTCAGTTAAAATCTCTACAAAACAAACTCTCTGAGCAGGAGTCAGACAGCCATTACCACCAATAGGGATGAACCTTAATGAGAAAACTTTTATTTTTTATTGATCCCCATCCACATGTGTAGCACATTAATCGAGCAACAACCTGAGCAATTTGTCCTTTCTTTCAACTGAAATCAACCCTATGTCCCTGAAACTCAAACACATTTGATAACATCCATTAAGATGAAACTCTTTGGCTATTTCCTGAAACCAAAGACAATTGTCTGGTGGCTGCAGGTCGCTGTCTTCATTTATATCTGAGTTCCAAAGAGCCCAACAGAAGAAAAATGTAATCTCAAATCAATCTGGCCTATTTCTGCCGAGTAAGCAGGAACTTAATCATTTTATACTTCATCTGTTCAGCTTCATGTCAGCATGACTTTGACAGTTCATTGTTACGTCCCTCCCTCTGCGTCTCCAGCTTATCACCTATTGTCTGCAGTGTCTGAGGGTGAGGTCAGACTGGACGTCAGTCCCCCAATTCATTTCACTGAGAAACACGGTGAGGCCTCCACTCACAAGCTCGTCATATCATTTACCACATTTCATCTGTTCAGGTCAGTTTCATTTTCATTTTCAGTTACATGCACATTATAAACAACTGACAAATGACGCAGTTGAAAAAAACCTTCACTTCATGGTGTGAATCCCCTCTTGTCTGATCCACAGTTTCTTACAGCTACTCTTTAACCTCTGCACAAATCAATGAAATAATGCCACAAACTGCAGACTGAACAGGAACTAAATCATTTATTCACCATCTGATCAAGTTACAGATATGAGCTGTGAGCTCTCTCTCACATCACCCATAACATGCTCTGTCACTCTGAGTGAGATAAATACTTCCCTCACAGTCCTGTCTCCACTGTTCACCTCAACCGTGGAGGTAGGAAGTGGAGGGAAAGCCCCCTGGAAACCCCACTTTCTGTGTGGCCTGTGAACCCTGGTATGTTCAAGAGCTCCTCAACCATTTTGCTCTCAGCCTCACCAGACATTTTTCAATCCAAGACAAGATCTGAAAACTCCCAGAAACAAAATATATATTGGGGGTGTCAGCATCCATGGCACTGGCGCAAGTAAACAAAAGAATTAAAGAGTTGAATTAAGAAGAAGAAGAAAATAATGACATTTTTAAATGCTGGTCTGGAAATTCTGTCTTTCTAAAAATTGTACTCTGATATGTTCTGCTTGAGACTGAAAAATCAAAAAGGCCTCAAAATTGAAATCACATTCTAAAAACCAAGTCAAAGCCGCTTGTTCCCATGACCCCTTCACATTTTTTCCTGCTACATTGTATGAACACATGCTGTATGAAACCAGAAATGGCCAGGCTAGACCACTAACAAGCCCCCACTGGCGCTTGTTAATAATCTGGGGCTAACTGATGGAGACAAGCCAAAGTGAGGGAAGGAGACTGGATCCCTGAGTGGGCTACCGGAACTGCTGTGGCTCTGTGCTTCCCTCTGTGGAGGAAATGCTACCCCTCTGGAGGCTATTACCCAGTAGCACCATTAGCGCTGGACGATGGAAACTGAGCTGCTCTGTCTTCCCAACTTCCCACTGCTGAGGAAACGCCACACACGAAAGATGCAAATCAGACAGACAGAATGACAGGGTGAACTGGCTGCTGGGCTGGAGGGGTATGTCACTGGGGGCACTTTAACAGAAACAGACCAGCAGAAAACCCAGCATCTGACAATGCACTTTTTACACTTTTTTAAGCCATGCTAGAGGACTGGCTGAATAGAGATGAAAATAATGGCCTGTCAGGTGGTCCACCAATTCATCCAGAATGAAATATCTCAATAACTATTGGGTTGATTGCCTTGACAGTTTGTACAGAAAAACGTGGGACAGAGGTGGTGTGTGGTGATCTCCAGACTTCCTGAAGATGACATTTGTGGTTTTGTAGTAAGCGCTCAGTTATTCAGCGAAATATGTAGAGCATCTACAAGATGGATTGGCGTGTGTCATGTTTTCCACAGAATGTATCTCAGTGGTTACTTCGGTAATCCCCGGACTTTTCTTGTAGAGCCTCCAGGAGGTTGACATTTTTGGGCTTTTAGTGAAACAACTATTGCATGACTAGCCCTGTAATTTGGCACACACATTCATGGTCCACTAAAATGGATTGGAACTTTGGTGATTTCTTGCTTTTCACATCTAGGGGTCAATTTTTGAATTTGTCTGATACCTTGGTTTACGCGCAAACACCAGCAAAAGTCATGACATTCCCATCAGCCTCAGCTGTACTTTGGTTTAGTGCTAATCAGCAAATGCTAGCATGTTGACATGCTGAACTAAGATTGCACATGGTAAAGATTATACCCGTTTAACAACAGCATGTTAGCATTGTCATTGTGAGCATGTTAGCATGTTGATGTACCATTTAGCTCAAATCTGTGGATGGCATGTCATTCCAAAAAACTGTTGCGAGAATCTATTCATTACTAATTAGTATATGAGGGCATTACATCCGAGAACACTGATTTTACTTGTCTGCATTTATTTCGTAAATCTGATTTGGACACATGGTTTTTGCTGAACCCAGTTCCACTGAATAGGAGTCCTAATGAGTCACAAGGTTTTATCATGCTAAGGTGCGGTAATCTGGGATTAGTCAGCAACACAGCTGTGTGTGGTTGTGTGTGTTGTATATGCATGTGTATTGTCAAATAAAATCTGCATTTATTTACACTTGTTCATTCATTTTTAGTTGTTTTTAAGAGCAGCAGTGGCGCTATGTCTCTTCCATGTCATGCAGGTGATAACTGATCAATAGCACATAATCTAGCACAATACAATTTACTTGATTTTTTATTGACTAAGGTTTTGTTGTGTTGGGCTATTTCAGGGCCTTTCCATCCTTATACAAATCCATCCTCTACACAGAAACACACAGAAATACTAGAAAGATTTGGGGTTGCTTAACATTTGCATGCTCCAGTCTGTCAGACTAGATCAATATCTGTCTTTGTGAGCAACCAGAAATAGATGGCATGTTTCTCATTTAAAACTTGGGGCACGAAGTCATTCTGTCTGAATTTTTGTGCATTAATCTCTGAGCGTGTATATCAAATTAAATATACTGCATACATCATTTATAGCAGACTGATATCATGCAAGCTCAGGATCAACACTGACCCTTCAGGTTCAGTCCCGACAGTGTGCAGGACAATGAATCACTGCCAGTCATCCAAATGAGCAACAGCTGCAAACCTGTGACCAACACAAAAACTAATATACTGTGTTCAGTGATAGACAAGTTCACATTGGAGGAAGAAAAACAAAGAGGAGTTATTTACACAATCATTTCCATTTTCCACCAGATGTTCCATTATTGATATTAAAGCCTCCAAGTGCTGCATTAGCTTTTCACCCCTGGTGATAATGTCACCTCCTGTTAATGGTGACTTGAGCTAGTAAGCCATTGTATATAGAGTACAATGCACTGAAGAAATGTGGGCTGCATTGCCAAACCCTTTTATCATACAATATCTCCTGCACAGTTATGGTTCAAAATTCAAATACACAGTTTGTCACTGCTAACAGGTGTTGGGTGAAGTTTGAATGCTATCAGGTAAACAATAACATCATAAAGTAGATATCAGTTTTGGCTACCGGCCAATAATGATTACAGACTGCTTGATAGTGTTTACTGGTACACCTGCAGAGTGTGGAGAGCAGAGCAAACAAAGGACATTAAGTCCTGTTTCTGAGCAGACACAGAGCTACATGTGGATAACTGCACGTTGTCAGCATGCATGTTCACACTAATACAAACACATGGTGCCTACTCAATATGGCAAGTCAGGACAAACAACACAAACAAGACTCAAATCTTAGAAATACTACTAGTCCCTACAAGGTTTTTGCACTCCAGAAAGTCAAATTGGGTGGAGAGTTTTTTTTTATTTAGTAGTTTATTTACTTTATTTATGAGCTTTTCTGTCCCTGATGGAAGTCTTAGTACTGAGGTGCTGAGTTTTTCTTTCTCTGAGCTTTAAAATTTCTAAAAAATACAAAATTACCAAATGGTAATTATTGGCAACAAGTCCCATGAAAAGACCAAAACCAGCAATAAATTCATCCTATTCCTCCTCTCTGCCATAGAGCTCCACTGTTGTTTAAAAACTATTAAAAACACATCATTGACCACACCGACATGTTCCATTGTAACTGTGAACACAGCTGCTGTAGTTCATTTTGAGTCAATATCAGATACACTGTCCAGCTGCCATACATACTCAAAATGTGTTTTAATTTGCTGCTGAAAATAGTCCCTCACAAATGGACTATTTATTCCTGTTTGAGTAATGTTTGCTAAAAATGACCTTTAGGGGGATAATTTACAGCACACGCAATAACAGTTAGGTCTAAGGATAAAAGAGCAATCCGAATAGTGGATATCACCAACTTAATTTAACAAGAATGTAAATGAAATCCTATCAGCGTGGGGCTCAGTTTAGCCTCTTATCAGGTATTTCACTGACGTTAAGCTACATTACACACAAGAGCAAATTAGCATCAAAGTCATTATGTGTATCTTCATATCAAGTTGGTGTCTGTATGAACCTTATGTGTATGCATTTGTGTATGTGTCCTAGTGCATAATTGCTGTATGTGTGTACAGTCTATGTGTGATTGTAAAAAAAGGGTGCAGGAAGAGATGTGCAATAACTTTCCAGCTTGGAGCAGTGTGGCACTCGCCCGCTGTAGTCGGGCTCGCAGGGTTATGATAAACACACACACAAACACACATTGGCACACATGGATCAAGGCACGTATTGTTAACTCCCCTGAGAAACCGACCACAAACTGGCTCTGTAATGCAAAGAGGAAGCGTCAGGTCTTGCTGCCGAGGAACTTCAAAGGCCCCAGATGGGACGCTCATTTGCTCTGGGAGATTTTCTATTTAGATGCTATGCAGCAGTGGCACCACAGCAGCACTATCACATATCTAGGAAACCCCACATTTGGAATTCTGTTTCCCTTTTATTCTAACCTCCTCGTTTGACCTCATTCTCTCTCCATCCAGTCTCTTCTGGTTTGCTTCCGCATTAATTTTTCCACTGTTTTTTTTTTTTTTTAAGTCTTAAGCTTGAGTGAGAAATATATACAGTCCATGCATGCTTGGCATAGCTCTCCACATCAAACAGCATAAACACTGATGATAAGTTCAACAGCCAATTTGTTTGTCTTACGCTTTGATATGCATCTGCATGTCATGCGTTGTTTTAGTCAAAGCTTTCAAGTGTCCCAGTGATTCATGTCCTGTCGACCCCCCCCCCCCAATGCTCCAAGGTTTCATCTTTTATGTTCTCTGTGTTTCATCAGAGAGATTAATCAACTGCTGATAACTGATGAACTTCTATAAAACAGCATATACCTCATAAACCTCCCTTCATGGTTCCTCTACCGCTTTTCAAAGAATGTGTGTGTGTGTGTGTCTGAGTGTGTGTGTGTGTGTGTTGTGTGTGTGTTGTGTGTGTATGTGTACTGAGTCCGCACAGTCATTATGTCCATACAGACAACTCATAAACATAATTGACTGATAAGGGAGGGGAGACGTGAAGAATTAACCTCAGTTTATTCCATGGTGCACGCGCACACAAACACACACACACACACACGCACAAGCACACAAGATTGTAGACTTACTCAGACATCTGACCAGCCTCTCTTGTAGGATTGTGATAGGTTATCACATGTCATGCCATATACAAACAAAGACTCAGACGAGTGTCCGGACAGAGGGGAGAACGTGCACAGACACACACGTATGCAAACACATTAATAACATACCTGAACAACCTGGAAATTGTCTGTGTACACATACACATACATATGTGTGGTAGGGGATATAAAATAAAGAGAACAATAAACAAGGAAATAATAAACTCAGTTCCCACCACCACTCAGCTTTGATCATCACACTACCAATATCCATAAAAGCTGCCAACAGAGGCTCTCCACCATCCAAAAACTCAGGACACTCTCAGTCACACCCCACTTTCTGCTGCTCCTGCTCAAGAGCATCCTCCTCCTCTCCTGCTCCATGTCACCATGCTCACTGTCACCAACAGAAAAACTCCTCAAAGTCACACACAATACCTCTAAAATCACTAATCTCCCTACTGCCATCACTCACAGAAACATGTAAAGATGCTAATTTTATTTTATTGTCATCTGACCCTTTGCTGCCTTTGGTAACTGTCCTACCAGCAGACTTGCCCGCAAACCTTTCTCTGGTGATTGGGATCACAGCCACTCAGGTAACACTGAAATATACTGCCCTCAGGTGGTTAATGCCAGGAACGCCTGGGATCGTTCCTGTACATGAGGAGCCCTCTCTTCCCTTTGTAAATCAACATCTATTGTGCTTATGTATAATCCACAAACACAAATTTATTTTACCATCACTGATGCAGCATAAAAGTAGCTCAAGTCATAAAACAGAGTAAACTGTAATTTCTACCAAATCACAGGTAAAATGAACCCCCCTATCAGCTGCGGGTGCACACAGGCCTGTTTCCAGGTGCAATTGCGCAATAGTTAGAAATATGAGAACACACATAGTGCCTATGCAAGGTAGGCAAGTTTCCAAGTATTACATAACGATATTGCTGCATGCAGTTTGTGCCTCTATCAGACCAGTTCAGATTCCTATCTGCACTTAGTGACCAAATTATGATGAAAGACTTGTTTGTTTGGTAGCAACTGACAGCATCTGTGCAACAGTCCCCAGCTTTGAATGGCAAATTGTTAACTGAGTGTTTCTCACCAGTGGCATGGTGGATGAGTTTGAAAGTGAAATGGAATGAAGTAATCAAATGAAGCAAATGTTTATGGACAAGAAGAAAAATATGGAGTAACTGATGCCATTGGCAAGGAGAAGTGGCCTTATATCAATCAGCACAGGATGTTAAAGTGTTTGCGTGGTGCACTGCAGTGAATCGACTACTAAGTGCGGGTGACTTTGGGATCTATCCTGTCATCACTTGATGTGGAAGGTGAATGGGAAAATCAACCAAAACACGGCTGACAGCAGAAAACCTTTAGTTAGTCGAAACAGCAGAAGACACAAAACACATCTAAACGTTTGATCAAATTCACTGCGTGCTACCTGAGGGCATATTTAAAGCCAGAGAAACACAATGGCATACCAGTCATAAAAGCACAGTGCCATAAAAACATGAGAGCACACATCCTGATGTCTGACCTGTATTTGTGCCAGTTTGATAAGATCGGCCTCATAAATGAGCGTGAATGGGTAGTAAAACCTGACCCTTTAATTACTCTCTCTATTTCACAACTGCCGCGTTGAAGTTGTGCAAGACCGTGCATATCAACAAGAGAAATGTTGGGGATGTCTGTTTTGTTAAGTGCATGATAAAGACAGTAGTTTACTACTGTGGCCCACTCAGGTCTCATTCAGATGGAAGACGCAGAATGCCTTGCAGTCCATGCATGGTTCGACTGACATTCAAGAACAATGCATGAGACAGAAAATAGCAGAAAAAAATAATACCAGTAGGATTACAAGTACGGTTTGAACGTAGGAATGCACAATACAGAGATTAGATCATACGCAAATGGTGCAAAATAATCAACTCGGGATGTCAGAAGTTAACTTAAGAGTTTGTGAACTCAACTCACCAAGAGCTGAACTTTCTCTTCAGTGTTTCCAAATGTCTCAACAACGTCATTCACTTCCTGGGTTCACGATCAGGTTTATTTCTGTAATATAGAAAAACAAAACAAAGCAGTGATTTGTTTGATTTTCATGTGGCCTATTCTGCAGTGTGTAATCTATAGTTTTGTCTCATATGTCATCTGTTGTTAGGCCAGGATCTTGGAAAGAAAAGTCAAATCACACACACTGTTGGTGCCTGTGGAAAGCTCCAGGAAAGACCTCTTAAAAACAGCAGATTATATCAGAAAACATATTTTGCTCCTATGTGAACTTCAGTTAAATCATAACGCTGCTTTCATCTTGAGCTAAAGTTTGCACAGCTCAGAATATGCGAACAAGTTTCACAACCCAGATGCCCATGAATCGATTGATAATCTTGAAATCACAGTGGCTGACTCTTTGAAAATATCAGGTTTTCGTACGACAGAGGCGATCCGTGGCTTCAGTCCAGGCACATCTTACATAATTCAGTTATGGTACACCGCTGCACACTTGAATGATCTTCTCCACTGACTATCAGGAGTATCCTGCTAGCAGCTTGAACGTTTCAGACAGCGTGGCAGAAAGTCTGATTTCTGGCTCTCTGATATGAGAATAACATTGATGATTGTGCAAAGATGAACGCTGCTTCACTGTGTAAATCATGAGGACTATGTTACAGTTGGCAGCTGTGGCCTGAGCATTGGAGGCAGGGCGGGAACTAGCTTTTTAAAATGTGAATAGCCACTCAATAGTAAATCATCACATTGTGTTAGAAATCTACCAACCACTTTTATATTTTACTAGCATTTGGACGGTGACTGGTGCTGATTTCCCACCCTGACTGGAAGACAGTAATAATTGTCACTATGAAAGAATTGTAAGTGTCTGCAACACCTTGCCTCCCTCAAACATTCAATCAGGATTGAGGGCTATCTCTGTAACTGCAGGCTGTTGCTATTAGCTTCATGTTTTTGAAATGAGAACAGGTTGTAATATAACAAAACAAGGTGGTAAAACATCACCCCTGCTTTCAGTAAAGTTCAGTTTTTCGACCCTCACCACAAAACCCTGCTGTTACTGCAAATGTTCCAGCCTGACCACACACACCTAATTGTGGTCAACCACAAGCTAATGTTTTGCTATGTGAGGGTACAATACACACTAGCCGTGTGTGATAGGAAGGCTAAACAATGACCATGCTAGCTCTGCTAACTGACAACCATTAGCAGCTGAGCTTAAAACTTAGCTTAACAGAAGCTGTTAAGTTTCTGCCTTAGCTTTAAAAACACATTAAATTAAATCCTCAATAACCAACCTCTATCATTTCTGTTGTATGGTTTTCTTTGTCTGCCTGCTAGTTTTCTCTCTTCACTTGCTTTTAATACAAAAAACAGAAAACCTATGCACTGAAACTGACTTGATCTCCCTGTTAGCTTGGTTAGCTTAATTAGGCTACATCTTCACTGCCCGCAGTTTTTTGTTTTGTTTGTTTTGCTTGTTTTTTGTTTTTTTTTTGTCTGGGCCCTTACTTTTATTTTAACATTGTAATGTGATTCAAGTCCTGTTCTCCTGTTAGCTTTTCCTCCATTTTGACCAAAATAAAAACCGTTTACCTCACTGCTGGAACTCGGGTCTGTCAGTTAGCATCGTCACTGTCGCGCTGGTGAAGGCAGCAGCAGCTATCAGTAGCTGCACAGAGGACTGTTCAGTGATGTGGCTGCTAATGGAGTATTCGCCTAACAGCTATTAAACAGAAAACTGAAAACTGTCTCCCTTAAAGACAGAAGCAAATTCTTCTAAATCTCTCCTCTGATAAGATCTGCTTTATTTCATAGACTCTCTCTCTCAAAGCACACACACACAGGTCCTCTCTCTCTCTCCTCTCTCATATGTCATGCCCCCTCTTGGTTTTCAGTATCAGCAGGTTTGATCATAACATTTCACTCACATCTATCCTCTATAAGAGGATCCAATTACACACACATACACACACACACACACACACGGCTTTTGTTACGAACACAACCTGATGGAGCTGATCTTGAAGAAGGACAAGCATTATGGAGGCCCCTTGTGTGTGTGTGTGTGTGTGTGTGTGTTTGAATGTGCGTATGTGTGTGTGGTGCACATTGTGGAGGAACAAGTGTGTGATCAAAGCCAACAGGTCTGTCTTTGCTGGAGGTCACAGGAGGCGACAGACGGAGCGGCAGACACACAGAGGAAATGTTCAGGCCAGTTCTAATAGGAATGACTGCTGGAAAGGATTAACTGTCTGTTTTTGTTCATTTTTCACTTCAGGTTCAGGCAGAAAATTAAATAAAAGTTCTGCTCTGTCCCACATCCTTGATGACATGTCCAGCAAAAATCCTCCTCTCTTTTCTTTGTTGACTTTCTGTTACAACGTACTGCACAGAGAGGACTGACAGGCTGGTTCAACCTGTCCATCAGGGCTGCCGCTGGCCCTGATCCACAGCAGGACCCTGTGCAGGAAGCCAGCAAACATTTTTCAGGCTTTGCTCCCTGGTCCCTGGTTTCTTCCCTCTAACATGCCTCCGTGCTGTTCTCTTGTCGCATGCAAAAAGTTAGATCCATACAAAAACTGTCGCCATTCATCTGATACTCTTCTGATTTCTAATCTTCATGGTTCAAGAGATGTGGTGAAAACACAAAGATACCATAATGCTGCTTTCAAGTATGTTCAAAACCAAGCAGCTGTCAGACTCTCTAAGGCCCTGCTCAGGCCGCCATTATCTCTGCATGAAAAAACACAGCCCCCTCATTCATCTGAAGGAGACCACTGCACTGACACAGCAGGGGTGCCAACGCAGACGGCTCCTGCAAAAGAAATGCAGGGTCATTTAGCAAATACAGTGAACCTGGCTCAACTTTCAGGTGTTGGCCAAACACCTACAAGAACACCAATCGTGGTAGATCACTTTCGAACGTAAATGGCGTACCACGTGATTGTTGGGGCAAAAGATAATTGCTGCTTCATAACAACTGTTTTGGTGTTTAATAAACCTTCAAACTCATAAATCTATTACTCAAACTAGACTTTCACAACAACATGCCCCGCCTTTCTTTGATGCAGGGCTGTTTTTGGTCTTAATAATTCCTACTTTGCACAGCGGTTGGGCAAGTACGCAGACGTGTGAAAGTAAGTCTCAGCCTCTCTTTTTTCAGTCCCACCTTTTGAGCGTGGCCATTAAAACAGGTTCAAACACTTTTACCCCTGGCCAAATGTCACATAGTATGACGCAGTTCGTTGCAAGCATACTGAATCCTTTAGTTTGCCCTTTACTACCTGCGTTAAGTTCCTGAAGCTCCTTAGTTCCTGAGGCTGTCTGGTCAGAAAGGACCACATGCACCTTAATTCCATTAGATTCAAGGCCCTTGCGTGTTTCCCAACACACATCAGTCAGTGGTTGATATTTTTCCCACAGCTAAGTGAAGTCTTGGGGACGAATTCTTCGTTTTAGGCATCAATCGACATTTATAAAAAGGCTGCACCATCTCACCTCGTTTGCCTCACTCCTTTGCATGCAGTCCTATCTGAATGGACAGCAGAAGTAGGAATTTGAGGCCCACATCTCACATTCATAACATACTGATGCTTCTTTTCTAACCTCAGGTCATGAACGGGTTGGGGCAGAGAGAATCCCTTCAGTAAAGCTGACATTTCCTAATTAAGATCATTTCAACCATCCAAGTCAATCCAGTTTATCACCTGGCGTTTCACGCACACATTTACACACACTTCCTGGCGTTGATTGCACCACGTCAGGTCTACTTAGCTCCTTGACGTGTCAGTTGCACACAGGCATCTTCCTCCAAAACGACATTCAACAGCTCATTTAATCTGAACTTTGAGGAGAAAAAAACTGACAGTGAGAACATCGCTGAAATCAAAGAGAGGATTACCATCATTTTTAAGGCAACTTAAACATTAAAACCATCTAATCATCACAGGAACATGAATACCCCTTTCTAGAACCTCTATTATCCAGCACAACAAAAGCTATTGTTTCCCACAATGCGCAAGTCTTTCCTATGTGGGGAGACTATCCCTGTGAAAGACCTGGCTGGTAGTATCAAATACACAGTTAACACTGCACGTCAAACCCTCAGTCATTGGATCCAATGGATAAATCACTAAATCACGCCACAATAGATGCGGACCCGGCTCATTCACACAGGCCACATGAAAAGGGAAGGGGAGAAAGAGGGAAGTCTGACTTCCATGGCTCAGGCCAGCCAGACAAAAGGCTCTGGAACAGCACTGCCTCGGGACAAAATCATATGACACTGGCGCACAGGAAATCACCCAAATTGTCCATTGTCTGGGAGAACATCAAAATCCCTCTGCCTCTACGCAGGGGCAGAAAACCTGGGAGGGAGAGGGCTGAGGGCAGATGGAAAGGAGAGCAGGAGAGAGTGCAGGAGGACGGGAGAATGTGTTTTGGTGCTTTCGCGCCATGTTCGGAGGGTAACAAGTACGATAATGTATTCTAAATCTGGAGAAGCCATGAGAAGGGCACCTGTTGGTGTTTCCTCTTTGTTTTTATGAATGTCGCTGATGCCATTCTTCGTGTTTTGACGAGGATCAAGGCACAGGACAAGGCCAACAATACTGTGTGCTGTCTGAAGCTTGACTGAAACCAACAGCTCAATCTGCATCTCACAGCCAAAACAAATTCTGAGTAATATTTGCAAAGACAACAACTACAAAACAACTATTGACATTGGCATGTTTTTTCCAGAGAAAAGTCTGCCAACGTTTTCATTCTGAAGGAAAACAGCTGTGTTAATGCAGCCTGTATCATGTCAGGAATAGTTTCTACAATATTTTCAGTGCTGTGCACCATCGGACGTGAGTCACTACAGATATCAGCGTTAGCCTGAATGCTATTTTGCTTTCCATGCAGTCCCTTGCTGCTTGCAGCTGAGGGCAAAAAAGGTACGCTCACTGTCCAAGGTGTGTTTCAGGCTCATTTCTTTCTTCTCTTCTCATTTAGTCTTCATACCCTTCACTCCCCAGAGATCGCCTGTCAATCACACTTTGTGGGCCTCTTCTAATTGAAGCAATGCAAGACAGGTCACAAAATAAAGATCCACCTCCTAAGACAGCTGATCACTGTAGTTTTTAGCAAACATTACTCAGACATAATAGGGAATTTGCTGGGGACTATTTTCATCCTCGGATTAATACATACACACACACATGGTGCTCTAGCATACACTGGAGTGTTTAAGGCAGCAGGACTGTGTACTGTATGTGGGATTAATTCAGAACAGAACAGGAATGAGCTGCATCAGGCTGTGGCTACACATACAACACTTGTTAGTAGAATCAGTTTATTTTTTACTCACTTGCTATATTCACTCTCCTCTGCTGAAACGGCTGCATTTGGCTTATCCTCTGTCTTTTAGTCAGGTTTTACATGAATCATAATGCGAACAAAACAAGTGCAAGTGAACACGGCAAACACTGCGTAGTGTTTTTATCTCATGCAGCATGCATTGTGTTGCTCATCTTGTCCATTTACTGTCAGTTTATCCTCCTTTTATTCCTTTCTAGTTTTAAATCAACTTAAAATAGTTGAACAGTATGAACTGAGTACAATTGTTGCACTAGATCAATAAAAACAGGCCATAAAATAGGAAAATACGCATGAAACTTGATGAGAAATCCCAGGCTTGTGAGGACAGACCAAGCATTCAAATGAAGGCGAGCGTGTGGAACAAGTTTGATCAGCGCAGTTCAAGGCGATCTGTAACTTTCAAAACCAGCCGGCACCTCCACCCCCCCCCCCCCCCTCCCCTCTGTTCAGGGATGTATTTGAACAGGTGAGTACAGCAGCCAAAGAATGATGTGCAGGTAGGCAGCGAGCCAGCCTGTCAGGTAGAGCCTGAGGCCACACTGGCTCTCATCTATTCAGCCACACAACGCATAGAGACAGACAGCTCTCCTCTGACCTTCTAATACATCCGTCATTTCACCCCCCTCTCTGGGAACAACACCTCCCTAGCGCACACACACACATACAGAGAAAGTGTGCTACCTTGTGCTTATTTTCCATTTCTTTCATTGAGGTTTTGCTGTTGTCTCTCTAATGAGCGTCGTTTGTTTTTTTTTGGTCAGCTCTAGCTGTCATTGAATGCAGCAGGTGAGCTTAAATCCAATGATGAGCTGTTCGTGCAGGATCCCCCATAACACAGGTTGCATTCACGACCACCTGTCAGGTGATCCGAAAAACGGACGCCGTAAATAAAGCTGCCACAATTAATTTGTTCCAAAAACTGACAGCAAAAAGATTTTTGGAGATAGAGATTTTTGCCTGGCCAACACACCACTGTCAATGTTCAAAAAATGGGACACACATCACGTTTTGATCCCAAGATAACACCCAGCTGCCTCAGCTTTTTACTTTGCTTGCTACTTATGCGAAATACTGATTTTACTATTGTGAAGTATAGGATCCACTATGAAGGCCGATATGATCCCCTTAAACAATCAGCGGGCCTCTGTGTGTTGGCGGGCGTGTGCACGTGCATGTGTGCAAACGTTAAAACAGCAGGACTACAGCCCCTGTCTGGGCTAAACCTCCACTAACCAAGCATTGTTTCACTGTTTGCTCGAGTATGAACGCAACGTTTACACATTTGCTTGTCAGAATCTCAACAGCAACAACAGCCTCCAATAGCAGAACTCCTTTGACAAACTGTCGTTTTAATTAAAGGATTGTGGCGTGGGTTAGCGGCTGTCAGTTGTAAGTGTTACCATCAGATAGCAAAGGGATAATCGACTGAGTTAGGAAGGGGCTCCATGTTTAAACGGCTGTCTATCATGAGTTGATCTGAGTGTTCAGACACCAACTGTCTGCTGAAGGATATCCTGGACCAAAGTTAACAAGATCCTCTTTCTTCACAGGATGAATATCCAGTCACGGATTTGAGTTTGTCTAAGAATTTTTTCCAGTTTTTGAAGTCTGTGGTCCTGCAGTCAGGTCTCGTCCAGTCTGAGGATGTTTTTTTGGTTATCTCAGAATTGTCTCTGCCCAGTGTCACTGTCTGCTGTCAATCACCTGTCCGACCCCAGAGACACAGACAGTTCTTTCATATCACACACAGTCATTAACAGGCGTATTTATTTCTGTGCATTTCATGGACATCTTGAACCATGTCTCGAGGGTGTTGTCATCCTCTTTGAAATATGTCATGAGGAAACCAGGCATTCTTATTTCAAGCATGTAGGTTTATGAACAAGTATGTGGAAAGGTGTCGTTTCCTACACAGCTTGTAAAATATTTTGTGTCTGGATGAGTTTTATTTTACCTCAGAGTTGTAATCACAGTCAGACAACAGTGTGAAAAATTTTGAATGGTCAGTTCAGCTGCGTCACGACTCCGACTCATGATCTCGAAAGTGCTCGGACTTGTCTTGTATTTGACAACAAGAATTATTGATTAGTGATTTATTTTCTGCTTATACCAGCGTCCTGTGAAAGAGACAAACCTGCAGACGGAGCTTTCAGTTACATCAAATTCACTTCAATCATGACTGAATTGATCTTACTCTCGTATTTTGAGAAGCGGCTCTTGCTCGCTGGGAGCAGAAGTGTGTGTGTGTGTGTGTGTGTGTGTGTGTGTGTGTGTGTGTGTTGTCTATCACCTTTTGTTGATCTTTACTTGAGCTCTTTGTGGATTACACAAAGCGCCACGCAAACAAAACCTATCATTACCTTACAGTCGGGCTTCGGAAAGATTAGTTGGGCCTACAAACACGCCTGCTGTGTAACGCTTCCAGTCAACTTTAAGGTGACAATTGTTTACATTTCCAAATATAGAGAATTTAGGATAAAGTTCAGCCAGAAAAAAGGTTCATGCGGAGCCAGAATGTTATTAAAATATTACTGTCTACAACTGTGTTTCCAAAAAAGCTGGGACACTTTCAGATTTACAAGGAAGCAGAATGTGATGGACTGAAACCACATATTTAATTGAAAATAGCACAAAGACGACTCATCAAATGCTGAATCTGAGAATTGTCTTTGTTTTTTAAAAAATGTTCTCATTTAGAATTTGTTAGCAGCAACATGTTTGAATAAAGTTGTGTCAGGTTCATGTTCAGCTCTCTGCTGCATCACCTCGTCTTTGAACAACACTCTGTAAGTGTTTGAGAGCTGAGGAGACCAGCTGCTGTCACGTACGAGTTCAGTTTCTCAACAGTTTGGGGTCTCCTTTGCTGTATTTTACCAAACATTCTCAATGGGTGACGAGTCGAGCTGCAGGCAGGTCAGTTTAGCAGCTGGACTCTTGTACTAAGGAGCCCTGCTGTATGTGGAGAAAGTAGTTTGGCATCGTCTTGGTGAAATAAGCGAGGCCTTTGCTGAAAAAGACATTGTCCACCTGGCAGCATATGTTGCTCCAGAACCTGAATATATGCTTCAGCATTAATTAATGGAGCTTTCACAAATGTGCTGGTTACCCATGTGCCATGTGCACTGATGCAATTTCAGCCTTGTCCCTTGTGTACAGAGATTTCCTCAGATTCTCTGAACCTTTTAATGACATTATCGACTGTAGACAGTGAAATCCACACATTCTTTGCACTTATTCTTAAATTGTTGCACTATTTTCCAGCGCAGTGTGTCACAGAATGGTGAAGCCCTCCCCATCTTTTCTTCAGAAACACTCTTTTATACCCGATCATGTGACTCACCTGTTGCCAGTGAACCTAATTAACTGTGAGATCTTCCACCAGCTGTTTTCTTTCAGCATTTCACAACTTTTCCAGTCTTTTGTTGCCGCTGTCCAAACTTTTGAGGATGTCATTTTCAAAAACAAAGACATTTCTCAGTTTGGTATTTTGTCTTTGTGCTATTTTCAGTTAGATACGGGGTTTCAGTGTTTTACAAATCATCACATTCTGTTTTACACAGCGCCCCATGTTTTTGGTTGTAGTCCAGCAAACTTTATGAGTCAGTGGGTTTGAAAGTTTTGGTTTTAAGCAGGTTGTTTCATCATTATCTTCATTTTAGGATGTCATGAAATGAAAAATAAGCAGTAACGCTGATGTATGACAGCTTGGCTGCTGTATTACAGTCTAGTCTTTGTGAACTCTTTGGTCATTCCTGCTGCAACTACTGAGAAAAAGTCTGTGTGACAACCTCCAAAATGAACAACAGTGACTCCATCGTGGAGCTTTGGATCTGACTGACCAACATAACGCCATGTGTTCTTATCTGTCGCCCCTCCTAATAGGTCAACAGTTTGTCTGGTCTTCAAACCACACGGGTAGGATTAAGATGTGGTAAGTGGCTCAGGAGCAGCCCGTGAACGCAGGTCATGCCTTGCTTGTTCTGTTGAACACAGGAGCAGGATGTGAGTTTTGCTTTGCATGCACCACATCAAACGTGTGTATCAAGAAATCATGTCAGTCACGACAATGGAGGGAACCATCGGCAGCTGTGTCGTGTTACACCTGTGCACGTGAAGAGCTGCGGCTTATTTTTGACAGGCTGGCGACATGATAATGTACTGCGTTAGCCTCTGCATGCTAATCTGATTATTTTATTTTTACTGGGTTCATAGGTGTTGCAGCTTTGGCTCACACGCTGGTGTTAGATATGCAGTCCATTTCATTCATTCTGTGTTCCCAGCTAAAAACGTACTCATGAAATAAAACATGAAAACGTTTTAAAAAGTTCAAGTGTGCTCACCATCCAGAGCAAAAACTCAACTCAACAGGTTTTACAAACTCTGCTCATTGTTTCCCCTGAAGATGGGCAAAGTCCATCATGGTGAAGGTTGTTTCTACCACTATCAGACAAGTCTGAGTCCCAAAATGAACTGTTTTCTTGACAGAAGCATAAAGTGGATCAACAGCAGGTCGCAGGGGTGCAGTGGTGAGGGTGGTTAGCAGAATAGTAACAGCATATGCTCTGAAAGTGAGCGGGTAAAGATTAGCAGGTAGACTAGCACAGGTTTTCTGGGGGAAGGAATGAGCCCCACAACACACCACACACACACACACACACACACACATACTCATGTTCCACACAACCCTGTTAGTTCTTTTCACCATTATCTCATGTTGTCATCTCCCCCTTTCAAGATACGGGGATCCTGTGGCAAGACCACAAGACCCCCCCCAAAAAAAACACACACACGCGCGCACACACACACACACACAGAGGGCCAGTGTTCTCCCCTGGGGGGCTTGCCAAGATGAAAGGAGGAGTGGTGAAGGGGACAGAAGGCGGAGATGAAACAGATGAGATGACCTCGCTCTTCATCTTTTCTCTCTGTCCTCTCCACGTATTGGATTCTTGCTTTAATCAAAGCAATCTTTAGTGTATATTTATATCCATCCGCTGTGTAATTTCTGTCTGTCTGTCATGTTCTGACAATGTGTCATTGTGATATAGCTTCTGTGTGTCCACGTCTGCTTTGATGACTGTGTTCAGTGAGGTGAAATCTATTGCTTATTGTTCATATGTGTCCTAACATTTGTTAACCAGCTTTTCAGTGAGTGCTTCACCTTAATGCTGCACCTTTTACAGATTTCCAGCAAATTACCAACTGGGCTAATCTTGAATTGTTCTTTTGGTAATCCAGCACATGTCTGTTCAACATGAATGGTAAAAAACTGGGATGGTGTCTGTTATCAAGCACTGCCACCTGGTGGACAGCTCGTGTCACTGCAGGAGGACAGGCTTCAGTCAGCTGTGAACACAGTGAGGTGCTTGCAAGACATTACTGAGATTACAAATAAGTAAATAAAACAATCTCTAAAAAGTAAACAAATCAAGTGACAAATGTTGCTTATCTTTGCTTGTAAAAACTGATATGATGTGAAACATGTCAGACGTATTGGTTTTCAGCACTGACCTGCAATAAAAGTCAGTTGTCAAAACTGTTACTAAAGTAAAAGTACAGAAGTACAATCTGTGTTTACTTTAAATTTACCTTTATTGTTAGAAATAAAACATTTTTTAGAATGAGTCCTTTTCAGAATGTCATATTATATACTACATGTTGTCCTAGTTGCCAGTTTGGACAGACCCTCTCATTCAGTGTTTTTTCTTTTTTTTGATTATTTCTACATTGTAGATTAATACTGAAGATTATCAAAACTATAGAAGAACACAAAGAATTATGTGGTGAACAAAAAAAAGTGTGAACAGATCAAAATACAGTATGTTTTATATTTTAGACCTTTTGCTTTGATGAGAGCTTTGCGGAGTCTTGACTTGTCATGTCACTGCAGAACGCTTCGGCAGCCACGCTGGAAGCATCACATTAACGTTGTAGCTGTTTGAGGTGAAGCTAAATTCTAAATGTACTCGATATACTGTGCAGTATTTCATCAATAAATGTGTCATGTGTGAGAAACTTGAATGCAACTCACAGTTTTGCAAGTCTTAACCTGCAGAGTAGCTGTCAAAAAAATGCAAAAAGTACAGTAATTCCCTCTGAAGTGTTGTGAGGTAGATGCATAGAGCACCTCAAAGTGTGTACCACTGGTTCACTGAAGGTATTTTGTTTGGTTTTGATAATGGGACCCAGCACCCACTGTATTTGGTGGTGGCAAACAGTAACTACAATGTTTTGATCAACTCGCTCACGCAACAGAATGTGAAAAGGACATGAAAACCCTGGGAACTCAGCTCGTGGTTTGGGTGGAGCTAGTTGATGAGCTAAATGGCCCTAATGACTCTGAAGCAGCCTTGAGGGAGTTCTTCTGTCAACTGGTTCAATTTCCTGCCTCTGTCTGCAGGCGCCTCTTGGAATGATTTCCTGGTACCTCTGGCACCCGACCTGGAGCTAAACACACACACACGCTGTCTAGCTGAACTGGCCAATATCACTGTCTTCACCCGCCCAGAGTAAGTGAGTGATTGAATCAATATGCAGCTAGTGTCAAACTGTGTGAGTGTGTGTTTATGGCTCCATACGTGTGTACTGTGGATGCATCGCATGTGTGGGGGTCTATGGGAGGTGCAGGAAGGAAGTCGGAGCAGAGAGAGTGCTGTCATAGTGATTGGCCTGTACATGCGTGTGTGTGTATGCATGTGTGTGTGTGTTTCTAAAATACCAATAATGACCACACCATACTGTGTCCAGTAGGACACACACTCTGACCTCCAAAAGACATTTCCATGGATCTAACAAGGGCTTCACAGCTGCGTACACACACACACACACACAAACACAAAAGCTGTTTAAAAATGCATAAAGAACAATCTCAGCTTTCGAATGGTTAAACTCTATCTTCTATTGAAACGACAGCAGCGTGACTGTATCAGCGTCAGAATGTTGCTGAATTCACTCGTTTAAAGCTCCTCTGAGCTGAATTTTTCTTTTGTCTTCTGTTATTCTACCACTAGGAGTCGCTCTAGAGGCAGAATTTTTCACATGTGACACTTTCAGGTGTGTGATAGGATGGGTCCATCAGCAGGCCTACCTGCTGCGGCTGTGAGGCAACACCTGGAGTGCTAAGAATAAGTTTGTCTGTCAAATTAGTTTTCATGCCCTGAATTTGGGAGAAGAGCCATAAAACTACTAATCCTCCAACAGCTGACACCATTCTCCACCTACCTGCCCTTTAAACTGCCCTGAAATCCCACCAAGCAAAGAGCAGGTACGTGATGGCCTTAAACATTTCTTTCTCCCTTAAAGAGGGTCTTTTAGGGGGAGTTTGAGTGGCCTCGAAGTCTCAGGAACGCCCTCCTCTTCACCTGCACCCACACATTCAACACAGCCCTCTGAAGCACGCTGCCAGCTAGCAACACGCTAAGCTACCCAGCAAGCTGATTCACAGTCACATGAGAGCAGACGTTCAGCCCTCAGCAACAGATGAATTACATGGTATGACTGATTCATACACACGCATAAACATTGCAGCAGTCTTGTGCGGCCACTCAGCTCAGCTCCAGAATATCCTACAAACCTTATCTCCTGCTGTGGTTGACTACATTCACCAGAGCTTTATTGGCATCTGACAGCACTTACAGCAGCGCTTACTGGACAGGGCTGGGTCTAATAAGGCCTCACCTTGGTCTTGTTTAAGGCTTGGACACAGATCTAAGCGCAAAGTAGTGGTGAGAGAGATCATATTGTCGTAATTCCTGCCAATTAACGTTACTGGTGGCTGCTAAATGAGCTCTGATGTTTGGCGGGGTTGGTTTCTATAACGCTGTTTAACAAGACACATGCAGGCACACACACACACACACACACCGGCGGTCTGACACCAGTAGTGGGATTGTGTGGAGTTGTCCTCTAGGTGGCAATGCTGTCTTCTTGATCTGCTTCACAAGCAGAGGCATGGGAGCAACCCCGTCCACCACAAACCATCTTAATAAGTGACTAACCAGCATCAGCTAACAGGAATACTGTTATTACTGTGATCCTGCTCCTACAGGACTGATGTCACAGTGGGATACAATGATTAATGAGCCTGTGTCAGGATTTATCTCGTGTCCCTGCACCTGTTGCCAGCCAGTCTTTGGATTTATAGCATAAAATCTGAACGCTGCAGAGCACAGCTGTTTGATGTTGCAGGGCCGGGTTTACATTATCACATCATTCCAGCATGTTTAGCTACAAAGTTTGACATCATGGTCACAATCACACTGTACAGGTTTGAGGTGGATTCACTCACTCTGGAATGTGATGTGAGACGTTGTGGTTTTGGGATCGGTGGGCCCAACATGCCGCCTTGCCATCCGAAACTGATCGCAAAACAGCTGGGCTTTAAGCAACACTCACCTCCCGCTGTGGTTTCCTCCCTTGCAATAAAACTTTATTAGCATCTGACAACACTTGTCTTAATGGCTCCCTCTGACAATGATCTAACACACATACATGTGGTTTTTTTTTAAGCTTATGGAAAACAGGCTTTGACATCGCGGCGTCTTCCACAAGCTCGTGTCTCAGCCAACCTGCCTGAGCAGCGATAAGAACACGTATCTCCGAATTCATTCTACAGGGCTGGGAAGGGAACAAAAATATGATGCAAATGTGAAAACACTGTGAAATCACATTACTATTAAAAAAGCTGTTGTTATTATTGTGGCGTCATCATTATACATGACGAGAGGTTTACCACCAAACTTTTCTGCATAGATGGACTAACCTGTTAAGGGACCTTGGGGCAAAAACATGCATCCGAGGCCCTCTTGATGCCCACACCCACCACCCACCCTCTGGGCAATGTGTCTGTATGCTGTCATCAATTTCCTATACAGCAGACAATACATGGCATTTAACACAATTGTCTGGCAATGTGCGCGACATGTATGAGAAGACAACATAATCGAAAATAAAAATATTCTACAGATATTAAAACTAGACTGTGACATTTGTAGAACAGCCAATAGGAACGCCCCCTCTCTGAAGCGACCTGTGATTGGCCAGTCTCCTGTCTCAGGCTAGATTTTCTAAAGCCTGACAGTAGAACCAAGAGGTGGTGCAGAAGTTTATTAAATTACAATATGGTGAGAGGTTATCATGGATTTTTTTGCCCAATGATGCCAAAATAAACTGCCCACCTCAGGTTTCAGTACAATTTTGAGGTACTTATACTGACTTGAGTGTTAAAATGTTCTTTGTACCTATATTGCACTACAATTTGGAGGGAAATGTACTTGTTGCTTCACTACATCTGACATTAGTTACTCATCACTTTGCAGATTCAGATTAAAACTGTGTCATCCTAAAATCCTCTTGTGCAAATTGTCAAGGTGCAGCATTGAATCAACAGGTCAGAGGTATGACACTGAGTGCAACAGCATAGTCTCACACCCTGATTTCAGTGAACGTTTATCAGAGCTGATCAACTTGTGCCCTCCAGAACTGTCGTGCTGTGATGGAGGATGCCAGACCCTCTTCATTTATCTCTGAAAACAGAAGAATCTTTCATCTGTGGGGCGGAGGAAGATGATTGACCTCAGATGACAGAAGTCCCTCTGACAGCGTCACACACAATCTATTAAGAATGAACTTCAAAATAATAAGCATCAAGACCACCTTCCCCACCTTTTTCTTTCAATATTGTTCTTTTCTGCGTCTCACTTTAGCACCCAGGTTGCGTGAACGAGACCACTCGCGGTATTTGAGAAGTTTTATTTTTTCTTTTTTTTCAGCATTTCTTACAACAATACAGACGTCACAGAATACATAGTTTTACAAACACAAAGCACACCACCACCTTGGTTGCTGCTGCTGCTGCAGTAAAGGGAAGGGGGTAAATGCTGCGGGTTCTGGAGGTTGTCACTTCAGCCTTGACCATCCTTCCTTTCCAGAGACTTCCCTCATCCGTTATAGCTAGAACGAACCTGCCCTTCGGGGTTGCCACTTTGGGACCGTTTTGCAGCATAGCAATATGATGGAACAATGGAGAAAGCTTTCTTTTGAGACATTTAGGGGTAAAACAAAACATTTCTAGACTATGGTCTGAGCATGACGTTACTCCGAATGAGAGGAAGCAGGAGGTTAAAAGGTTGGACAGTGTTGCAACTAAAGAGCAGTTCCATCGTTCTGCTTGTTTGCAGTGAAGGAAATCTCCCCATTCGATAAAACTAAAAAAAGATCTTTCCTTGATATCTTTTTTAGGGTACTCTGCAGAAAAATTACACCACCTAAATCTTGACCATCTAGTCTTGAGTAGTCCATTATTACTTAAATTTTTTATTCCTGTACAGTGAAATAAAACTCCAATGGATCTTCAAATGATCTTTTTTTAAAAATACAGAAGGCTTCTTTTATTCCAGCCATTTTTTCCCCCAAACATCATTCCCAAACCCTTCCAACTAAAAACAGGACTTTGATATTATATACTTCTGTGTGTGTCTGCTGATGGTAATGTGTGTGCACGTGTTTGCATCTGTGTGTGTGTGTGTATGTGTGTGTGAACTCTATGTCATTTACACCCAACATTGTAAACATACATAGAACTATATTACATGTGCTTGCACTGCATCTTGGAGGGGGAAAAATTTGGTTTACTTCACTAGAACACCACAAAAGAGGGAAGACGGGGAGAGAAGGGCTCGTGAGAAGAACAGGTGGTGGTGGTGGAGAGGAGGAGGAGGAGGAGTGTCAAACTCCTTTTCAAGGTTGTGAGGTTATTCTCAGTTTGGTTGAAAGCTCAGTTTTAGTGGACAGGCCCTTCTTTTTAATTCTCATACGCAACAGGGGCATGTAGATAAGAGTTTTCTCTCTGGGACAAAAAGAAGAAGAAGCTTTCTGTTGAGTCTTCAGGGTAGAGCCCATTGTCCAGCACCACCGAAATGTCAGAGAAGAGCTAGAGGGGAAAAAAGAAGTCTTTATATTCTGTATTAAGAAGTTCCTTTCAGCTCCAGCTGCATGAAGCTACCAGGTCTCAGCAGGGCTTAGCTGGGTGTTGGTGGTCTCCGCTGAATTAGAGTCCTTCAGTGGACACCCCATGTTACATGTACAGGGAGTCGTGTCAGTGAGGCAGAGGAAAACAAGCCTGTTGACCGGTGAGATTGCAGATCTCCACGGTTTCATTTTTTTTTTTTTCGTGGGTGGCGAGGCAGTCAGCCAGAGAGTCAGTGAGTTCTGCTCAGTCATTCGCTTTCATCCAGGTTTAACCTCCTGAAAGAGCCAGTGGAGTCTCAAAAACAGCCGTCTCGTCTCTGCGCGCTCTCGGAGGGTCTGGAGCTGCCGACCCGGGCCACAAGAGAGGGAAAACAAATGGCAATCGACGGGGAGGGTGGTGGAATCCAAGATGGGAGGAGGGATGGACTGGCGGGACGAAGAGGCGAGGGCTGGGGGTGGGGTGGGGCGGAGGGGGGTTGTGTGTGCTCTTTACAAGTAGACACGCCTCAGGTCTCCGGGTGAGGTGATGGTGTTGCACTGCGGGCACAGCTTCTTGTTCCCCTGTGATGGATGGAGGGACAAAAGTTAGCTTTGCTGCTTGGAAAATGTGTTCAGGTCAGAATAAGGTGACGTCTGGGTCGCTCACAAAGCATTCACGCCTTCACTCACGATTATAACTGTGTGTCAACAGCATTTTTGATTTATCAAAGCAAACTTTAAGACTTTGTTGCTTCTCATGTGTGAGGCTTTGCTTCTCTTCCTGTTCCTCGTCATTGTAAATTGGCTCTGACTCTCTGACTGGAGCAAACAGACCTGCTGTACTGGCATTAGCTGAATTCAGTTTACTAACAGACCACACGTAGTACAGGGCACACTAAACCAAGATCACTCTCTCCTGTACAGTACAGCTCATCTGTACAGGGGCTGCATGTGTATTTCTCAGTGTTTCACAGGTGAGCCAAACTGTGTCAGAACTAATACTTCCTCCTCCCTTCAGCGCTCTTCCTCTCCCTGTGCACTCCTTTGATAGCGTGCCATCTGCAGTAAAGCAGCAGGTGATAATATGCAACACAGGGCTGACGGCGTAACAGCACACGGACTGGGTGGTCTCTACCGCTATCCTCCACCTTTCTGGGGCTGGGTGGTAAGCGCTGGATGCTGGCACATTCCCCACCAACAGTTTTCACTGGTGCATTGGTCACAGATGTACGAATAAAAATAAAAGTCACGACAGATTATGTAAATAAATGAAGTATAGTGATACATCTGGAGTTAACTAGGAAAGGAAGCTGCAGCCATTACTGCTTTTGTATTATGTCATCTTACGGCTGTAATACAAGTTATGCTAATAATCGCTAACAAAGAAGCTACCATGACTTTTTCTTCCCTTCCTATGATTTAATGTCAGTCTACATGTTATACTCCCATGAAAAGTGACTTGTTCGACATATTTAGGCTACAAACCGAGCATCACCTATCACAGAAGTATCTCTTTGGTATGTGGGGACCCTCATCAGTCCACTGCAGTGCGTGCAGAAGGTGTGTAAAACACTGTGTGCGTGATATCTAACACAGGTACAGCAGAATGCAGAGATCTTATAACCGGAGTACCAGGACCTAGCCGAACCTTGCACCCCAGTACAAATGTACAGGCTTGTCTGACCTCAAAGATTTATAGGCTTCTTTTCCTGTAAGCCACTGAATAAACTCTTTGGAGTAGGTGCATAGGCTAAGGTAGTCTGAACACACACACACAGGAGGACTGAGGTGGTGCAAAGTCTGACAGATCTCACACCCTCCTGCTAAGAGGATTTGTGGCTCCAGAGTACTCAAAACAGCTTCAAGAGAGAATAAAGAAGAAGAAGAAGAGGAAAAATGTGGAGGTGAAGAAAGGCAGAAGAAGACAGGAAGGAGGTTGAAGGAGGGAGGATGTGTGGAAAAGTCTGGGATGGTGTTTAAATGGATGTACGCAGATGTTTCGATACTAGTGCTGACGTGATACAGGAGATTTGGTGCTGACGCCAAACTTACACAAAAAAAAAAAACATTTTGAATTTAACAAAATGTGGAATCTCTTTTTAACACTTATTATTGGCATCACCTACATTTCAATCAGGCCCGATATGTTCAAAAAATAAACGACTTTAATGGGAATCTGACAGATATTCAATGCCAGTTTTTGTGCTGGTTCATAACCCCGCCTGTTTCTGTGGAAAACATGTATACATGCTTATGGATGCACAAGCAAAGCTAGAGAACCTTTCCTCTGTCTCAACCCGGTCCTGTCCTGTCAGCGCTCTACTCATGTAAAATGAACCCACTTTCTGCAGACAATTCACCCAAATAATGTCTTTCTCCCTGGTGTGTTATAATGAACACATGCCCTGTATGTCAGCATGAACAGATGATTAGTCTGGTTTCCATTTCAGTTGGACAGGAAACCACATGAGCGTGTGATGGATCAGGTCTAATCCTATATTCCTGTAAAGAGAGAGAATTTACCAAACCTCTGAGCTCTCCCTGATATGAAGCTAAGACGCTCCACGATATATCTTTACATCTCACACACTGCGTGAAGGAGCGTTCCTCCTGTTTGTTTGAGCGCCTGTCGAAGCTGTGTACTCCTGTTTAGCGTGGGCGAGAAGTGTGTGTGAGTGTGTGCCCGTCACGCTGCGTTCCAGCTGCCTCGCTCATTAAAGCGGTGAGGGGCTGAGCTGACGTTAACTAGATTCCCAGGCATTTACTTTGATCAGCTTGGCCCTCCCGTTTTTATAGCTGTCTCCAGGCTATGACTTTAATGCTCCATACATTAGGCCAGTGACGGCAGCGTGCGTGACATGTGCACGCACACACACGCGCGCGCACACACACACACAGTGCTTAGGTACATGGCATGTGGAAACAATGGGCCTCATTCAAGAATGTTTTCTTACACTCTCTCTTAAAAAATGAATGAAGAAAATTCAGAAAACCCTCCAGGTAATTTATAAAACATGCAGACTCTCTGTCTTCATGAATCAGTATTCATCTTGGATGCATGTTCCAGACAGTCATTCACACTAAATGCTGAATCCTTAGTAGCCATGGACACTTGGGGGGTGGGTGGGGGTGCTTAGGTATTGTATTGCACCTACTAGGTTCAACCTGTGCTTGGCACATTCACAAATTTGTGTAACTATGTTAAATTTCCTTCCAAATAAAGCTCATTTCTTTTTTTTTATATTTCAAATCCCACATTGTTTAGTTTAATTCCTTGCAGCCTTCTTCGCTACTGGTGGTCAAAAACTCCACAGGATACTTTTAATTTAACATACTGACCATATTATTATGATATGCTAACATTCAATTCAAGAAACTGCTGGGGCTGATGGGAATTCACCCTCTTTGTGTGTGGTATCCTGTCACGTCGTTAAAGCGCTGGACAATTAAACCTTTTACTTGCAGGTGGTTCCTAAGAGAAACTAAGGAAATCATCAAAGACATTTATTCTCTGCACAAATGTCATGATAATCCCTCACAGAAACTGTCAAGGCAGCTCTTCAGTAAAAATACTAAAACTAGTATTTAGTATTTAATACTAGTATTATTTGGTTGGTTACTTTTGAACTTATTTTATATTTACTATATCATGGTTTTGGACACGCCACACAACTACTACAGGTCAGTGCTTATGAGTTCACTATCCGTCCTGACGCCATGTAGCTTTGGCTTTTAGACAAATGAGAAAAAAAATTCACACGTTGAATAATGGACAATACTGCATATGAGCCTTTCATGAATGACGCACTGTAATTTGCACAATCCTTTGGTCATTAATTTCTGCCCCCCTCTCTCTGTGTTTGGTCCTGTAATTATGCTAAGAGTGTATTTATAATTGCAAGTATAATATCAAAAGGAGCTAATGGTGGGGAACTGCTTGTTAGTAATTGCTGACGCGTGTCACAAATGGCAGCTGACGGCGTTTAATGGAAAAAGCCACTGAGGTGAGAAGGAGGAGGCTTGAGAGGGGAAAAGTAGTAGAAGAGGCACAAGAGAAGACAGTGAGGTGAGAGAGAAAAAAAGACAACAATCAAGGACAAGTGGAGAAAAGAGGAGATAGCAGAAACCAAAGAGAGCCAATGAGGAGACTGTTTATCCTCCCAGCAGCAGAAACACTGCGCTCCATTTACCACATTAGCACCAGCTAATTACACACTACTGAATATATTAGACTAACTAATAACCAACAAAACCACTGTGTCTCTGTGTGAGGGTGTGTGTGTCTGTGTGAGTGTGTGTGTGTGTGCACCCGAGGCACTATGTAGAACTCATTGGAAGTTCAAGTTGACCACTTTATTCCAACATTTTAACGAGCCTTTTGGGGACCATTCCATCTAAGCTTTTCCCCGACTGAGAACTGGAAGTGTTTACACTGCCTTCATTTCGTGTGTGTGTCCGTGTGTGTGTGCAGCGAGGGAACAGGTCATTTGGGGAATATTCCATTTTAGTTCCTCCCTATGGGGCACTGCTACGGAGAGAAACTCACTGACTATGAAATGAGGCTGCAATAACTGGATGTCATGAGGAGCTGCCCTGGAGCACGAAGGGGTGTGTGCGTGTCTGTGTGGACAAGTGTGTGAGTTGTAGTGTACGTACCAGAGTCCTGAGCCAGCATTCTTCACAATGGACGTGCCAGCACTGGATGGAGGTGAGCGGCATCGTGTAGGAGTCCTACAAACATAAAGAGAGACAGAGAGAGGGTAAAGAAATGAAATTACAGTCAAAGGACACGCACGTGCCAGTCAACAACAACCAAAACAACACTGTACATTCCCTGAGCGACAGCATCAAACCACTAACCATGGAACAACACAGCCAACAGCCACAGAACCACTGAGCAAGGCAGCATGTGGGGCAACTGAACCGGCAACCTGCACACACACACATACACACACGCACAGACACGATATCGGGCAGGCAACGAGCAGAGACGGAGGGAAGCAGGCAGAGGGAGAAGATGAGGGAGAGAGCCATGGATGAACGCAATCAGATGGGCGCTCTTTTCTTTTCCACTCGAAAAGAACGGAGAGAGGAGGAAGGGACGGATGAGGAAGAGGAGCGGAGGTGGGAGGGAGGGAGTGCCTTACCCTCCGTAGGGGCTGTGGGAGGAGCCTCTTTATGCCGCTGCCGTAGCCACCAATCACAAGGCCCCTGTACAGGCAGTACAGGCCGAGGGGGAGGGACTTAGGCTGCCTCTCTCCGACCTCATTGGCCAGTGGCCGGGGCCCTGGCCACGCCCCTAGGCTCTTGATCTCCGCGCCTGATTGGATAGCAGGCTTCCTCTGCGGAAGGGAGGGGTGGGGTGGGGGAGGAGAGGGGGCGAAAGGTGGCAGCTAATCATAGAGGCGGGGCTTGTACTGATCGCGCACACACATACACCACAGAGCAACAAACTCGCGCATGGCCAAACACACAAACCCATCCCCTACACAAGCACGCACCCACGCACGCACACATACGAGAGCACGTCCAGCCTGGACAGCCAATGAACAAACGGCTATGAGGAAATGCTTGAGAACTTTCCATCGCTGCTAAATAATGACAAATGACAAACTAACGCTGATGACTTGGCTAAGTTGCTGAAGCCTGTTAGCCACCAAAAGACAAGCAGAGCATGAGATGGCACTGTGGATACTGTTGCGTTTAATGTATTATGTTGCAGTGGAAGGAAAACTCATTGGTTCCTGCTGGATGCTGCAAATGTTAAGGATTTGTGCTTCCTGATGAAGATGCAGTTAATGACATTTTTATATTGAAATAAATGTCTTCATCATACACTGACCTCCACCCTATGGTGCTCACTGTGATGATGCTGACATGGGAGCGTTCATCAATTCATTACTTTCATTATTGATAAATGGTGAAAAATGTCTAACATTTTCCTTAAGACCAAAGTTCTGTTTTCAAATGTCATGTTTTGTCTCACCAACAGTCCCAAACCCTCAGATTTTCATGTTTTTTGTCATAGAAGACAAAGAAAACAGAAAATATTCACTTTTAAGGAGCTGAAACCAGAGTTTTCTCTTCAAAGATGACTCAAAATGATAAGTCAATTATCAAAATAGTTGCTGATTAAATTGTCGATCAACCATTCAACTAATTACTAATTAGTTTTCTTTTTTAATTTTACTTATTTGTTTATTTGAATGGGACAGTGCATATTGATGAACATGTTCAAACATGTTAAGATGCCGGATTGTAGCTTGACGCTAATTTCCATTAGCACAGTTACCCACCAACTTCCATTAACAATGCCAACACAAAAATGTGCTCAGCTGGGTGTGGTTAGTGTTAATGCTGGTCGCTTCTACCTTTAATACTATGCTGTAAATAGCTGTAATGGTGTAAAACCATGAGCTCAAAGTGGCCTGGCCTGTTTTAAGTAGCTGTTGGTATTAAATTCAACTACTGGGTGACTTTGCAGATATGTAGCATAACCAAGTATCAGTCTTGCATTTTCACATTAGCATCACATTAACACAGAAGCAGTGATAGTTTTTTCTCTGTTCTGGGCAAACTTTAAAAGTAGTGTCTCTTATTATAAGAATCAATCTACTTGAAAAACTCTCACATACAGAAATCTCATTTGCTACGATGGCCAGTAGATGGTGGTAGAAATCCACGGAGCAAGCAGAAATCTCAAGCAGAGCGCTGAGCTCACTGCAGGACCAGGAAAGGATAAAGGACAACTTGAGCCAACTTGGCTAGAGTAAGGGAGCACTTGTTTTCTACTTCTATACAACTACCTGAGCACTGGGAGGTTACGATCCACGCACAACAGTTTAAGTAACTGGATCATAACTCCGGAGGCCGCAGCGCAAACCTCCACCTCCTCTGAAAATGCTTCCTGACCGCCGATTAATTAGAGCAATCTGATGACTTTCACATCAGACGCACGGTGACAGGGAAGGAGCACAGTGACAAGTTCAAGACGGACAGAGACAGATTAGATGTAAGGCGCCTGTGTGAACATTGTACACATATTTGTGTTTCTCTGGACGCCTCAGTGTGCGTGCGTGTGTGTGTATGAGATGAGGGACAGTGACAGATGAGTGGAGAAGAGCCGTGTGTCCATGGGGCAGTGAGTGATCGATCGCTGTGCCTTGCCCTCCGTGTCACCTCAGGCACCCAGCGACCTTTAGGAAGCGCAGGCGTCGGTAATTACGCGCTTTTCTCTCTCCCTCCCTCACACACACAGACACACAGACACACACACACACACAGGATGCCGACGCTGCACTGTCCACCAGCTTGAAGGATGACAGGATGGGTACTTGATACAAAGTGGGGAACATAAACAGAGATGGGAGCGTAGCTGTAGTCACATCTCAAGCATCTGATGAACATGAATATCGACAATGTCCCACTTTCTGCCTGATATTGTCATGGCTGAACATGTGGCCTATATTATTGATCCGGGAGTCCAATCAATCACCTATACATGCTGTAGTACTCCACACTTTACAATGCATTACTGGGCTCTGTCGTCTAGATTTAATCTCTTACATGTGTTTGCTGGTTATGAATATTTTTTATATATCTGAATACACAGCAGAATCCTGTCAGTTTTTGAGATTGCTCTGCATTTCTCAAACAAGGTGCTCGGGTTAAATCAGATGGCAAAACAAAACAATATTAGCACTGGAGTCTCCTACGTCAGCACACATTCAGTTGACTTGCAAAGCCATGCAGCAGCATAAACCATCAGAACACCACAGCAACACAACACCACCACTCATACGCTTAGAAAGCTACTCAGGCTGCCACAAACGGAAATGAGACGCATACAGTTCCTACATGCACACTTCAAGGAGCATCCAGCAAAGAACACAATACACTCAACACTATTTAAAATGCTGTCGTTTAACACTATGATTACTGATTATCTATACTGACTTGGGGGGCTGAATCCTTCAAAGGAGCATGGATTGTTCAAAACAATCTGAGGACCAGGCTGACCCTGCCCCTCTCAGAGACCAAAATTAATGTAGCATGGTAAAAAAAAAAAAAACCTGACAGAGTCATGACGTTTAACGGGCAAATGCTCCATTAATAGTGAATATATCTGTATTAACATTTCCAGGACACTTTCAGGAGCAGTGGAGATCATGCCTGCCTTCCACTGTGCACATCCTGTGTTGTTCAGGTGTCTTGGCCAAGTCTTTGCCATGGGACAGACATTAGTGGCTATAATGTGGTCTTTGGAGGGGGCAGTGTGTGCAACTGGTTGACAATTTGCTAGATTTGAGGAGAGCGCTGTTTATTAAGCTCAAACAGAGCGAAGAGTAAGATCCTCCTGGTGGGCGGGGGATGTGGGAAATAAACAACTACTACGAACTCCTGCATTAACTGTCAAACCTCTAAACCAAGGCTGCACCTTTATATATAAGAAGTTTTACAAATGCTGGATTTAGCGCCTTCTGACCATTGGCGCAACGCTGCCATGACGGCTGATGCTCATATGATTGTGATACTCACCATGCAGATGAGACACTTGTATCGGTCTCCTCTCAGTATCTGCCTCTCCAGCTCTCTGATTCGAGCCTTCAGAGCCTCCATGGTGGTAGCCGTGGACTCCTCCTCTGTTACCCTGGAGGAGAGGAACAGGAGGAGAGACGAGGAGAATGAATCTGAATCTCTGCAGCTCAATACACAGTCGGACATCTTTAACGCCCCCCGTCCAATATGAAGTTTAACATTTTTCTAATTAACACGGCTGTATCCTCAAAGACCCCATCTTACAACAGCTTTATAAAATGTAAAGGATGGTGGTGACTCCACCCTCCTTTCCATCTTTAAATTTCTTGTGCTTGGACTTTAAATAAAGTGCCCTGTTCTCCTTTTCTAACATCTCACATTCACCTTTCACCCTCTGCATCTCCTCTCTTATGTTTTTCCATCCATCCTTCACAATTTGTCCTCCTCTCTTCGTGTCCTCATTTCATCCCTCCTTCATTCTATCCACTGTCACCCCGTCTTCCTGCCTCTAAGCAGCCTCTGATTAATGTGTAGCATGATAACAGAAAATGTGCATTTAACACTGTCCGACAGCATATGAAGCAGCCATAACTAAATCAATACGGCCGACGCACAGACCACAGCGCTGCTGCTGATGATTTGGCGCGGCGAGACGAGGCCACGCGAGCCCGCCGCTGTTTATTATAGCCATTCACTCGCTCTCTGGGAAGATGCAAGAGCAGTTTGTGTGTGTGCGTGTGTTAAAAAGGAAGCGAGTGTGTGTGTTTATGGTGATGTGGTCATTTTGCAGCCTGATAGCTAGCTGATCTATGGTATTGATCTGGATGGAGAAGGACAAGTGGAGAGAGGAAAGGGAGGGAGGGTGTGTGTGTGTGTGTGTGTGTGTGTGTGTGTGTGTGTGTGTGTGTGTGTGGCCTAGGATATGGCTTCATTTGCTGCATCCTCAAACAGCAGGGGCTGCAGGGAAAAGAAAACAAGGATGGACTTTCTCAATTTCCTATTGAGAGCAGGTTTCTGTGCCTTCATTTTTACAGTATGCTAATCGAGGAGTTTTACGTTGTATTTCTATCATCAAACAAGCTCATTAAAATAAATTGGACATTTAAACTAAATTGAAGATTAAATTAAAATTAAACATTTGAGGTTTGCATGGCCATCACCAGACTTCTCCAAACACACACTGTGAAGCTTAGCAGAGAAGTCTTATGTTTGCAGTTAGTTCAATTTCTTTTTGGAAGAAATGAAAACTCTGACACAACTATAGACTTCACATCTGACAAAAGGAGAACCTGATGATGTCTGAAAAACTTTTTCTGTACAGTAAAATTAGAACTTGGCTGAGAATTCTCGATTTTGAGTGGCCGGGCAGTATAACTGATACCTCTGATTATACTTGTGCTTGTAGAAAGCAGCTCTATTCTCTGGTGTAGTTTGCCTTTGTTTCTCTTTATGCATCTGAAACAGCCAGATTTCACAATCTGTCTTTTCAGCTAAATGTTATCACGTGTTATAAAGTGAACTTCTAAAGGGACAGGAACAATCAATGTTTTCAGGTTTTGTGCAACTGAATGACCTATATTTATTATTTATTGGTAGAACTGCGACAACTAGTCAATCAACTATTAGTCTGAACATCTTCTGGCAAGCAATAAGACATCACAATGGACTCAGGGACCTTTTAACATGTGTTTTCATTATTTTTCAAGTTTTATAGACTTAATTGTTAGATTAAATAATAATAGGATTTTAAAGCTTTCGAGTTGGTTGGTTCACCATCCATTACAACAGTGGAAAATAGAATTTGTCAGGTGATATCCCTTAAACAATGAAATGATGAGATAGTTTAAGGATTCACACCACTTTCCTTCCTCTACTACAGGGAAATCAGATGGCAGGATCAGCTACAGGGCAGCATGACTGAGGCTGTCCGGAACATGAAGTGCTCCTAACACGGATCCATTCTGCCACCACAGACGTGGTCGTGGTTTTTCTTCCTCAGTAAGGTCTCTGGGAAAAGTCAACCCGCTCTGGCTCCTCCCTGTAACCCCATCACCGTCCCGTGTCTATAAAGACCTGGTTGGGGCTTTGAGCCTGACTCGCCACTCTATGCCCTATAAACTGCTTTACCCTCTCCTCTTATTAGTTCTGAGCTTGTAAAAAGCCATTTAGCCTTGATTAGCCAGCTAGCTTATAAAGCGCCAGTAGACTCTGGGCTGGACCGGACTGGACGGGGGTTGTCCCTCAAACAAGGCTGTCTCTTTCTTTTAACAGCTCCAATAAAGCCCTCTGTCGCTCAGTCGAGTACAAAACTCTGCCAAGGGGCCAAGGGGCTCTCCTTTCTTGTCCGGAGTAAACAGAGATGGAAGGAGGGGGGAAAGTTTTACTCTTTGAAAAAAAATCTCCTTTTCTTCCAACACCACTCGTCTTTCTATTATCCTTTCTGCAATGAATATTCATTTAGCACAGCTGATTTATAGAAAACCACATTTAAAAAGTTGTTTAATTTCCCAGTGCTATAAAAAGACATGTTAATCTATCTTTATGTGACTGTGGCCATCTGAACAGGGGGACAGGGAGGTGGAGGTAAGAGGGGGTGGTGGAGGTGCAGAGATTTAATGGAGGTAAAAAGAAGAACGGGATGATTTCACAGTGCCAAGGAAAGGAAAGACAACTCTCTGGGGCTAAATGTGACTCTCGGAGAGATAAACTGCCTCTAAACCAGCAAGAACCACGAGTGAAAATCCTTGAGTTTAAGGCCTTTAAGATATTTGTATGTGTCACTGATTTAAGCTGGCTCAGGGGTTTTCAACCTTTTCAGTCTTAGAGCCAAAAAACTACAATTTATGTCTCTCTGAGACACAGTCTTAGCAAACATGTCACGCACACTTACAGAAACAAGTCCACAGTTCAATTAGGGTCACAACCTAAAATGTTCAGTATTTTGCGGTGAGGAAATATACCAAACTTGTCTGTCTGAGTCGGCTTCTACTCAGTGTAGCAGCAAGTTTCCATGAGCAAAACTCTCTGGGGGAGACCGTGTTAGGAGCTGGGGTTCGACAGCATCTTACTGCATCTCAATCTGTGTAACAAATCAGAATCTTTGAATCCCTATTGGAGTGTATAAGTGTAGCTCTCAACATCTCCAAGTAAAGATTCAGTTGGGATCTGTGTTCACATTTTGCAACCTGAGAAGGCAGCAACACTCCAGCTTTGAATGGCAGCCGAATCAATGTTCTGTAGCTACAACTTGAAAATAAGAGCAAACGCAGTGTGACATGTTGATTTAACATTTACAAAACAGATATAGCCTAGCAACTTGCTCCACATACTGCAGGTCCTGATTCACAACAGTCAAACTGAGTAAATTATTGATATGAAGGGCATTTAAATTTAACTCTGACTCCCAAAGTTACTGTGCTACAATCAGTGGAATCGTTTCACTAAAGGCCACTCTGTTGGCAAACTTGTTAAAACAAACAAAAAGCCAACAATGAACCAAACACAATCCATGAGTGATAACGGAGTGGCAGAGAGCTGTCACAGAGTGGTGCTTCTTTCTCTGACAAACAATCTTTGGCTGAGTATACCAGTCACCTAAAATGGAGAATCTTGCATGTTTAATACATTTATGTCTGCTAATAAAAAAGGGGAACAAACTCCTGATATTTACTGGTATGAACTGCACATCTGTTAGCTGTGTGTTTGTACATGGCTGCATGTTTTAGAGGGTTTGTGTGCACAGTGGGACGACGCTCTGGCTCGGCAGGTTTTAACCGAAGCTGTGGCCTTGATCTGAAGGCCTGGTATCATAAAACTTGAGGAACCGATACTGAAATACAACTTCCATTCACACAACATGCTCCTACTCCAACTCAGTTACTGCCCCACAGGGCTTTTTGAATGGTGTATGTGTGCATGAGTGAGGGAAAGTGAAATTGCAGTGCATCTCCAACTCAAGTCATCCCTATGGCGACAAGCAAGCAGGAAAGCCTGACAGAGACAGATAGATGGCTGTGCCTCCCCTCTATTTAGCGCTCTGTCCCCAACGTGTGTGGGGCTATTTCTCATTTCATTAGTGTGTGTGTGTCTGTGTGTAGCTGGAGACCTCCACCATCCATCTCAATCAGCCCCGTGTCTTAATCTACTGTCTACCTACATTTTGGCCTCACTCAGCTTCTCTCTCAATACGAGCACAAACAGAGGCGCGAGGAAATTACATAAGAATTAATTTCAAAAACTATTTTGGACCAATCTTCTAGCAAACATTACATCCACCAGGTAGGGACATAAATCCCTCACACATGTGTGTTGTGAAAATAGCAGCGGTAAATCCCTTTAGAGCATCATTCTCTGCTGCACCCTGTTAACCGAGGCCTTAACTACACCGACACACCATGATAAAACATTTAAGTCACTATTGATTTCCCCTGCCTCAGCCTGATGTGTGTGTGTGTGTGTGTGTGTGTATCTGTGTGTGTGCGCACACGCGCACGTGTAGGTCTCAGATGGCAAAAGGAAAGGGGAGGGTGGCGTCTTGTAAGTGCCAGAGAAAAATTGAGACAGAGGACGGGGAGAAAAGAGAAATGGGAGAAAGAAAGAAGAAAGAGAGAAATGTGGCTTAGCGACAACAATAAAGAGAAGAACCAGGCAGGAAAAGGCTGTGTGTGTGTGTGTGTGTGTGTGTGTACATAGACTATGTAGAGAAGTGGGCATAGCTACCATGAAGCCACCCCTTGGTTTGTGGACTACCATTCTGAAACCTCGAGTTTGGCATTATGGGGGTCGCCATCTTGTTTTGCAGATGCAGCTCGGGAGGAGGGCGGTGGACCTGACCGAGAATCCGAGGACCCTGTGGTGTTACTGTGCTAGTGATTTGCCAATCACAAGGTAACCACGCCCTAAAGCAGACCCTGATTTATCATCTATTTTATTCTCAATGGGACCACAATTGACGAAATGAGCATCATGCTGTATGGAAGAACGATTGAGACTATACACTCATTAGAAAAATGTTAGTTTAAAGGTAGTAAACCAGTGGAGTCGCCTCGCCGCCCTACTGGCCGTTACAAATACTGCTGGTTTAAGGCAGTTCAACATTGGCTTCACTTTTCAGACACGGAGGGTGGATCCAGTTCTGTATCTACTCTCTGTGTGTTGGTGTGGATGTGGATGTGTGTGTGTGTGTGTGGGTGGGTGGTAGAAATCTAGCTTCATCATATCCAAATTGAGGACAGATTCAATTATTTGCAGAAACCACATGGAAATCTCTCTGCATTGTTCCAGCTGGAGCACCAAATTTGGCAGCAATCGCATTGGCGGCATTGGAGGGGCCATTTATCTTGGAGGGGAAGAGTGTCTCAGCCGTGTGTGTGTGTGTGTGTGTGTGTGTGTGTGTGTGTGTGTGTGTGTGCGTGAGAGAGAGAGAGAGAGCGAGCTCATTTATCTTGCAGGGGAATGAGCAAGGGAACGAGGACGCCCCGGGAGGCGACCAGATCATTACCCATCTGGGATCAGAGACAGAGAGATTTCACTAACGCTGCCCTGTGCAAAGCCACACACAAACACACATACATGAATGTGTACAATGTATCAATGTAACGAAAGGAGACAAATCTCATTTTCATTTGGGGACGGAGGGGCACAGAAGCTCCACAAATACGTGCATTTATAGCAAGCAGGGAAGAGTGAGGCAGGGAATTGTTCCAGCCAGCCAGCTGACTGCTGCTTCCATTGCAATCATTCAGCATCTAGTTGGCTCCCTCTAAATGGATACTTAGATTAAAGCATGTTCTGCTCCAGGTGGTCGCTGCGACCTCAGCTGGAACATCATGTTGCAACACACACACACCTACATGTTGGCCATAATAAAGTCATAACATCACATTTTGTTCAGAAATTCTAAGGTAGTTCTTGGCAACGAGCTTTACGAGAGAGAAGAGTCCCACTACATTAAATCTTACAGATTTACTTTATTTCCAGAAATAATTCATGAAACCTTAATCTGATGTTATGTATGATGTATGACAGGAAAATATGAATAAAACTCTCTTGAGCTCCAGGAAGTGACATCTCACTACGCTAAGTTTTGCACAGAAATATTTCACAGTCTGCAACTGAGTTTGTGTAATGTTAATTCCTGTGGCAAAATAAATAATCATCATATTCTTTGTTTATTGTTTATTTTTCTTTTGCATCATGGTCAAAAATTTTAATCCCTGTGGACAGTCAAATTGTGGTTTTCTTCAATTAAATAGATGGCAATCTAAAGGTGCACGCACAAACTGTGCACACCATGCACGTTCTCCAGCCCTTACCATCTCTGTCTCTAAAAAAATCCAGGGAAAACCCTGGGAATGTCTTCATTTGTCTCAGGTGACCTGAAGTTGGCCTGGTAAACTGGTAAATCAGCTAATGTTAGGAATCAACCAACACCAGATCCATGCAGCGTAGCTAAGTTACAGAGAGCTGGCTAACCTCATCTAAGGTCACACTGAGCTAGTTGGCCGCCCTTATCTTGCATCACTTTTGGCTTGCACAAAGCAATCATTAGTGATACGCTTTGTATGTATGTCTGTGCTACGGAAACATAGCAGGATGATGAGGGCACCTCTTCCTCACTAACAGACGTAATACACCAAATGTGTGTGCGCGCTAGTCAATCAAGTCTAGTCTTGGCACTGTCTGACCACTACGTCGCGACTCATCCTCGCTGATATGTCCACATCTTTTTCTCTCAATCATAAGCACACACGCAAAGTAAAAGTGGGGCCATCACACCACAGACAACAACTTATCCATCCTCTCATTCAGCAAACACACACACACACACCTATTGCCTTGCAGTAATGTTTGTGATCAATACACTTCAAGTTGCCCTGCTTATTCACCAGTTATCCCCTCTGCTGATATTTGATATGGGGAACACACACGCTGAGTGCTGATTGATTCATTTAAATGAAGCATTTATCGTGTGCAGCCTTGCAGGAGGCAGCGGGGAACACGTTTAATACTTACTGAAAGGCAGAAACATGTATACAGTCATGGACATACTAGTTATTTCTAGAAAGAAACATGTTTTATGAATGTGCCTTTTAGACCTTTCTTAATCAAATTCTGTCAGCAGTTTACTGCTCTGCTAGCCAATCTAGCATTGACTATGGTTTCCAATAGCAGGAAAAACAAACAAAAAACACAAAAATCATTTCTACTTGAACATTTCACCTGAGGAAATGAATGAAAACTGAAAGGTTGAGATACATGAGATGAGAGTGGTGATTTTTAGGGGCTATTCTTAAAGGCACTTCAGCTGGACAAAGGAAATCACTTTAAGAAATAGGGGCTGGGATGGAAGGCAACAAGCAGGCTGACCCCTGCTCAGTGTGTGAATGTGTGTAATCGCATGGGGCAAGAGGACAGGGGAATATGCCAGACATGCAGAAGCAACCAATCAACCAAACCCCTCTTTCTCTTTTCTGCTTGCCCACCGATGTTTCTCTCTAGCTCTCGCAATGAGCTGACCTCTATTACCCATGCAGGGGACAGTGTGTGTGTGTGTTTGTGAGATTGTTTACTTGTGGCAGAATATGGATGAGGAGATGGAAATGAGGGAATTACAGAGCGCTGGCCTTTCACACACACAGGGTATTCTAATGGATAGGGCAGTTTGAGTGTGTATGCGTGTGTGTGTCAAACACAGCTAGGTGAGGGGACTTCTCTTTGTACTGTCGAATCAAGCCTCCAGCTGCGGTCATATATGCAGGTCAATGTGACATCATTTTAAAGAACTTAACATTTTTGGAGTATTTCTGCTGAAAGTCGATGTGTCACATCATTAGTTGGGAAGCTCCCAAGTCGAATCTCAGTCTGTCAGTTAAATCACTGCACTTTTTTTTTTTTAGCTGTCATTGTGCATGTACAGTGAGTGTGTACAAATGCTAACGAAGAACCTGCTATCTGCTGCGCTGCTGAAGGAATGTGTGTATACATACCAGTGTGAACAAACATTTGTGTTCGCACACTGCTGCCTTTAAACGTGCGTGTGCCTCAGATCTGCTTGGGTCTGCTTACGTCCTCATTAATGATTCTAAGGCAGCTCTGCGCTCTGAGAGAACACGACTGCAGGAAAAATCAATACCTGGACCCTCCCCGTCACACACACACGAATGCATGCACCCACGCAGACACACAAAACAGAATCCACACAAAATGCGACTGGCCTGTGGACGTGTCAGCTGCAATGATTATATCTCTCTGTTGTCCTCATATTGTATTTATTATTTTTATAGTGATGAGGACCTATGAGTCTGAAATAAAGTTACATTGAATTGAATTATGACCCTCTACAAGTTGCAAGAAAAAGAAAGTCATAGAATCACCATGAGAGTGTGTGTGTGTGTGTGTGTTTCCAGGCATGTGTGCATGTGTAACCTACTTTTCTATCTCGCTGTTTTTACAGGTGCGTGGGACGCAGGAGGAAGAGGAGGAGGATGAAGGAGTGCCGGGGTCTGTCTTGCTGCTTTCTCCGTTGCTCGTTGAAGGCATCTCTGTAAACACACACACACACACGCAGGTGACATGGTTAACAACAGATGGTGACTTTTCTAGCTGCAATAAGCATTCACACACATCACTGCCAAATTCAAGAAACATGAGCCAAACTGAGGAGACAGAGTGAAACGAATATGCAACACTATTGTATCTGTCTGTGTGAATGACCCAATGAACACACTGGTTTGTGTATTTTGACCTCTTTACTTTGAAGTGGGAAAAATATTTTTGGGCCTACTTACCGTCACTGGCCCATTTGGAGAATTCAGGCGTTATTCTGTTAGAAGGCATTCCACCGCTGTAACACAGAGACAAATGCTGTAATGAGCAGAGCCTTAAGGACACGTTCCATCTGGCTAACAGTAGTTTAGTTAATTCAGCATTTTTGCTGGTTTCACTGTGTAGCAGTTGAGGCTTCATACTTGAGCACGGCTCCCCGTAGCGCCTCTCTCTCTCTGGCCTCTCCTTGGTCCTCTCCAGCTCCGGAGCAGGGGATGATGTCGGCCTCGGTGTACTGGGCCTTGCCGTACTCCAAGGTGTCATCTCCGTCCACGTCCAGGTCGGCGTCGCTGTCTGCCGCGCTCTCCTTGATGCTACACGTGGCAAAACCTGTTCCTGTGAAAATAACGGAGAGATAATTTCAGCACGCTTTTTATTTGACAAGTACTAAATTCAGTTCAGTAACTTGCCCAAAGATACTTGGACATGTAGACTGCAGTGGCCAGGGATTGATCCGACCTTCTGATAAGTGGACGGCTTCTCTACCTCCTGAACCACAGCTGCCCACTGTGAGAGCAAGATCTGCTCATTACTCTAAAATATTCAAAAACATCCATATTTGATGAAAATAGTGATATTTGGAACCCACGTGTATAGCAATCCATCACTCCCAATTTTCCGAAACACAAGGTGGTGACGTTTGTTCATCAGGTGCTAAAACTAACACCATAAGTGATCTATTAAAACATGCATGATTTTCACCAGGCCCTAGTCTGGGTCAGGTAATAAAAGCTTTCAGTCACATATCTAAGGGAATGCACAATGTATGAATTATGTCTTTTTCTTTCCAGTTACTGGCTAGCTGACTAAATGTAATAGTAAGAACCTCATTGTCTCTTTCTAAACATGTCAAAATTTGTTAAATAAAAAAAAAAGACAAACAAAAAAAGAACCTGCAGTGAACAAGTGAAGATCTTAAATTTAAACTTTTACTTCCTTCTGAACAATTAAGGGCTTGCAGATGAAGGCAGATGAGATGAAGATTTGGTCAGAGAGAAGACAGTGAAGAGAGAGAGACTGAAGGCTGACACCTCACCCATCAATCTTTGTGGGAGCGAAAGACAGGGAGAGAGTGTGTGTGTGTGTGTGTGTGAGTGGCACTTCTATAAACCCAGTGATGAACGCTCAGACAAACCCTTACCGCTGCCTGACTGCTGCCTTCAGCTCCACTTAGCCATAGAGCCGGCTGTGTGTGTGTCCGTCACTTAGAGGCGTCTCTTCAGTGTTTGTTTGAGACTGTCTGTCCCTCTGTCACTTAGGCCCTGTCTCTCCAACCCCTTGAAGGTGTGTGTGTGCACGCGCCAGTGTTTGAGTCTGTCTAACTGTCACTTACACCATGTCTATCTACCGCCCAAAGGTAGGTGAGGGGTGTGTGTGCAGCAGTGTACGCCCTGACTATTCCAGCACTTGAAGGCAGGTAGGTGTGTGTGTGTATGTGTGTGTGTGTGTGTGTGTGTGTGTGCGCGCACACACTTGTGTTTCACTTAAGATGCGACTCTGAAGGTGTCTGTGTGTGTCTACCTGTGACAGGCCTGACAGCCATCTTATTTACACCTATCCCAATTTCTACAAGCTCTCAGCTGGACGAGTGTGCTGTGTGTGTATGTGACAAGTGTGTGTGTGACCAGATACAAGCTAGACAGAGTCGACAGCCATCTTATTTAACCCCCTGTCCCAGTATGTGTGTGTGACTCTCGATACTTGACTACCTATATAACAGTTGGTCTCAGTGCACAACAGTGTCTCATAGCACTGTGGTGTCTTTGTCAAAGTGCAAATCAGCCGCTAGGGCTCCTCTCCGAGGATCCTCTGGGATTTAAACATCTGCCACAGCCTCTCCTCCTTCCTGACTCTGTAATTCATTTCACTATGACTCCAGAACAAAACAAAAAAAATGAGTAGAGAGAGAGAATGGGAGCATGGAACGACTGAGAGCCACTGTGATAAAACGCCACCAATGCTAAGCCATTTTACAACAGGCCCATGGTTTTTAGTGATCAAATAAAAAGGACCTTTTAACTTTTATTTGGTCTCGGTGGTAGAGGGGAACATATGGGGACAATGGCCACGCAATGTAAATCTAGCAGCCTGCTGGCTCTGCTCAGCTACTAGGCCTATAGTTTTTCAGGGCACGGCGGGAGGCGAGCAGAGCGCTGGTTACTTTCTACAGGTACTGACGTGGGGAAACTATGGACTGCATGTATTTTTCCTATCTCCACTGACAGACTTCCTCCTCCAGTATTTCATGTACAGAGCTATTTTCCCCCCATTTACATCCAACATCTTGCTCTATTCCTAAACAGAAGCTCAAGCCATCCTACCCACAATGCCCCAGGGTCAGCCAAGACGGGGAAGGCAGGTACAAATGCCTTCAAGCTTCTCATCCATCAGCTGTGAACTAGTGACCAGTTAGATGAGAGTAAAACACATAACTTTGACTCCAAACCACTAATGCACTTATGTGTGCAAATGTACTGTAGTGTGTGTTGTAGTGGTGGCAGCGGTGGTCGGGTCATAATCTAATCAACTAATCAAACTATTGATTTTGTGGCGAGTTGGCTGCATCTTTTCCCATGTTTTTGTGTGCAAGTGACTAATGGAGACAAACATTTTTGAAACTGGTCCAGTACTGAACAAGAGTGCTGCAGCTGGCATCCACGAAACAGGCTGCAATGTAATGCCTCTGGCCGTTTGTACACCATCAATGTACTTCCACAGAAAGTGCTTGTTTTTGACAGGCTGAGATTATTATTTTAAGTGTCTGACAACATTATAGAAAAAATCCCACTGGAGCAAGATACTTTTTCTTTAACCAGAAACAGCCACTATATCACTTTTGCCAAAGCCACCAGGATCCATTTACAGAAATGGTAACTTTATCATTGTAAAACACACTTTAAAATGGGTTGAAACAAAATAAAACTTGCAAAAACCTTTTTGATTCATTTTTCACTGTTCCAACAATCACCACCAAGTCTGGTCTGGTCGAAATAAACTCTCAATCCACCGAATCGGAAGAGAAATGAGAGAAAGGGCAGCCCTCAGAGAAGCAGCGGAGGGGAAACAGCGTGTAGAGCCTCAATATTATCACATATAACTGTGGGATTATTTTTCACGAGACATTCAATTCTGTGTTCTACTAGACAACAGAAAGTCTGGTTTTGGGACTCCTGTCCATCATGCAGTGCATTCAGAGCAGTGCTTTTTTCACAATCAAATATTAATTTTCACAGTAGAATCACTGGATTATTTTTTTTTTATTTGATGATACATTCAAATTTACAATATTTGTCGACAGTCCGAATGCCTTAAAAACTGCGTTTCAAATAGCCTAACTTGTGCATGTACACACTGTACATGTCTTAGGTGTGTTAACAGTGAGTTTATATATGGCCTGTTTGCTCTGTGTGTGTGTGTGTGTGTGTGTGTGTGTGCCCAGTGCTTCTATCTGTCCCTCTAAGCAGTCTTGGCAGGCCAATCTAATCTGGCCAGGGAAAGGTCAGCCCCACTCTAACTGCCTTTCACTCACATTATGCACCGACGCCCCCTCCCACTTTTTTTATTCACCTCTCTTTTCCATTCCTCCTTTCCTCTTCCTTTCTCCTTCACCTTCTTTTTCGTGTCATCACTCCTGCTTTCTTAGCTTTATTCATTCACATTTCCCAGACCTGTCCTCTCTTTACTTCTCTTCTGCCACCCTTTATCGCTCTATTTTTCTCTCAACTCATATTTGTGACTTGCTCTCTCTCTCTCTTCTGTACCAGTCCTGCTCAATGACCTGTTTCCCCCCTTTTCTGTAACACAGGCATGATCAATACACACACAGACTCCCACAGAGCCTTCCTGGTCTGTCCCATTGTCATAACCGTCTCCTGAATATCGTTGACTCTTAACATCACTAACTACACATGTCAGCCTCCGAGTTAACATGCTTCATGACAGCGGAGCAGGACACACTCAATCTACATACATGTCACCACAACAACACTACAAGTACAGATGTGAGGAGGCAGGCAGGATCAAAGGACTCATCAGGCTGACTGACAGCCCGGATCAACCAATCGACCGACCTCGGCGACATCCCGTTACCATAGCAATTATCAGGACTCTCTAAGAAGCAGAGAAGAGAGGTGTCAAAGGTCATCGCACTATCTTTCTGCCATTTACAGGTCAGAGAGAGAGGGAGAGAGATGGGGAAAGGGACACAGACACAAAGACATGAGACGGCCATCTTTGAAGTCCATTTACAAAGCACAGATTTCTCCTCTCCTCAATCCCTCTGGGCCATCTCAACCTGCAATAATCCCCCTCTTCTCCTGCTCTGTCTCTCAGGACAGCATGATATCAAACCTCAGGATCTGTCTGTCTGCCTCCCTGTCTGCCTTTCCATCTGTCTGTGGCTAAACTGACAGATCTGCTATGGTGTCCCAAGCTTGGTAATGATATCCCTATAAAATAATACAAAAAAGCAGGATAAACCACTTGAGAAACACAGATATATATTATCCTATATCAAAACAAGATAAGGAAGAATAGAATGTGTTACATTTAAATTAACTCAGTTCTTTCAAGAGATGCTGAGAAGAGCACGAGAATGGAAAATGAAGACTATGGATTGTGTATGTTGTTAGTTTTCACGCTTCAGCCTAAACTTTTGGCTTGTGGTCTGAATTGTGGCTGATTTTTGAAGCAGCTCTCAAATTACTAGTTTAGTAATGATAATAAGTAATTATTTTTAAATAATCAAGCAGACATATTAGAAACTGATTGTCCAGTTACTGTTTAGCAGTACTTTGGAATTTAAGTTTTAAAAAAGAAGAAAGGCTATCATTTTAGTCTCAGTACCAAAAGTTAGGCCTGATATTGGCATGAGTATCAAAACATTTTCAAATGATATCATAAGCCATGAAAGTATGATGAAAACTTTGCTGTAATGAACCAATTTTATCTCTTACATGGAACTGTTAGCGTATCCTGCAAAGTTGAGAAATAAAATCTAGTTGCTGTCCAGCTCATCAAACAGGTTCTGACCGACAGACAGTCCTCTCAGTCAGATAAAGAAAGCTCTCTGTCTGTGCCGAGGCTCCTTTCAACCTGGCTAAGCTTGTGCGAGACACAGGGAAGTCTTCCTTCACACAGAGTTGAATCATAAACTGATCTTGTTCGATTTTTTCCTCCCTCCCTTCCTCCCTCTCCTCCCCCTTGAAAGGGCCCCATTCCCTCTGCCTTTCTTCCTCGCGCTCTCAAAGGGAGGGAAGGATGGTGGCACTTCACAGAGGGATAGGCCCTCTCTTCATCCCGCCAGCTGAGGAGGCCCCCCGCATTACTCTATATCCGTCTGGCCGGCTCTCGAGAGCCTGCTGGATTCAGCGGCGAGTAATAGAACCACTGAGGAGCTTTCAAGACAAAATCCACCTTCTGAGCGTTCTGCCGAGTGTGTGTGTGTGTGTGTTTCAAGTCGCTCTCCCCAGGCCACCTCAGTTATCTGTGTCACATCACAAGGTGCCCTATTAGAGCGCGGCAGAAGGGTCCTGTGTCTGCTCGTTTAACGGCGTCAAAGACAGATGGGCGGATGGAAGGAGCATCGCGGGAGATGGATGGACGGCCGGGGAAGCCACCACCCACCCCATGAGCTGCTCTTCGGCGCGGGTTAGTCGAGATTTTAACATTGATCTGTCTTGTCCCCTCTCTCTCTCTGGCTTGGAGGGAGTGGGGGGGGGGGGGGGGGGGCCCAGCATGTGTGTGTTTAACAATGGATCGAACAAGGAGAGAAGGAGGCGAGCAGGAAGAGGGACAGATGAAAGCACATCTTGATGGTTTGCCTCCATCTTTCTTTCGCTCCACATTTTACACACAAACACAACTGAGGCCACACTGGGAGGCCGTCGTGGAGCACAGTGCAGTTTAAATCATCAAACTTCAAGTAGTACAACAATTACACCAACAGAAATAAAAGTCGATATAATACGATATGATGATACGATAAGTATGTTATTTTTAGCTACTCAAATATGAGGACTTGCTGCTTTTTCTGTTTTGGAGCCACCTAAACAAGTTGTAACAGCCTCCACTCTTCTGGGGAGACTTTTCACCAGATTTTGGACCCTGACTGCAGACATTTGCCTCCACTCAGTCACAGGAGGGTTCATGAGGTCAAAAACTGAAGCATGGTCACTAAGGGCTAGCTCCAGTTGATGTTAAAATTCACCCAAAAGGGGTTCAATGGGTTTTAGAGCACGGTTCATCTTCCATCTAAATCAAAACTGTGGCCACAAATTTGCTAATAGAGCTGCAGTGATCAGCTAATCAATCGGATGAGAAAATAATCAGCAGTAGATTAATTGAGAACGAAAACAATGATTAGTTGCAGACATGATAAAATCTACATAATCCAGCTCCTTCTGTGGGTGGTCTAGGAGCTGAATCATAGCATATCAGTCCCTTATCTTGTTGACATCTTGCTTAATAAAATGACACTTGTGGAAATATTGTGAACCTTAAAATGTCCACTGAGATAGCTCAGATCTCACATAAACTCAAGGAAGGAGCCATCTCAATAAAATGTACAAATTAGCAGACACAGATAATTATTGGATAATTAACTTAATTGAATTTGCATTTAATATTTGGAGGTGTAAAACTGTTGCTACATTATTTATCCAGGCACTAAACAAACCGAAACATTATAACAACATGAGTTTGAGGAAGCTGAAGAGAAGGACCAGAAAGAGACGGTGACAGAGAGCTAAGTGGGAGCACTGCAGGTGTGTTGTGTCACAGAGCAGCCATGCTCCCCAGTGACCAGCTCTCCCATCCACTTCTATGATTGCATTTCTGAGCACGCACGCACACACGGAGCGGTGACCAGCGGGTCAATTGCCCAGCTAAATGTGTTTTCCTTCCCCTTGCTAAGAGGGTTGTGTCGGGCCGGGCTGGGCCGAGCCGGGCCAACCTACAGTGCCTCCAGACCTCTGGCACCATTACAGCTCCCTGGTCACCTTCAACACCGGTCTCACAGAACTAACACTGCTCACACTGGACAGAAGCAGAGCGAGTGATGGATGAGCAGAGACACCCAGGAGGAGACAGACAGAGAGAGAAACGAAGGAGAGAACAAACAGGAAGCTGGGCTGACCCCGTCTACAAGCCGCTAACTCTGCTGTGACTGGACACGAGCATGACAGGTCAGTCGCAAAGTGACGTGAAATAAAAGCAGCAAAGTTTTGTATGTGATAGTGTGTGTGTGTGTGTGTGTGTGTGTGTGTTTGTGTACCTCTGAAGCCTCCCTCCAGCAAAGCTGTAGCTCTGATCCTCTTCTGCCCCGCCCATTCATACTCCTCAAAGCCCCGCCCATTTTCTCCATCCATGTCTGCAGAATCATCATCGCCTAACGCACCCTCACGCTGACACACACACACACACACACAGACACACACACAGAGACATGTTAATCACAGCAGAAACTACCACCACGAGTACCACTGAGGCATTTTTGTCTTGCAGCTTTTAACAACTTTAAATACATGATTTTACTGTTTTAAATAGTGGTTGAAGATAGGCCAGATCTCCATTAACATGCTTTATCTGTACCATGCCATGACCAACTGTGATACGTTCCTGTACTGTTGGCAACTGTCAGTACTGCACTAAACACCCTAACATCTTTGCCCAACCTTAGCTCAGCTCCAAATACTTTCTTCTTCTGTTGTTTTTCATAAAACTCAAATGTAAAATCATCAAACTTGTGTATTATAACTTGCTGCTGATATACGTAACATGTTTGTAACCAATTCAGTTTTCTCAATAACTTTGTTTTGCTGTGCTTGTTGTTACTATAATGAAGTCTATTCCACCAGGGAACAGCTTCAAATTGAAGAGCAGATCAGAAAACAGAGTATTTGATCCATTTCACGAGTTAGAGGAAGAAGAGTGGAGCTTTGGCCCTGGCTGAAAACAGGGCTTTAACATCTCAGTACAGGACAGATGAGCAGAGGACTCTCACGCTGAGTAATGAAAACACAGCTCACATGGTATGGTACAGCAGCGCAAACCTAAAGCATGCTAGTGGAAAAGAGGTTATTAGTGTTTCTATAGCTAGTGTAATGGACAGCAGTCAGTGAGGTGAGACACAGGAGGAGTGGTGATGATTTGTTGTCTACTCTAGTTAAGAATTTGTTCAGCATCTACAGGAAAGAAGGACTGGTGAACGACTCTGACAGGAGAGGCTGTCGTCGTTTTCTGTTTGGGCTACATCTACAGCAAGCAAAGCCAAATTGGCCCACATCAACAAATACTAAAAATCTAATTATTATGCTCATACATGAGCTGCATGCCAGTGAATAAGATGCAACCATGTCATATGGGATAAACCACAGATATAAGCAATCTTTTCCAAAACAATGTTTTGCAAGGGCAAACTTTAATAAAGGACATTTGAATATGTCCGTGTGCTTTTTGATGGTCTTGTCTACAAACAGTTAGTCCCATATGATGTGAAAGCAGTGCCACGATAAAAAAAGGATGTTATAGCTTGAGAAACTACAGCTGCTACTAGTTGGTCTCGGCACTAATGTACAGGAGAGACTGGACAGCATCTACAGGAAGAGAAGAGGTCGACAGGCTGTCCGACTGGAGGTTCGGGGCCAGGATTGTACTACCTGGATCAGGCATTGTTCCACATGTCTACTCATCTCCTCCTCGCTCCCAGCCAATGGGGCGCTGCACAGCGGACATACCTGGCCCCCCTCCTCAGGCTTCCTCCTCTTCATCTTCCCTATACGGGCTGGAAATATATGGATGGTCAAAGGAGAGAGAGAAAGAAAGAGAGATTTTTAATGTTTATTTCAGTTTAAAAGTTTAGAATCATCAGTTTTCAAGCATGTTTCCTTGGATGATAATGGCTCTGGTTTCAAGGAACAGGAAAGAACCTAAAAAAGACCTGAGGAATATTTATGCCAGATGAATCTTCCTTGATTGGAGATCATGTGAAATATAATATATTAAAGCTTAGAAGCATGTGAGAGAAGGCTGAGCTGGCTAAACGTGGCCTCTTCTGAAATGTGTAAAGAGAGAAATGAGACATCGCCGGACATCCCCCTACACTCAACATCCACGCCATTCCTCTCCCTCTGCCTCTCCTCCCTTTCCTCCCCTGAACTCCTGTCACAGCCTACCCTCCACCACACGCACACACACATTTAATTAGAAATTTAACAGAGCAGAACAGCCGTCATTGCGCCCCGAGTCTCTGTCGTTTTTTCTTAACTGCAAATGGCGCGCGGGGACATTAATTTTTAGCTGGCTGGGAAAGCAGAGGAGGCCAAGAGGGACCCTGGCGAGGGATGGAGGGAGAGGAGGAGGAGGACATAAGGCGATACGCCATTACTGCAGGGGAGGACGACGGAGGGAGTGAGGCAGGGTGGGTTAAAAAGAGAAACAGTCTCCTCCTCCTCCTCGCCAATTCCCCCCTGACGCTAATCGAGGGGAGCGTTGTTAAATAGAGAAGGGAAAGGGCTGCTAATTAGGTCCGGCAGGGATCTCTGCCCGCCCCCCCTCAGCTGTTATACCCCACATGAGAATGATTCCTAGTTCCACAAGAGGGCAAAAAGAAAGTAATGGAGGGCGAAGTTTAAACTAAGTCTTCATTGACTCCTGTCATGGGCTCTGACTGACTTATCTGTTGCCTCGAGACTGGAAACACTACATTTCTTGCAACAGAGACAACAACCTATGTGGTAGATAAGCATTTCTTGGTTTACACTGCCTCAGTATCCCTTGATAAGTGAGTATTTTCAGTAAAAGTTGACATGGGTGACTAAGAAAAAACTGGTGTGTGGACTGTGGTGTGACTTAAAGCACTTGCTGATAGGAAAGCTAGCTAGAAGCTCAGAGGCCTTTTTCAGAGCTTAGCACCAGTTTGTGCCTCATGTTATAAGATGGCATTCAAGTCACCAAGATAAGAATCCAATTTTCTAAAAAAATAAATATCCAGAAAAAAAAACCTGAATGCAGTTTACTGACACTTTGCATGTCAAAGACACTCAAAGACCCCTCTTACAATCGAAATGAAATAATATTCTGTCCAGTAGCAGATTTTTAGCCTGTTTCAGCAAATCAGCTGTTTAACTCTGTGACTCTAAAATACATAAACATACAAGCTGGGGCAACTAGGAGCTGAAAATGAGCCCATACAATAAAGACACTTTGGTATTAAAAACCCCATGCTAAAAGCTGGCAATGCAAAATATTTCTTGTCACAACAAACATCTGGCTGACGTTTCAGGAGCATGACTCTTCTTCAGACTGACTGTCTGACATCATCAATGACTAAACATCAGGTAATAGATTACATCATATCATCACATGATGGTAATCTATGTTGTGTAAAAAAAAAAAAAAAAAAACTTCGTCTCCTGTGCCGTGACACTGGTGATAGAGATGAGCTTTCTTTTCATTTCATATTTAATTTCTGGAGATTTACTGACACATATATGAAATGTAAGCTTTATACAGCATATCTAAAATGTTCATCTGTTCTCCAGTTCTTTCTACCCTTTTCTATCAAATGTTCTCACATTCAAGTGAATATATATAATACTTGTACAGAAAAAAAAAAAAAAAACTTATGAAGGACATTTAAATCAAATACATCTGTTGGAGCTATAGAGGGAATCATAATAATCAATATTAAGTATGACTCAGGAGATGAAGCGTTATGTGTACATACCATTCAATCTCGTTTGCCTGTTTGCTCGAACTCGTAAAAATGTCTGCAAACAGAGGGGGAAAAGAGGGGGAGAAATATACATTAGATAATAAAGAAACAATATATTATATTTACAAGTACAAATGGAACTTTTCAGAGTGAGATTGCTTTGGATGCTGAAGGGCTGTTTGCTGAGACTAGGGCACTGTAAACAAACCTACTTCTCTCTTGTTTTCCACCTCCTCCATGACTGTCGGGGTTCACCCACAACTCATTCTACAGTCGCCAAAACTCGCTGCTGTAAACTGCCCGACTGTGTCTCCAGATACTGTACATCACTGCAAACTACGGCTTGTATCTAGAATTTAATACGGATGGAAAAGGATTGAAAGTGGCGCCCGGATCGACAAATACTACTCATGTCCGACGCCATGTTCGCTTGTTGTGATCATGTGATCCGCTGAAGACGGAAGTGGGGAAACGTCACATGTTGTTCCGGATCCCAACCGCTAGGGGGAAGCAACGGGTTTTATTAAACGGTCTACTTTTAATCAATGGGTTTGGTGTTTTCCATGCAGACTGAACTAGATGCACAACTATTGTTCTGCTACTTTAGCTACTACTGTTTGTATAGGCTAATACAAAACTATGTTACCAAACTTGGCAGTTTGGTGTCTGAGAACATCTCTAAATTTTTACTCTTAAAGTATTGTTTCTTGGTTTCTGGTAGTTTCTGCAACTATTGAGCATTTTCGGTGTGTGCAGCAGAAGTTTTTATTATGAAACTGTCAGTGATGGACAAAGTACTCAGATTCTTCTCAGTAAAAGTACAAATATAACAAGAAATTACTCCATTACAAGTAAAAGTCCTGCATTCAAAACCTCAAAGTACTGAGGTATTACCAGCAAAATGTACTTAGAGTATCAAAAGTAATATTAAATACAGATTTGGATTTTTACCAAATGTCAAATTATCAAACATTTAGACAGCCGTTTTTGTAAGTGGTTACAAGCCAAAAGACTGAACCACCGGTTTACTCTAAAGTATTCCCCTATGAGATTTAGTGAGGTAGAAGTATAAACTGTGTAAAAGTACCTCAAAATTGTACTTAATTGCAGTACTAAATTTAGTCAGTTATGTTCTGCCACTGGCAACTGTGGCATACAATTAAATTCTACATTTATCTAAGTGAATGTGGAACATTTGGGGTCTTGGGTAGTTCAGGATGCCTGGGGTAAATTCTCTGTATCATTAAGAATAATGGTCTTATCATTAAAAGTATAGCATTAAGAAATAGATTAAGTGAGGTCAGATTTCTTCGTCCTCTCCACTTCTGTCTCTTGCAGAATGTGCACCTCGGGTCTTCTGGGATTCAAACCCAAAGGCCCGTACATCTTTAGCTATATGCTGACTAAAGCATCCCTAGTCACAGTTATGGATGCCCTCTCTTTGACACTGCAACAGTGAGTAGGCAGCGGTTCAGTCCACTCACCGTCGGCCCATCGTCCATCAGCGAGAGCTGACAAGCAGTCAGGCCTTCTCCTTCTGTTCTAGCCCTCCATCTGTCTCCTCGCTCCTTCCCTCTCTCCCCTCCCCGCCGCCACTTGAGTTATAGGCCCACTTGCCTCGCATTGCCACTACTACCGTATCATTATGATACACTCACTGAATGGCTGCGGATAGGTCAGGTTTTTAGAGGAGGGGAAGAGGTAGAGAGGAAAAGAGCACTGAGACGGACTGACAGGCAAAGAGAAGGTGGCAAAGTCTGCCATTATGCATCATTTTCAGGGTGGTAAAAAGAGTCACCATTGACTTAATCATTTGTATAATATAAGGTGATTTCAGCAGTTTCACTTAATGAGAAAATCTACTTTATCGCTATAAGGTCTTTATGAGCTGTGTCATCCTGAACGTATGGATGTAACGTCTGCATGGACTTAATAGTTCTTATTTTATGGTGTAAGGGGGGAAACCCACTTAACCCAGAGATACATCATGGCCAGAAGAATTACCCGAACAAACTTTGATGAATTTAAGAGATAAAAGCAGTCAGGGAGGCTTTAAAGACAGCTGAGATTTAAGGAGATTGGCCTGTTGGTCAATTTAACTGCTGAGAGGGCATAAAAACCAAAATCTACCATGATCCTCTGCTATACTGTTATACATCTGTCATAATTAGGGAAATTCACAACTTCATTCAATACATTGTGGAAGTTTCATGATTTGCTACGTAGTTAATACGGCCAAAAAAAGCAGTGCTGAGAATGGAGTGCAATTCCATTTTCAATCACTTTTGACAGTCAACTTAATGAAAGTATAAGACCAGAGGAGGGCATCACTGAAGTTCATCTGTCTGATCCAGGGGTTGATCAGCAGCAAAATAATATCAAATAAAAGTGGAGCTTTATAATTGTACAAATTAGGTAGATGTGTGACAGAAACAGAAGACACTGTCTCAGCTTACACAGCACACAGAATGCCATACAGTCCTGAACAATAAAATGCAGCTGGATGATGAACTCTGTAAAGTACAGGCTACATCGTTCATGTTTAGAATGAGCATGATGATCTACCTGGGACAACAACACTGCCAGCTGACATCTCCAAAGGTGGCTGCTTGGGCAAATTCAGGCAGGATGAGTAGCAAAATGTACAGTATGTATTATTTTCTCCACAGGAGGGCGAGTGGTTAACCACACCTTCACCAGAGCCTATCAACCTGTTGATGTGAGTGTGGTAACTATTTTTTAAAAACATCTTGACCCGACGAAGATCTAACTACATTCGTGGTTCTGAGTCAGAGTAGAAGCTCTTTTCATCAACAGTGCACTGCGACCTCCAAGTGCCCGAAAGACTGTGATGTTCCTTAGCAACTACTGTTCCCGTCCAGCACAGTACATAAAATGTCTTCATTTCCCACATTAGTTGATGATATGAAATGTCAGTATAGAATCTAAACAAATTCATTTTGGAATCTCAGAAGATGTTGCATGCCAAACGTAGTCAGTGCTGCCGTTTAGACCTTGTGACTACACTACATCTGGATGTTGCTTAGCTGAACAGAGGATAGTATTTGCAGTTGGAGTGGACTGTTTACCATTACACCATCGCCACTGAGAATTCTTCACCCTGATTGGCTGGCAAGTGATAATACCTGGTGATGTGCAGACTTTCCAATTGTAAAGGATGATTGTAGTTTTTACTGAATATATACCTCACAGGTTAAAATCCCTTTTTAGTAATACACAGTATGCATACATGAACAAACAGGAGACTGACTGACTGTGTGTATGTGTGTGTGTGTGTGTGTGTGTGTGTGTGTGTGTGTGTGTGTGTGTGTGTGTCCGTGGGTGTGACCTGGTATCTGTCGGAGTGGTGGATGTCTTCAGACGACAGGGGCGAGACCACGGGAGACTCTCCCTCACGCTTGATGTGCACCGACAACAGCATTGACTAGAGAGGGAGAAAGAGAGAGAAATTGACAACAATAAAAACTCAATGCAGCAAGAAGAATAGGCTAAAAGAAAACTGCTGAAGTTGTGGTTGAAGAGGCAATCAAGAAGCACATGATGAAAAACGCTGAAATAGCAGCTAAAATGGAAGTTGAAGTTTCACTTCAAGTGTAAGCGCTGAACGAAGGTGAGGTGTAAAATCAAATGTAAGGGATGAGTGAAGGTGAAGTATCAGTTAAAATTTAAGCACTGAGAGGAGATTCGGCTGCAGTCCGAGCACTGAAAGGAGCTGAAGCGTCAGTGTTGCCGCGTTAACCCGAAAGACATTAGCGCGTCTAGCATGAACCGAAAAACGATGTAAGTGAAGGCGTCGGCCGGAGTGTGAGCATGGAAAGCAGCTGTGGTAAATTGTTTATGAGCAGCAGAAGAAGCAGGAGCCCGAAGAGCTGAAGTTTTTTTTTTTTGTTGTTGTTGTTGATCAAAGGTGAAGATCTGAGAGCTGAAAGGATGAAGTGTCAGCCGAAGTGTAAGCACTGAAAGGAGAGGTGGCAGCTGGAGAGAGAGAGATGAAGGCAGTCAAAATGCCAGTCGACGTCTGAGTGCTGAGTGCAAGATGAACACATATCCAACAGGAAATGATTTATTTCTAAAAAATAATATTTCTGTATAATAACAAATCCCTTACACAGGAAAGAAAAATTCAGGAATGGGGAATCTTTACCCTTGGAGAATTTCAAGAGTGTTATTGCCGCCGATGCTGAGAGCGACACGTCATTGATGATGACTGTAACCTGCCTGACTTTGTCTATAAAGTCCCTTCCACTGATTAGAGTTAATGTTTATGGGACGTTAAGAGGAGTTAGGGAAGAACGAGTGATTGAAAAGAGAGGAGGAAGAAGGGAGAGGGGGAGGAGGAGGAAGGGTAAACATCTGAAAAGGAGGAGCGTAACAGTCTGACATTATGGGACACTGCCTGTCCATAAATCTGTCTCACTTTGTACACACTCACACACAAACACACTTTTTTTCTCATAGACACACACACTCATAACACAACATCATCTTCTAACCCACTATGTGACAGAGACGATCCAGGGAATTCCTCAAGTGAACAAGGAGTGAGCAGAACACGGGAAGGAAAGAGGAGCAATGTCACTTTTTTACAAGGCTTAGTCCTGACAGTGTGTGTGTGTGTGTGTGTGTGTGTGGGCTTATATTTTCGCGTGTGCCTCGGCTGCTCCTTTTTCTTTACAAGGCAGCCATGAAATATTTGTATTTACAGTCGTCTCCTATTAATCAAGTGGAAAGGGGCAGAGCAGAGGCTTAAGTGCTCGACAGCAGTAATCTAATAATAATATGTGAGAAATGACCAACCTCCAGTGCTGCCACAGTAAATTGGACATTATGCATGGTGCTTTTATGCCTCTGCATGAGTGTGTGAGTGTGTGTGTGTGGTCTTTTTTTCTCCTTTACCCAGGTTTAAAAAGGTCAGGAATCATTTACCTGGGGGCGTTCTGGGAATATGCTTAAGTTTTATCATTAGAACATGACATTTAACGGTATTCGTCGAAGAGATTATGAGTGAAGACCTTCCATTGAAATTTTGGTCTTTTAAACCAACCAATTAAATCAACATGCAAAAAGATCAGCTACAAAAAAGGGTTGCATTTAGAGCCACGTTCAGGTGAGCAACTGGTTTTACACCACACATTTTAACTCTGCATTCGCCTCTAAAGACTGCAAAGCGTGTTTTGTGAATTTGCATTGTGGAAATCTGAACATGCTAAAAATAAGCTGTGTTTTGCATGCCTAAATTGTAAACACATAAAGAGAGGGGAAGAGAAAGGACAAGTACGTGTCTAAATCTTTCATACCCGCCATGGGTGTGTGTGTGTTTGTCACAGAGTGTGTGGCCCCGCTGATTCCACATGTTTTCACTCTAACCCAATCACCTTATCTCGGCGAGGGCAACACAAAGTGGGCCGAACACCCCGTAAGGAGGTGCGTCGGGGTTAATCTTCAGCCTAACAGGGGCGGGTGGTGCATGCGAGGGAGGAGACGACAACAACGGGCCCATGTGCTTCACACTGGCCCTCTCCATTCTCCATGGCCTGCCGCTGAATACTAAACAACAGCGCTGAGATGCGCAGTCACGGCCGGAGAGGAAGGCCAGAGCTCACTCCTGCCCTGTCCGCCTTTCTCAAGTGCAAGCCCACCCACAGTGCTGTGAGCGGCGCTCTAAGCCGGGGTCAGCACCCAAAGGTGTGCGGGAATGGAAATGGAATCACTTCAGAGCCCTTATCTCGCATTCGTGTGTATGTCGCATGAACTTGTTCGGTAATCTGACTTTCACGTGATCTTTAGTTAGAAAAGAAGACAAACATGGAAATGAAGAAGCCTGACTGCTTTCGGGAAACTTTCAGGAAACACTGACACAGGTCTTAACAACAATGAAGAGCAGCTCAGAGCTTTATATATGATCCACTGGCATGCTTTTAAATTGTTTTTCATTATATATATATATATATATATATATACACATATATATAAACACACAGAGGGTCTTCTCTTCCTATAAGAGCGGTCTTAGTCGGGCAGCTAGTGGTGTGTTCAGATGAGTTAGTGAATGCAGGCAGTATAACTGAATGCCTACTTGATGGAATCATGAATCTGTCTTCCTACAGTTTGACGTGATCTGTCTTTTTCTTTTCTTGTTTTCTCCCGCTTCTGTCTGTCTGCATCTCGGTGTCTCTAATTGGAACAATCACAGTACAGTGCCTCTCGGCTCTGCTGCCTGTTGGACCACAGGAGACTGGTACGTGTGTGTGTGTGTGTGTGTGTGTGTCCCACAGTACAGCTGATTTCCTCTTAATGCAGCAGAGAGGAACAGAGGCTTCAGAGTATTAGCTGAGGACAGTATAGAACTACACTACATATCATATCATCTTTTTAAATCATGCATGCATCTCAATCATCTAAACCTTTCTTTTTTGCATCATATTAATGTGAATAAAATGTTGAATCTATGAGGAAGTTAATAATCGCTTCTGCTTGTCTAGCATTTTTGTCCTTCACAGAAAACATTTAGCTTAGCTTTCAGCTTTAGGTGGAAATACTGAGAGATGTATGTGATTTCAGCTTGAATGAACATTCCCTATTTCATGTTAAGAAGCGGAGGTTCACCTCACCTTGGGGGTTCCTGGAGTGGCTGCTCCATCCTTGGGTGAGGGGTTCTTACTGCAGGAGAGAAAGAAGACAAAAGAGAATTGAGTTTGTTGTGTTAGGTAGTCTGCTATGTCTGTCTGCTTGTTTTCATGTATTCGGTAACACCGGAATTGTTCTGAATTTTCTGAGGAAATCAAATCTCGGGTCACTGTACACCAATATACTGGATTTTATTTAGCTTGTTTACACATGTATTCACTTTCATCCATCGATCCTTCAATTCTCTTTTACCGTCCATCCATCCACGTCCTGCTATTCCATTTGTTGGTAACTGACACTACTACTGCAAATAGCAGGACTACTGAGAACATTAGCTGGATATTCTGTACAGAGGCAATCACTCTTCACACCTGGCTCACATGTAGTTTGATGCACTGGCAAAATAGGAAATAAGTGATTATGCAAAGATTTGATTTGCAGTGCAGTCAGCCCGCAGCCACCTCGACGACAATTGGCTGACTTGTAAACATCATAGGTAAGTCAGGAAAGGGGGGAGAGAGAGAAAAAGGAGGAGGGGGTGTATTGAGATGTTAGACAGTCAGAAGAAAGAAAGAAAAAGAAAGAAAAAGGAAAGAAAGACATTTTCCAGCACTGCTGTGCAGATGGATACATACATGGGAGCTTCTGTGACATATTTGATTCCAGATATATAGCTTAACCTCTATTCTGCCAATAAAAGACACGTTCAGTTCACATGTTGCTGTATTTCTCATCCTTTTTCTGACACTTTCATTGTCTGATTCCTTCATTCATTTACTCCCCCTCCTCATTCTCAATTGATCTGTTGTTCGTTCATTTCTTTCATGTTGCCCTCTCCTCCTCCTTCCCTCTTCTCTCTCTCTCTCTCTCTGACTTTGGCTCCAACACAGAGATAAATTTCTCCGAGCTTCTCGAAGCGTTGCGACAGGCTTGACATTGACAAAGCGAGACAGGGTTGTCATGTTTGCTTTGAGACCCTGTTAGCACCCCAGACCCCCTCGGACACACACACACACACACACACACACACACACACCATGGAAAGGAATGTGCCTGAAACTGAATTGAGCGCGACCTCTAATCTGACAGCATGCCTTGGTAGACAAGGGATTTCCTTTTTCAATGGATGGATGGGTGGATAATAAGAATAAGAAGCCTTATTTATATGTCACTTATCTGAGAGAGGAATTTACAAAGCGGTGCACAAGAAGGCATAAGAGCAAGACAAGGGAAACACAAGACAGAAATATAATGCATAGCTACACACAGTAGGGAGGGAATGTATGATGAGACAGAGGCACAGAAGCATGGCACTCTGAATGTATTTCTTCCCTTATACACACTGTGTGATGTGCAGTGTGGTTCATCCATTCAAAAAAACATTCCAAACTTTATCTGTAGCTAATATAAGGCTTCGGGATGATCATGATTATAGTACGAACCAGCACCTGACTGCTGTTTTCAGGCCAAACCTAAATTACCGACCAGATATGTGGAGTTTGAAAGCTACGGATGATTATCAGGCAGGGAGGATGTGACAAAAAGATACTGCTTCCATCATGAAAGAGGTGAAAGTCAGGATTTTCTGGTCTCTGCTGACTCAGTTTTGACCGGTTTTGATCCGTCTCTTATTGGCCCTTCAGCTCCATGGAAGGACAATATTAAATTGCTGGAGTGACTCTTTAAAAGTCAATTAAATTACAGTTGGAGCGTGTTTAGCTTCTGTAGTGTGACATATTTCTGAGTGAAACAGAATATGTTGGAGATGGTATAAGAGGGATTTGATTGGCTTGCTTGTTTGGAGACAGGGAGCTGCAGTAGATGGCTAGCCTCCACCCACACTCTTAGCATGTGTGTACCTTGAATCTGTGTGTTGTATTGCAGTGTCTGTGTGTAGGTGTGTGTGTGTGTGTGTGTGTGTGTGTGTGTGTGTGTGAAAGCTGAGCAGCGGGCCTCACCTCCACCAACAAAGAGAATAAACATGGGTGACACAGTCAAGCTGCTGTGTAATGCAGGGGAACCTGCCAACACCACCCCACCACCACCACCACCACTCTTTTCTATCTCTGTCTCTGTCATCTCTCTCTATCTCTCTTTTATTCATTACCTGGAACCTCTGCAGAGGCATCAACAATAACAGCCACCTCTACCTGCTTGTTGACAGTGTCAAACAGCGACAAGAGAAGGAGGGAAAAGGAGAGAGGGGACAGCAGTTGCATGCCTGCCACGATGGCAGAAAATTGCCACAATGACAGAGGGGATGATAGAGAGATGAAAGGGAGCGAAAGAAAAAAAAAAGGGGGGGGGGTAGAAGGAGATGAAATGTGAGGTGAGAGAGAGAGATGCGGTGAGGGAGGAAGAGCGGGCAATGTAAAGAGAGGGATCGAGCGAGGGAAAGATGAAAGAAGACGGAGAACGAGAGAAAGAAAGAGAAGGAGTGATGGGAGAGTTGGTGCGTCGCCGCCTCTTCTCGCGGCTTCACACGCGTGTTTGCCCGGTTCCATGAATTTTTGATGGCGAGGGTTATGGGGCTGGAAATTCCAGCTGCCTGCCGTGTCAAAGCGAGGGGAAGAGCGTGGAAATGAGCGGCACAGCAAAGCGACGCAAACACAGACAGACAGACAGACAGACAGACAGACAGACAGGAGGAATAGGAAGGAGGGAAGAATGAAAGACGGGAGACAAAGCATTTTGAAATGTGTGTTGGTAGGGAGGCACGAGTGTGAACAGGGGGAGACGGGTGAGGACACGTGGGTGCTTCAGACAAGTCTTACAACACCATTGTCCCACCAGTCCCGTCTATGAATGTGATAAACCTAAAGGAGGGGCGAGAACCTGTGAGGTCAGAAACAGGAAGCAGTCACACCGTATGGCAATAAGGAATCAGGTTGCGAGCCTTTTTTTATTTCGTTTGTCGTCTTCAATTTTAGTTAAAGGACTTTGTTTCCCCTGATGAAAACATCAGGAAACGTCAGGAAATCAGAGATCATATTTGATCATCAGCTGATTGAAAATAACATATTTATATTTATACTAGTTGTTTTTAGTTGACTGTCGTCTGTCTTTTTTGTCATGTAACCATGTTTCATCTTCTGCTTGTATAAGACCTGCCGATGATGCATGAATACAATATAATTACACAATTCATATAGATACAGTAGGACACCACATCGACATGTTGGGTTTGAAACTAAAATATTATGTTGACATTCGCAAAGCAAGTATCAAAAATAGAAGCAGTATAAGTTCCAAAATGAATGAATGTGTGGATAGAGAGCTCCGGGACTCCCGTGGATTGATCTTATATCAATCTGCACTAATTTGCATTACTCACATCACTACCGTGAGGAATCATTTCAGATGTCATTTGCCTTTATGGTTCTTCGAGGTGTCCCTTTAATTACTGCTCGTTGTCTGATGTTGTGATCTGTAGCTCCAGTCATACACGGTTGCTGTAAAATCCCCCCAGTCTCCTTCGTCAGTAGCACCAGTTTGAACTGGACTGATTTTCTTGTAATTTGGAAGCAATACAATTCAGTAAAACTGCCCACCCTCCCCACACCTCCTTAAATCTGCATCAATCCCAGAGACAGACTGAGTTTGACTGACAGCTAGCAGAGGCTTCTGCCCCTCGCACCTCCACTCCCTACCAAAAGAGGACAGACACAGAGAGGAAGGTGAATAAGTCTGTTCTGAGGGGGAGTTGCGTGGAATGGATGGAAGGTGGGATGGAGGGATGGTGCTAACCTCGAGATACTGATTGCTTTTGCCTTTTTGTGTCGTCTGCTAGAGAAGTGGGAGCTCGTTCTCGAGGAGGCAAATTGATTATGGAGGAGGAGGAGGAGGAGGAAGAGGAGTAGGGGTATGAAGAGGAGGGGATGATGGGGTATGCAGATTAGTTTGCCCCCGCGAGCCACCTGATGTGTACAGGGCATGACAGATTTCCATTTGCTTGACTGTGTGTGTGTGCGTGTGTGTGGTTTCCATGTTCTTACATGAGAAGCTGTGGCCCATGAACCAGCAGCAGAGCTCACAAGAGAGAACAGGTTGACACACACACACACACAAACGCACACGCACACGCACACACACACACACACACACACACACACACACACACACAGCGAGGACAGAACAGAAAAAAGAGAACTATAATACAAATAGAAACACACAGAGTAACATATCTATAGAAGAGACCAGGCAGATATGGTATACACACACACTTTTCACACGAACACACATATTCACACACACACTTACACACACACACTTTCGTTTCCATACCCACAGCTCTTTCATTCAGCAAGCGCTGGTCGTCATTAAAGGCAGATTTACTACAAATTGGACCAAATTCCCACTGTCACTTTCAATGATGGCTGCTACCATGCAGAGAGCCGGGGGGAGGGAGAGAGTGTGTGTTTGTGTGTGATATAGAATGAGGTTGGTGTTGTGATGTGACACACAGACACACACCCTGCTTTTTTTTATCCCCTGCTTCTATTCTCGCTGTCACGCCGAGGCTTTTCGTGCATTTGCGTGTGAAGGAACATATCACATCCAAATATCTTAAAATATTCTCCCTGGCGTCTTCGTTTTGTCCCTCCTCTCTTGCCCTCTTTTTGTCTGTGTGGCGTGTGTTAATGGCTAAATCAGCCGCCATCACAACTCACCCGATGATACTATTTCTGTAAGTGACCACATGTGTGTGTATGTGTGACTGTGTATACTGTACTGTACGTGCATATGTAGCTGTTGAGCGTACTGTATCACAGAGGGAAGGGCAGACCTCCACACACACCTCCTCATATCAGACAGTGATGGATGGATGACCCTACACCTTCTCCTTAACAACTGAGCAGACCCTATACTCTTTTACTCTATTCTGTGTCTCACTTGGTTCCTCTGGAAAGTTATTTCATAATGATTTTTATCTGCTTACATTCATTTTGATCCCTGACTCCATCCTTTCACTAACCTCTCATTCCATTGACTTCTTCATCTTTATTCCTTTATTCACCTCTCGTTTTTCATGATTCTTCTGACATATTTTTGATGCGAGGAATCGTTTGGCCTGCAGGCTGACCTGTATCTTTCCCCAATACTCATAGAAACTTTCTCTCTGTCTTCTTGTCTCATACATCCCCTCCTCCTCACAAACCCAGGAAGGAATACACTTGGTGAAAGATGGTAAAACAACTCGCTTTCACTCCCAACACGTCACACAGGAATATCTGGTCAGAACCCCCTTGCCGTCACATTTTAAGGCACTGGGGACCCCCCTATGGAAGAGGCTGGGGTTGTTAGAGCACAGGACTTTCACCCAGGAGACCAGGGTTTGTGCCCATGTGAAACTAATTTATTTTAAGTTAACATAACAAAAAAAAAAAAAAAAAAAAAAAAAAAGTTTTGTTGCCTAAACCTAACCAAAGTGTGATGGTTTCACAATGTTAACCATCTGTTCTTGCTAACTTCATCACCTCATTCCTGCACGTTGACAAAGGATTAGCCAGTGTCTTAAAAGGTGACGCCAAGGGGTCCTGACCAAGTGTCTGTATGGGATGAGTTGGGAGTGAGAATGTGTTGACCAGGAAATGAAGAAATGCCAGGGCTGTGAGAAGGAAAAAAAGAAAAGAGACGACGGAGGACCAGAGAGGAGATAAGTACGGGTGGATAAAGGCACAGAACAAGGAAAAGAAAGGATAGGAGACAACCAGGAGGATTAGAGAGGATAAAGAAGAAGGAGAAGGACGGGGAAACATGAAGGCAGTAGAGGAGAACAGCAGCAAAAAAAAAGGAGAGAGGAGTAATGAGGAGGACTGGTACAGTATATGGATGTGGACAGATGGGAGGAGGAGTATAGGAGGTGTAAACGGGGGTAAATGAAGTATGATTTCCACGTGGGGTGACGCTATCTGTTGCCCTGTTCCTCGGGGTTAATGGGGACTATCATAAAGCTGGGCCGCTGAGGTGGACACTGGGTCAGACACAAACACAGCCTCACACAGGCCACACACGTGTGTACACAAACACACACACACACACACACACACACACACACACACACAGCCAGACGTGCGGTCAAGGTGAAATATGGATCCTAATGGTTGTGTCCCATCGTTAAAAGGGCTTGGAGTTGATTTATCCACCGTAAAACAGCTCGTGCAACTGCCATGAGGAGAAGAAGGGGGCGGCAGTGAACCTGAGGTCACAGGTTTGTATCCTAATCCCTGTAGGAAACACTTAGCGTTACGTCGACGGCGTGCCTCTGCCTTTTATGCAGATTTATGGCAGCGAAGCCTCTGCTGGGAAAGAACAGCAGTCAGTGAGCCTGACATGAAGGCTGAGTTAAAGCTGAGCCTTCACCCTCCACCTAAAAAGATTCATCTTTATGAGCCACAGAGGCATTTATCTTCTAAATCTTGTTTACCTTTTCCTGCTATGTTAGCATTCCTCAACAATTACTGAACTCAAGAGAACTAATAATGATGTATGTCTAATTCATTTATGAGACTTTTATGACAATCAGACTTTAAGAATATCATCAATCAGAAAATAAGCAAGTTTCCTAGCATGTAGCAGTTTGAACGACAATCTTATTAGAAGACATTTTCATGATAGTCTTATGATTATTATTATAAGATATTTCTTTGTCTTAGAGACAATTGAAAAGACAAAATCACTTGAAAAAGCTCTTTTTTTCCTCCGGTTTAGGACACTTCCTTCAGTCTGTGCGACTCTTAGACACAAGCACAACCAGTTATATATGTTTTTTTTAACTTTGATTGGACTGAACCTCCTTGAAACGACTGTGTGCGCACGTGTGTGTGTGTGTGTGTGTGAGCAAGAAACAGCACACACACATGTTTGAGGCCTACCTGAGGCAAATGGTAGCTAGCCTCTCGATCTCTGTCTCCATGTGTTCCTGCAGCTCTCCGGGCCTGAGCAGCACCTGGCAGATGGGACAGATCGGAGCCTGGCTGTCATACAGGGACATCTTCTTTTTACCTGGAGACAAGACAGGAAGCAAGACAAAGAGAGGAGCATCAGTATGTGTGTAGGACAAACAAGGGACAGGCACCCAAACAAGCCTTGTATTCAGATACGCTGCATCCAGACTGTCTGGCCTCTGAACATGTCTATGACCACTAATCATTACATTTCACCTTTTATCTCTTTTATCTGAAGGGAACTTCCACTAGTGCCACACAAATACAGAAAAAATGAATTCACTAACACATATAACAAACATATTACAGTACTTGAGGCCTTGTCTAAATTGCTTCACATACACAAATCAAATGCATCTAGCTGTGTTGACTGCTCACAGTCTCCATCCAGCAAGGACACTCAAGGAAACTTGCGTATTCTTACTAACACCAAGGCTCGAGCCACAGGTTTTACTCTGGAAAAGCATGCACGTTAAGTGCATGTGCATTATAATTCTGCTGTACACACAGGCAAAAAGGGGAATGGAGTGCTGTACAGTCTCGACTGTGTCCTCTCAGGTCAAAGCAGATTTAAAGAAGTGTCAGCCATGGATGAGATAATGCTGTATAGAGTCTGCCAACACTACCTCACTTCATTGTCCTTGATCAGCAGGGCACAGGGTGGGGCCCACCTGTTTGTGTGTCTGTGTTAGTGCGTGTCTCATTGTGTTTCTCGGGGGGTGTGTGGACCATGTGTGTATTCTTTGCACGTTGCAGTCTCCTTTGTGTTCATGTGTGCTCCAGTATCGTAGTATACATCCTACGTTTTCAAGTTTACCTTTGAGTCTGTCTGAGCTGGCTAAAAATAACATCTATTGAAAGTGTCTCAGTGCTCGATGTCGGACGACACTTCCTGATTTCCTGTATTTAGCCAATCAAATGGTCTTTTTTTAGCCTGGGAACAATAGGCTCCGCCTCAGCCAGGATATCCTGTTTAGACTGCTTGTCACCAAGGCAACAAGAGGACCAGGTACGGGGACTCCCAATTTGTCGTGTCTTTGGTATTTCTCACTCTCTCTCTCTCTCTATCTCTCTCTCAAACACACACACACACACACACACACACATACATACACATGCACACGCAGGCCTCTGGGGACAAGTATCCTTGCTCACATATTGGTCTGTCAGAGTAGTTTCCTGCAAGAAAACTCATCAAGAGACAACTAGCGGGGAACACACACGCCTACACACACACAGACACACACACACCTCCCCTCCCTCCCTCATGCGGAGCGTGTGTGTGCATACCGGGCTCCCATTCTCCTCAACCGCTACTTAACAGAGCCACAGCACTGGGCACGTTAAGTGACTTTGAAAAATAGGTAATCGATTACTCTCTGTCTCTCTCTCTGCCTCTCTTTCTCCACCTCTTTTTTTTCTTTTTCCACACCTATCCCTCTCGCTCTCTTTCTCTCCAGCCTCATCCATTTCTAATTTTCTGCTCCCTACCATCCATTTATTTGTTTCATTTCTCTCTCCTCCTTTCTTCCATCTCTCATCTCCTCTTTGATTATTTCAGTGTTCGCCTCCATTTTTTGCTTTCTTTCTTTCCCGTGGCCCCTTCACTCTCTCCTTTCTTTCCTTATCTTCTTCTCTGCCTTAATGTCTCCTCCACCATGCTCCCTTCAGTGTATTTCCCTTTCTCTCCTTGTTTCTCCATCTCTCTTTCTCTGCCCCCCTCCGTCTCCCCTTTATTGCTTTGACAAGATAATTTGAGTCATGCTGAAGCCGTCGCCATCCACCACAGCAAACAAAGAAAGATCCAATCCCTGTCTGCAGCTGATGGGGCTCTTTCTATTCTGCAGACAAACACACACCTGGAGGACATGGGCGCACACACACAGGCATGCACACAAACACATGCCTGTGCTTGATTATTTCCAGGCTTTTGTAATGTCAAAAAACATCGTTTTTTTTTAAAGTAAATGCTTATTTTGCACTTTTTAGCATTTCAATGTGCAGTGATTTTCTTTTGAATTGCGGAATTTTCTATATGGATGCGCCTTTTATTTGTATTATTAAAAAAAGTGATAAAAAGGAAATGTAAATGCGTGTGTGTGACAACAGAATGGCAACAATCAACAAAAGGAAAGACTAAAGTGGGGTTTTGTGTTGTGTGAAGTGATTTGAATTCAGCTGTCGAACAATAGGGTCAAAACCAAGCTGTTAACCGCACACACACACTGCACACACACAAATTTAACCTGCTCTGATGTGATGGAACAGGTGGAAATTCAACAGCCAGTCATGTGCCAGAATAAAATTGAATGGAATGCAACTTTATTGTCCACTAGAGTGAGAAATTGTCTTTAGCTGAAAATATAGCACAAAATATGGCAACAAAACCCCAGCAAAGCATAAAACACTGTACTTTAGTAAAATATATAATAAACTATGTAAAGCAAAGCATTAAACATAAAATAAATTAATGTTGAGTAAGACTGGCGGCTCAGATTTTTGTAGATAGTTTGTAATGCTGACGACTAAGAATTAATTTAAATCAGAAGACTTGTCAAAACTTTTACTTTTCATCTGTTTCCTGTCGTTTATTTTCTCTCAGTCCCATTCATTCCTTCCCTGCTCCCTCTTTTCTTCTTCATGGGTTTTTACAACTTGTTTGCTGTCACTGTCTCTCACCCTTTATTTGTCATTCTCACCCCTCATGTTTCTTTCCCTCTCTCCGTCAAACGCTCCCTGAGGGAAGTGAGTGATGGGGAGAGGCGAACGGACAGATAAATCCAGGAGAGGAGAAGACGGGGGAGAGGAGGAGGGGAGGAAAAAGGGGGAGAAGTGTGTGTGTGTGTGTGTGTGTGTGTGTGTGTGTGTGTGTGTGTGTGTGGGAAGGGGGGTGGGTGGGGTGGGGGGATGTGATGTGATGTCGCACACCAGGCTTGTCAGCGCCTTAAAGATGATTAATGTCGGGGCAACACACACACACACACACACACACACACACACACACACACACACACACACCTACGCACTTCCCGCATGTCCTGCTTTGGAGCTCACACCTCAAACAAACACACACACACACACACACACAGACCCTGCGGCGCAACAAGGGTGCGTTTAATCTCGGGGAGCAGAGGGAAGGTATCAGATCCAGAAGAGGGAGAGGAGGGGAGGGGAGGAAGAAGGAAAGGAGAGGGTCGGACAATAACAAGGAAATAGGCCTGACAGGACTTTTTAGTGCTGAGATTCTTCAGCGAAATGCCGGCTGGTGGAGCCAACGAGGGATGGATGGATGGATGCACGGATGGAGGAGAGGAGAGAGGAGGTGTGCGTCTCTCTGACAGCCATGATGGAGTGCAGGCTTGATCCCCCCTAATGTGCCAAGATGGATCGTCTCATCTCTCTTTCTCTCTGACTTTCTTTCCTCCCATCTCCTACTCTCAATCCCTCCATCTGTCTCTCTACCTCTCACTACTTCTCACACCCTCTATCTCCTGACTTCACCCTTTTCTTCTACTCTCCAGATCCCAACCTCTCACCTCCTCACTTTATTCGACCCGATCATCCCTCTCTCACTCCCTCCTCTTTCACTATCTTCCCTCCTTTTCATCCCTGACACTTGATCCGCTTAATGGCTCTCACTGGTTTTTGTTCATGTCACAAAACAATATGTCATCCACCTGGCAGGAAGCATATCCACTGACTTTTTGTATCCTCTGCCTGATTTATTTACTGGCTGCTGCAGTACTGACACGCACACTTTGGCCGATCTAACTCGATCCAGACAATCCTGTTTTAGCTGTGTGACTTCATCAGGGGGGTCTATATGACAATCACAGCCACACGTCACTTATAGATCCTCCATTTGACCTGCTGCTGAACACATGAAATAAAATGTAAGAAATTAGGCAGAGACAAACCAAATCTACAGGACTGCTGGTTTCAATACGACGTGTCCTTCTGTCTGTGTGTTTGTCACCAGATGTGAGGTGCTGGCAGTTTATACCTTTTGTGCAGCATCATACAATTGCTTTTTAGCTATCAGTGTTATTATCAAGGCTGATTCAATTGTTGATTATTGACTTGCTTATCTGTGTATTCGTTTATGACTCATCTTCGAAAACTAGATCAAAAACAGCTTGTGATCCCATAGTAATTAAACATATATATATATATATATATATATATAAGCTGAAGAAATCAAATCTCATGTATACCCCCTTACATGATGAAATAAGTTCTTGTTTGGACTTTTATGTCCCTATATGTTTTAAATAATGGGACACACACACACACACACACACACAAACACACACAACTAGACAGGTAATTATAGACACCAGATGGTGAGGCGGAGAGAGCTCGATCACATGGAAGAGTGGAGAGCAAAGAGGAGGAATCTTCCTTCTTTTTGTTTCTATCCCTTCTTTCTTGCCTTCATATTATTTTGCCCTTGCTTTCATCCTCATATTCCTCCTTTCCTTCCTGCCTCATACACACTTGATCCACTTCATTTACATCCTTCCTTTCTCCATGGTTTGGTCCTTGTGCTCTTTTTTCCTCCTTTCTTTCATTTTTTCTCTCACTCCCTTCTTCATTTATTCTGTCCTTTTTTCTTCTCATCCATGTTTATCTGGTCATCCTTCCTTCTGTCATTCTAGATCAACATGCTGTATGGCACCATCACAGACCTTTGTCCAGTTTGGGTTTCAGTAGCTCTTTAGCCAATAGCTGATTAAAATATATCAAATGCCAGCCATCATCAGGCAAGTTTATTCCCTCTTAACACTTGAAGCTGCTTCCTTTACTTTTTTTATTTATTTTTATTTTTTTACAACTTTGTACTTCTCTGCTGCACACACACACACACACACACACCTCTCTCTCTCTCGCTGTCTCTCAGTGTCTCTCTCCCCTCTCCTGTGTTGCTTTGGTGCAGATGAAGTAAGAATCAATAGATGCTAGATAGCGCAGGCTCCCAGTCACAGACTACAATGAGCCAAGGTAAAAGGCCACCTCCAGAGAGGACAGGGATTGTCAGCTCAATACTCGCTCTCAATGGGGCCAGAGATAAAAAAAAAAAAACATTTGGGGTGTCCTCATGGCTCGCTGGGCTAAGAGGCAAACCATGTACTCACAACACTGTGGGCCCAAATCCCATTTAATGACCTGTATTGCATGTCATCCCTTTGCTTTTATTTCGCCCATCACGCCTGCCTCTCAGGAAACAGGAGACTGTAGGTAGGACTGTTCCTGAGCCCAAAAACTATTAAAAAAACTTTCATACTGGTTAAGCAGTTGATGAATATGGAATCTGGTGACCTTTTTGCTTTAAATTTGTCCGCTTTTAAAAGACACGAGCAGCTGGATTGAACACTTAAAGAGAAACACAGAAATGTTGGACTTGCCATTTTCCATCTTTTATATCTTTTTCAAGGGCTTGAATTCACATATAAATTATACACACAATCAGCTAATGAGCGCTGCACATGTAAACTGGATTTAAGCACAACAACAAGAGTCAGAAAAGAGGAGGCCTGGATTTATGAGTTGGCACATACACAGTTTGTTGGTGGGCAACACACACACATACACAGCAATATGCACACTGGCAAAACACACAAGCACATTTCCCAAATGGAATTACAAAGTGTCTACATGTAGAGGCTGTTTTTCTGTCCTTGAACAACTGTCTTCTCCTTGTGTGTACACACACACACACACACACACACACACACACACACACACACACACACACACACACACACACACATCCATTCCCCCTCCTTGTTGTTCCCCTAAATGAGTTTTCTGACATGCATCAAGTGTTTATGCCTGCTACCCCTCTTTTCTCGTCCTCACCTCCTCCTCCTCCTCCTCCTCTTCCTGTTCTCCCCTCCCCTCGCCGCCCGCCAGGCCGGTTAGCTATAACACCCGCCAACATCGGTAAACAAGGAAATCTCTCAGCCGCGGCCCGGCGTGTAACCGCATTACCGCGCCCGATAACCTCTTCAAATAATGTGCGATAAGGGGAATTTGATTTGATTCACGGAAAGGGAAAGAGGGCCACTTCTTCTCCTTCATTTTCCTTTGCTTTATTTCCTTCTTTCTCTCTTCTTCTTTTCACTTAGCCCGAGGGTCCAGGCCTCCCACCATCCCGTCTCATCCCCCCTTCTTCTCCCCTTCCCCAGAATGACACCACCTCACATCCACAATCAAATAAATCCCGCCGAGGTGTCAGCCTTCATTTCAACTCTCCCCTCTCTTCTCCCCGACCAACGCGAGGTGAGGTGAGAGGCCCCCGTAAAGCCATCATCTCCATAATGGCAAATATGAGCCCTAAAGCCCAAAACCAGGGGCTGTATTAACACAAATGGGACCAGCAAGGTGTGTGTGTGCGTCTCCCAGTGAAGTGATATGGTTTTTCTCTTAAGTGAGCTGTGATTTAAGCAGGCTAGACACGAGGCTGATCACTGGCTCTGTGTGTGTGTGTGTAAAATAGATGAGGCTGTGCGGCTCATTCAGAGGACATTTGATGAAATGGAACGGGGGTCAACTTCAGTTTGCCACCCGGGCTGCGTCGCATGCGTGTGTTTCCTGTGTCTGTCTGACCGTGTGTGTGTGTGTGTGTGTGTGTGTGTGTGTGTGTGTGTGTGTGTTTGCGCGTCCTCACTGCCTGACAATGATGCATGGCGCTTTTAAATAGCACTCCTCCACGCCCTGCTCAAAACTCATCACCAGGCTCTTTCACTATCCCTCCCTCCCTCGCTCCCCTCGCTCCCTGGGGTTGTCACTTTTAGAAAAGCAAATGAAATGTCGGCACGGTGGAGAGGAGGGATGAAGAGATGGCCGGATAGAGGGATAGAGAGGGGAAAGGTGTGTGTGTGTGTGTGTGTATGTGTGTGTGTGCTAGCAGCGTGGACAGTGTGGTTTGTGGTCTGTTTAAGTCAAGGGATTCAAACCATCTCTGCGTGTAAATGTATGCATGTTGCTCTGTGAGGAATGTAAATCGGATGATGCATCTATTTTACATGGACAGGACATTTTGGCAACATGGGAGCACTGTTACTATGTGGCGGATATTATTTCATTCTGTCACAGGAAAAAGATTTAGGCCAGTGGACAGCGTTTTTAAGGCCGCTTGAAATATAAAGTAAAACTGAAAATAATTTTTGATGTAATTTGGGGGATTTGGGAAACAGAAAGCAAAAGGCGAAGATGTTTAGGCATCATGAATCATCAGCTGCCTGGTTTTGAACATACACTGATAAATGATCATCTGATGATTCCTGTGTGTGTGTGTGTGTCTCAGTTTACAAGTGTGTGTCAGCATGTGTAATATGGGTTTTACTCCTGGGACCCTGCAGCGCGTGTGCGTGTCTGTCTGAAAGACGGCAGGGTGATGCTAGTGAGGTTATCTTCAACTACTGACAGCTGTTTATTCAATCAATCACCTTGTCAGTGTGGGTGCACGTATGTGTATCTGTGTGTGTGGACGCCTGTGTGTGTGAGAGACAGTGGCGAGGGAGAAAGAAGTAAATTAATGGAGCATTAACCAAGCACTGACCCACAGAGCAAAGGCACAACTAGCCACTATAGGCTAAATCTCAATTCAAGACCCCCATCATGTGCGTGCACGCACACACGCACACACACAAACTCACACACACGTTTGTTTCCTATCAGTGTTCTGCAGGAAAAAGACCAAATTTATTCAACATAGATAAAAGCATGTGTAGGTTTATGAAGTTTATGAGTTTCTGCATCAGAAAAGGAATTTAATACGTGCCGTATATATTTATTGTAGCTACCCAGTGATGGAGGAAATCATTAAAATCTTAAAATCTTACAATAATCCACATTTTAAAATATATAATTATTTGACATGAATGTTTTTGGAAAGATGCATTGTGCATTTAAAAATGAAAGGCAGACAAAGTGAATTATTTATTATTTTGTTGACTTCACTTGTTCTGTATCATTTCTGAACATGGAAAAGTCTTTTTCTCTATTTTGACTGCTACTTAACTCCTTTCTATAGCTTGTTTGATTTGTTGCTTTACTAAAAAAGAAACACAAGGAAAGACAGAGACGTCTTTGCTATCACTGACCAACGACACTCTGCTGACTGTCTCTGTTCCATTTCTCCTTCCTCAGCTGTGCGGAGGAGGAGGAGGAGGATGGATACCTGACGGAGAGGTGTGGGCGTGAGGCCTGTCGGCGCTCATTTCCATCCTCGTCACAACGGGAACATGCCGTGTCAATGGGCAAAGAGGGGCATCAGCAAGTTTGAAACAGATGCCCTGACTCAGGCCTAAACAGCGCGCGCGCGCGCACACACACACACACACACACACACACACACACACACACTGAACTGATGTTCAGAGACAAACACCTACAGAAAGAAGGTTGCCCTATAAGTTTCTTCTCTATTAGTTGTCTCTCTTTATCTCCCTCATTTAATTTCCTTTTTTCTTTCATTCTGTCTTCTTTTATCTTTCCTTTCCTTTATTCCCTCTCCTCTGATTCCACTTTCTTCCATCCTCTCTCTCCCTCTCTCTCTCCCTCTCATTATCTCTCTCCCTGCTGCTTTCATATGGTCTAGCAGCTGAATTAATTACCAAAGCCAATTAACGCTAGATTGGCTGATGTTTTAACTAATTAGCTTTAATGAGGGTGCCATGGCTGCCTGCACTGTGTTAATTGAATCCTAACAGCGGAGGAGGCAGCCTGTGGAAGCGAAATGAGAGGGACGGATGGATGGATGGATAGATGGATGAATAGATGGAGGCATGTGCACACTTACATATGCAGGCAAGCTGTTATTGATAATATTTAGAGCGCATCGCAGGAACACCCACCCTGTTGTTGCTGCTGGTTTATCATTAACATTATTGGCCTGTCATACAAGACACCTTATGTATTAAACACACTCACACACATACACTCATAGGAAAATGAAAAAAAGAAATAGGACAGTATAAAAAAGCAAAACGATTATGTTATGTCACTGTTATTTGCTGGGTAAAGGTTTGTCTTAGCTAACTGGGTTTTCTTAATGGAACTCATATCCTCACCATGTATCTCCTGGTTATAGCAAGCTGTATTTGTTATTGCAAAACGTGCCCGGTAAAGAGGAGCAGCAGATTAAAATCTTAGATCAATGTCATGCTGTCCTCTCCAGTGCCGGATTACCTGCTGCGTACCTGAACTTCATTTTCCCCTGCCTTGTGATGGCAGGATCATCTGTGATGAGATGTGAAATGCATGCATATCTGAAAGGTCCTATGCAGAAAAACCTAAAATCCACACGACGTCATTCAGAGGGTGTGAATCTTTAGCACCGTGTGTTCTGCAAGCTGCGTCTCAGATTGTGGCAATCTGAATATCTTCTCTGTCCTTTAAATATTGCGTAAGTTTCCCGACCCTAAACCACGCCAAAATCCTTTGGATAATTTCAAAAGTGAACAACAGCACCAAAGGGCTCATAAACCATTCTATAATTTAATAAAGGCTGTTTTCATAATACTGCCCGACAAAGCTGCAATGCAGTAACTGCATGGTCAAAATTTAAAGGCAGAATCTGACTTTTTGAAAAAACTCCCATAGTTGACATGACTCTGGCTGTGCAGTTACTGCGGCCTATTCTGGCTCTCTGTCAGAAAGACAGAGCAAATGCTAGTGAGAAAGACACTGCTAGGCCTGGCTTAATATACACTGACTGACTTTTCTGTAATCAAAAAATGAACAGATTCATCGATCTATTCTGTATAAATGAGGCAGTATCGCAGTATCAACCTTCATATTGTTGTAGCTACCTTCAAATCAGATCTTGAATGTATGAAGATTCATTCATGAATATCAATATAAATATTAATAGTGGATGGCAGACACACACACTATATACATTTGACCATAGACGATGCATTAGGTGTAAAATAAAGCATTGCAAACTTTAGATTTGTTTCACAGTTTGCTGGATTATCTTTTTTTATAATGTGTACCATTTCTGTGCTTTCTGCCTACGTCGGGCAGCATAGCTGTTCACATACTAAACAAGCAAAAGCTTTTACAGCTTGGACAAAATGAAAATTAATAAGACGTAGCCGATCCACCCAACACTCAAACATAAAGTTTCATTAAATCCTACCTATGCAAAGTGATTGTACGTGACTGTAAATCAACAATAACTATTAAGCGATATGGAGCACATTAGATGAAGTTATGACATTATCCATGTCCTCCCTCTGTGTGTCTTCTCCCATCCTGCTGATCTAAAGACATGAACACGCGGCAGATTGTCTGAGGTGGCTATAAAAATCTGCATGGCCGTGTAAAAGGCTTAATGATTTTAAAGTTACAAGAGAAAAGAGCCTGCAGTTTGTCTCATCCATCAAGTCTAGCACCGGCGCCTTCGCCAAATGGCCCTGCCACCTAACCTGGCACTTAGCAATGCAGTGCCAAACACACCCTCCCTCTCTGCCTCCCTTACACATTTTGTCTTTGTCCCACTTAGACTAGATTATTTCTTTCCCTACTCTTTGCATCTCTTTCACCTTCTCTGTGTCACCTTCTATTTTTCACCAGTTTTTGCAGCCTTTTTCTTTTCTTAAGCTGCTGCAAACTCCAGAGCGGAGCAAGACGAGATGAGTTGCTCTTACTGGTAGGACGTTTTCCCACTTTGAATCTGCATCTGCAAAGTTTACTTTTGATAATGTCCCCAAAAACAGAGAAACATTGGAGGCTCCTGGATATTGTAATAAAATCACAGGGGTATTATGTGATGAATTTCACTGCCAGAGCACGCTCGCTTAACTCGTAGTCACACCTGAACCACTTTTCCTCCATGAATCACACATTTTCATTGCAAGACATTGGGCTCAATATCTCAACAAACCAAGCTGAGCTCGTCATAGACAATGCAAAATTGTGAGTGTATTATATCGCCTTAAAGCCCCTGTAGACCCCGATAACCAATCACCCACGTCTTGCATTAAGGTTCCAACCCTTTGACCTGTTGTTGCAAACTGTAATCAACAACACAACTCTGCTTTTCTTACACACTCAGGGACCAGTGCATATGTTTTAGGTTCAAGGTTACCGGATAGAAGGAGCAAATAAAGGACCAAGAGGCAAAGAGGTGGGATAAACGACTGAAAGCGTTTCTGTGGTTTGGCATCTTACCGTCTTTTCCTCGGCCTGTAACATGCAAGCTTTCCTATCAGTGCTGAGGGCCCCTCATGAGGAAAACACACATATCACATACTAGCACACACACATATCCCTCAAGAGATGCGGTCATGTTGAGGAGATGAGCAGGGATTTTCATGTTCCTGTCAAACGGCGGCACACACCGGTGCACATGTACACACTGAGAGGCAGAACCTTTGACTAATGTACCACCTTTTCTGTTGACTTTCCCGCCTTCTGCCGTTCATCCCACCTTTTACTAATTTTCTTTTTTCTCCCTACAACAGAATGATATTGCGCACTGCAAAAATCCTCGTCGAAACATCATATTTCACCCTAAAAATCATGCCAATGTCTGGAAAAGGAAAAAGAATTTGACAAGAAATTTATATTATTGCATTATGTGTAACTGCACTTTTTCAAATAAATTAGGAAATGAATTTTGTTAATAAAAGCTAAATTAAGGGATTTAACACAGATTGAGTTGTATGCATCAGTGTTTTCGGGGTCAAAGCAGCAGAGCTTTCCCTTCTCTTTCATTTTAAAAATGCACATGATAAAAAAAAGAGCCCGAGCTAACGATAGAACATTTAGATTTATGATTTCTATTAGTGATACCGATGTCATTGAGACACAATAGCAGCTCTAAACATGCACAGATATACAGCCGCGGTGGCAACAATAGCCAAATGTAAATCAGATAAATAGATGAAATTGAACAGTCATTCAAACAGCCCCATTCAACTCTGAAACCTCGTGAGCCCTTTGTACAGCAGATGCTATTGTAGGTGTGTGTTTGTGCAAGTGTGTGTTGGGTTGTCAGCGATTGAGAAGAACCTATTTCCTCTCGCTGAATCCCCGGCTCTAAATGATGGATTGATATCTCTCTCACTGTGGATTATATGTGCATATATCTGTGTGTGTGTGTGTGTGTGTGTGTGTCACTAGCCCTCTCAGCCTCTTGCTGCCTGCTCCTCTCAGGCCCTTATCAGCTCTTGTCACAAACAGAGGATAGGGGATAATCCTTCATACAAGGGGAGCAGTCTGGCCTTCCATCTATCTAGCTGTCTGTCTAGCTGTCTGCTATATTACCCCTCTCACCGGAGTGTCACCGGAATAGAAAATCAAACGGACACAAAGCAAACTTCCTGCATCTCGGTAATCTCTGTTGGCACGACATAGATGGCAAGTTTGATGGGAACAAAACTCGCAGTATTTTTGTATAGAGGTTGGTCAGATTGTGCAAAGTTTGCAGCAGATATGGTGTAATTATTTGCACTGACAACAAAGGCTTACGTTGAGAGTTTATTGATGGGAATTCTGTGTTTTCCTTGGGTGTCAGTTGTCTTGGTTGGAATAAAAATGGACCACAGGACCCTTTGGAAAATGAGCGCAACCCAGATAATGAAAACTTTCCTAAGTTCCTGGTCAGGCCTACGCCTTGGGGTGCTGTGTTGTGGTCTGGGTGCTTGCCATGTCCTCATGACAGTGGGTGCTGCGGGTCACCCTGAGTTCCAAGAATCCGAGCGTTCCCTGGCACCCAGCTGGACCAGACTACAAGGGTTCGCTTGTGAAAACACGACTTTCACAGCATTTCATAATGTCACAGAGAATCATTTATACACCACTCACATAATATAATTTATATGAGCACTTTTGTTCTAAAATGAGATTTTAGAGGCCAATAAAAATAAAAATAAAATAACAGGAAAACATTAGGACAAATTGTTACCCATGCTGACTTGTACCGCTTGAGAAAAGACCCAGTCCAGATGGAAAAATCATGTCGTCTTATTTTGGTTTAGCCTAAAATACATGAATACTCTATACCCACATGACATTCTTTGTAATGCCTCTCTCTGTCTGCCTGCCTGCCTGTCTGTCTGTCCCTCATGCCATGTATAACAATACAAGGCAAAACTGAGAAAAATGCAAGTGAAAACTCTATCCATGTGCTAAGACTTGATAGGAGCAGACTGAAGATGTCTATCTGCTGGTGTGTGGTATTGCACAGGTCACACCTCAGGCTATGTTGTGTACGAGTGTGTGTGTGGGTGTGTTTGTGCATTTGTGACAATCAGATATGGCGCGATTGCATCATACAATTGGACATCATTGCCACGTTTATCTATCTATCTACTCTATCTATCTCTCCCACCATCCCTTCCTTCTCATTTGGCTTCCATTCCTCCCTCTGCCTGGTGATATCACATTGTCCAATAGAGGGGGATGTTTCTCTACACTTTCCTCCTGTGAGGCCTTTGGTATCTTTGGTATTTTTCCTCTGAAGAAGTAACACTCGATGAAATGTCCATCATTTCGTCCACACCTTCAGTTTTAAAATTAGATTATCTTTGACTCCTAAAAGCAAATGCAAATTGGAGTGGAGATATGAATTACATGATTTTTTCCCCTAAAGAAATTACCCTTGTTTAAGGGTAATTTTTGAAATATTTTGGCTCACCAATGTAAGAAAATAACAGGATTCAAGAAAACTGATGGAATCAAACTGAAGCAAAATCAGTCAGTTTTTAGAAACTATTTTTTCCCTGCACATCTTCCCCTTCCCTCTTAAAACTGTTGCTCTCCTGTGAAAACCATCTCCAAAATTGGTGATTTGGAGTTTTTCAGGTAAGCTGAAGGTCAGGTGGGCTGAGAAAATTCTCCTAGTTTTTAAGCTAAAGAAGAACTCACTGCATCACCGAACATGCCTTGTCACAAAACTGAAGATGAGGGCATCTTTGGTCATGAAAAGCTGGTTTGGAGATCAGCACATTTTGTCATCGCAATCGAAACATTTGGAGATACATGGCTCTCACACGACAGCGACATGGCAGTCCCAGATTCTGTATAGTGACAGCTTAGAGGCTTAGAGACACACACACACACACACACACACACACACACACACACACACACACACACACAGGGTCGGGGGTACAGGTCTGCAGCTCAGATCAATAGAAAATTAAACAGACTGAAATGGTTTCTGCTCGCATATTAACCCTCCTTCTCTTTTTCTTCTCCATCTTTCCTCTCCCGCTCTCTTTCTCTCTGTGTCTCTCGCCCTCCCTTAATAGCCGGTGCCACTGACGGCCACAGTGTTTCAAACAACTTGAGTATAGGTTTTAGTGACAGAGAGAGGAGAGATGTGTTTGTTTGAGTTTGAGCTTGAAAACCTGCGAGAGGCGAGAGGGGGAGATGGTCGGATGGAGGGACGGGTGCAAGGATGGGGGCAGTAATAGCACAGAGACGACAGGGGCTTTGGATACTCTCGCTCTCTGGACACACACACACACACACACACACACACACACACACACACACACACACACACACACACACCGTCTGGGGACTCAAATCTCAGAGCAATTTTCAGGCCGGATGATTGGCAGCTTGATGCGTATTCTTCCCCTACAAGACCGGCTGATAACTCCAGCTATCCCATTCCACGCCGCCATCCCTCCCTCTTTTCTCTCTTTCTCCCGCTCTCACCATCTCTTTTTCGTTGCTGCGACTCTCTCCACAGACCCCCTCCTTCTCCCCTCTCTCCATCCTTCTTTCCCCCTCTCTGTCCCTCTCTCTGGGCCTGTTGTGCAGCTATTACAATGACAGAGGCGATAAGGGACATTTATCACATGTGCGGCGGGGTGAGTGAGAAAAAGCCCTCAACAGGTCTAGCGGGAGGAACACACACAAACGTCCAGACACACACACACACACACACATTCAGCATTGAGACGTACAGAAATGCACACGCACTGCATGCATGCACATGTGCAAGCACCCGTGCACATTTATGCACATGAACACAGACAGATAAATAAACAGTCAGAGGCTGCACATGCTTGCACACAACTGCATAACCTCACACACACACACGCACACGCACACACACACACACACACACACACAGTGAAACGGTGAATCATCCCATTTTGTATTTTGCAGTTGACTGAGGCCAATTCCCCATAATTCAATACAGTTGAAAAATGAAACCCCGGTAAATCGCTACAGCGATTTTACAGATCCCCGCTTATCCTCATAATTCATTATTTCCAAACTGTAACAACATTACATTTCATTTGTAATGCTCCGCCTGCCTCAGCCATTTGCCAATTGTTATATCTTATTGTTTCCCCTCTCCAAGGGGGAGAAAAGTGAGTTATTGGGGGAGAAATGGCGGCTAGCTGGGTGGCGCGGCCTGCTCCTTCACTGCCTATCTACCTGTCTGTCTGACTCGCACGTCTGTCGGTTTATCATTCTGCCTGTCTCTGCATCTGCCCTGTCTTCCTGTCCCTCTGTCTGTCTCACTAACTAAGGGGCTGTAGTGAGACCACCACACTGAACGAAGGCACAGAACAGTACAACTTGTTGTTTTATTGTGGACAAGTGATAATGAACCTATTGTTTGCAGCCTTACAGACACACACACATTCCTCCATAGGCTGACTGGACTATTGTTTTTCAGCACCGTGGTACCGTCAGATCCACAGCTGGATCGGTGCAGGGCTGAGACTGGAACAAGGGTGGGGTGAGAAGGAGGAGGAGGAGGAGGAGGTAAGGACTTGGGAGAGGAAGAATGGAAGGAGAGGGAATGGAGGGAGGAGAGAGGGCTGGTGGAAGAAGAGATGGGTAAGAGAGGAACGAATAGATGAAATAAAGGAAAACAAAGATATGATGACAAGCAGTGGTGGAGAAAGTGGTGTAAAGGTACTAATACTCACTGCAAATATATTAATTACAAGTTCTTTCAAAAGTTCTGTTTTTGTAACATTACTTAAGCAGAAGTACAGAAGTACTAGCAGCAAACAGTAATGAAAGTATTTAAAGTAAATGTACGCATTATGCAGAACGGCTCCTGCAGTGTCTTATATAACTGGACTATTCGCTGCGCTACATAAAGAGCATTTTAAAAGTGCAGTAATTTAGTCGTGGAATTACAAAAAGCTGGGGAACTTGAAAACCTTTCTATGAAAGCATAGGAAATGCTTACTTTTTCATTGCTTTAACAGTCTAATTCATAGCAGTTCTGCTTGAAAAAAAACCCTCTGCAATTTAAAACATTATACTACAAACCATAAGCTTTTGTCAATACTGCAGAGAAATATCCTTTCACACCAGGTACTGTGAGACGACTCGAGAAGGGCGTTTGCAATATTTACAGCTTCAAAAAGAGATTCCTCAAATAGGAAAAAAATCACTTAGATCAAATACTGGAATCGCCATTAATCTGAGAGCTAAAAACATGCTTTGATCTCTCTCTCTCTCTCTCTCTCTCTCTCTCACACACACACACTCACACACACACACACACACACACACACACACACACACACACACTGAGACACCATTCCTCCTGCAATCGCCCATTTATCACAGCTGTAGCCACTCTCCAGCCCTGCCCATGTTACTGTACCCTGTCACACTGCTGGCTAAACAAACTGCTCCTTGATGTATGAGGGCCTAAGCCGGCCATAAACTTATTCACTTTTAACTAGCATGCTACCGGCTTGGCATGGCCAGCCATCACCTTTTGCTGTGTGCGTGTGCATGTGTGTGTGTGGCATATGAAAACTGCCTGTGAGAAATTAACCCCCTGGGTACCGCTTCATAACTCACTCCTCTCTTTCTTTCCCCTCTCCTTCTCCTCCCTCCGTCCCCACCCATCTATCTTTATTCCTCAGCCTAGGCATTAGTCCTGCATCTATTGCCCATTACAGTGTGTATGTGTCTATGACAATAGAGGAAATGGCTCAGTGGTAGAGGGAGAAGGAGAATAAGAAGAATAGCAGGTCTTATATGTCTTTCTGGACGACAAGCAGTTTCCTGTTAGTGAACGAATGGCAAGGGAAAGTGTGGACATCAATCTTAATGATGTCTCTTCTCTTCTCTTCTCTTCTCTTCTCTTCTCTTCTCTTCTCTTCTCAGGAAGCTGCTACTGCTTCCTTCTTTTTTCTTTCTCCCTCTTTTAATTGAGTACATTCAGATAAGACGAGAGAGTGTAAAGATATAATCAACATCAGGTCTATGGTGGAGCTTGTAATGTTGGCACTCTGGCACACGTGTCAACCTCCAACACTGCCCCATGTATCTCCCTGCCCTCCCATGATGCTTTGCTGTTTTATTGACTATATGTATTTATTGTCTCCAGTCAGTCTGGAGTCTATCGGATGACGCGCTAATCTGGTAGAAGGTGATTAACGATTAATTGATAGCTGCAGCGTTATCAATTGCATTGCCTCCTCCCCAATTAACGTGCAACACACACACACACACACACACATAAAACACACCAGGCAGACATACACGCACACTGGCGCAAACATGCAAACAGGCACAGATGAAAGCACACACAAACACACACGTCTCCCCAACCGGCACACACACCACATCAAGCAGCACCGCCTATGCACACAGCTAGTAAAGGTTAATTACGTAGTTTTTTCCACTGCTTTATGACTGCAGTAAGTTGTAACTGCATGGGCCCCCTTCTTATCAAGCAATAAATTCATTAGTGGCTAACACACCTCGCTGGGGCAGCTCATTTAGTTCTGACAAACAAGATTAGAGGACAGTGGGGGCAAGAGGGTGGACCTGGACCGAGAGCTGTGAGACCATAAGACAAGGATGTGGACAGGCAGGAAGCACTGTTCGTTTAATATTACTGTAATAGAGGAAATGGTGAGTTAAATTCACAGTTAAGAGGGAGAGCACAGCTGAATCACAATGAGCCACACCATGGTATGAACAGTGTTGCTGACTTGTTATAAATGTATTTTACACAAATAAGAGTACTGCTGTGTCACATACACTACAAACATTTACTTGGTTAACAAATAATTGTAAATACGAGTGGATTTGAGTTTAGCCCCATGCGAGGTTGGGATACGTGTATATGCTGGGAACGTTAGCAACTGACATTAGCGATTAGAATGTGAAATTGTGGTAAGTACTAGCGAACAGCATTAGCGATTAACATTCACAGGCTAACTGAAGTGTCCACACTTGCCATTAACGCTCACTTGGAATTACAAAAGCTTAGTAAAAGGTTTAGTTTACGTACAGCAACTCCAGCAGTTATTTCACACCTTTTCACTCTCACGTATAAACAGTGTTTTGTGTAGTAATAGCTAAAAATTAAGAACATTGTTAGAACATAGGCTGTAAGCTAGTAGAGTTAGCTATACCTGTTAGCTTGCAGAGAATTAGTAAAGTAGGCTGGTTGATGACACAGCTAGCAGAAATAAGCAGGTAACACAGCTAGCTAAACCGCTAAGCCATTCAGTAAATGCGTTAAAGGAGTACTATGAGGTTTTCAGCCTGTAAAGCTTGTATTTGAGTGACATGAGTTTCTGTATATATGTGTCTTTTGTACTTTTGTGAAGAACGTGCAGTCGAATTTAGGTGCAATGTACACATGTAAAGGTTTACGGTATTATGGCCCTGTCGAAATTTAAGTAATGCTCCAATATGTTTGGTAACTCCTTTTATTATGTAATTATGCGGCACCCAAGTTTGGACCCAGCAATTCACTCTGAGCCTGTAACACATGAGCTGAAGCAGGTGAGGTTAAAATGTATTTGTTGAGGGTGAAAGAAAGTGGCGGACAAGCCTAATAATTTAATTTAATGTAATGACCATCATTCACACACAGTGTTCTTTAAACACACACTGCTAACCCAAACACATCTGTACTCACCTCTTCTTCTTGAGTTAAATTGGCAACCTGCTGTGTACAGAGGCAGTCAGGTTCCTCCACGCACACACACACGCACGCACGCACGCACGCACACACGCACACACACACACACACATTTTTTTAAATCTCAGATGAAAAGGATGCCTGCTAGACGTCAGCAGACAAATGAAAAATTCAATCAATCACAAGGTGTCGTCATTAGAGCTTATCGTACACACAGGATGTGACAGGCCTGTGTCTCCGTGACTGTCTGCTGTGACTGAGTGTAAACCCATGTGCACACACATACACCCACAAAAGCATATAGTCAGTTCAAGCAGAAATATGCACACAGTCACCCTCGCACACACAAAAAGAGGTGCAGTGTGTATTATGCATATCCACCCACTCACATGTACACACACACCTCAGGCACGGCACTTTGCACTGCCACACTGTGCGGAGACTTTCGACTGTGTCTCATTTCCATTACAGAGCGCGAGCAGGCAGAGGGGGTATCAAGCTGGTCGTGTGTGTATGCTTTCAATACGCAAATAAGAGCATATTGGAGAGGTCACTAGATATGAAAACGTAGCCTTAAGCATACCTGCATGGGGCTTCTTTTCCTATCTTTATCCAATTTGAGAGCATGACTCACTGATTTCACATTCAGATTTTCTAACGCTCTCCCTCGAAACCCTGTCCTCACACTCAAACAGCCCCAGCTTGCTCTGCTGCCGCTCAGACTGCACGCCTGCTCTCAGACAAATCGCCGCTTGCGCGGATCTCCTGCGCTTCCAGCTTCAGCCATTCTCCTCGCACTCAGGCTGCTTCTGTTCGCTCCTGAAACATCTGCTCTCTGATTTTTTTTGTGCAATAATGCTGTCAAAATTCCCAAACCAATAGAACACAGGTGTGGTGTCGAATTGATGAATGAATTGATCCCTGCCTCACGAGGCAGATCCCCCGCAATGAGGCACTCTCAAGAAAGGTTTGGAAAAAAGCCCCACACACCGGAAGGCCTCTTATTCAGGAAACACAGTCGCACCATCTCATGTTCTGATTGTTTGTTTTTTTGTCTGGTTTTAATTCAGAATTCCTTTGATGAGAGTAACAGTTTTAAAATGACATGATTTTTGTGTTGTGATGTGCCCTCCATTAGCATTAGAGTTGTTCATGTGATGTTTTAATGTTTTACTAATAGCTATCATGTGCATGTACTTAAATAGTAATTTAATGGCCCTTATTATCCCCTCTAATAAGGAAGTATGCTAGTCATATTGAGGCCTACATGGTGATCCAGAAAAAACAAACAAAAACATAATTTCTGACTCATAAAAATAATCTAGGGTCGTATTTAGGATGCTATTATCCACGGCCTGCTTAGTGAACCAGTGCAGCATAATATACCTGTTGAGTCTTACAAAATAATTATGGAGAATAATCATGGTGCGTATTAGTCAGATATGCCTATTTAGGTGAACTATTAAGAGAACCTGTCATGTGTTTAGAGAGCAGGGAAGCCGTGTTTAGGCCCAGTGTGGTGATCCAGGGTAAACACACAACAGCAGGCTTATTTACAGACTGAAATGAGAGCCGGATCTTTCAGGATCAAGGGCTCTCGCTGTTTGGAGGAGGGACTTCCTCAGCATAAACGACCTTTAAGCTCTCAATCAGACACACAAACAGACAGAAAATCATCTATTCTGTGTTGTTTAACTGTTCTCAATCCTGCACTCAAGCGAAGCCTGTGGCCGAGGATGATCAAGACACACGTCTTTCATATAACTGTAATAATTTTGAGACTCATTTTCAAAATAAACATGTAAAGTGAAAAACTGTATTGAGACCGGCATGTCATGGGTGATTTATTTTTCTGAAAAAACGAATGAGGCCTGGCACAGCCTTAGTTTTGTAATCGAAGGAAGAGGTTAACCTACGCTGGCTGACAATTTATACTGCAGTGAAGCTACAGCCTGTCCGTTAGCTCTCCCGAAACCACACACACACACCACACCGCCCTTTTCTTTTACTGCAACGGCTCAGCAGGTGCTGGTCCTGTAACAGTGTGTAGTTACAGGAAGTGAGTTTTACCCCCAGTACAACAGAGACAGACGAGGGGATTAGCTAACATTGTGGTGGAAGGAGGGAAGCAGGAAGGAAAGGTGATTGGGTGATAGAGGAGACAGAAGTGGGAGTGTTGGAAGGTGTGAAGTCGTCTGAGTGTGTGTGTGTGTGAGTGTGTGTGCGTGCGACTGTAAATCAGACCAACATAACACGAACCGCAGGCCCACAGAGTCGTGTTACCCTGTTCCTACTGGAAAAACACACCGCAAGCACACACACACATACATACACACATACATACACACATTCTCTAAGCAGAGTTCATTTCCTTCAAAAAATTATTAGTGTGAATTTTAGCACAAAGAATGCTGGACTTTAATCAAACCATTGTATGACAAATCAGTATGTATATAAATATATTATCTATCTATTCTATGGTGGCATATGTGAATAACTCTGCTCTCATCATCAGCACAAAACAGCTCTCATTACACCCATACTGCTTCAACAGTCACCATATGGTGTTCATTAGCACACACACCAATACACACAAAGATATACATGGTAGAGAGCATCTTCTGCCCTATTATTCTTATGTCAGTAAACATGGCCTGGTATAAATCCAAGCCTTTTAGCCGTCTTCCACTCTCTATAATATGGCCATCACCATTAGAATGCATACACACACACACACGCACGCACACACACACAAGGCGTCTTCTCTATAATATGGCCATCACCATTAGAATGCATACACACACACACACCCGCACACACACACAAGGCGTCTTCTCTATAATAAGGCCATCACCATTAAAGCTGTCAGGGCCGGAGTGTTGAGTATTACTGCCGAGAAATTACACCTCACTCACCCTGCGTGACACCGTGTGACCTGCAAACACACACAGGGCCTCCATCTGTCCCCACACACACTCTATGTGCATGCAGTGTTGACTGTATCTGCATGTGTGTGTGTGTTTCTTGCAACAGGGAGAATTATCTCCACCGTGTGTCAGGGGACCACGTCATTTTCAACAAGGAAGTCCACAGAACACCCCTGTTTGACACACACGCTGCACTTTGCTGGGAAAGGATCCTGCGGATATGGGCTGAGAAACTGAGGCAGGAGGTGGGCCTATTTGAAGACCTTAAGAGACAGTTGTCAGAAAAATGCCAATTTGAAGTGGAAAGGACGGAGGATGGCAGGGCTGCCACGCCCACCGCTGGCTGGTGAAATAAGAGAGGAGGGTTTGACAAAGTCAGAAGATTGAGGGAGAACAGAGAGGACAGGGAGAGAGGTGGAGGGAGGAGGGTGGGGGGCTGTGGTGGGAGAAAAGACGGATAGGTTGCAAGATTCTCTGATGCTGCATGTTGGAGAAGCTGCTGTGTTTTGCAATTTGCAACATTAATATATCATAAAAGTGCAAAAACTGCGATAACTTGGCTTCATTTAAGAAACTGACAAAGGTCGGAACAATTCATTGGTAGCCTCCATTTATCATCATTTCCCATGAACACAGACGATTCCAGTCACTGAAAAAGTATGACAATGCTGTTCATCTAATGTACATACATATATATGTATATATTTGAATCCCAGCTATTTAACATTATTTATTTATTTGTTCTTTTAGTCTTTGGAAGATGGCAGTGGAGAACAAGTATCAGTGTTCCTGCACAGATGTTATTGATGTTTGACATTCAGTTCTACAATACTTTGTACAATACAATACAACTGTTTCCTCAATTGTATTGTTATACACAAATGTACTACATGCGGTTGGACCATTAGTGATGTTGTGCACAGTTAGTAGCATGTTCCCCAATATGAATGCATAAAAAAGTAAAAACTCAGGGTAATTAGGGGCAAAAACCACTGCTCTTCTTATTGTCCTCGATCACTGAACCTTGCATCGCGAGGCCAGACCTCGAAGCATATGTGAAAATACAATACTACACTATTAAATGTGCTCACTTCTAAAACAAGGAAAAGTCATTTTACAGTTATAACAGCTCACCCAGCTCTGGTTGAATGGCTGGCCTTGACATCCTCAATCTTTGACAGTTGAGTCAAGGTTAATTTTGTGGTGTGTTCTGATAACAGCAATTCATTTTCTTCTGAATCATTCAATAACTAGGACCTCGACATCCACACACTGGCATCTTTTTAGAGAGGAAATGTGACAAAAAGTTGTCTAAATACGCATTTGGCAGAAGTGGCTGGCTCGAAGCAGATTTCTAAAGCCATCAAACACAAACAGACACACACACACGATGTGCCTGGAGTGAGCGCTGACGTATTTATCACATTAGTATTAGCCCTTCTCTCTGTCACCGCAATCCTCACAGCTGGTGTTGACATGCGGTCCCCAGACCCCCGCAGCACCCCTGAGGCCTTGTACATGTGTGTGTGTTTCTCCTTGTGTGTGTGAAATCTTGTTCCCTATGCCCCACAGTTATAATTTTCTCTGTGTTAACAAAAAAGCTTCCTCGCTTCTTAACAAAACGCGAGACATGACATGACAGGAAAAAGAGCAATAGAAAATGAAAGGGGGGGGGACTGAAAAAGAAGGAGAAAGAGAGAGGAAGCAGAATTAGGATATGAGGGAGGAGAGCAGGCGTAGCTCGCGACAAGGGAGAGACAAAGATTGGTGATGCCAGTTTCCATATGACAAGTGGCGACGTTATGAAGATGGACGGGCGGCCAAGACGGAGCGCCTGACCTTTCCCAAAATGCCACATGTCACCGTGCTTTTATGTCACTCCCCGCAAAACAATATGTCAGGGGCATAAAAAATCATTACGCCCTCTCTGAATTATGCTGTTATGGCATACCGCAAAAAAATAATCATTAAGATGACATTATTCCACACTTAACTAGGAGGAGGACGAGGATGGGGGGGGGGGTGCGTTGAATTTATGATTTGTCGCGATTTCATGACTAACGTGGCCGCAGTGAACCATTGTCTTTTAGATGTATTGTTATGACTTTAATGCTGTGACGTGGGACTTTGGGGAACAGCTGAAAGAGCAGCGATGAGAGACGGCTTCTCACGGCGGAGCTGTACAGCAGTCATCTTACGGATCTGCTGCATATTATAGTCTATTTAAAGTGAGCATCTGAAGATGAGAGGGGCTTCAAAGGAACATTGACTCAACAGAAATCCAAAGAGGCGAAATGGGACCTTTAATAAGAATCCCTGCCTGAGAACTGAGCCATGTAATGGTCATCTTACAGCTCCATAATATGTCTAGAAGATGCAGTTTTCATTCAAAGAGGGATTCTGGATGGAAAAAATAACTTCAACACCTACCAGAGATGATTAAAATAGATGGAGCATGTCACCAAGGTTTCTCATTTTACAAGCAACTTTGTGGAATCCGTCCTATGTGTAGAGGGGTGTGGATGGGTCAGTGCTGCTTTACACATATACCTCGGCAAAAATGGAAAAAAAGCAAACAAACAAACAACAACAAGCTGTGCAACTGGTATTAACTTCTTGTGAGACTGTAACACTGTGTTTTAGGGTGTAGCCTTCGCATTATTTCGTTACTGTGACTTGAGGCAGTCAAACATTACAATCACCTAATATTTCTCAACAGAGCTCCTCGCACTTCTCTGAGTCAATGCCTCTCGTGCACAACGCTTGATTTTTACGGTTATGACAAGTCAAGCTTTCCGCTGTCTGAAAAATAGAATATGCTAAAGGCTTCCATTAATACAAAGCACTGGAGGCAGTGATCTTCTAGGAAAGTGTGATGACTGTGGTGTAAATGTTTCCATCATGCAGAAAATGATTATTTGTATTCCCTAATTCTTTTGATTTGTGTTTAAAGGAACTGCTCATTGACACATTCTCCAAAACAAAAGCTGCTCAAAAACAACTTCTTGGCACTGAATGAGGAGTATTCCTCATTTCTGTGGGGATACTGCAGCCTTGTTCTAACCAGTTATGGTTAAAGTGGTTCAGACAGAAGCTGGCACATGATATAGCATGATAGCCCAGCGAATAGAATGATGCCTTTATGTCCAATTGAACTATTGATCTGAGGGATTGCACAGGGGTAGACTTTGACATTTTGCCTGGTATTTCAGCTGGGAGATGTTCTAGCTTCAGACATTTGACCTATATAACCCTGAACATGACTGCACGCGCCAACACACACGCATACTGTACACACAAATGCACACACACACACGCTGTCCTGTCCTATCGGTGTGTGCATGCGGATGTCGTCATTTGTAATAGCTCCTGACATCAGCAGAATTGAGTTTGGAGTCAATGTGGATGTCCTCTGTAAGCCAATCATCCAATCAGAGCTCTCCTGACTATGTGGGTCAAAGGGCAGGGTGATGTCATACTTTCTGACAACATGACAAAAAGCCTAAGAGAGAGACAGAGCACGAGAGAGAGACACACACACAGAGAGAGAGATAATTTCTCATAGGTCTGGGGTGCTTTCATGACACAGTGGTGGACTGAACACACACTTACACACACACACAAACACACGCTAAGGACCCTCTACGCTTTTCCAAATCTGGCAGCCAACAATAAAGCACTCAGTGAAACATTTATGACTTTCATAAACAAGAGCCGGTGATTAATGTTAGCCCTCTTCTTTGGGATTTCTAATAAAGTATGACACATTTACACCCGCGGTCAACGCAGCCAAAGCCCTATTAAACATGTCTGAGAGGATAGATGGCCGCGGCGCACACACATTTACACACACTCGCTCACCGAAGAAAAGAAAATCAACCAAACAATGCCTTGCTCATGCTTTCCCTTTCAAGCCATAACAAGCAAAACACCCTCATGTCCAATTTGCCGTGACATTTAAGGCCCAGTCTTCTCTGATTGGCGCGCGGGGCTGGCAGAGAATCTCCTCGCTTTCCTGTATAACTGTGATTGTTCTGAGATCGCCTCCCACTTCTACTTGTCTCTTAGCCTCGTTTAACAGCTGGACTGCGCAGGGAGGCCTGTAAAACCTAAGATATATTACCATGAATATGGAGAGGAGAAAAAACATCAACAACAAAACTCCTCTGGCTGAAGCCAAGTATCTTTATTTCCTGAGTGAAAATGACTGCTCCCTCCTCTTTCTCTCAGAAGCAGTTGTCGCTTATTTTCCAGACTTTGCACCTTTGTGATATTAAAATGACGTGTTGCATTAGAGTAACAAAGGAAAATTGAGGTTGCATTACTATATGATTTCAATTTTCCTCTAAACAGTGCATAGCTTTACATACTGTACAACCTTTAACCTCAAACACGTCAGCGTAGAAGTTTAAGCAGGAATATAACAAACAGAAAGTGATTAAAAAGAAGTGTGATGGCTGCTTGACTGCATGAACCTCAGTTCTGTTAGAGCACTCCTGCTGAATATCAAACCTCGCCCCAGAAACCGAGACAAACACTGTGGCTGTAAGTGTAATAGACAGGGAAAGTGTAAACGGAAGGAAGTGAAAAGGAAGGGAAGTGGGGGAAGGTTTAAAGGAAAGAAAACCTGGGGAAGGTGTAACGGGGAGGAAAGGAAAGGAAAAACATCAGCCTTTTCACTTTCAACCTGCCCGTCTGTGATTCCTGCCGTGTCTTTGAAATGCATGTTAAATGTCCACTCAGGTTAAGGCTGTTCAATTAAACGTATTTCGCTCCGCTGCAAACAGCATTTGAGTCATGTCCAGATTCAAAAGGTCAAAACATACCAAGCTGTCTGAGCACGGAAAACTCAAATTTAATCTTCTTATTTGGACTAGTCATGTTGCTAAGTTTCCCTGCGTCCTTGGGGCTATTTGGATATGTGTGTGTGTATGTGTGTGTGTGTGTGGTAATAAAGTATGCCATGACTCCATCTCTCCATTATAGTGTAATCATCTAAAAGTAGAGAGAGACATTAAAGTGGGAATGAGGACATTTTAAGAAGGGAAAAAAAACATTATTGCCAATACCACAGCTAGAGTGCCACACAAACTCGCTTTCACCTTTAGCCTCTATCCTACTTACACACAGGGTGCTGTGGATGTAAGGATTTAACTCGTTTAACATGGGCTCTGTGTCATGCTAAAAATCACCCAGATGATGAGGATGATGATGATGATGACGATGGCAAACAATCATTAATACAAATTAAATGACGTTATGGTTTTTCAATTAATGCTATAATTGGAAGTGTTGAAAGTTGGAGAAATCATTATGAAGTATGCGCTCCTGGTGTTTGCTATGACTCATGAGGTTAGTTCTGATCACCAGAAAGAATACATTTAAGTTTTACTGATTTTTCAGCAGTGATGGCGGACCCCACTTTAGTGTTCTTCAGGTACTGGTAATCTGACTGGTACAGTATCTGTTTGGGGGCCAATTCCAACGGCAGCACATGCAGTGAGTAAGTAGTGTAAGATAGTCCATTAGTTAATCTGTGTCATGATTCAAGTCACAGCTGAACGTATGGAGTGCTGAGGCTACAGGACGACCTGCTGCTGTTAGTTTTCACAGTCTGGACATTTTGCCGCCACCACAGCTCGACACCATGAGAGACACACAGCTAAATTAGCAGGTGTTGAAAAAATATGAACAAAAGGCATCATCTGCTGGGATTCACTGCAAACACTGACAAGCTTGGCTAACCAGCTGCTAACTGTAGGTGCCTAACCAGCGTTTGTGGACTGTACAGGGCTACCACGGGCTCCAGTCAGTAGAGAGTGACGGTCCAGAGATGACCACCCAGAGGCTTACATGTTGTTTCGACTAAAAGTCTTATGGCCAAAACACTCAACTGCCTACTCTTTTGAAAATGAAAAGTTTTTATTTCCTTGCAAAAAAAGTGAGTGTGACCGTAAATGTACGTCAGTGTCAAAAAAGTGTGTACGTTGACTTTAGACTGCGTTACTCTCCACTACATCCCTGATTACTGGCATTTCTCTCTACACTAACACTGACTCCCCCAGCATGTTTAACCCTCTTCACCCCAGTCCCACCCACTGTAACCATAGCAGCATTTTGCCTCAGACTTTACCAGGAATCCCATCGCCCTCCATCCCTACAGTACAGCCCACAGCCACCCATTGTTTTATTGCCCAGTGTTGTTCTCTGTAAGACTGGAATTCACCGCTTCATGGGGTAAAATCAAACCAGATATGTGGGGTGAATGAGGGAGAGAAGGAGGGGTGTGGAGATATGTACTACTACAACTCCTTTGGTTTTGGAACTGTTACACTTTATTATAGATATTGATGGTTATGGGCTGTTGGATTTCTAACCATGAAATTTACCATCCTGTTATTGTTTGAATGCATAAAGGGTTGTTTGTTAGTGATTTTGTACATTTGCAAAATTGTTCCTGATACACGTCTATAAAGTTATTGGAGCTAAAAGCCAAAGAGCAAGAGTGCACGAGGGGAGAAGAGGATAGACGAATGAGGCAGGGGAGGGTGTGTGTGTGTGCACGCTTGAAGGGAGGGGAGGGTTTTGGAGCGGGAGCCTGCCGGGCTCCCTGCTGGGCCTCCATTCATTGAAGCTGGTCTTTTACAGGGGACCCTGCCTGGCAGAGAGGGGCAAACCTGCCAGGGTAAAAAGAAAGGGGTGGGCAAGTCCAGTCAAGGATGCAACTGTCGCTATGTGGGGGGAAAATACAGTAGTGTGCTTTGGTCTCTTTCACTTCACTTTGGTCAAGTAAGTGCTATCAGTGGTAGATGAGTGAGTGCGTACTGCCAAAGCACCTAAATATAATTGAATTTAAATCATAAAAATAAATAACTAGTATATAACAATAAACATGTGTTCCTGATTGGACCGAGACTTCAGGCTGTATGTGTGTGGGAGGCTCTTATTAGCCCTTTTTACACAGACTGTTCAAGGAATGTTACGCATTATTCCTCCTCCTCACTCTGTCTAAAAGGTACGAATGCAGAATGGGAGGATACTGATGTTACGCCTTTAAGCTGTTACAGGTTCGCTGCTGTTTGTGATTGTGTTTTTGGAATCCTGCACACGCACACACACACACACACACAGGAGAGAGGCCCCTCCCTGCTGATTATCACATAAGGTGATGTTCCTTTTAACTTTGCAACCCTGTTGCGGAAGGAGCGCCGCCCCTCGTATCCAGGAACCCATAAAAATCTTTATGATATAAATTCATGAGGTTATCAGCTCTACGTGTGATTAGAAGTGCAGAGGAGCAGGATCGCTTGCTGACCAGTGTGGAGAAGTGATTCAAACAGCCAGGCTAACTCACTGCTCACACGTGAACCGACATATCCTGGCACTCTGAACCCAGTGTCATGCCTCTTTTGCTTCCAGGACACCCGACACGCTGTCAGCATCGCTCACTGGGGCGGCATTATGCCAGTGTTGTTTGGGTCGGCGTGAAAAGCAAAGCCAGCGTAATGATGGCAGTCCCGCAGTATTGCGGGATCGCTGTGTAGAAGGGGCTACTCTGACAGTACGATCCATGTGGGAAGTAAGGGTGGTGTTAGTGGAGGTGGTGGTGGTGAAAAGGGGGGACTCTTATTGTGAAATCCCGGTGGAGGGTAATTGGAATTCAATAGGAGTTAGATCATGGCTGCTGCCTTAGTTCCTTTGAGGGAAAAGCTATGGGGGATTAGCAGTCGTTAGCCCATAGTGATGTGAAGTGGAAAGGAACAGCTGGCTCTCAGCTAGCCACATGGTGTGTGTGTGTGTGTGTGTGTGTAAGAAAAGAGATAGTAAGTGAGAGAGGGTGTTTTCCAGTCTGCCTGCCTCTCTCTCCTGCTGCAGTGTGTGTGTATTAGTGACGGGTATGATTGTCGCTGTACCAGAGGTGTAGCACTAAAATGAGTTGCCCCACCACAATGGCTCGGGGATACATTTGGTAGTTCTGCCCTAATGGCTTGTGTCTGTTCTTAGGGTAGCTTATCACCATTTCAGTTCCATTCTATCCTACATTCTTTGGACCCTTGTTGCCGCCTACACAATACAGGTTTCTAGACTGTGGGAAGTCTGCTAAACTGTCAGTCCTGCAGTGTTTTACAAGCTCTGAACACTTTGTTATTTTATATAAAAACAGGCCGACAGGTTTGCTGAATACTTTTGCCATTTTATGTGGGAGGATGAAGGAGGGGGGATAGTGGGAGGCAGTGAAAGAACAGGAGAAGAAAGCTGGAGTAAACAGGCCTATTAGACGACCAGCCTGAGGATCGGGCACGTGGCTCCATACTGCAGCCGGCATATTAATGCAACACAATGCTGGAGCATGGCCCCTGGACCTTTGATGCTTTCATGTGTCTCTGGGTTAGATTATCCTGTGAGCTCCTTTTGCCTTTGCTGACACTGGAGTTTAGAGAGTTACTGTGACCTATGTCTTGCAGAAATATCACTTCATCTATTGGGACAATAGTGTATATTTGTTTGACCCTTGATGCTCAAGCATCTCAAACATTTCTGGCATAATTCAGTCAGCTTGTGTTAATGCTACGTCTGATGCTGAAGTCAGCGCTATACATGTTGAGTGAAGCAGCAGCAGGGCAAAACTTTCCATCCGTACATGCAAGTTTTTCTTTATCATACTACAGGCTGCCCCTATCAAGCAGCACTTTTCTCATCAAGCAAATTCTAAACAGGCACATAGCATAAGGAATGTCAGAAAAATGACACGATAATATGGCAAGTTTTATAGGGCCAAAAGGTACATAATCACCTTTGTTGCTGTCTTTTTAAACTGCTTTCTTTGAATCCTGGCCAAGATGTGTCATTCAGGGTATTCAGATACCACTAAAATCATCCCCTCCACTGTATTCCTCAGCACTGTTCCTGTGCTGTGATCGCACAGCAAACATGACATCAAGCTGAATAAAGTTCAACAGTCGTCAGCTTATCCCATGCGCAGATATTTGTGGTTGAAATGCATTACAAACTGCAAGTCAAAGCATCAGTCACCGCTGACAGTGTGCAACCTTGCCTTGAGAAGCTTGGCTGCTTTGACTTTGTGCTGCTTGCATCTGCAAGACAAAACGCTGTTCTGTTGTTGTGCTCCTGTGTTGCACGGCAGGGATGCAACAACCCATCCCAATGTTTGAGTGAAGTTCAGTGGCAGAGGAACGGGGTGATATGAAGTTTGCAGTGCATTTCAACCGCAAATGTCTGTACGGTCAGACTGCTGTCATATTACATCACATATAATATACAGTATAGCATCACCCATTTAGTAGCTGCTGTGTCCAGATTCAGGGTGTAATGGTGGCTCCCCAACAGCATGGTGAAAAAAAGCAGCACTTCCACAGAAAGCTTTTCAGATGATAGGCATGGCCTCGCGAGAGACCTCAATTCAAACACTGTATGGGATATATCAGACCTTTGTCTCACCCCCTCAGGGGTCAAAACTACAAGACCTACTCCTCTCATCAATGTCATGTTCTCTCCCTTTCTCTCTCTCCCTCTCTCTCTTCCCATCCCTCTATCCAGCCAGGTCAGGCTATTAAATGGTAGAATACATTATAGAGAAGGGGGGCTAATAGATTGGAATATTATAACCATACAATAATTTCATGAAAAAGTCAAGGAGGGATCATCGCTCTTATTAACTCCAAGAGAAATTGAGGCTGAAAAATGTTCAAATAGAAAATGTTAATGCCAGGCTATACTACATGTAATTGTGCCTGCACCATTCCCTCGGCTGGCCCCATTCATGCCACTTTATTAGTGGTAATTGAGGATATGAATTATAAATGGGGGGTGATTTCTCTCCTCCTTCTCATTGAAAGTGAAGCGTAATGACCACTGCCATTGTTTAACCTTCATAATCGTGTGTTCTCATTTCTTTGCTTTCCTCTTTCCTTGCCCTTTTTCCTTTAACTTAACTCCTCTTGTCTTTTCTTTTCTTGCTCCCTTTTGTTTTCCCTCCCTGTCACTCCCCATTCTCTCCACTACTCATCTCCCACGTTCTTTTCACTTTCGCTCCTCTCTTATTTCTTTTCAGGCTTCTGTTCTACGTATGCAACTCAGCAGACCACTGTGGTGTGCTGAAATTAAAACTAGAAGCGTATAAAGGTATGTAGGACACACACATACATGGGTACAAACACACACACACACACTCAGATGAGGGGGTTGGCAGTGCTTTTTACCTTGCTGTAATTGCATAATAAGCCCCACCAGTGATGTGAATGCCCCAGGCGAGGGATCCAGCAAAGGGGGCTGGGGGTTTTCTTGGCATGGTTTCTGAGGAGTTCACGTTTTTATTTAGGTTTTTCAAAGATCAGCAGCTCCACACCTACCATCCAACAAAGTCCATTAGCCCCAGCCTCTCACCCACGACCAGTCTGCTTTTTATTTACAACATCAAACGTTTCACTTCATTAAATTACCTTTTCTTTCCCCTGCCTCCCTTCCTACTCCCTCGCTCTCTCTCAGAGCTCTCTTAGTTGCATTTAGTTGAAACATGTTTTCCGAAACAAAAGGACGTGGGGTGATTGGGGGATAAAACAGCCCTCCGATGCAGTCTGCAGTGGTTTTATAGGGGGGAATAATGGGCAATTGGGAGAAGGTATTTAATAGGAAACCGACATTGTGCTGTAATGCAACTGTTGTTAAAGAGAGACTCACTCAGCCAGTGACTGAAACGTGGAGGGCTGCCGCTCGCTATTTTCCTTTTGAAGTCATCAACTGCCTGTTAAGTGGTGATGACTGCATGAGTCTGTTCTGGAGACACTTGAGTATGTGTGTGTCCTGAGCTGTGATGTCAACTTAAACAGTAATGAGAGTGCCGACAGAACAAAGTGTAACCGCTGCCTTGCAGGCAATTTTTGCCAAAAAAGTAGCAACAGCATCAAGCAGCAGCTTCAGTTAAACTTCCTTCCCTTCCTCTGTTAAAATTGACTGTTGTCACTGAAACTGTTTAACAATCTGGTCTTTCTCCATTGTTTCAAATGTTTGCCCTATAATTTAAAATGAAATTAAGACAACATGATAGAATTTGAATTGTTCATCTTCAAAGACTTTTTACACAATTGATTTTTGTTAACACGATCTAGCGCCAGTCTTCCATCAGATATGCAAGATGTTGTGTGTGAAATCCCTCTGAAACCCAAATCTTTTACTCAGATTTTTTTTCCCTTCAGCATTGATTGAGAGTTTGATTTGATCTAGGTCCCTCATGTACTGCCACATCTGCAGCTTGTACTGCTGTGTGAAGCGGGCGTCAGCTGTGTGAGCATATAAATGAAACCAGAGAAGAGTGAAAGCTAAACATTCTCCGAGATCAATATTCCAATATTTAACATCAGGGAACTCCAATAAGTACAACGCCAGGGACACTTCAATGGCAACATCAAGGCAGCAGGGTTTACACACACACACACACACACACACACACACACGCATGCATGCATGCATACACACACGCAAACGATTAGTGGGTTTCAGATAGTGATCAGGCAAGCACCATAAAATCCATCCTACTTAGGAGAAAGGAATAATCCATTTGGGGACAGGTTTCAATTCGGTCCATACTAACCATGTCATGGGGAAGCGCTCACCAAAAGCAGTGGGGATAATTTGGGACCAAGATACATTGGCAAATTTTGAAAGCAATGAAGTGAGGCCTTATTGCCGGAAGCAGAGACGAGAATTAGCAATCAATGTTCATCAAGACAGTTAACATAATGGGCCTGAGGCCAACAAAGGTGACCAAAAACTGGTGGTTATAATAATTGTCAAGCTATTGCTCGCTTCTGATGAGATGAAACGGTTGGAATCACTTTTACCAGTTGCTTTCTGCTCAGAGCTCAAGCTTTAGAAACTGACTGATGTGTCATTATTCAAATGTGGACAAAGAAATTCCAGCAATGTTTGCAAATGTGACCACTGATGGTTCAATTTAATTAAATAAGAGAAACCCAGCAGAGTAAAAAAAAGCTCCAAAATAAATGTCCATCTGCAATGCCTCATTGTTGCTCATCTTTCACCCAAATTATTAAGTAGCTTCCATTAGTCTTGGCCATCTTTGTTTGGACAATAAGCAATGAGGCTGAACTAATGACCCTTACCCTAATCACATCACAGTAGAGGCAGGAGTGTGTGCTCCCGCACACATGTGTTTCTCTCTATGTGTGTGCGTTCGCGCAAAGCAGCGACCCCAACGACCGGTGGTCATCGAAGCACTGACCACCCCTGGTCGATACCCTCCCACCCACCCCACCAGCTCAACCACCGAACCAATCCTTCGTCCACACCATCCCTTCTTCCTCCTCCTCCTCCTCCCCACAAAGCCCATTCAAGGCCCCAATCAATGTCGAATTATGTGTTATTTATTGAATAATCAAAAAGGTATTATAGGTCCGGCCGGCTGACTAGCCTGCAGTGGTTGACAATAGGGAAATAGAAGGTGGTGCTGGTGGTAGTGGGTGGGGGGAACTATTTATCAGCCTAGCTGCCATGCATGCATTTGAAATTAGGGTAATCAGTTGGCATGTAAACAGGAGGCCTAGCAGCTGGCTGCCAGACAGCTAGGCTATTACTTACTTTCCACTTATCGCCGCTGACATCTGAGTGTGTGTGTGTGTGTTTGCATGCGTGCATACGTACATTGGTTCGAGGTGATGGAGTACGCATTTAAGGATTGGTGGTACTTACGTTTCTTGTGAAGGAGTGTGCACATGTGTATTTGAGCTTATTCACACTAGAATTGTCTCCCCTCTGCGGTATGAGCATGAAAGATGCTTCTCAAATTTGGAAACAGTAATCTAAAGGAAAAGAATTGCTCAAGGTCCACTAACTAGCTTTTTGTGGAGCTTTCAACTGGATCCCATAGTCTTCATCAGCAGAATTATGGTCATGCCATACCACAACTGAGCTGTGTCCATGACAACCAAGATAACTCCACCTGTTGATGAAGTTGAAATCGCCAAAAAAAAAAGAAAAAAACTGAGAAGGAAACCATAAGATTTTTGATTTGTTACCTTTGCTACCTTTCTAAGACAAATTAAGGGAATTTTGTGACTGTATACAGCACAATTTCCAATATGTGGTTTACAGTAACTTGGACTCTTTGAAAAACATGTAGTTATTTGGATACATTAGTTTTACATCACTCAGAAGCTGTTCTGACAATGGTGGCATGACCACAAAGAAAAAAAAAAACATTCATAATCAATGCAGAAAATTGTCGGGGTTAGGATTTGAAACCCAGAGTCCCTAGGCCACTTGTAAACTAATCTGCCAGGGCAGCCTTTTGTGCTAGAGGTCAAGAGACATCGTTACAGCGGGTGTGCAGGGGGCAGAGGAGAGGGCAAGGCCGTGCATGTGTGTGTGTGTGTGTGTGTGAAGGGCAGATGAGAGGGCAGGGTCGGTCGCTGTGGGCAGATCGTCTTTCTCTCCAGAGCTTTGGCCTGTGAGGATCGGCTGTTTGCTGCTGGGTTGAGGGCTTACTCTGACAGGGAGGATGAAACTGGGCAGGCAAGACCTGATTTGTGTTTTAAACACCCAAAAAAGCAAACATGGGGGACTGCGTGGGGGAAAATATCAGTTAAAATAAATCAGTCTGAGTGTGTTTCAATGGTAAATAGATGTGTGTGTCAAGCGAGTTTTGCAAAGGTCGGTAGATATGGCTGTCCAATCAATTATAGTTTATTAGGGATTATAAAAAATCATAAACACAGGTGAACTTTCTAACATCTTTGACCACTGACCTCTATTCTATTTCCCATAATGCACCATGTCTACCTTATTCCACAGAAGAAATTGAGGAAATTTCCAGCTTCTGTTCTCAACTACAAATTATGTTTCCTATATGCATGTATTTGTCATGTTTAAGTTCACAGCATAGGTGCATCTAAGTTAAAGGGCCAGCTCACCCAATTTCCAAAAAAACATATCTTCTCACTTGAACAAAAATATTTTTTAGCACTGAATATATACATCCTTTAATAGGAATATAAGTGCATATGTCAGTGCATGTACAGTACACACATACACGTCCACATGTGTGTGTGTGTGTGTGTGTGTGTGTGTTGACACGCTGACTGAGGTTAAACCTATATCTTCAGAGTCTGTCTCTATGTATTAAATAAAGTGGCGTCTCAGTGTGTTCCCCTTAAACAGCACTATCAATCTGGCCCACTTATGGACTCCATAAATTACAAACCAATCACGTTGCCTCACTAATGCTCCAGCTGGAGAGACGGTGCACGAGAGGCAGGAAGCAAGGAGGTAAAGAGGGAAGAAAGGAAAGGGAAGGAAAGAGGCACACTTGGAAAAGAGGAAATAGAGTAGCTGAGAAGAAGGGAACACTGGTGAAGCAAAAAGTGCAAGAAAAGAAAGAAACAACAAAGGAATAGAGATTTTTCATCCATTGACTCCTCTACCTCTATCTGTCCATCTATCTGTCTCCCCTCTTGCTTTTAAGACCTCTGTACTGTTGACACTTATTGCATGTTGCCATATTTTCATCCCTCAAAAAGCATTAGAAAAGCCAATGTCGGGGTGGGGTAAGTGAATTAGGATTGGTTTTTGCCTCCCCTGGCCACAGAGGGAGGTAGGGTTACCCACAATAAGATCAGAATGAGGCCAATTTTGTTTCCGTTGCCATTCAAAACAAACAATGGGCACCTAATAGCCCTGCAGCATCTGCGGCCTCTCTCAGGCCGAAACACACATGATGGCCCTGGTCGATAGACGCCGACAGCTAGATGGACGAGTGGAGTCGCGCACGCATGAAGGCAGCCACACACTTACGTAGGCAGACAGGCTCGCCTGATTTTCCCTGATAGCCGCGAGCTGCCTGGAACACTAGTTAGCGGTTGCTGTAAAAGTGGCCTGAGTGCTTCTGAAGACACCGATCATATCAGCGAAAAAAGGAGAATAGAGGCTTATCGACTCAGAGAGGGTGACGGACAGGGAGAGAAAGAGGCAGTCGGGATCGGTGGTCATGTCCGGCCAACACATACTGCAGGTGATCTAATCTTGAGGCATTACAATGACAGACAGGCCGTAATCAGTGCTTACTATTTGAGGAAGGGAATGGATGTATGGCTGTCGGAGGAGATTTGTGTTCAGTTGCTGTTGTTCTCTCTTCTCTTCTGCCATATCACCTAACACAGCGAGCTCAACTTTTTTCTCATGCTGAAATAGTTTTACCATTAATTGTTGCATCAATGGACAATTTTGATTATTGGTTAATCGTTAATCAAAACTAGTCGCTGTGTTAAACCGACATGTCAGACTGAATAAACTCTTCCACAACTTTTCTCCTTGCGCTGCCAAAGAGAGACTGAAGAACATCTTGGTGATCTGTTTTTTCATCATAAAGGTTTCAAGGAATTAACCACATGCAAAACATCCCCTGCATTTAGTTTAAAATATGCGCTGGCTCCAGCAACTCCAAATGATTATAAAAATCCTTGCAGCACTATAGTAGTTCTTTCAACTATTTTCCGTCCATCTCGTCCTTAAATCCTGTCTCGTATTTAACCCAGGGAGACCAAAGCTAAATTGTTGTTGCACCTTAAAATCTATAATTAACTCCAGGACGTGCAGGTAATAATTTGTGGTAACAAGGAAAACGTCTGCCCCTCTAATACGCCCTCTGGGTTCTACAGTAAGTAAGGATGCTCTGCGTACTGCAGCCTGACCTCACACTGCCCTCAGCTAATGACATTAGGACAGACACGTTGGTGTTGTAACAGGGTCACCAACGGTGCACCTATACACACACATGCAGACATGCACACACACCAAATGACCTATGAACATGCATACACACACAAGTAAAGTCCCGAGTCCCCTGGGCGGGCTGTTCAAGAAGCTTGCCTCTCTGGTCGCCTCTCATTACAGCCCATTAGTCAGGAGCTTCTATCAGCTGTGTCCATGTGTGAGAGAGAGAGTGTGTGTGTGTGTGTGTGTGTGTGTGTGTGGGGGGGGGGGGGGGGGGGGGGGGGGGGGGGGTCACCCTACACTGGCTAACAAGTGGGGTAACGGAGTTAGCAAGAGAGAGGACGAAGGAGGAGGGGTGCTTACACCTGCCTTCACACACACACACACACACACACCCTGGGGGTATCGACTGCAACCGCTGTTTCACCTTTGCCTCTGTGACCTCCCCAACGATGTGTTTATTTACTCCATCGCTACACACACAAACACACACGCTTGACACACGCCGCCTGTCACACACACAAGTGACCAACAGGAGCATTAAGGGGGCATATATGGAGGCCCCTGCAACACTCATTTAGATAACCTTCACCACAGACTGAGAGTAACTCTTTGGCCTTCCTGAAGTCATACAGCATCACCTGAGACGAAGAGGACAGGGATTTATGGAGGGTGGGGGGGCACAGAGAAGGATGGGATGAACATGGAGGAAGACAGAAGGAAGATGGACTTCTGGTGGGTCCACTGTGCAAACTGATGAAGAGAACTGAGGAGAGCTGCAGTCTAGATTCTATAAATCCTATTCTTAATATTAATCTGTGACATGTCCATATAAATAAATGAGGCCCCATTACCAGGATATATTTTATCCACTGGCCTACTAAAAGATATGCTTTACATTTCTAGGTTATTTAAAACAACTATAGAACTTAAACTTCACCATCACACACACACAAAGATCGCTGTAGCAGGAGGCTGCCTGGTTTGAGGCTGGGGCCTCCCCAAGGTGTCCTCTATCAATAGGTCACTGAAGGATCTAGTTTATCAGCAGAAGGAACCTGACATTCCACACGTATCCTTCCACCTCTTTTTTTTCCCCCACAGTGTTGCCAGCACTACCCTCCCTCCCTCCCTCCACCCCCCTTCCCTCTGACACTTCAGCTGATAACATTACAACACAACGTGGAAGGGTCTTAAGATACGCAACATAGATTTTTATGAGTCTGCCAACCCCTTGATGAACTTTACCTGGATCCACCGCGTGAGGAAGGCAAATCATAATGCAGTTTTCAGGAGAGAGACACAGCAGAATGTGAACACACATGCGCTATGTTTCACTGTACATAATCACTAAATAAACTAATTATTTTAATGATTCTGCAACATGACACTCCCTATCAGGTGCAGACTTTGGTGCTAATATATCAGCATTATTTTGGTGTGGTGGAAAAATCATTACATTAATCTTCACCCTCATTGATTTTATGGTGCCATATATAACAAACTGACGACACAGAGAGGACAACAAAGTCCAAAGTGGGGAGGGACAACACTGAACTTTACTCAAACTTACAAGCAATTTATTATTTGAATTCAGCTCCAGCTAATTAAAGTTTGGACATCTCCTCTGTAACCTCAGTTGGTTTTGCCTGCAACCTGCTACAAACCAAGCTTACTACAGCCAACGAGAGTGAATCAAAACAGAAAAGTTATATGTAATGAAACCAAAACAATGAGCTGAAAGATGCTAACATGCTAGCGCTGAGGGCAACTGTGGAGTCTAATCTAAAAATACTGATGATGAAGCTTTAAGAGCTCTCCAAGTTTTAAAACGGACAGTTTTAAGTGGTTTAAAGTAGGTTATGTGTAGGCTATTAGCTTTTAGCTAAAAGTGAGGCACTGGATGTCAGTTAGCAGTTTGATAAGAGACAAAAGTAAAGTAATGATGATTGCATGGCTGGAAAGTGTGTGCAAGTGCATATGCATGTGTAAACGTGTATTCAGATGCACGTTTTCCAGTTCTTGTGCATGCATGCATAATTTTGTGTGTGCATACAGTATGCAGGTGTGTGTGTGAGTGTGTGTTTGAGTCGTCAGCGAGCTAGTAGCCAGGCACACCAACCATAGTGATTAGTAGTAAAATTTTAATGGGGGATCTATACATATGTCTAGCTGTCAGCTTTACGAGCAAGCCTCTCCGTGCCAGCCTGGACAACAGACAGCCAGGACTCAGGCGCTGTTCTACACACACACATACGCAAACACACACACACACACACACGGACTCACATACACAGACAGAGTGTCTCTTTCTGTCGCCGTCTCTTTTAGCGGTGCCACAGGGGCCAGTACTGTCACAGTGCTGTCAGCGCCGGGTGCTCAGGGCCCTAAATGAAGGCATCAAGCTCTCTCATCCCCCGCTGTAATAAAACCCAGTCAACAAGCCCCCGCCGCGGGCAACACATAATGGGCTTTTTATTTCCGTTTGGTCACCCCAGCCTACGGAATTAAAGCCCAGTTTGGTGAATGGAGGACAAGGTGGCCTCAAGGTCACTGGGAGAGCTGGAGGGTGAGGGTCTTAGTTTTAAGACCAAGATCCACAAAATTCACAGATGTCAGCTGTCTGAAGGTAATTAGATGGAATGTACATTTAAAAACAGAGAGCCTGTCTTTTTTTAAATAGCTTTCTGATAATATCTCAGCAAATACATTCGCCTATGCACAGTACGGTTTTACTTTAAATACCCATTACTGGACATAGAATTGGTGGATTTTAAACATTTTAGCTCATTTGCTGAAGACTTGTTGTACCGGCATGGTGAGCAGACATTTTGTAGGTGGTAAGGTCTAAAAATAGACACATTTCAGGCCACAGGAATTTCACGTGACATTGAAGGCAAAGTCTAATAGCAATGCCATTTAAAACAGAGGAGACCAAAAGCTTGTTACTGCTGGCATCACGTCTGCTGTAAAGCTAAAGTGAAACTACAAGTTAGTAGTTACATTACTGAGAAGCGTGGTTTGGCCGCAGCCCAGCAATGGTTTGTGACCTCAGTGATCTCATTTACCCTACCTGCCCCATTTAGGGAGCAACAGGAAGTAAATGATCTCTGCAGGCTGGGTCAAGGGTCAGTATACGCTGTTGTGTCGGAGCAGACTAACTGGTGGCGTGTGTCAAAGGCATGTCGTGTATGTGTGAGTACGTGTGTGTGTGTGTGTGAGAGAACAGGATACTCCATGTGGTGGTATTCGGTAATGAGAGGAAAAAACAACAGAGGAGCAGACTGTAAACAGCGACAGGTGTCTTGTTAGCTTAGAATTACCAGGACACACACACACACATGTCACACACTTACACACCTGCGAGCTACCATCTGGTAATGCTCTGGAGAAACATGTGAGTGTTTTGTCTTTTGTAACTGACAAGATTATCCAAAATGGGTGAGTTTCAAATGTCTTCAGTAAACTATTAGCCATCAATTAGATAAATCGCCTGAATTCCACCAGTGCTGCTTCACATGGCAGCAGATACCAGCAACATGTTGGTGCTAAAGTCAAGGTGTATTTTTCTCAGTTTCATTAAGGGGTTATCAAAAAAAATGTGTTGTCAATATCTACAAACCAGGAATAAAGTGCTAAAAACCGACAAAAGAACACATAAACTGAGGAAATATCTTAAAGAAAACCTTCTTTTCTGCCACTTTAAATTAATTTTAATTCCAAATACACTTCGCAGGGGAAAACACTACATAGCCAAAAGTATACGGACACCGCTGTTTCGATACATCTGTGCATTTTGGTCTGAGTTCTTCATTTGCTCCATTTAAGGGAAATCTTAATGTAACAGCATGTGATGATATTTTAGACAGTACTGTGCTTCAGCCAACTCTGTGGCAACAGCCCCTCTTCCATGGCCATGCCTATTGTCTAACTGCTGGCTAAAAAGAAGCCTTTTCTGCCTGACCTGTGTGGACCCTCAGCTCCACAGAACACCTTTGGGATGAATTGTCAAAGTGGCTGCGTGCCAGGCGCTATTGCCTAACACCAGAACCTGACCACGCTAATACTCTCCTGGCTGAATGGGAGCAAATCCCAGCAGCCATGTTCCAAAATCTTGTGTAAAGCTTTCCCAGAAAAGTGGAGGCTGTTGTAACATCATACTAATGCCTATAGTTTTGAAATGAGACTTTTGGGTATAATGTGTGGGTGTTCACATACTTTTGGCCACATAGCATAGGCCTACTTTTTTCAAAGTGGGGCGGGGAGCGACAATGTCAGCTGTCAATTAAAGCAAGCCAAATGACAAAAGTAGACATGACAGGTTTTCTAACAAATAGACTTGGATGAGATATGCCATTATGGAAGTGGCTAACCATCACTGAAGTACTTAGTGAATGTCTCCTGATAACGCCAGCTAGACTCCCTTTTAGGTGATACTTTACTTAATTGAGTGTGAAACCTTCATCACTATCAAGACACAGAGGGGAAAGAGGGATGGATGGATGAAAAAATGGTGGTAGAGGATGAAGGAGAGGCCAGGAGGGAGACTTAAGAGAAAAGAAAAGGTGGAGAAAGGAGAAGACGACGGAGGAGGTGAATGAGTGTCCCTCACCAGATGGAGTGGTCATATAGGCAGGTACCCTCCAAATGAACCTCCACCCCTCCCCTCGTATTAACCCCCATCCCCTCCACCCCCAGTATACTGAACCCCACCACTCCGTCATGCTATTACCTCCCTGTCTCTTTCATTATCTGCCGTGAACTCTGGGTAACCTCATCGCGGCCATTCTTTATGTCACGGCCCGCAACGCGAGCCGTGATTTAGGCCCATCCAGTCCACCTAATTTGATTTCATCATCACGGGGCGCAGTGAGAAACAGGGGGGAGGAGGGTTATGTTGTGGGAGAGGAAAGGGGGAGGCAAGAAGGGAAAAGGAGAGGAAGGTGGAGGTGATGGTAGTGGAGGGTTTGGAGGGAAAGAGGTAAGGGGATCTCAGGAGGGGGTCACATCGGTAAGCGTTAGCCGAACGACTTGAAGAGGCTAATAAAGTAATCAAGGCCTTCGTTACATGGCCATAATATTCGCCCTAAAACACTGATAACTATTACCAGGCCCAATCATTAGCCAACATTAATAGCTTTTTCCTCCTCTTCTCCACTCTCTTCTCTTCTCCTCTCCTCTCCTCTCCTGTCCTCTCCTCTTCTCTCCTGTCTTCTCCTCTCCTCTCCTCTTCTCCACTCTCCTCTCCTCTCCTCTCCTCTTTTTTGCTTCTGTCTCAGCCTTGCTCTAATTTCTTCAGTTGTATTCCATTTCTTTCATCTCTCTGTCTTCTGGACCATATTGGCACAAGCAGTTACCATCCAAGACAGAGACAGACATACTTTGTCACACCTCTCAGTGAGCCTGTCCTCCAGGTCGGTCGCCTAACCTTGACGTATTTTATACCAAACAATAGTGTTTTTCTAAAATGTCATTTTTGTGCCTAAATCTAACCAAACCTTAACCGTATAATTGTGACATCATAAAATGGATTCATTTTTCAAACATTTTTTTGTAAAGGTTTCATAGGGCACGAAGAAATTATGTCAAAGAACGCCTCAAAGTGTAGTTCTAGAGGACAATTATACATTTTGTTATTTAAACTGTGGGACTTGTTGAGCGTGATGTTGTCACCAACACTGAACATGAAGACAAAGCTACAAAGTTCAGAACATGCTGTCATGCATATCATTTAAGCACACTTCAGAGTGTTTGATTGGCATTTGCATTGACAAAGCAGGAGCAGGTATGACAGAATGATCAGTTATTATGAGCTATAAATGCTAAATTATTGTGCTCAACTCATACAGTCTAATTTTTGGCATTTGGCCTTGAGTCTGATTTTTAATATACATTGTTCCCTATGGTATCTCTATGGTATATGAAATCGTTTTTTAGTGCTTAGCATGCACCTATTGCCTATTGGTCAAAACAGGGAAGGAATAAAAGCCTGACACTCCACAGCTGCCGATAGCATTTTTCGACCAATGACACGTCCTCTGCATACACAGCGTAGTGCATGCTGGCGCACACACACACACACACACACACACACATACACACACACACTGGTGCACAGACAGACAGACATGTAACCTCCTCTGTTTGACACACAGACACAGACACTGTCATTGCAGGGTAATCATCAGCCATTAGGATACATGGAGAAAGACAACAAAGCAAAGTGTCTTCATAGCCAAACCAGCTATTATCTTTCACTCAAAACACCATAAAGGAAAGGAGGGAATTTAGAGAGTCGGCACTGTTAAAGCCATATATGTAGTTAACTTGGAGTTGAGCGCCAGATGAAATTACATTATGTCTTTGTTAGCCTGCTGTGGTGGAGGGGGGGGCGGGGGGTAGAGACAGGGAAACAGAGACATTCAAAGAAAAAGTCTAGACGGAGAAACAGAAATGATACTCTTCTTCCTCCCTGTGTTTTTTCCCCCAGAATGCTTTGATTTACCAGCAAGTGAGTCACAAACACAAACTGCCAGCTTGTGTTTCAATTGAAGTCCAAGTGCAATGAGGCATCTAATTCAACTTAATAGAATATTCTGTATACAAACCAACTTTTGGAGGGTAGGGATGAAGAAAAGACACAGATTGAATAGAGGACGCTGATTGAATACAAATCTATAGGTAATGACATCAGTATTTCGCATCGAAACGGGAACCATCTATCAAAGTCAGAGCTGAGGAGCACGCCTCTTCACTCTTCAATATAAGTCTTTGACGGGAACTACATGGTAATGCATAACGATTGCTCGAATGCGATTATCTTCCAGAGGAGTAAAAAATGGCCATCTATTGTGAGTGTTTGCGAGTGTTTGAGTGTGTGTAACAAAGTCAATGCAGACACTTGTACAAACCTCTCCTGGTCCAGAAAGGGTATTTTATGCCCTACATCAGCACGCAGACACACAGTAGCTGACTGTTACAGGAGCTATTGACCGGTCAGTCAATCAGCCGCCAAGTGTGGTCATTCAGCACTGGCGTGTAGCTGTTTTGTGTGTATTCAGGTGTTTGGGTGCACACTGCAAGCATGTATTGCATGCATGTGAGAGCAATAGTGGGCGAACATAGCAGACTGAGAGCTGGGGACAGCAGCTAGTCTGCCTCGCTTGATTTAAGTTAAAGTTGAATAATACACTTATCAACATCTCTTAAGACCACGAACGAACATGTTGTGTTTCTACAGGGACTTACGCGATGCTACTATTTTGTAGGGAGCAACAACAGGGCGCCATGACTTCCTGACAAGACTCTAGGAGTCACTGCGCCCAGCTGCAGTTCAACAAGAAGTAAATCCCACTAAAGCCACGACTTCTACTTTAAACATTTTTGTTTCTGAACCAATTAAACAAACACGACACAAGGTGTTAATCAGTGAGCTTTGGACCTGTTTTTGAATGGTGAACACAGCCAAAGCTAGCTGTCTGACTCCATACTGAATGCACAGACATCAAAAGGAAAGTTCTGCTTTATTACAACTTGTCTCCTCTTTTCATAATTCCAGCCATTGTTTCGCTCAGATATGATAACATTGCATTCAAAAAAATAAGTACTGAGATCTGGGAACATGTGACAATGCTACATGCTACAACAACGGACAGAAACTCTAGCAGTCAGACAGTTTTAAACAAGTAGACAGTTTAAAATCTGTCTAAATTGCTTTTAGTGGTAAAACTAAAAGCAACAATCCTGAGAAAATGAGACCCATGTTGTACTAAACCATATCTTTTAAGTAGCCTGCATGTATTACTATTATTACAAGCACACATTTTCCCCAAATAATTCCTCTTTGGTGAGAAGCATCGCTGCTGCGGCGGTAGAGCGAACATCTAAAACGTGACACTTCAATGACGACTAAATATTTAATCAGTGCCAGTTATTTTCTGCCAGGTTATGCCTCCATCTGGGCAGCAGCCGAGCAGTGTGTGCATGCGTGTGTGTGTTTCTGTGACCTCAAAATGAAGGATTAGAGGCAAGGGCTGTCTGCATTCCTCTCTGTGTTCCTCACTCTCTCACACACACACACGGTTCCTGCCGCTTATGCTGGCATCATTACGACGACACTGCAGTATGCAAAGACCATATGTTCAATTTAGCGCATGCCAAGATATCATTGATAATGATTACAGCGATGATGATGTGTGTATGAGAGGGAAGCACAGAGGGTGGGGTTCGTTGCATGAGTCATTGTGTAGCGTGTAGGGTGTATAGGTGCAAGGCAAATATCAGTTTCTCCACATTTTGCTGCTGTATGTAATGTCCATGTGTTCCATTTATTTAAAGGGGATTATATGGGAAATATGTGTTCATTTAGAGGGAGTCATTCTGGCATGCAGTTTGAAATCAAGATTTTTTTTTCTTTGACTCTGAAAGTGCTCCAATTTCGAGCAGAAGGGTAATGTTTCTGATTTTTAGGACAAATAAGAGACAAAAAGGAGACTTACCTGGGAGGAGAAACCGCATAGAAGAGAGAACAAGGCACATGGAAAACACAGAAAAAGAAAGAGGCGATATTAGGAGCATTACTAAGCACCATATGGCCTGTATTTCCACATTTAGCCTCTCTGAAACCGTGTAATGATCTTTATATGAAAAAGGACTTATTTCACGGCACCGCAAGATGACCGTAAATCCAAAGTCACATTATTCTCCACCGCAGTAATTATGTGAATAGCATGCATGTCAACAGTTTAATGCATGTCCTGTTTGAGTGTGCATGTGTGCGAGGGTGCGCAGTTTTTTAATGCCACCCAGCAACACAGAAAAACCTTGTTAAATTCAAGTCGGGAACAGACGTACTCTCCACGCGACCGCAACCTCCCTCCTCCCTCCGTGTCTCCCCTCCCTCTACCTCCATCCCTCCCCCCTCCCTCCTTACAGTGGTGTAAACACAGATTGTTAGGTTAGGGGTTAAAAGTGTTGTGCTTAGATTCTCTCAGCACTAATCTGATTTCTCCTCTCTTTGCGCGTCTATATTTATTTGGTTTTGTCAACACTCACGTCTCCCTCTCTCGCTCCCTCTCTCTCTCTCCTCTGCCACTGTATTGATCGTTGCTAATGGATTGGCTCTGATTCCGGAGACGTCTAACATGCTTTCCTATCCTCTTATTTTCACCCGGGGAAATCAATGAGGAAAGGCCTGCAAATTTAGACAGGATCAGGTTTTAAGGAATCTACCGCGAGGCTCGAGACACAGACCACCGGGGTGTGAGGAGAGGGAGAGAGAGAGAGTGTGTGTGAGTGTGTATGTAGGTGGGTTGATGGGTGTGTGTATGTGGTTTGGTATTCAGAAACAATATGTGGCTTTATGATAAAGATGCACGCGTCTGCTATGACTTTGTGATGTGTTGTCTGAGTTGTGTTTTGGGATGACAATGAGGTAAAGAGCCATTGATATGAACTGAGTCCAGTATTTGAAGATTTATTTAGAATATCCAGTTTTCCCCCTTTGATTCCACCTTAAGTAGCTCTAAAGTCGGAAAAATAATCTTATTCCAGATTGTCTGCTGGTAGCTGTACATGATACATGGCATACATGTATATGGTGAACACAATATATCAAACCTGAGATGCCATGTTTATTTATGGCTGTATTATTCTATTCTATAGGTCTTCTTATCATTTTATTACACAAAAGTCAGCCTGAGATATTTGGTATCTATGGAAACATGGGGGTCTCCATTACAACTTAAACTACAGGTGAGTTTGTACATGCTGGCTCACCGTCACTGAGGTTTAAGAGGCTCATCTAGAAATGTTTCACCTCCAGGTTGCACTTTCAAGAAAAGCTCTTGCACACCATTAAGTCTTGGTGACGGGTGCATAGGATCAAAAACTCCCGACTTGGAAAAAAATCAAAGGATCGTACACCAAGTCCATCAGTTTTGACCTAAAACACCACCTGACATCAGCTACAAAACATTTCATCATCTGAATTCATAGTACACTTTATATCACATGAAGATTTATGCCAGCTATAAAAAAGTGTACTATTCTGCATATAAAAGAGTGGACAATTTGATTTCATGTGGGTTTAGCCTCAACCGTGACCCTGCATTCATCCCTATACAATGACTGAATATCAGAGGTGGGAATGCATTTACTCAGGAACTGTACTTTTTGAGGTGCAATATCTGAGAATATCTTTATGCTCAACTTATTTTATTTTTTACTCCACCACATTTATCTGAGAATGGTAGTTACTTTACAGATTCACATTTCACTTCCAAAACATGCACCATTACAATGCTTTGTAGTAGTGCATCAACAATAATAACAATCCAGTAACATAATATACAATAAAATAACATGCTGGCAGGGGCCATTTAGCACATATATGTATGTTTGCTTGTAATACTTTTCCATCTTTACTTTGTAAATGCATTTACGCTGAGATATTAATATTTTTACTTGAGTAAAGGATCTGAATACTCGTCCAATACACGCCCGTTGTGATAAAGATGAAAAGGCAAGGAATTTGGATCTCAGTGTGATATTTCTGACCACGTATTGACTGCAGGGCCCCACATGTTCACATGCTCTGCAACTATGAATAGCAGTTTGACATTAATCGATGAATAGATCATCCACACTGGTGCACCATACAGTATCTCTCTCTCTCTCTCTGTCTCTCAATGTCTCTCTACCTCTGGTTTCCTCGTTGGTGCTAATTTGACAACGAAACGGCTAACACAAGGCTGTGATCTTGTTCTACTTTGACCTTCATTCAGTGTGTGGTTAAATTTGCTGATGCCTGACTGCACAAATAAACACACACAAGCGCACAGACACACACACACACACACACACGCACTTGCTCAGAGGGATGAACATGGACAGGGACAGAGGTCCCCACTGCTGCTCAAACAACGGATGGAGCTGTGTTAAATCCGAGAAGGCAATCAATGACCAATGAGGAGTGTGACTGTGTGTGTGTGTGTGTGTGTGTGTGTGTGCGTGTGTGTGTGACATGCAGGGGGCAGAAGGGCCCAGCAGGTTTGAAACTCTATCCCGGGGCCAGATCATTTATAAATGGGAGGATATTGATGACTTCAGTGTGTGTGTGCATGTGCATGTGCAGGCAAGAGGCTGCGTCTGACGTGTGTGTGTGTGTGTGTGTGTGTGTGTGTGTGTAGGTGGGAAGATATCAATGCGCTCCCTGCCTCTTCACACAGCAGAGCAAATTGGAGAAGTTGTCAGGAGTCACAACATGAGGGGGCAGCCAGGGGACGAAAAGGGCTGCAGGCAGGATGGCACTGAGCTAATGGCCGAATACGAGGAAGGCCCGGGGCATGATGGGATGTGAATGGGGGAGAAAGGGATTAATTACATTTAGTATGAGGATGTTTTGAAATATTTTTTTCCTTTAGATACTTGAAAATATCTTCCAGTCAGGTGAGATAGTTTCGCTGCTTTTTAACAAATATGCAGATTTGGGGGAGGTATTTGGGGCATTTGGTGACAATATCTTAAAATAACTGGAGGGATCAGCTTCATCCTGTGGTTCTCTGATCTGATGGATCTAATGGAAATAAGTCCAGCTTCCTCACACCATGATATTTTAGTTGTACATGTGAAAATGAGCTAAATCGTTAGATATTTCTGTTTCAGGGGCTGCAGCACAGCTTCCGCAGTAAAGGTTAGACTCAACGACTTGCTGACCAGGTCACGTAACTCCTGTGTGAATGATGTGATGGATCCACGATAGCTTGGTTCGATCACACCTTATGACATGACGTGGGGCTGGATGCTGATGGTGTGACTGATGAGGAGGATCAGACTTAGAACGGCATTCACAAAAATTGTGTTTTCTCCAAAGTCTTCTTCAAAGTCTTTAAAACAGCCATGAGCTGCAGTCTGTCTTTAAATGGTGCTTGACAGGAATGATCCTGCTGTTGTATAGAAAGGTGTAGTGTACACACATTATATATGATTGAAACTGTCCACCTGTTGGAGCCTTTTCTTTCCTCTGTGTGGATGAACGATCTCTGTTGTTGTGATTAAAGAGATGTGGAATTGAACAACACCTGCATCACAGGTGTCTAGTTATATTATCCAGTTACTTAAGTTAATCCACACCAGCCAGCCAATCAGAATCAAAGATTTTCAGTGGCCATGGTCACCCAACAAGATATGATTGACGGGTATCCATTTGAAGCCACAAGCACACCCTCCTGCTATAAGGACAGCAGTGATGGACGCTTTTAGTGTATGTAAGGTTGGATAGATGGAGGATGGAGGATGGAGGGGGTGTTTCTCCAGCCAAACTCCTCCCTTTCCTGAGAGCTGCTTTCACCCATCACCCCCCTTTACCCCGACACTTTCACTCTCCCACACACAGCAACAGAGTGGCTGCTGCTTTGTCCTCTTACACAAACATTCCCACAGAAAAGAGGCAGAAAACCATTTACCCCCTTTTACTTGCTATCCTCCAGCCCCCCCTTCCTGCCCCCTCAGAGGTTGTATTGGGGCAGAAAAGGCTACTCCGCCTCACTTTCTCCCTCTCTGCCTCCTCCCTACTTTTCCTCCCCCCAATTTCACACAACCACACACACACACACACACACACGGATACGAACATAGGCACACATACAAACTGAACCCACCCGGTCAACAGCTGTACATGAGGTGACAAATTGGGGTCTTTGTCTTCTTAAAGGGGGGTGGGGGAACCCCTACTTTGCAGACACACACACCAACACACACACACACATTGAGCCATCCACCTCTATTGTGGGCAAGTTCCATTGCACACCAGACAATGCACGTTGCCCCCGATGTTTAAGAGGAGAAATATGGTGCTGCCTTTGTGGGAGGTAGAGAGCTTCAGTTCATTGAGGGAGTGATATAGAGACAGACAGATTAACAGGGAGCAGGACGGAGAGTGCATGAGACGGAGAGACGGAGAGAGAGAGAGGAAGAGAGGAGGGAGAGATGGGGAATGGATGGAAATGATAGTGAAGAACAAAAGAAATAAAATATAGCACAGGAAGTGATTTGAAGAGAATGTGGCCACAAGGAAAACTAATAGGAAGCTTAAAATCTACTGCAATAAGTACCTTCAATTAAACATTTTCTGCGCGTCCATTCAGTACATTAAACTGCTGGCACCCAGGCCTCAAATAAGTGAATTAAGCCAATGTGGGGAAGGGAGTTAAGATGTTGGTAAAGACAGGAATTTAAACTTGACTCTTTTCTTTTCTGTTACTGTGGCAGGCTCAGTTACAAATGAGTCTCGACAAACCTCGTAAAGACGCTCAGAATAGCCCAACGTCTCACCGCACTGATTATTACACCACTGGCTGCTCAGCGAAACAAGCACACCCCCACACACATAGTCTAAAGAGTACCACTACAAATACCACTGATATTACTGGTACTTTCACTGCTTTAGATATATTTATTGCTGACGTTACTATTATGTCTGCTAATAAGCTTCTGTTTATTAGGTTTTCATTCAGAAAAATCCGTAAGGTTTGAAAGAATACCAAGGTAGCGTACTGAAACGGATTTTTGAGTAAAACAACACCAACTTCCACTTTAATTTCACTGTAAATGAAAATTTTGACAATTTGCAAAATATGCTTATTCACTTGCTATAGATACCACTCTCAAATCTGTCTGTTAAATCAGAAGCTGCAGCCAGGAGACTGAAACAGCTAGTGTGGCTATCAGGAAATCACTGCGCCCAGCCAAGAAATACTTCCACACACCTCCCCTTGAACACGACTCATTTTCTGCCACTTAACCACACAAGTTATATCATGTTGATTAGTGAGCTTTAGATTTGCTTCTCAGCAGATCTTTAAAATTTGGACAGAGCCAATCGTGCTCTTTCCCCCTATTTCCAGCCTTTATGCTAAGCTAAGCTTATCAATTGCTGGCTGTAGCGTCATATTTAGCGTACAGCCATGAGAGAGTATTGATCCTCTCATTTTACTTCAGACAAGAACGCAAATCAGCAAATTTCCCAAAATGTTCTATCATTTTTTGACTTCACTCATCACGAAAAAAAAATACAAAGGAGACATTTTGACAAAGAAAAAAAATGGTCAAATTAGTATGGTAATTAACAAATCATTTATTTGAATCAATTATTGGTCAATCAACATTCTCACAGCTAAATAAGGGAGTTCAAAAGCTCTGAAATGAGGCTAGTGATGGGCTCCTTATAATGAAAACACACACACACACACACACATATGCATATACATACCCAGCAGTGGTGGGCTGACCCTTGGGGTGAAAGAGCTAAGCGTTTGACAGACTCCACCTCTTAACTTGTTAACTTGCTAATTAGACCTCACAGTCACTTCATGGGACTGGACAATAGACTGCTGGCTGAGCAGGCTGTGACGCCCGCACACACACATATGCATGCACACACGCACGCACGCACACTAACCCTAAAAAGCTAACAACCCCCATACACACTCTACCAATGTGACCACCTGACCCCTCTTGCTCTCCAAAGCAGTGTGTGTGTGTGTGTGTTGGCCTTTGTGTGAGTGTGTGTGCATGTGTGTGTATGTACGTGGTGGGAGGGTTGGTGATTTGGGGTCTGGTGTTGTGTGTGGGGTCTTGGTCTTGTTGCCACGGGAACAGGGGGAAAGACTGATATATAGGGTGAAGGATGTTGTTCCCCCGCTCTTTACTCCTATACGTCTCTCTCTCTCTCTGTCTCCTTTATACACACACAACTAAAGCCCCCAGAAAAGAAATAGGGGCAGGGATAATGTGTGTGTGTGTGTGTGTGTGTGTGTGTGTGTGTTTATGTGTGCGTGGGTGCATGGTGTTTGCCCAGTGGTCTCCAGATCGGGGCTAAACGGGGTTAAACATCTATCCATGTTAGAGTCCCGTTCTCTGAGTTCTGTCATTAGCCTGCAGCTTAGAGAGCTATTACTGACACAGCTGCTGCTGCTCGCTGGGTAAACACACACTCACACACACACACACAGTGGTATAGCAAGCTGCCCACAGGGATTCTATGTACTGTCTGTTTGTGGAATAAGGTTGCCAAATATCACAAGGCTAAAACAGTGAACGTCCAACTGGCATCCAATTCCTGTTATTGTTCATGTGTGTATGGGTATGTGTTTGTGTCAATGAGTGCATGTGCAGGAGGGAAAGCATAAACCAACCCTGTGATAAAGCATTCATTTGCTATGTTCTGCAGTAGCTTTAATGTTGAGCTTAAATGATTAGCCAGTTCGTTGATGTAGTCAATCAAATGAAAATTAATCAGCAACAATTTTGATATTTTTGTAGATGGGCCCTCTTGAATTCTTTCAGAAAACCTGCTGCCAGTTAGTATTATTCCAGTACATGACCACTGGTTGGTTTCTGGTCTCCGGGCAAATAATGAAGCTGCCTTGTGTAGTCTACTATGTGCTTTGTACTGTGGGAGGGTCAATAGGGGCCCAACAACACACTTTTGCCCCAGGGCCACATAACAGATTAATCCACCCATGTTTGGAAAGCTAGAAACTAAAATAATGATGGATAAAATGGCACAACAGCTCAGAACATCATGTCAGCGGTGAGGCCATGCACCTTCGCCCTGTCTGGAGCAACCTGCAGACATTTACTGGAAATAACTGGATGGAACACACATGAGAAAAAGAGTCGGCCTCACATGAGGTGTTTGTAGCTCCCTCTAGCCTCGTGGCATCTGGGAGCGCCGTGGGGAGTCTGTGTGTTAAATAAATGACTGGGGAGTTTAGCCCATGTGCTAACCATGTTAGAATAACATGAGCAGTGCTGGCCCCGCCGGGCAGCGCTCAAGCCTAACGCGGGGCTCTTCCGCTGGGTCGCCTCCCCCGGGTGAAGCCCAGGCTCCACCCGGGGCCTTGTATATTTTTCCCTGGCTGCCTCTTTATTTTCCCTCGGCTCAAACCAGTCAGATCAAAGCGCGCCTGAACCTTCCGTCCTCCCATCCCTTCATCCAGACCTTCCCTGTCTGCTTTTTTTGCAGAGCCACCAAGGTTGAGAGAAGAAGAATGAATGCCGGGGAAGGTGCAAAGTGTTTGTCTACTCATCTGAAACAACTGGCTGTACCTCTGAGGGCTCTGAGTTTTTATGACTGCAGGGGAGAGGAGGACGAAGATGGAAAGAGAGGGAGAGGACAAGAGAATGGAGAGAGAGGAAAAACAGGTCAGCTGCCGTCATTTCCAGGAGCTCTGTCAGTTGTGATACCATGGGAACGAAGACCGATAATCATCCAAAGACTACATTCTTTGTGGAACTTCAGTGTTTGCTAAAGGGCTTGGCTGCACTTTGTTTCACGAAGCATTTTAACTTCATTTATTAAAGTACAATTTGCACAGAAAGTTCCTTTCTGAGGATGATGTCGTAAATGATACAATGTGTTTGTTTGTGTATGCACATGTGTGCACTTGCAAGGGTGTGTGTGTGCGCGCACATGTGTGTCCTCATTTGTCCTCCCACTGAGCCCTCGTCACAGACAGTAGCCATTTTCAGCTTATAGGGCCCTTCATCAAAGCTTCAAACCCACCCATGGTCTGCCCGCTTGTTACACACTCTCTTTAGCATGTGTGTGTGCTTGTGTGTGCGTGAGTGTGTGTGTGTGTGTCGCTGCCAAGCTAACGAGGCACTAGGTAATGTTACAGGGACTCACTCCAACCACACCATGAGCAAGCCATTACACCAATAAGCCTGCATCATTTCCAAAGAATCCAATTAAATTTTGGTCTTACAGTGCTGCACTCCTGAAAACACAGATTTTCTCCATTGAGAATGTGCAAACACACACACTGCACGCACACACTCGCACACAAAAATGTCTGAGACACACTGCCGTCTTCTTTCCCTCGGTTTCCCTCTGTTAGCTTGCTTACATTTTGTGTGTGCGTGTTTCACAGAATAAACCACTCATCCAGCTGTCTATGTTCATGATATCTCTGTATTCGTGGTGAAGAACCTGCATGACCCTCTCTCTCTCTGCACCTGTTGGTCTGTGTCGATCATCCTTTCCCTCTCTTTGTCTGTCTCTTCAGAAGTACTCGATATATTTTTTTTTCCCATTTTCACCTTCCTTCCACCAGCTTGTCTCTGTCTCCCCCTCTTCCATCCCTCCCCCCTTTCCTCTCCACCGATTCTGGCTGGCATCTGTTAAGCCGCTAAACAGAAAGTGCGTATGCGTGTGTGTGTGTGTGAGAGTGTGTGTGTATGTATGTGTTGGTCTTGCTGGGTTGGATTTGAACAAGCCCATGCCTGTTCTGCCCCGGTGGCCTATGAAATGAGAAAGGCAGCCACTGTGCTGCAGACCTCCACTGATAAATCTACCAGGGTTACCCCTCCATGTGTGCATCTGCATGGGCGTGTATGTGTGTGTGTGTTTGCATATGTGCAAGCGTGCATGCATGTAATGTGCGCGTGTGTATGTGCGAGTGGTGATCATCTGTGTTTGCGTCTTCAGCTCTGTGACGCCAGAATAGAGATTTGGAGAGATTTGATTTCACACACCCCAAAGCCAAATGTGTGTATGAGTGTGTATGTGCGTGTGCGTGCACCGTGTGGTGTAATCTCCCATCATCACCTTAAATGCGTGACATTAAAACACCACGAGTCGATTCTTCTTCAGACACTTGGGGTTTTTTTTTCTTCTTCTTCTTCTTGTCGTTTGTCTCATTTTTATCCGTGTGCACATATATTCGTCTCGGGAGAATTAGAGGTCATGTTACCAATCTATGGAGCACTCAAAGACAGGGGAGAGAGAGGTAGACTGAGACAGAGTCAGACGGAGAGAGAGAGAGGGGGGTATGCAGAGAGCACTGAAAGCCTGGGGTTACCATGCTTATGACAGTGAGGTCAGATATTGAAGAGGTGAAGTCAATACAACACACCATTTAGCAGCCATATTCATCTGGAGATTGTTTCACACCTTTACTAAGAAAAAGAAAGAAACTTCATCTGACAATCTGACAAAATTTATACTTGCTTCTGCACAATAACAGGAAGTACAAAGCCCTTAAGGATACACAATTGTACACACACACACATACACAGAGGAGTTGCTGCCTGATCCATGTGGACTGTGTGGGTTTGTACAGATGGTGCTGACATCTGACATCTCCCTCCCTCTCCTCTTCGTTTTTTTTACACTTACACCTTCACCATTCTTAATAGCTTGTAGACGTAGAGGTGACCTAACATTATTCCCGGCATAGCTCTGAATGCCGATTGGCCAGAATGAATAAAATCACCTGTGTGCGTGTGAGGGGCCTTGAGGCAAACATGTACATGTTCACTGGGAATGTGCCACTTGTCAGCCGAGAGAAGCTTCTGCTTCTTTGGTCCCTGTTGAATGCGTGATCACCTAGGACATGTATGTATATACATCAACGCCATCTCAAAATTATGCTTGATTTTATTCAGCAGTCAATTCTCTGAATCTCATGCAAGCACATCACACCTTTGTGTGTCATATTTACCGGCTGATTCTAGAAAACGGGTCCTGCGGCCGCTCTTAAAGCGTGCGGCTGTTACAGTTTTTTAACATCGCTGGAGCAGCTCCACTGCTGCATGAGGAATGCTACAACCACCCTGACTCTCACCAAGGGGCTCGTTCAACAAAGCAAATATTGTCACACACACACAAATGCACGCACAAACACACCTAAGCACACATCTGCACAAACACACACTATAATAATTCATGCGCAGAGGCATAGGCTTCTTGCATCTTTAGTGCATGCACACGCACAGCCGCACACAAGGGTGATGGAGGTCGTTGAAGTGTTTTTTATGAGCAAGGGCCTGCTCCTTGTCTACCATATTTCACCTCTTTAGTGTGTGTGTGTGTGTGTGTGTGTGCAGCAAAACAGAAAAAAAGGCAAAGACATTATCTTCAAGCCATGACAGCTGTAATTGTGGAGCACATTAAAATGGGTGCAGGGTGACACCTCTAACCACCTTCTATTAAGAAACACACACTCTCATACAGCACCCCTCCCCTTCCGATCTCTCTATCTTTCTCTCTCTCTCACACACACACACACAAAGGTGGATTCATTGTGGTCAAACAAGGAAATGAGCATCTTCAAGCCCGTCAAAGCTGAGTGCTTTGAGGAGGGCCAGTCTGGCTAATGTGTACATGTTGATGTCTTGATTATATGTGTCAAATATATGCCTGTTTTCTTCAATGGACAGGTCTGCCTGGTAAGAAAAGGGAGAACAGAAACCTTTCACACTGAAAAATAAGTGGTGGAGAGGAGACAGAAAGAAGCAGCGCTGCCATTCCCAGCTGCACAGATTCTGGTCCTTTTGGCTGCCATCCCATACACTTAAGTTTTTCATCATTGTTATTTTGACCCCATTACACATTATAGACCTTAGGGGTGAAGAGTTTCCAGAGTTGTACTCTTAAATCAATGCCAAGGAAGAGTACCTACAGTACAAACACCCTTGGTCTGTTCAAAATGCAAGACTATGTACTCTGATAACACAGAAGCAAAAGTAAACATTTGCTCCACTTTTACCTGATCACAGACATTGTTTTTTTTTTTGTGTTTTTTATTCAGTTAAGTCGTAAGAATAGAAGCTGCTTTATTATAATGGCACATAGAGCTTTGCTGTTAACTCTCATTCCAGTTTGGCGAACCCCAACCAATGTGGGACATGTCAGGCTCTAATTTCCTCTGATTTTATTTGGGTCTGGTTTTATTCCATTAAACCATTTCCCCCCGAATCATTAAAACCAAATAAGCAATACTGAAAGAATACACTGCGTTAACTTTGTCCCTCAGGCCTCTCCCAAATATTAGGGTTCCACAGTGCAAAATCTTGACATTATTGCCAGCAATGACAAAATTTCATTTAAATGTTGACAGCATGAAATCTCCATTAGATGAAGAGGAATGTGACTGCAGCAGCAGTGAACGCCACAGTAAAAACTGGGTTTTTATCAGTTTCAGGGTCATTAATTCTGCTGTGATTCAGGCTTAGATAAGAGAGTGTGGAGTTACTGTAAGTAGTATCTGGTTAAAGGTATAATTTGTAAGAAATGGCTGTATCTTTGGCTGTAGCTACTAGCCGCTGTTAGCTGATTAGCACGGTTAGCCGTGCAGCTAGTGGCTCTATTAGGTGACTGGGTTTGCTTGGACTGAGAGCTCCCAGTGAACGCGTCCGATCGGGACCGAACACAGTCTCCAACACTGAAGTAGGACGTTTGACGACAGGGTTTACAGCACTGACGTGATTTACAGCAGCTTCAACCAGGAGTCTGACTCCGGGGCCGATGAAGACACAGCATGCAGGATGAGAGGCATGAAGAGGAAGAAGAGCGGTAGGAAGGTCATGGAAGGACAGGTGTACGGCTGTATTTTGCTGTTTAATAAGGAAAACAGCTGTAAGAATGTTTCCATATTCACATTTTATGAGTTTCTTTTTTTCCCCTATTTATTAGACTAAAAAAGCTGTAAGAGTTAGCAGTGTTACGAGACTGGATGGGCAGGGCTAGCTTGTTAGCATGCTAACTTTAGGAGATATCTCTGCAACACAAGACAAAGACATCTTTGACATAATGTCAGAACTGCTTCATCTTCACATTCTGCTGATAACATTAATTTATAATAATAATTAAAAAATATTTTTAATTAAAATTCTGGCCATCTTACACACTGTTAGAAGTCACATTATAAGTCTGAAGCACAGAGAATATACAGGCGCAACATGCTTATCTGTCTATATTATACATTTCTCTCTAGTCTTTCTCATTGTACACACACACACACACACACACACACACACGCACACACACACACACACACACACACGGGAGGTGCCATCGATACAGCAGTAATCTGTGCAGCCGATAAGCTCAGGCTTTGGTCGGGAACAAAGGCGAGGGCAGCATGGCGGTTATAGATCCTCCCTCTCTTCTGTTCTCACTAATTCACTTCACCTTTCAGGATCACACACACATAGAAACACACATGTCTACGCATAGGAATCACATGCCCACACACACACGCTGTAGGAATGCATACGCGCACACACTCACGCACTGAGAGATTTAACATGGACAAGTGGGCACTTGGTAAAGGAATTCAATTGGTCTGTCTCTCTCTCCCTTTCTCTCTGCAGGTCTCTCTGCCTCTCTGGGTGTCACAGGACATGCCAGGCCTAATGCCTTCCAATCTTCTCCCCAACACACACTGTCGCCTTTCATTTAAAGGCCGGCCGACAGGGATGACCAGCATCTCCACTCCTCCGGCTCTCCCACTCTCTCCTCTCCGTCTGTCTCCCCCTTTCTCACAACTCGTTAGAGCTCTTGCTTTCTGTTACTTAGACCATCTGCCTTCCTCCATCCATCACTCAAATTATGCCTTTGGATGTGTTGGGAGGCCTTATTAGCTTTTGTTTACTATCTTACACTACGCCGCCCTTCTTTTTTCTTTCCTTCTTTCTTTCCTTTCTTCCTTTCCTTTCCTTCCCTTTCCCAACCCCTCCCTGTTCTCTTCATTCTTTCCTTTTTTACTCCTCTGTTGCTGAAATCAAATCTAATGCCCCCTTTCAGTGTAGTCTGTGTCTGCCTCGCCCTCGCTCCCTCCCTCCCACAGCGTCCTCTCCTCTCTAACAGCTTTCTATCTATTTGTCTCCGTGTCAGTGTTCAGCACCTTACACCGCCACTTTAGCTCCTCTCCCCATTGTGCTTTCCCAGCCTGCCACACTGGGTTTTCAATTGACCAACAAGAGTAAACACCGGTTGCCGAGCATCAATCACATCACACACACCGGCGGAGAGAGTGAGAGAGTCTCCAATTTCACTGTTGCTTTTTTTTTCCCTACCAATTTTACACAGAATATGGTCAGAACAATCTACTACGAGATAATACCCCAGGTGACAGTTTGTGCGTGTGTGCCTGTATGTGTGTGTAATTACAAATTGACTAGCTTTTAAGTGATTTCTATGAAATGGTGTCTTTGCAGCAGGACAGCACGAAAAAAGAAACTACAATCATAATAATTAACCAGATCATTATCTTAAACATGTTGCCAGCAATAACCACGTCGGAAAATAATGATTCAAACTATTTCTAAAGAAATACATATTTGAAATGCTGCACGCAAAACGCAAGCGAGAGGCTCAGATGCCAAAACACTGGACAGTGGTTTATCAGACTATAGGGAATGATTTTACAGCTCTGGAAAGTTACCATGGCAGCAATCATTTTATCCTCAGTCTTGATGTTCATGAGATTAACAGCGAAATCATGCTTTCCACATTACAGAGTAGACCCAGAACATGTGCTTGCTGGGTGATGTTTTGTTGCCAGCAGCCCACAGTTGCAATCATTTCCAAACGAACCGTGTTCACCGACAACAGTTTTCTGAAGTGTTCCTGAGCCCATGTAGTTACATCCTTTATACAATCACATACTCACAACCTCGGTTGTGAACGACTGAGCCTTTCCAGGATGCTCCTTTCATACCCAATTATGATACTATCACCTGTTACCAATCAACCTATTTACCTGTGGAATGATCCAAACAGGTTTTTTTGGAGCGTTCCACATCTTTCCCAGTCTTCTGTTGCTCCTGTCCCAACTTTTTTCAAACATTTTGCTCAACCAAATTCAGAATAAACAGATATTTACAAAAAACAATGAAGTCGATGCGATAAAATGCTGTTTTCAATTGAGTTTATGTGAAAAAGGATGAAAAAACAAAGATCACATTCTGTTTCAGTTATGTTTTACACAGCGTAACAACTCTTTTGGAATTGGGGTTGTAGTAGGAATGATGACCACAATTATGAAAATGATGTGAGAAACTGGGATCCACATTTAAGAGCAGATTGTTTGGAATACAAAAGAGAATAAGGGAGTCATTAGCATCATACGGTGAGTGACCGGGCGAGTGTGGCGCCTAATCCGACGACTACTTACAGTACAAGGTGCATGGAGGCAAAAGTCGGCATGAAGGCGATACGGAGAAAGTAACAGGAGTGGGAGAAAAGAGAGTAGCTACTATTGTATACAGCAATCAAAACACAGCACAGAGGTGTTTCTGTCACACACACACACACACACACACACACACTCACAAAGACACTGGACTGAAGTGCAGCTTAGAGGAGCCTTGTTAAAGCACCTAACTGAGCAGCATAACATGATGATATGCTGTTGGTGAGTTCGCCCCCCCCCCCACCCCCAAGGAATTATTCCTTCATTATTCTTGCCCTCTCAGTACATTCTGCACCCCCTTGCACTGTCAAACCCGATTTTCACACACATATACATACATTAGTGTGTATCTGTGAGTGTGTGTGATGCATTCGTGGTTTGTATGTGTGTGTTCTCCCTCGAGCTGTAAATCAGCGCTGTGTTAATTGGTAGGAACAACAGCAACACTTTGGCAGTATATAATGTTTTATGTTTGTTTCTTTATTACCATCTTTAATGTTCATCGCTGTTTGTGGGTGTAGGTGTGTTTGCACGTGTGTGTGTGTGTGTGTGTGTGTGTGTGTGTGTGTGTATGTGTATGCACGCGTTCCACCAGTGTGTATATGTACTGCATTATGATCCTAATGAGACACTGTAGATGAGAGGGGACTGGAAATGCGCAGAGGAACAAGAGCATGATAAGCTTCTTAACGATGATCACTCAGTGTGTGTGAGTATGACGGTGTGTACGTGTGTGACATGCATATGTGTGTATGTGTGTCTCCCTCTCTCGAGGCTCTCCACTCACAGGCGGAACACAATCAACGCAGCTCTCATTTGCAATCAGTAATTAGAATGCTAATTAGCCCCTGGGAGCTAACGGGAACTAGTGTATTACAAGGGCTTGATTAGGACTGCTCTATTCCTATGGGAGGGATTTACACCTTCATGCTATTGGCTCAAACACCTGTCACTCATGACCTCGCATCCAGTTGGGTGTGATTATGACTGAATTGGAATTAATTAGTCATTGGGATAACACTTACTGAGCAGTGGTTGACTACAAACTGCTCATGATAATGAGAAACCTCAAGATACGGAATCGTGATGCAGATGCTTCTCAGTAGATAAAGTAGTATTATACTATAATCTTTGAGTATTAATACTCACTATTTAGTTGTTTTTTTAACCATTCTTGTAAAATTATCCAAAAATCCTTACCCTAACTCGCACTCTCATTGGCTATTGTCGGCTATGGACATGACATGGAAGACCATAGTTGGTAAAGTGAGGTGTCAATCAAAAGGTCAGCACGCAGCAGCCATATTGAGACCAACATGTCGCCTTCGTCAACATGCTTACTCAAGTTATATAAACATGGAAGATTAGCACGCCTGCCAGCTAATTTCTAAATGATAAAACAGGTTTCTGTTGATTATTCTAGTTCTTTGGACTAAATGTAACCAGACCCTTCTGTTGAAGCTTTATTGATCGCTGTATTACAATGAGACTTTGAGCAATGAGTTGCTTCAATGTGATAACTGTTTGTTTGTTTGTTTGTCGCTGGTGTTCACTGGTAGTGTTTCCAGTTGATTTGAAGTGAAGTGCTGGAATTTCCTTTTTTCCAGACTATACTTGCCAAGATGACTTTATTCTGTTTATTGTGTTGATGACCTCCGTCCATTTATCTACTATGTAGTTCATGTCCCTCTATCTTTACCCTCCACTCTCTGCGTCTCCATCCTCTAACCGTAGAATCAAACTCAGCGCTGTCTGTGCTGCTCAGACACTGAAGCCATTTGGCTAACCACTGACTGCTCAGGTCCATTCTCCTGTCTCATTTAACATAAGATTGAGTTGATAACAGCCAGAAGGTCATTAGACCAGCTCTGGATTGTGTCTCCAACT